>NC_064258.1:42599678-43212178 GCF_003254725.2 Canis lupus dingo | reverse complement strand
TGAAATACTGCCTCAATTCATCATGGCAGAGAAACCCTATTAATTGTCTAATTTCTGTAGAGTATGGTTTTCGTTTGCCAGCAATATGCATGTCATCCTTCCTTACCCCATTTGGACTATCCTGGATAGACAACTTTTAACAATTGTAAATACCACATAAGTGAAAGAATCATTCTTGACCCTGAAGCTCAGAGGAGTAATCACTGTAATGAAGAGAAAATTCTAACAGATATTTCAGTGGGACTTAAGAAAGTATTATACCTAAATTGACTAAAAAAATGTTGAAATTGATGAAAATTGTGTTTTCTATCATTAGGTGAAAATGAATACTCAATATAAAGATTATACTAAGTTCTATAAGACAAAATTCATAGGTATACAAAAATAATATCATATCCAAGCTTTGAAATCTGTCATATTAGGTTTCCACATTTTGTAGAGTATCAAATTAAATGTCAGCTTGAAGAGAGAAAATATGGTTCTTGCTAGTGTGTAGCCTTACAAGAATTATCTTCAAAACCTAGTATTATTGATTATACAAATGCTTCTCAGAAAAACTGATTTTTCATTATTTAATTAACCCATTCATTCCTTAAACGTATATTTTCTAAATTGCAGTGGATAGCCACACTCTCAAAAGGGCTTGGATACAGTAGAGTATAGATAAGTCCCTGCTCTCAGCCAGGGACTGGGGAGAGCTGTGGAGAGAGGTGGAGAAAGGCATTAACATAGAAATTGATGAAGAGAACTTCAGAATTCATGTTCCATTAAGACAATAGAAAGGCATGATCAGAGAGTAGCTAGACAGGACTATTTGAGGAAGTAACTGATGCCTGAAAGATATAAAAGGACCAGTAAGTGCCAAGGCTTTCAACATGGTTCTTTCTACATTTTGTGGAAATGTCATAAGCTGGGTAGTAATCAGGAAAATAATTTCACTGTAAAAAAGAGCTCAGAGTCATTCAAAAGAATCATCATGGGAAAGTTGATAATTGTGCAGGAGTTTTATTTTATTCCATAAAACTGGAGAAATAATTTAGGAGGAATTTAGGAGAGTCATTAAGATATTAATGGGCCTAATAGGCAGCTATGCAGTAACCTAGCATTTAATACTTATACCTAAAAGCAGAGATTAAGCAATAATAGAAAAGAATCTTCAAAAACAATTAAATAGCCTAAGGCAGACTCTATGTAGGTATGAAAGAGAAACACAAATTATTTAGCAACTGGCCATCATATTCTTTTAACTTCTTAATATATTTATTTTATTTAACTGCTTGTCTTTCATTATTTTATTTCATTTTATTTTTCGGAAGATTTTATTTCTTTATATTTATTTGAGAGACAGAGAGCCAGAGAGCAAGCTTCCAAGTAGGGGGAAGAGCAGAAGGAGAAAGAGAAGCAGAATCCACGCTGAGCAGATCGCCAGACACAGGACTTGATCTAAGAACACTGAGATAGTGACCTAAACAGAAATCAAGAGTCAGACACTTAACCCACTGAGTCACCCTGGTACCCCTCATCTTTCATTATTTTAAATTAGCCAATGTTTTCTCAAATATTAGTGCTATGAGCTACCTGCACATCTTTCAGCAGCCCACAGAGACATGTGATTTTACCCATCATTTATTCCTTTCTTTTTCCAATGACTTCTTATTGTTGCTGAAAAACTATATATTCAATAAGTAAGATTTATTTTTTATTTTTTAAAAAATTTTATTTATTTATTCATAGAGACACACAGAGAGAGAGAGAGAGAGAGAGAGAGAGAGAGAGAGGCAGAGACACAGGCAGAGGGAAAAGCAGGCACCATACAGAGAGCCTGATGTGGGGCTCGATCCAGGGTCTCCAGGATCACACCCTGGGCTGCAGGCGGCACTAAGCCGCTGCACCGCCGGGGCTGCCAATAAGAGATTTAAAAATGAGTGAAATACAAACCCTTCACCATATAACTTAAGCCTGTGTTTCCTTTGTAAAATTAAGTAACATTGATTTCTTGGTAGCAATGATCAGATATAATATACACTCAGGGATATTCATACATAACATGGCATTAAATACATTTAACACAAGATAAATTATTTTATCAGATCCAATGAAGAAGAGTGGTTTCCACAAATTTTAACCTTGATCTTGAAATTAGCCAAATACGGTACCTCCTTAGCATAGTTACCATGGAGTGATCTTCTATGAACTGCTGGGACTTAAGTTCCCACAACCCTATTTTCTCCCAGATAGTGTTTGTTGAGTTCCACATGGCAGCACAGAAAGCTATGAGAACCTTGAATATAGTCCAAATGACATATCTGTTTGGTTCTGGCATCCCCTTTGTCCCTTTTCAATCCTCATCCCATAATGAATAAGATGCCACCCAACCAGAACTACTGCAGGGGATTATAGCAACAACTATTTTTCCAGGCTCTGCAGTGCCTGTAAAACTTTAATGAACTCATGAAACTTTTATTATTTTCTCTTCTTGTTGACTGGTGTGTGATACAACCACCACCATAATTTTTTTTTAAATTAAAAATGTAAAAAAAAAAAAAAACAAAAAACAAAAACAAAGACCCAGAGCAGTAGAAATTTTCATGAAGACAAAACAATTCATCGTTCTTTAACTTTGTGCTAGCAAGACTGGGAGTCTTTATGACCTCTGTGAATGATGTCTGGTACAACAAAACAAAACAAAACATAACAGAACAATGGGAAGACCCCACATAAATTTGTGAGAAAATAAAACGTTTGTGCACTGTCAGCCCTTATCTAATAAAAAACACTGATTTTACTCTCATTGTCTTGATTACATATTTTAAAAAGCAAGAAAAGGTATTTTTTAATGATTTTTTACGGCTCTTTTTTGGAATTTCTATCACAAATGATTTGTGCCAAAAAAAAAAGACCATGTTTTTCAGAAGTTTAAACTCAACACTCCATCCTCTTTTTCCCATCTTTTTAATCTCCTTACAAATCTACAGCCTATCATTTTGAAGAGCATAGAACAGACCTCATATTTTTTACTAAGGCAATTTGCCATTTCAACATTTTTTAACATAAAAATCTTTATATGGCTCTCTTTATTTCAATTAATCCTTTCTTAATTTCCTTATGTTTATTCGGAATACATTTTTCTTGCATGATTAGTTAAACTCATCTTTTAGCCCAGAAAAAGATTCTATTCAAGATAAATTTAGTCAAAACAAGAGATACTACTTCAGCTGTTCCTAGGTGTAGAGTTTAAAAAGTGACCACTGTCTGTGAGTTGTTGAAAGATCCCCTATTTAACTTCTGGTGATCTTTTGCTTTAGAGTGTGATCAGCATGTCATGTTTGGAAAAAGAACAAACTTCCAGCACAAACACAAAGCTTTTGCATGAAAGCCTTTGAGTTTCACGGGGCTTGTTTGCTTGGAGAGCAAACACAGTTCATCACGGACTAAATTTCCATTTTGTTAATAAATGTTTGAAGGATATCCTTATAAGAGACATATTAAAGTCAGACATGATTCTAGTGTGATCTTGGGGATATGTAAAGTGACAGGGCACCCAATTACTCCTTTAACAGAATATTATAAGCTGGACATTGTAAACACATTTTATCAGAGCACAGGCAGCAAACCCATCAAGTGTTTCTAAACCTGCAATCTCCTGAAATGTAGTTACAATAATAGCACAATTCTACACCTTATCAGTCTCTTTGTATTTACAGTAATAGGGATACATTTGATATTCCTAAAGTATATCATGTTAAAATGAGATTTCCACGCTGAACAAGTAAAGCAAAAAGAAAGAAAAAGTTATATAGTTTAGCTATTTTATTTCAATTAGCTTGCTTGGAGTCCCAATTTAAAGACTAAACAAATGTATTAAGTAAACGTACATATTCACTCATTACACTTATGTTAAAGATTGCTTTAACATTCTAATGTTTATAGACAAAATATTTAATAAGAGAAATAAGCCTATCAATTGTTTTCTGACAATTCATATTTGCAATACATTGTACCAATAGATATTAATTACAAGACCACGGAACTCTGAAAAACCTAATATGTTTATGTGTAATAGCAGTGATAATATTTGCTTCTGTCATGGGTCTTAATATTTTAGGCCTGAATGTTCTTAAAAACTTCACCATGAAAAAAAAAAAAAAAACTTCACCATGTCTCATAAACCACAACAAATGAACCATAGCTGAAAATTTATTGGAAGTTTTCAATTAATTATTAATATATGGTTACAGTGACTCAAGCACAAATGGTATTATGTTTTATAGTCTTTATTCTAACACCCGAACTTTATTCATTTTTAAGGTGATATAAATACTAATAGAATAGCATGACTAGAAAGATTAAAGCTCACTTTCCCACTGGAGTAATAGTTGATCCTCGAACCATATGGAGGTTAGGGGCCCCAAACCAGCACAGTCCAAAATCCACATATAACTTTGACTTCCCCAAAACTTAACTACTAATAACCAACTGTTGACCAGAAGCTTTACTGATAAGATAAATAGTTGGCTTACAATGTTTTGTATGTTACAAGTATTATCTACTGTATTCCTATAAGCTGGAGAAAAGAAAACATTATTAAGAAAATAATAAAGATAATACACTTCTAGTACTCTACTGCAAAAAAAAAAAAATCAGTTTATAAGTGGACCCTCATGGTTTAAGCCTGACTTGTTCAAGGATCAACTGTACATTGTTTGCTTTTTTTTCCTTTAAGACTCATTGAGAAAAATTACAAAGACAAGGTTCATTTGTAGGATCTTTTAATTAATGTCACAATCCTGCAGCAAAAATTGAGGACATAAAGACATGTAAAAGATTTACTTTTCATTCCCCGAGCATTAAGTATGAACTATTTCAGAAATCAAGTGTGGCATAGAGAAAATAAATTTAATAGTGAGGACAAAAAGAAAAACCATTGGATTCTCAACATGTTTCTTTAAAATAACAGCAGTAGGAAACTGCAGCTATATTTTCATATTTCCGAATGAACATTTTAAATAAGCTCAAGTCCTCACTACATGCATGTCCTGATTCTCCCTTTTCCTTCTTTTTAGACCTCATCAGTATCATCATCATCCTTTCTGACAATGGATGTTCATCTGCAGCAGTTTCCGGGCTATCAGATCTGGCACATACACTTGCAAACACAGCTGGACCAGCACCCACAGCTGACATACACTAACGTTAATAGCATGGAGAAGCTTTTCACATGGTGCTTCCGCTATGTGCATCATCCCACCAACTGTCTTCAATCATAACCCGAATACAGTTCATATTTTCTCCAAAAGATTGTTAAAACCATATTCTTCATTGTGTGATCTAACGACGCTCAGTTTCTGGTACTTCAGGATGAGTCTAACAGCATAAATGAACATTCAGAATCTTTTTGAAGAACAAAGAGGAAAAAAAACCTTTTAGAGGTCCAATGGTATCCACGTAGGTTAAACTACCTTGGGAAAGTGTCTGAGATTTGGCTATTAAAATTGGTGTTAATTGTACCTTAATGCGGAAAAATAAATAATAAATAAATAAGATTAAGCTCAGTTTGAGAGATAAATGTAAAAGTAGGATAATCCACTAGTTATGTTCAAAGCCAATTAATCACTAATTTGATTAAATAAGCTGGAATTGGCAGTAAGCTACAAGAATATCATTAAGAGTCCAATAATATTGAGACAAATTATGTCAGTGGATTTTTTATGCTTGTTTCTGCATTCTTCACCATAGCACTGCTGAATAAAAGCTTTTTACTCAGTTATTTTTTTTCAAAGTTTCAAAATTTTAACTATAAAATTGCACAAAATTATATGATCTAATAATGAGCCAGCAATTTTTTTAATAATAATTTTTTTTTATTGGTGTTCAATTTGCCAACATACAGAATAACACCCAGTGCTCATCCCGTCAATGACCCCCTCAGTGCCCATCACCCATTCACCCCCACCCCCCGCCCTCCTCTCCTTCCACCACCCCTAGTTCGTTTCCCAGTTAGGAGTCTTTTTTTTTTTTTTTTTTCCAGTTAGGAGTCTTCATGTTCTGTCTCCCTTTCTGATATTTCCTACCCATTTCTTCTCCCTTCCCTTCTATTCCCTTTCACTATTATTTATATTCTCCAAATGAATGAGACCATATATTGTTTGTCCTCCGATTGACTTATTTCACTCAGCATAATACCCTCCAGTTCCATCCACGTTGGAACAAATGGTGGGTGTTTGTCATTTCTAATGGCTGAGTAATATTCCATTGTATACATAGACCACAGCTTCTCTATCCATTCATCTTTCGATGGACACCGAGGCTCCTTCCACAGTTTGGCTATTGTGGACATTGAGCCAGCAATTTTTATAGCAGCTCCCAAAACTACATCTGGAGTCTAATAGCATAACTGTACAGTAGTACATCAATTAATATGCAGCAATTTTTTGCTACAGAAACAAACATACTCTAGGTAGAAGTACATTTTACTTTTCCAAGTACATCTTTTTCATACTTCCTCATTTGCCTTGTATTTATCCAATCTTATTACTCATTACTTTAAAATATATAAAAACAAATAAATTACAGAGTTAGAAAAGGAGGACATTTGGGGAAATAAATGTAAGGAGAGAAGTCCTAACCCTACAAAACAAGGAAGAAACTTCAATCGGGAACATTTAAAAGTAAAGAACACCAAGAAGACAAACCTGGATCAGGAGAAACTAGCTCCCTCAGAGGCATTAGGACAGGGCACAAGTTTATAAGTGCCTTCTAGAGCTATGTCACTGGTGCTCGGCACCTGTGTTCTTCACTCTTTTGCTTTCTTCTTCTCAGTGGTCTCTGCTATTTAATAACAGCTTCCTTCGGTCCTATAATTTTTATTTGCCTGAAGTTTTGACTTGTTTTGGTACCAACTCTGTTAATTTCATGCTTACCTTCATCTCATGACTTTCTGAGTCTTATTGCTCAAAATCTCCACAGAGAAAAAAATGAATGACCCAACCCATGGATTAGTTTACTTTGTGATAAAAATTCACTACAGATCCAAGAAGCTGAGCTCAGAGAGGTGAGGTTAAATAGTGTATTTCTCTCTGACTAGGCCCACTCTTTCAGAAGAGATTGTGGACTGAGAATTTTATATATATATATATATATATATATATATTTTAAAAGAGGTGTGGGCTCAGCAAATACCACATAGTGTACTTTCTACAATGGAAAAATACCAATTTAAAATCCACAATTCATAACAAACTGCTGGAGATCATTATTATAAGAAGAAATAAACAAAAATTGAGGGTAGAATTTCTACTATATAAGGAACACAATGATTTTACCTGAAATTTAATGATATGTATCCACCTTATAATGAATGGCTTGAAAATGTTTTTCCAAAAGGAGCTAATTGGAAGTTACCAAATTTTCTATCAATCTACTCATCTATTAACCAAAGCTTTCCAGTTATATAGTATAAAGATGCACACATATGTGTACATATGTACATTCTCATAAAATAGATATTCTACATGTATATGTATTTATGTATTTATATGCATGTATCTACATCCATGTGAAATTAACTATATATGCAATGCAAAAGCCATTGATTCCCCTAGAGATGCCCTGTATGCTCTCACACACTCCTAGTTGAAAGAATTGATAATAGGGAGGACAGTAGTTTCAAGGCAATGAATAAGGGGGCCAATGGGAGAATTCCATAGTTCTGCAGTGGTTCTCAAAAACTCTCTGAAGGCTTCACAAAAGGGGATTTTTATGGTTTACTTTATCTGGGCCCACATAGTTATAGAATAAGTATGAGGTCAGTTCTATATTCTAAGAAATATAAATGCAGAAACCCTATATCATCTTTATGCTACTCCATAACAAAAACTATTGATTATCTTAAAATATTTTAAAATATATTTTTCGAAGTATATATTGCATCAGATTGTAAATCTTATGTTTTTGAAAAGGAAGGAAATTTTAAGGGTGGGGAAAATAAAACATAAAGTAATACTTTAGTGACACAATTGTTAAGAGAGAAGTAATTGGCCTACGCTAAGGTTCATAGTTAATGTATTTTCAAATGATGATTAAAAAAATAGAATATTCAATTTCTCACAAACTTCTACAGAGGCTTAACATTTTAATATATAAATTTAAAAATCAGTGAATTTCTCTGCTTCACAAATTTGAATGTGTATACTTTTTAATTTTCGTATTGTATGCATGTATTACTTTTAAAAATCAATAAGTATTTCATATAAACTAATAAGTCAAATCTATTCAAGAGTGGAAAGTGTAAGACAATGGACATCATGTCCTGGATATGAGGAGGCCATCCGAGAGAAAGGTACTAAAGGAATATTATTTATTATTTATATAATCTAAGAATAACTTCTGCTTCTCATATCAGAAATGCTAAATAGAATGATCTCAAGGAAATCTTTCTGGAACCTGAAAGAACTACTTTCAAAAATTACCCACAAATACCACATAATACCAGAATTTCGAGTAGGGAATATTCACCATCAGCCTTCTCCTTATCTGAATTCTGAGAAACGATTACTCCCTAATTGACAGCAGTGTGGACTACAAGGAAATGGAACAGCCTGCCTTAGGCAATACCAAGCCTAGATATGAATAAAAAGTAATATTAGCATGGGGCTATAAAAATGATCTCCATTATGAGGATAAAATAGTATTTTCTATATACAGAAGACATATGTTTAATTGCAAGAGCCTTCCTGAACAAAAGAAAAAAAATGTTAATAAACTGCTCTGTATTGCAAAATAAAAGAAAACATGGACCCTTCCAATCCTTCCATGGATTTTTCCAGCAGCCAGGTGAATAACCTGGCCCCAGAGCAAAGAGCACCAAATGTTTGGAATTAGTATTTCCCAGTATTTTTGTCTTTTCCCTGCCAATAAGCCAAAACACAAATAACTAGTTTATGTGTTTCATATTCTAACCACAGAGCTGGCAAGACACAAGCAAACAAACAAACCATCAAATGAAAGTATAATCTAAAAGCTAAAAACAAAAACAAAAACGAAAAACACCAAAACAGTCAAGGAAAAGGTAACACCAAAATTTGAGATGTTATCCTTAAAATAAAATCAGATACTTGATTTATTCTTGGCAAGTATAAATCATTTATACTTGGTACAAATATAGAATAATCAGAAGGTAAAAATAAGCCATTTGGATGATGCAAATAAAAAATCCAGTGGAGGAAGGAGTTAAGAAGGAAATTTTTTTTTTTTTTTTTTTATGGAGAGAGAAAAAGTAGAGAGGGAGAGAGGGTTTGAGAGAGTGAGGCATTAAGTTTGCACAAGAAGCAAACATCTGGGGGCGCAGATTGGAGAGCAGGAGTTGGGGGGATTAGGAGGGGGACAACTGAATGGTGTAGGTTTTTTGCAAACAGTGACTAGAGCTCAAGCTTGGAGATTGGAAATGCATGGCTTTCACTGGAGTGGAGCTGTATCATATGCTCCTGGAAAGAAGGAGAGTTCTGGGCTGGGAGCATGCACAAAGTGGTATAGGGGGTCCCTAGGGTCACTCCTCTTCCTGGGGTACATTTGAAAGGGGGTATATTGCTTTTGCAAGGATAAAAAAACCTACAGGCTCCAGCAAATGGCCTTTCATTGGTAGGGGACAAAGGCCTTTCCAGAGGGTGGATAACCTGGTCACTGCTTTTCAGGATTCACACCATAGATTCCGCACATTGCCCAGATGAGGGACTGTTTTTCTGGGACAAAAGGCACTAGTCAGAGCTCAACGAGCCTCTAATCCAGGGGTGTGAGCACTATTAAAGAGGGTAAGAAATCTCTCTCATGGTTGTCTTTTCTGTTTTACCAACATTGACCAGTTCTTTTGTTTCCCATATTTGTTATTTTAAAGATGCTATGGGAATTTTGCTCTTAATATAGTATATCTAGTCTGAGATTGGTCATTTGCTCTCTCTTTCTGCCCTGGTGATCCACCATAATTACTATGTGAAAAGCAGTGTACCTCAAGTCCCAAAAACCTTCTGTGGTTTCCACTGAATACACAGTAGGAAGACAGGCTGCCTCACCAGCAAGCCTTCCTCCAGTTGTTTCTCTCTCTTGTACACTTTACTTCAACATCTGAGTAACACTATATATTGGCAGAGCAATATTCAAATGAGAAAAGATCCCCATCGTTCAGAGTGAACAGTTCACATATTCGAAATTTTTTAAATGGTTCATTTTTACTCAACATCAACATAAGCTGAAAAGGGAAAACAGTCTCTTTTCATGGCCACTACCTCTCTAAAACTTAAACACTTCCTTACTCATATTTTTACTAGTGAGTGAGTCAAGATTATGGGGGGTGAGCAATTCTGGTTTTGTTAGTAGACGTATCTCAACAAAGTCTGAAAGGAAGAGACCAGCCTCACCAAAGGGCAGCTCTCTGAATAAGGCATATATTCAGTTCTAAGGTATAGGTATCGGCAGTGTTAGTGCTTGGCAACAAAATCCATCCTTTTACACTTGTATTATCCATAATCATTTAACACTGTTGCTTAGATTCTGTCTATGACAGAAAATAGTTACAATTAGCATGTGTGTATTTAGGGGCATCCGGGTGGATCAGTGTTGAGCGTCTGCCTTGGACTCAGGTTGTGATCCTGGGGTCCTGGGATGGAGTCCTGCATTGGGCTCCTCGCAGGAAGCCTGCTTCTCTCTCTGCCTGTGTCTCTGCCTCTCTCTCTCTCTGTCTCTCATGAATAATCTTTTAAAAAAATGTATGTATTTAAAAAAAAGATTATTATTTTGTAGAAGACATACCAGTTTAGAAAATTCATGCAACAAATAAAAATTTAAAAGTACTAAAATTAATACTAGAGTCATACATCGGTAATTAAATAATTGAGAAATAATATCTATTGGTTAGGATACGGTGAATTATTATCAAACTTAGCTAATAATGATGTAAATTAATTTTTAAAATTCTGAACAATTTGATCAAAACTTAAAATGTTCATATCCCTGATCAGTGATTCTTTTTCAAGGAATCTATCCAATTTTTTAATTGGTAAGAATTTAGAATTTAAAATTATTAAGGATACATTTAACATCAATAAAACATGAAAATAACAGCATGAGAATAGTTTTTAAATGTGGCATTTCTTAGAATGCATTACTACACAGTTATAAGATATTATATCTATACTTTCACTATTAAAAAAGTCATGACTCAGTGTTAAATGAAAAAAAAAAACAGGAACTTCTTTTCATGTAAGACAGACCATATGCAACATTTTTTTTTTTTTCACATGCAACATTTAGAATAAAGTCCTTTGTGTCTCCAGATCAGCTGGGGTCAAGATAAATGGACATCAAATACCCAGCACATCCTAAATTTCTATTTCTGTGTTATACAGATCATGCTTACGGATCATAAAACTAGTTTGTTCTACTTCAGTGCAACATCTACCTTGAGGATAAAAAAAAAAAAAGCTGTAATTATGTTTGGTAAGAATCGTCAATGTTATAAGCATCCCATTGCTCTGAGGGTAGGATGTGTCTCTCTCTTACCCGAGCCAAATGAAATGGACTTTAATAAAATCACTCAGATATTGGCGCACTTTCCACAACATGTTGGCTTAGTTAACAGAGAAACAAACAGCTACACAGGGATGGAGCTGTGCTTTCACCAGTGGTGGTTCAGGAACCTTGCCCAAAGGGTTCATGAAGAAAGGAAAAGGAAATCTCACTGGAAGGCAGGGAAGCTGAAGGCCCAGAGGATGTGACAGGGTGGTGGGTAAGTCATCTGCTGGAGGCATATTGCCAATGTCAAAGATATTGCAGCTAGAAATAGAAGGGGTGCTCCTGGGAAACTATATCGCAAGAGAAAGAACCAGCAACTCTACATGTCACCTACATAAAATGTCAGATCACACATTTATCAGAGATTACTACTCTGCAATCCCTGTGCAAGGCACCCTAGATCCCTTCAATCAGGGGCATAATCAGAACGAAAGTGGGAGAAACTCTGAAGTTTGGAGTTGTGATATTACATTAGACTTGGATTTATCTTGGAGTCAATAGAAAGAGCAGGGGAACTACATGAGACTCCATCTGGGGGCAGAGAAATGAGCGAACGAATAAGTTTAATAGGAAATGTTGACTATGACTCAGTTATTTTATAATTGTGCCCTATCAAATTATACTTCTTTAATCTACTGCTTAAATGTGTATAAAATTTTTAAAAAGTGGAATAGAATATAGAAAAATATTTATAGAGGTTGTTAGGTAATAGACTTACAGGTAATTTTTCTTTCTTTCCTTTTTAAATATTTTATTTATTTCTTTGAGAGAGACAGAGAGAGAACAAGCAGTGGGGAGGGGCAGAGTGAGAGAGAGAAGCAGACTTCCCAATGACCACGGAGCCTGATGTGGGGCTTGATTGATCTCAGGATCCTGGGGTCATGACCTGAGCCAAAGGCAGACTCTTAGCTGACTGAGCCACCCAGATGCCCCAGTAATTTATCTTTCTCATACATTTTATATATTCTATTCTTATGCAAAACAATATTAATTCTAAAATCATAAAAAGTCATTGAAAAATAAATAAAACCAAAGTGATAGAAAAGTCATTCCAAATCCATAATTCCCAAATCATCCCTCACCACCATGCTGGCACTAAGACCTCCAAACCATATACCAGTCCTGGAATATGCTCATGTAAATTTTGTTTTGCCTCTGAATTTTTCTGTCTTTTTTTAAAAAAAGATTTCATTTATTTATTCATGAGAGACACTGAGAGAGGCAGAGATACAGGCAGGAGCCCCATGCCGGACTCAATCCCTGGACTGGGATCATGCCCTGAGCTCTCAGCAGAAGGCAGATGCTCAACCTCTGAGCCACCCAGGTGTCCCAATGCCTCTGAATCTTTCAATAGTCTAAATCTGTCATGCACATTGTAACAATTTTATCAATGGCCTTAGCTAAGGGAAACTTGCAAGATTTTTTTTTCATTTTTTTAAGACTTTATTTTGAGAGAGAGAGAGAGAGAGAGAGAGAGCTCACATGAATGAGGGGGAGGGGGAGGGGAAGAGGGAGAAGCAGACTCCCCACTGAGCAGGGCCCAAACTGGGCCTTGATCCCAGGACTCTGGGATCTTGACCTGCACTGAAGGCAACCACTTAATCAACTGAGCCACTCAGACACCCCAAGATATTTTTTTCTCAAATTACTTTGATCAATTATACAAACACAAAGTTCAACAATAGGAAGGTGCATACACTAGTACTAAATAAATGTCATTTGGAACCAGAGAGAAAACTCATTTTTTTTTTTTTTTGAGGACTGTTGCTTGTCTACAGAATAAAGATGAAGTACTGATTCCAAAATGAATAAAGTATGTTAAGTAACTACCCACCACTACACTAATTAGAGCTGGATGAACAATAGATGCTGACTATCCATTCCACAGATACAGAAATCTGTAATAGCCTCCACAATTCTCCAGAATGACTCATTAGAAAAAGGCCCATTTAATTGAAATTCTTATTTGGAAGCGGGGAAGGATTCCTATTTTCTTGTTTATTCTCATCTACACTTATTCCTGCTTCAAACAGAATGGGTCAATTACATTCTCAGGTTATTCATGATACACAGATGAGGCGCCCTCGATGTTGTAAACATTGGCCTTCAGTGTTCTCACTGTGCTGTATAAATTTGGCAGGATATCCAATGGGAAAGTGCAGTCATTAGCCATTTCGACTCCGTTTTCATGCACCAGGCTCTTTTTCCCAACTGTGAATGTGCTCTGCTTGTCAGCAGTGTAAGTAATTAAAAGGTTCAGTGGTTAAATATTGCTACATGTAGTTCAAAAATAAATTGTCATTTTAAAAGACAGACGGAGAGACAAACACAGATGGATAATAAATGCATGATACATGGACTGATGTGGAACTAGAAAAAGAAATGCTGACACCATTCTTCACTAAAAGAAGACGGGCGGCTAAATTTGAGGATAGTGGAAGCCCATAAAAGAGTAAGTTGTAATCGTGAGGCACATTATGGTATTCAATGGCCAGCACTTTATGAGAGAAAAAAAATCAATATAAGCATTACATTTGTAAACTAAAGCTGAGGTTATTGTTTCATTTGTCAAGGTTTTAGACCAGCGAGTAGAAACACGTAAATGAGTGATTTAAGTCAAGCTAATCTTTTTGAGATTGTCCATTTATCCAAAACGTTAAACTTAATTGGCACTTCAAGACAGATTACTTTTTCCTTTCCAACCTGGTTGTCTTAACTCTCACCACTGTCTTCCTGCTGGTTTCTTTTACTAGACTCCTTAAGTCCCATAATTGGAGTTAATAGGTTTATCCACTTTCACCACTAGACTTATGAATAAGTGGTAGCTCCTAACACCTCCAGGATTCCGAAAGGGGGAATACATGATAAAAATGTATTTATACTTTACACATTTTAAAATAAATTCATACCAAAATATCCATTTTTCTCTTTAGAAAAATAATCTCAGGCATTTGTTATAATCTGGTTCCAAACATCATTGTACTATTTTTTAAAATTATTATTACTAAAAAAGCAAACCAGAACAGTCATTTATAGCTATAGCTGTTTGACTTCATCTTTTCTTGGTTTTCCACTGGCAATGTACGGAGTAGAGGTAAAGGGTGAGGCGCTTCATCCAGCAGAAAAGAAAGTAAGAAAGTAAGTGTGTTATAGCTTGCCATGACTATTCCCATTATTCAAAGTTCCCTAGGGTGAGTATGTTATGCTAAGTAAAATAAGTCAGTTAGAGAGAGACAAATACCAGATGATGTCACTCATATGGCACTTGTTGCCATACTGGGAGTAGTATGTTAAGTGATAAATCACTAAATTCTACACCTGAAACCCATATTACACTATATGTTAATGACTATAATTTAAATAAAAACTTGAAACAAACAAAAAAATAACTTCCCTAGAGAAATTTGTACTTGTTTATTCTTTATTTCAGTTGCATCCTTCCCATGTGGCACTCAAATCGGCTCCATGTACTTTCTTATTAATCCTCCCAGTGGTTCTGTGATGCGCTTATTTTTCGAATGAAGACACTAATTTAGAGAGCTTGGAGTGACTTTTTCCTTAAAATGCACAGCTAGCTAATATGTGACAGAATTGGAGTTGGTATCAGTGCCCCATTGGTAAGGCGATAACATACTCCTCTCGCAGGCAGTGAGAGTCAAAGCAATTAATACATGCAGAGCACGTAGAACGATGCCTGGCACAGACTGAGCCCTTGATAGATGATTATTATATCTTGTGGCTTATTCTGCTAAGTTCTAAGAAGGAGAAACTGACAGTATTTTGGAATGTCCTAAAACAATAATTCTCAGAGCACTGATAATAGACCACCCACGTTAAAATAATCTCCCATTGTTTATTAAAGGAAAAATTCCTGGATACTATCCTAGACCTCCTAACTAGAAACTATAAACAGAGCTCGGACATCTCAATCTTCAAAAAACATCTCTTCATAAATTTTGAGCACACTAAAGTTTGAGAAGTGTCCCATAACTTGGCTAGGTTTATTTGCATAATGTATAATGTGGTTTTTCCAAGGTGATGTGTAAATAATTTAAGATATTAATGATAGTAGAAATGATAGCTTAAAGTTTACACTTGTTGAGTGGTACGTTATTTGGATTTTTTATAATACTGTAAGTCAAACACCTAGAGAACTAGAAATATGACCCAGTTCTTACTCCTTATTTTATTATTATCACTTACATATTTAAATATCTCATAAAAATGGAGCTTGAATGAAACGTTTCTGTAGTCTCAGCTTTCCCACATTCACAGGTCAACAAGAATTTTCAGTTTCCTGATAATTAGTTCTCCTAACCTATTATTGGGCACACCATAGGTGTGAGTCAGGCACTGCTGTCCATATTGTTCTTATATCCACTTAAATCCAATCACAATGCAGTGTTCTCAATTATTCAAGGTCACGGAGATCCAGAGAAGCCTGATAATTGAAAACTTGACTAATAGGAAATGACCAGAGTGGCATAGAGCCACAGGCTGGTTAGAAGCAATAAGATGTAAGCAGTGAGCTAGAATTAAGGGGACCCTTCAAATGTCCAATCAAGTACACCTTTTAGCAGCATTAATGTCTTAGCAAATCTTAGGTGCAAAGGTGGACATGTAAAAAAAAAAAAAAGGTGGACATGTAATATGTCATCCATCTCCTCTCCTTCTTCAACCACTTCCCTTTCTCCCTTCTCCCCATGGTTCATCTATTTTTCCATCTCATAGGCAGTATAACTAATTCAAAACATTATTTAATTAAAAATACTGTGTGTAGCTAAAATGCTTAATTGCATTATTTAATTTTTTAAAAATGTGCAATTAGAAAATCCATTATAGGTTTTGTATCTGTCATATATACCTACAAGTCAGTCACTTTTCAGCTAAAATAGTCTCCACTAACCAAGTTTAAACCTTTCAAATGCATAGGTTGCTCTTCAGAAATCATACAAGGTACATTATTCACTGTGGGTTCAGAGTGCTAGATTAACTGTCCCTTAATTAGATCCTGTGAAATCTTTTAGTCAAAATTAAGCTGGGTTTCTGGTATAAATGCAAAATGTCAAAGATACAGCCAATGAAAACATTGATTTTCAGTATAGTCCTGTGTTCCAGATCATAACATTTATTTTTGAAATCATGGCTCCTGCTTCATGTCCATAAAGTTTATGAAAGAAAAAGCATGATGTAATACTCATATTCAATCATATCAATGTTGAAAAGCCATTGTTTTTATAAAAATGTGTTTTAGATGTTTGAAAAATACGATGTCAGAGCATTCCACGGTTTGTCTCAAAGATATTCCTGGCATGTTTCATACCACACTGTATTCATTATTGCCATCAGCCGGGGCTGTCTCTGCACATAGACTTGGGAGTCTGCAGCCATGACAAATGCCAACTGACTTTCATCTTCTGGACAAAACCCAGAAACTTAGGGTGTTACTACTTTTTTTAGCACCTCGGCTTCAAGGAAGTCCACATGTTCCACAGATTTTTGAAAACACAAATCTAAGCATTTAGACGTCCTAAAATGCAAAAGGAGAATACAACTGTTGCTATTTTGAGAAAAGACTAAGCCCCAAATACCTGATGCTTTCTTGAGGAAAGAAGGGAATCATATCTTAGATCCCAGATCTGTCAATACCATACCCATTTCTTTGATAGAATGAAAACAATAAACATCAAATATACAGAACTTCTTTCCCTGGTTTGGGAGGGGAACTAAAGGTATAATTAGCTTTTATTAGAGCACAATAAGTGACTGGTAATTGAAAAGGGGAGCCAATGGCATTTCTTATTCTGAATATGATCTGGTGCTGTTATAAAGTGGATCCTTCTGAACTGGGCAGGTTGCTCCTGATCTCAATGACAGCTGCTGCACTGGCATACATCCATATGGCATATGCTGGAGCAATGGTCACCTCTGAGACCGGGTGTCCCCTATCTCTCCCAGGCTGTTTTCCCACACAGAACATATAATAGAGGAAGATATCAGCAAGCAAGTGATAACTGAAGTCTGATGATGCTTAGAGAAAAATCTATTAACTAAATGAAATACTTTAATTAACAATAGAGTTTTCACTGTACCTCAGTTTTGGAAATGAGTTTTGGAAATGAGTTGTCACCAATATCAACATCAAGACTAATGTAAGGAAGAGTCATTTCCATATTTATACTCAACCTCGATAGAGAATTTTTAAGATGTATAAATCTCCAAAATAGAAATAAGATGTATAACTATGACAATAACATGAGCTGATACTTTGAGTATTTACTGTGTTCTAAACACTCTGTGCATAATTTGTAAATTATACTTATAAATTAATGCCACCAATAGTCTTATAAGAGAATTGCTGTGTTATTCCTATTTTATACATCAGGAGGTAGGTACAGAAAGATTAAATAACAGAAAATTATCTCTTTATTCTCCACAGTCTCTTCTTTTAAATTTGTTTCCTTTTGTATTCACGTAGAGCATCTCACTTCATCTGTTTGCAGGGCTGATAGGTTCTCAGAATACGGTCATATCTTCATGGATGCATGTTGTTAAATATTTTTAATATCAACCCAAACTATATGCTGTATATATCAGAATTCCTTCCTCTATATTTCTAAGACAGTTGGAAGTTACCTCTATTATTGTAGAAATCACTATAAAATGCATGAACTGCATGTCTCCCTCTCTACCATAGATTGAATGTATGTGCTCCCTCAAACTGTATATGTTGAAACCTAATCCCCAATGTGATGATATTTGGAGATAGGGTCTTTGAGAGCTTATTAGGTCATGAGGGTGGAGCACACCTGAATGAGATTAGTGATCTTTTAAAAGAGACCCCAGAGAGATCTCTTACCTTTTCCACCATGTGAGGACATGGCCAGAAAATAGCCATCCATGAACCAGGAAGCAAGCCCTCATCAGACAATAAATCTGCTGATACCTTGATCTTGAACTTCTCAGCCTACTAATCTGTGACAAATAATTGTTTATCATAAACTACTTAGTCTATGGTATTTTTGTTATAGCAGTCCAAGGGGAGTAAGCCATTCCCTGACTAGATTCTGACTCTCAAAAGGCAAGAATTAATTTATATATCTTTTTATTTCCAGTATATGGCAAAGTGTTTTACATATAGTAAGTACTTTAAGTACATATAGCAAGAAATTGGTGGCACTTCCTCTATATTTTCATTTAGAAAAATGGAAAAAGAATAATACGGCAATATAAAATATGCTTAGGAAACTAAAATTCCTTGTATGTATGAATCAATTTTCCCTACACACTGGCCTTATAGCAACAAAAGTTTCAAGATTGCTTTTCTCTAAAAAGTGAACAAGATCACTACTTTTGGCTCTTCCAATAGTCACATTGGCATACAGAAATCTATGCCACAACCACCCACTACAGTCATTTTAACAACCACAAAAATTTACACATATGCTTCTTAACTATGGGAATCTAGTTCCTAAAATAGCAACCAAAAAATAAATAAAAGAAGAAATCCCAATCTAAACAGATTAAGTTTATTCCAAATGGATACAACTCAAATCTTCCAAACCATTTATGAGTCAATGCTCCACTTCTCATATATTCTACTCACCTTAAATGATCACAAGAGATTTTTTTTCCCCTAAAGCTTCTTTGTTTCCTAAGGATAAGTACTGATATGCCTCTTCCTCATTTTAATAACCCTCAGTGATCCATTTTTACACTAATGGGCTACTTGGCTCTTTGTCTCTAGACTCCTAAATCACCTGTAGTGTCTGCTTTGCTCCAGTGAGACAAACTTTGGCCCAGATTATTACATGCACAAATAGCCAAAGGATCGATTCTATTTTATACCTCTATACGTTCTTCTCTGTATTTGTACCTCTGTATTTGTACCTCAGTTTCCAGTAACTAGAATCCCTGATACTCATTTCGTGATCCCATATTTTCTATTCATAGCACCAGTTTCTTCAATATAGAGGGCCTAATATCTGAGATTCCCTAAATCGTCTGCTGAACTTCTTCAAAAGTATGCCCACTTTCCGCTGACTTCTTGAAATTGGAATTTGTTGATCATTTTATGCAGCTGCTTCTGATTAACATATTCTAGAAATTAATCTCAATTTGAACACTGACTAAAAATCCCCCAATTTAACATGCCCTTCCACAGAAAGGTTACTCTGTTTCAGCTGTATCTGATGGTACATATCCACATTTTTGTCAACACTGGAACATTTGTGACTTGGCTTGATCTTCGTATTAAAAAAAAACCAGGGTTCTTGGAAAATTAAATAAGTTGTAAATTAATGCAAGCATGGGAGATACCTGGTATTGATTATGTGTAAAATGAAGCTTCCTACTGTCCTAACTTTTTCCTTCCTTCCAATTTTCTGGATTTTAGGTGTCTGCTTAGAATAGTGATTCTCATGTCTCTAGCATTAAACTTCAAACAAACATATACTTAATAGCAAGTTTGTTCCTGGGATTCTGGGGCTATAAACACATTTATGACATGTTCTTTTTCCTTGAGTGATGAGAAGTCCTTGCAGCAGGAACAGAACCACAGTACAAGTCATATCCTTTCAGTGCTCTATTGACTCCTATGATTCCCTCCAACATGCTACTCATACCCTTGCAGCCCGCCTATCAAGTTTTCCTTCCAGAGAGTAACTCGAATTATTTTGTCACCTCGTTCACATCTTTACACCACTGTCACATTCTCAATGAGACCTTTTTCTGACAAAGTCCTGGCAGTCTATACCCTACTCTCCTATTCCAGTCCTCTTTATCATCCCTTTCTGTTGTATTTTTCTCCATTGTGGTTCCAATATACTGTATATCTGTATTTTATTATTTGTTTGCTGTCTGTCTCCCCCTGTTATAATGGAAGTTATTTGAAAGTAGGATTCTTGAATGAATGAATGGATGAATGAATGGAGAGAAGTGCAAGAAATCAGGAACCATGTAAAATCATGAAGCAGATATCATTTCCAGTTGAAATCAGGAAATCCTTGAGAGGAAATTGCTTTTGAGTTGATCATTTTAAGATGTGGATAATTATGATAGAAAGAGGAAGGTTCTGAGGCAGTCTAAGACTCATTAAAATGCAGATGACATTGCCACAAGTTCAAGCTCTTGCTAACAAAACAGACTCCCTTCCTGTTCAGTCTCAAGAATGGTATCAGCCCAAGCAGATGGGTTGCATAAAGAAACTTTATCCAAACCTCCCAGCCTCTGTGAAAGACTTGAAACACTTAAGAAAGGTATGTATGTAGAATTGAATCAAAAGGCATTGAGAGTCACTGATGATGTTGAGAAGGAGAAAAAAATGTAGGTAAATCATAAGGAAATAAAAGTATGGTCACTAAAAAATTAGAGCTCAGGTAAAGCCCCATGATGGATGTGAATAAAAAGTGATACAAGACAGAAAAGCATTATAAAAAAAAAAGGAGCATTCTTTTCTTGTTTGCTTTTTTTAAGTTTTTATTTTAATCCAGTTACTTAAAATACAGTGAATATTAGTTTCCAGTGTACAATATAGTGATTCAACACTTCCATACATCACCCTGTGTTCATCATGACAAAATTAGTCCTTAAACCCCACCATATATTTCCCCCATCTCCCCACTCACCTCCCTTCTGGTCACCATCAGTTTGTTCTCTATAATTAAGGGTCTGTTTCTTGGTTTGTCTCTTTCATTTTTTCCTTTTGTTTATTTATTTTGTTTCTTAAATTCCCCATATGAATGAAATCATATGATATTTGTCTTTCTCTGCCTGACTTATTCAGCTTAGCATTATACCCTCTAGTTCCATCCATATTGTGGCAAATGGCATGAATCCATTCTTTTTATGGCTGAATAATATTCCACTGTATATATGTACTACTTCTTCCTTATTCATCCATCAACTGATGGACACATGGGCTGCTTCCATATCCTGACTATTGTAAATAATGCTGCAATTAACATAGAGGTGCATACATCCCTTTGTATCCTTCAAGTAAATACACAGTAGTGTGATAGCTGGATCATAAGGTAGTTTGAGGAACCTCCATAGTTTTCCACAGTGGTTGCACTAGTTTGCATTCCCAACAAGAGTGCAGGACGGTTCCTTTTCTCCATGTCCTCATAACACCTGTTTCTTGTGTTGCTGATTGTAGTCATTCTGATGAATGTGAGGTAGTATCACATTGTAGTTTTTATTTGCATTTCCCTAATAGTAAGGGATGATGAACATCTTTTCATGTTTCTGTTGGCCATCTATATATCTTCATTGGAGAAATGTCCACTCATGTCTTCTGCCCATTTTTTAATTAAAGTTTTTGGTTTTGGGTGTTGAGTTGTAGAAGTTCTTTATATAATCTGGATACTAACCCTTTATCAGAGATGCCATTTATAAATATCTTCTCCCATTTCACATGTTGCTTTTTGGTTTTGTTGATTGTTTCCTTCACTGTGCAGAGGCTTTTTATTTTGATGTAGTCCCAATAGTTATTTTTGCTTTTTTCCCCCTTCCTTCAGGAGACGTGACCAGAAAGAAATTGCTATAGCCAATGCCAAAGAAATTACTACCTGTGTTCTCTTCTGGGATTTTTATAGTTTCAGGTCTCATATTTAGGCCTTCAATCCATTTTGAAATATTTTTTATATGGTGTAAATGGTCCAGTTCCATTCTTTTGCATGTAGCTGTCCAGTTTTCCCAACACTTCTGTTGAACAGACTGTCTCTTTCTCATTGAATATCTTTTCCTGCTTTGTAGAAGATTAATTGACCATATAATTATGGGGTTATTTCTGGATTTTCTATTCTGTTCTGTTGATCTATGTGTGTATTTTTAAGCTTTTATCATACTGTTTTGATTGCTACAGTTTTTTAAAATATAACTTGGAGTCTGGAATTGTGATGCCTCCAGGTTTGCTGTTCTTTTTCAAGACTACTTTGATATTTGGGGTCTTTTGTGGTTTCATATAAATTTTAGGATTGTTACAGTTCTGTGAAAAATGCTTGGTAACTTGATAGGGATTGCATTAAATGTGTAGATTGTCGTGACTAGTACAGACATTTTAACAAGATTTGTTCTTCCATTACATAAGCATGAAATGGAAAACTCATCTCTTTGTGTCATCTTCAGTTTCTTTCATCAGTGCTTTACAGTTTTCAGAGTACAGGTCTTTCACCTTTTTGGTTAGGTTTATTCTTAAGTATCTTTTTGTTTTTGGTGCAACTGTAAAGGGGATTGTTTTCTTAATTTCTCTTTCTGCTGTTTCATTATTGGTGTATAGAAATGCAGCAGATTTCTGTACATTGATTTCATATCCTGAAACTTTACTGAATTCATTTATCAGTTCTAGCAGGTTTTTGGTGGAGTTTTTCAGGTTTTGCATAGTATCATGATGTCTGCAAATAGTGAAAGTTTTACTTCTTCCTTGCCAATTTGGATGTCTTTTATTTCTTTGAGTTGTCTGATTGCAGTGGCTGGGACTTCCTGTATTATGTTGAATAGAAGTGGTGGACATTTTATCTTGTTGCTGACCTTAGAGGAAGTTCTCAAATTTTCCCCATTAAGAAAAATATTAGCTGTGGATTTTCATATATGGCCTCCATTATGTTCCCTCTAAATCTACTTTGTTGGGTTTTTTTTTCTCATGAATTAATGTTGTCCTTTGTCAAATGCTTTTTCTTCACTTATTGAAATGATTATGTGGTTCTTATCCTTTCTCTTAATGATGTGTTGTATCACATTAATAGATTTGTGAATATTGAATTACCTTGTGACCCAGAAGTAAATCCACTTGATTGTAATGATCGATTTTTTTTAGGGTATTGTTGGGTTTGGTTTTCTAGTATTTTGTTAAGCATTTTTGTATTTAAGTTCATCAGAGATATTGGCCAATAGTTCCCTTTTTTAGTGATGTCTTTATCTGGTTTTGGCATCAGAGCAATGGTGGCCTCACAGGTTGAATTTGGAAGTTTTCTTTCCTTTCTATTTTTTGGAATAGTTTGAGAAGTATAGATATTGGCTCTTCTTTAAATGTTTGGTAGACAAACCTTCCTCATCTGAAGGCATCTTGTCCTGGACCTTGTTTATTGTTTATTATTATTATTATTATTGATACAATTTCTTTGGTGATTATGGTCTGTTCAAATTATCTATTTTTTCCTAGTTCAGTGATGGTAGTTTACATGTTTCTAGGAATTTATCCATTTCTTCTAGGTTGCCCAATTTATTGTATTTCTGTGGTATGGGTTATTATTTCTCCCCTCTAATTTGTTATTCTGTTATTTGAATCCTTTCTCCTTTTTTCTTGATAAGTCTTGCTAAAGATTTGTCAATTTTATTGACTTTTTCAAAGAACCAGCTCCTGTTTTCACTAATCTGTTTTATTATTTATTTAGTTTCTGTAACAGTTCTGTTCTAATCTTTATTATTTCCTTCCTTATCTGCTGGTGTTAGCTTTTGTTTATTGTTCTTTTTACTAGCTTCTTTAGATACAAATTTAGGTTGTTTTATTGAGATTTTTCTTGCTTCTTAGGTAAGCCTATATTGCTATCAACTTCCCTCTTAGAACTATTTTTGCTGCATCCCAGAGGTTTGAACTGTTGTATTTTCATTTTCACTTGTTTCCTTGTACTTCTTAATTTTTATTTTGATTTCCTGGTTGACCCATTCATTGTCTAGTAGCATATTATCTAACCACATGTGTTTGTGGTCTTTCCATATTTGTGTGTGTGTGTGTGTGTGTGTGTGTGTGTGTGTGTGTGTGTGTGGTTGACTTCTAGTTTCATAGCATTGTGATCAGACAAGATGCATGGTATGACTTCAAACTTCTTGATTTTTGTTGAGGCTGGTTTTGTGAGCTAATATGTGATCTATTAGTAGGATATTCCATTTTCAGTTGAAAAGAATGTGTGTTCTGCTGTTTTAGGATGGAATTTTCTGAATATATCTATTAAATTTATCTGTTTCAGTATGTAATTCAAAGCTATTGTTTCCTTGCTGATTTTCTGTTTAGATTATTTATCCATTGATGTGAGGTGTTATAATTTCCTACTATTATTGTATTACTATCAATAAGTTCTTTTATGTTTGTTATTAGCTGTTTTATGTATTTCGATGCTCACATGTTGGGTACATAAATATTTACAATTGTTATATGTTCTTGTTTGATTGCCCCTGTAACTATTATATAATGTCCTTCTTTGTGTCTTGTTACAGTCATTGTTTTAAAGTTTATTTTGTACAACATAAGTATTGCCACTCTGGCCTTTCTTTAGACATCCATTTACTTGACAGATGTTTCTCCATCTTTCCTCTTCAATCTGCAGCTATAGGGGATCCCTGGGTGGCGCAGTGGTTTGGCACCTGCCTTTGGCCCAGGGCGCGATCCTGGAGGCCCGGGATCGAATCCCACATCGGGCTCCCGGTGCATGGAGCCTGCTTCTCCCTCTGCCTGTGTCTCTGCCTCTCAATCTCTCTCTCTCTCTCTGTGACTATCATAAAAAAAAAAAAATCTGCAGCTATATTTAGGTCTAAAATGGGTCTCTTTTGTAGGCACTATATAGATGGGTCTTATTTTGTTTTTTATTAACCCACTCTGTCACTGTATGTCTTTTTAAAAATTATTTATTCAGGAGAGACACAGAAAAAGAGGCAGAAACAGAGGCAGAGTCCTGATACTGAACTCGATCCCAGGACCCTGGGATCATGACCTGAGCCAAAGACAGATGATCAACCACTGAGTCACCTAGGAGCCCACTCTATGTCTTTTTATAGGAGAATATAGTTCATTTACATTTAAAGTAATTATTGGTAGACATGTCTTTATTATCATTTTAATACTTGTTTTAAGGTTGTTTCTGAAATTTTCTCTTATCCTTTCCTGTATTTATCTCTTTCATGTTTTGCTGATTTTCTTTAGTAATATGCTTGGATTTCCTTCTCTTTATTCTTTGCATTTTTATTAGTGGTTTTTGAAATATGATTACCAATAGGTTACCATTAAGTTTGTACATAACCTCTTCTGCAGGTCGCAGTTCTATATTAAGTTGATGGAAAAAAAAAAAAAAGATGGCCATTTCAGTTTGAACTCATTATTTTTTCCTCCTCCCTGTTTTTACCATATTACTATATGATATATCCTTTGTGTGTGTATGTGTGTGAGTTCATTGACTGATTCTTTATTAAAGTACTCATTTTTACTGATTTTGTGTTTCCTACCTTCATACTATTATTTTTGGTTCTTCTCTCCACTCACAGAGTCCTCTTTAAATTTCCTGCATGGGTGGTATCGTGGCCATGAACTCCTTTAGTTTTTGTTTGGAAAACTCTTTCTCTCTCCTTCTAATCTGAATGATAGCCCTACTGGATAGAGTATTCTTGGTCATAAGAATTTTTCCCATTCAGTACTTTGAATATATCATGCCACTTCCTTCTGGTTTGCCTTTTTTTTTTTTTTTTAATGTCCTGATAGCCTTAGGGATTTTCTTTTTCTTTTTCTTTTTTTTTTCTACTTTTAAAAATTTTCTTTGTCATTATATCTTATAAAGTAATTATAATATGTCTTGGTGTTGGCCTTCTTTTATTGATTTTGCTATGAATTTTCTGTGCTTCCTGGATATGGATATCTGTTTCCTTCCCTGAATTAGGGAAATTTTCAGCTATTATTTCTTCAAATAAATTTTCTACTCTCTTTCCCCTCTCTCTCTTCTTCTGCTGGAAAGCCTAAGATACAAATGATGTAATGTTTGATGGAGTTACTGAGTTTCCTGAGTCTATTTTCATTTTGCATAATTCTTTTCTCTTTTGCTCAACTTGATTACTTTCCAGTACTCTGTCTTCTAAGTCACTAATTTCTTCCTTTGTTTCTTCTATCCTGAGGTTCATTCCGTCAAGCATTTTTCTCATTTCATTTACTGAGCCCTTTATCTCTGCTCTCTTCTTCCTTATCTCTGTGGTAAGAGTCTCACTGATGGCTTTCTTTCTTTTCTCAAGTCCAATGAGTATCTTTATGATCATTGATTTAAATTCTTTATCAAGCATCTTACTTTCATCTGCTTCACTTAGATCTCTGGTTGTGGCCGTGTCTTGTTCTTTAATTTGGGATAGATTTCTTTGTCTGCTTATTTGGTCTGCCTCTCTGTTTTCTTTTTTTTCTTTTATATATATATATATATATATGGATGTCAGTTGTGTGTTCTGCTTTTGAAAGTAGTGACTTTATGAAGAAGAGGTCCCGGTATGTCCTGTAGTGAAGTGTTCTGTTCACTAGAACCTGGTCCTTCAGGAGAGTATTCTCTGTATGTTGCTTACACCCTGCTGTTGTGTCTTAGTCACTTTTCCTTTCACTGCAGACATTTGCATAGACTCTCTGCCTGTGTATGCTCTGCTTACTCTCTGTGGTGTTAGTGACTCAGTCCTGCCAGCTTTGAAGGTGGTGCCTGCTGGGGCACTTGGGAATGGTGTGGCAATGTTAGCAATATTTGTGTTGGTCCACCAATCCTATGGCAGATCCCCTGAAGTGCTCCAGAGGCTAGGGATGTACACTGACTAGGGGTCCAAAGGTGGCCAACGCACAATATCTGGGTGCTGCATGCGATGGCATCTGTGCACCAGGTGGCTGGGTGTAGTGTTTGTGTAGCTTTAATAAAATTTGCCCTGAGCAGAGGCTACAAGTAACTGTGTAGTCTTTCCTCCCAAGGGTGACTGTTTTAATGCAGGGGGTGTGGGAAAGGAAAATGGTACCTGCCAGCTCCCTCATTTTCAGAGAAGTCCCCCAACACACTCTGAAATCAGTGTGAAGAGACATATCTCTCATTTGTCCTGGGGTTGTAAATTGCTGTCCTTATGTTGCCTCTCAGGATAGGCTGCTGTCTTTTTAAGGGCAGAGACCCAGCTATCACTGGCCCTCTCAGCTCATTCAGGGCTGAGTGAGATGGCTTTTATAGCTCCAGGTTCCAAGTCCCAAGGGCTTATAAACTGATGGAATCCAGCCCCTCTGTTTTTTAAAGCCAAATGCTTTGAGGGAATTAGTGTTCCCCAAGTGAGCTCCCTGGTACAATCAATGGCCCATTTCTTTGCCCTCTTCACATGTTCAGCTCCCTCCCTCCTGCAGGCAGCCTCTCTCTGCCTATTGGACCTTCCTAACCTTTCAGAGGCATCTTCTTCCCTCTATATAGTTGTGAAGTTTGTTCGGTCAGTATTCAGGTCATTCTCTAGTTTATTGACTTGAATGTGGAGGATATCTAGTTGTGAATGTGGGATGGAGTGAGCTCAGCATCCTCCTACTCTGCCATCTTCCCAAGCTCTTCTTAGAAACAGCATTCTAAAGGTAAGAAAAAATAATCTCAGTGCCTATAAATCTTAGATATTTTATAGTCAAATCTGATGTATTGATATATATATACTGGTTTCTCCTTTTCTGCCTTGCTCAGAATTTTCCCCAGAAATAGTGTCAAATAGAGACTGTTGAAATGATTTCCCCAAAGTACTTCATGAAAAAATGTAAAATCATGTCCAATATTTTCTTCTAGACCATGACAAACATTGATGCTGCTTCTATATCAACTGCTTCCCCTATTGATAGTGGAGGGGAAAATACACCAGCTACATATTGTGACCAATAATGAGCAGGACATTTTTGGTAGAGTTCAACACATTTCAGTTCCAAGGAAAAGTATATCTGTGCACATTCAATGGTAAAGAAGTTTCATCTAATAAACCAAAAGCAGGGTCTGTGGTCAAGAAAAGGGGACCTCAGTAAAGATCCTAAGTGTGTGAGTTATCCTTACCAGTAATTAAACAGATCAAGTATGGTCAAATAGTCTGTCAATAGGTAAGTTACAATTGTTTCTAGAGCCCGAAGGGGAAAGTTTAAATTATTTATTGCCCTGATGAAAATATCTATATGATATCTCATATAACCTACATATTAGGCTCTTCTCTAGGGAGAACCTTTGTTTTAGACTAAATAATGGATTTTCAAGAACAAAGTTTATACATTGAGACTGAGTTTCTGAGAACCCATGAATTTTTCTCAGTAATGAAAAGACCTATCACTTCACCAGAGCATAAAATATAGCATATTTTTAATTTAACTTTTAAGGATCAAAGAAACTCTGTTACTGATGACAAATATATACTGAACTTCTTTACAGAAACTGTATAGGATGTAGTTTTGGAAAAGTCCATTAATAGCCTCTTGGAAAAAAAACATCATATTAATAAAACAAATGGGAAGGAAAAACGTAGTTATGCCAAGCTCAAAGAAACTGCCAGACCCAAGATATTTCTGAGGCAATTCTCTTGACTTTGTATAACTATTCCTACAGGGGCTGATTCTGAATAGAATGATAATTAAAGGCAGTTAATGTGAAACAAAGACTATGTGAGAAAATACAAACTGCTTTCAGCATTATCTGCTTTTACACTCCCCAAGAATATATCGATAATAACAATGAGCCTGAGCCAAAATACATGATGTCTGTTATCAGTGATTAACAGAGGAGAGTTAGAAATTGAGACATAAAACATTACTTACTTACTCAAATCAAATCTTTGTAGTTTGTCTGCCATAAACCGTGTATAAGTAAGCCCTGATTTTAACATCTGAGACTAACAAACTATAAAATATTCAAAATAGTATTAGCACTGTTGACAGAAGCATTTGATTCATGTTTACTTGAATCTTATATACTTTCAAACTGAGTATAGAGTGACTGGCTAATGTGCTTTTTAATAGGAGGCTAATACTAATTACATCCCTTGCTCAGAACACATTCACCTAAGATAAGCTTTCCAGGATAGATGAAACTCCTGAAAAGAGTATCAAATATTTGAATCTTCCAGGAAGATTCATGTATCATAGGAGTAAATGTATGTACCATTAAACTGTTGATTACCAATATTCCTATATGATAATTTTCTCTCAGTCAGGTCCACTCAGATCTCCAGATATTCCCAGAAGGATAATACAAGATATCAAATAATGATGAGTGATAAAACTCTGGCCCTTGGGCCACTAGATAATTAATGCCCATTTTTTTCTTATCAGCAAAGTAACACACACCACCCTGACACATCCTCCCCATTATTTAGTAAAAATGCAAATTCTTCGTCCAATGTGCATGTGTATCTCTAGGAAGACAATGGAAACATTGCTAGCAGTGCAAACATGTCAACCTATTTTTTTTCATGTCAACCTATTAAATTCACATTCAAATTTATTAAAGTGGAGGGATAAGATCAAGAGAACAGAAATGGTGAAAATTACAGAAAATGTTATGTGCTGAAAAGAGAGATATTTAAAGTTCTCCCAGAGTAGCAAAAACCAAACAAGAAATCTTGCTAATCTGAGCCAGATATTTGACAAACCACTTGATGATCGGTATACAACATAGTTCTCAAAGTCACAAGGCTGCAATATAAATGTGTGATTTTAAGATCTAATCCTCCATCACATACCTGGATGAAAGGAAGAGCTACTAAAGGTGGAATGTGGAATCCTAGTTAAGTTTCAAACTTCACTGTACAATGGACCAACAATGAATTAAAAGCAAAGCAGCATTCACTTGTATTTAATGCTTTATAGATTTCATCAAATGTACAGATTGCTTCATGGCAGCTTTCTATTTACTTACCCATACGGTTTTTTTTCTATAGTGGTATTTCCCAAATGATCATCTGTTTAATATTTATTTTTATCAATGTGTATTAATGATTTTCACAAATAAAACAAAATAAAAATGAACCAAGGCTGCATTGGCATTATTTGCTCCTAGAGTTTATTTTTTAAACAATGGAGGAGAAATATTATGAATTATTAATCTTCCATTAATAAATGGAATTTAATAAATGACAGATACATAATTCATGAGAAAAAACTATTTTTCTGCAATAATAAATTGTGAGCCACACCTCAAAATAATGGAAAGACGTGTGCAACAGCACATGCTATGAAACGACAGAACCATCAGCCATGAATACACAGGCTCCACTTGTTGACTTTCAGTTGCATTGATGAACGTCATCAATTTGTTTCCATGTATTGTACCCCTTTTTTAAAAATTTCAACATGTAAAAAAAAAACAAAATAAATAAATAAATTTCAACATGTAGCTGTGATAATATTGTTTATACCATAGTAAATATTTCTACAAAACTTGTCATCCAATAGCTCTAGGACTAAAAGCAATACTTTTTAATAAAAAGCAAAATATCATGATCTCATATCATTTGCTAAAAATAGAAAAGTAATCTTCAAAAGTAAAGGCCACCAATTTGTAGGCACCTGTTTCTAAATTTTTGGAGTAAAACTATCCCAGAAAAAAGAAAATTGTTGAGTTTTAGATTAGCTTAATGCAAACTACTTGATAAGTACAAAATACACAGCCTCTATGCTTTTTTTTTTTTTTTTTGGACCACATATCTGAGGAAGATTACATCCTCATATCACACTGAACTGAAAAATATTGTATAGATGAAATCTTGGTTTTATGTCTTCTTTTGAAGATCAAAAAAAGTAATGGGACTTCTAATGTTTGACATATATAGGACATAAAGATTCCAAAGTGTAATTTTCATTTTAATATATTTTCTGTAAGTCATATTTCATAAGAATGATATAAGTGCAAGATATTTTACTTTCTCTTTATATCTTTTTTTTAGTTAGTATAAAATGAAATATCTTTGGTTTTTTTCTGGCATAGATTTAGAAAGACAAATATATTGGGAGAATGAAAGATATTAATCCTTCATCCACATTCCCTGTAGATTCTAAACTGATTAAAAATAGATAGAGGAGCAGAACCAATTAAGAATAGACACAACCTGTGCAACCATACGTGGTGTTTCTGCTCTGGAGCCAGAGGGGAATTAAAATACAGTGCTGCTTTAGTAATACGTGTTCTGGATGAGGTGCAGTATGGTCTGGCAACAAAAATGGGCTCCCTCCAATTCTTGTCCTGACTTGGATCTATGACTAAACTTGCTTTTAGGAAGCTAGAAGTAGGAGCCACAGAAAAGTGAATGAAACGTTCTTTCTTAGCTTCTTTTTAGAGGGAGCAGAAGCTTAGTATCATGGTCTGAGGCAAGAACAAAGGAAAGGGAAGACTGGAGTTTTCAGAATACTTGGTAGCACCTCCATTATAAATGGTATAATAAAAATGCTGTTTTTGGTAATGATTTCACAAAGAAACAGGTATCCTGCTGTAGTCAGAGGCAGAATTTAAATCCCGGTTCTGCTGCTTATTGTGTCACAATGATTTCATCCATATAAAATACAGATAATAATACTGTCGGTAGCAAATCTAGAAAGCTCTCAATTTTAAGGCAAAATTTTAAATGCCACTGGGAGAAAAAAATCACAGCCAATTGAAATATGACAAAAAGCTCTCATAATGCTATGATTTCTGTTTTGTGAGCATATTGAAAGATCTCTTCTAGAATTAATTATACATAGATGTTTTTAATCATACACACTCTCATGCATATATAAAAAAGAAAATATAAGCAACATAAATTGGTTTAGATAATCCTAAGTCTTCTTGATATTTAGATTCAAACTCTTCTAAATCAGTTCTTGAATCTGATTTGCCAATGTCTGAGTTTTTCCGTTAGTGTTGTCTATTGTGCCATCAAAAGTGTTAATGGTGGTCTCTGGGGTGGCTCAGTGGTTGACCGTCTGCCTTCAGCTCAGGGCATGATCCTGGGCCCTGGGATGGACTCCGGTATTGGGCTCCCCACGGGGAGCCTGCTTCTCCCTCTGCCTATGTCTCTGCCTCTTTCTCTGCGTGTCTCATGAATAAATACATTTTTAAAGAATCTTTTTTTAGGTGTTAGTTATATAGCATTTCTTAGTAAAAACACATAAATCCACTAAAAGCCATTGGCTGTACAGTTCTAGAATCCATCTACTGTTGACACCGGGTTTGGTAATTCTGCCGAACATGTGTGGCTTGCCAATCTCCACTATCAACCATCAGCTGTGTGGCTCCTAAGACCTCCAAAGCCCTTCTTATACTGTCTCTGGGATTTCCTTTCTAGCTCCTGACATCTATTCTTCATGCTTTAAGGCTGGTGATTTTAATGTTCTCACATGTAGCAGATTGTAACAAATACTATCTCAACTGCTGGCTCATGCATAGCAATTGTAAGAAGTCATCAATTTTAAGACATAGCCTGATTTTAGAACTGTTAAAATATGAAAAGTATGCACCCTAGAGTTGATGAGAAACAGTAGTTATGTGGATTTAAATGAGTTAAACCATCCAAAGACCCTAGAATAATGGCTGATACATTGTAAGGATGCACTTATTGTGGTCAGTTACCATTATGCCTAAGCTAAAGTAGCACATGTTCATGCATGCCAGTTGGTTAATTAGTTTAGGGAAATGCTATTCCACTTGTCTTCTGTATTTTTGGCTACCTAACAATGAAGAAAGTTCTTGGAGAGCTAAATGCTGAATAAACCTCTCTAATCAATGGTTTCTATTATGTTGAAAATTAAACTAGAGTTTCTGTGACAAAAGAAATATATGGAACATCACCACCAGTGTTAGAACCAATTCTATTTAAGTTATCTGTACAATCAGTATGGCACTCAAGAAAGTGTGAGTTTTATACGAGACAGAATTATCCTGCCTTTCTCTAATGTACCTACATATCAACCTGAAGAAAAATAAAACAGCTTTTACTCTACATGAATGCTTAGCCATTTATGACCTCCTGAAGTGGGGGTATGGGAAACATGTTGCTCAGTGGGTCTGTTATATTGCTTTTGGTATACCACGAGGCAACAATGAGTACCCACCAGTCTGTCCCCAGACAGGACAGACTGCATCGCTTTTAGAACTGGTGGCTGAAGCTTACCCTTATTCATAACAGTATTTTGAACAACATAAGCCCGCGCTTTCATTAAACTAGAAGAACCTATATGAAATAGATTTCTGAGGTTTGTTTCTATTTGGTAAATTTGCCTTCGATTTACAATCCAGTACATGTAAATCCACATCACTGCAATAGTGAAGGATCGCTGCCACCTATAGACATAGACTGGATTAGAGAAATAGTTTCATACTTCAGAAGAATGAGAGCATTCCAGAATATAAATTAGAAATATTTTGTTAAAACGGTACATTAGCAAAGAGAAATAAAAGCTTACAATAGAACAATATTTCAGAGGCAAATCTTTTGTCTGTTGCTTTACTGCCGAATCAAATCATTTATCCAAAGAGACATCAGTGTTACCTGTGAGATGAATGAGTTATGCTTATTTATATATAATAGACTGAGGTTTCAAAATACTAATTTTCCACACAGTTGGGAACATGTAGAAATAATGTATGTGGCTTCCTAGTTTGTTTGCTAAGAGCAGCTTGCTAAAATGTAAAAGCAACTGTGATTGTACAATAAACATGAGTCTTCTTTCTCCCCTAACATAAGCAAAGAAAAAGTGAAACGTTGTTATTGCTGAAAGAAAATAGCATACACAAAGTAAGAATCCGATACTAAATCTCCACTGAAGTATTTCCTTATTTATCAAAAAGAAATGTTCCCATTTATTTCCCACAAATGCATGTTTTCAGCAAATCAGCCAGATGTCCAAACAATGAAATTCCATCTTGTGAAAGAGCCTGTGCTTATGGTATTTCTGACAAACCCACGCCAAAAAGTGGCTCTGGCCAGATTCCTCTTTCTTATGCTCACAAGTCGAATTTCCAGATAGGAGTGATTCAGTTACAGTTGGAATTGAGCATAAATGCCAGGAATTTATCCATACCAATTCACACTTTGTTAATGCCAACATTCTTTGTTCTTAACCTGAGTATTTAATCCCACTTTCCTGCTTTAGGATCCTTTTGATCTGGAAAAAAGGTTGGCCTAGAACCAAAGAACAGTTTTGATAAAACTGAGTAGATGAAACTGCTGAAGCATTTGTTACTGCTCACACAATAGAAACAACTTGTCTGGGGTGCCTGGGTGGCTCAGTTGGTGAGTGTCTGCCTTCAGGCTCAGGTCATGATCTCAGGGTCCTGGGATGGAGCCACACGTAGGTCTCTCTGCTCAGTAGGTATTCCTGCCCAATGGGCAGCCTGCTTGTTCCCTCTCACTGCCCCTCTCCACCCCAGCTTGTGCACTCTCTCTTTCGCTCTCTCTCTCTAATAAATGAATAAAATCTAAAAAAAAAAGAAAGAGAAAAGAAGAAAGAAGAAAGAAAGAAAGAAAGAAAGAAAGAAAGAAAGAAAGAAAGAAAGGAATAAAAGAAAAAGAAAGAAGAAAGAAAAAGAAAGAAAGAAAGAAAGAAAGAAAGAAAGAAAGAAAGAAAGAAAGAAAAAGAGAATGAACGTTGTCCTGAAAGGAATTGTTTTGATAGCAGAGTGGCATGCCCATGTATTCGTATTCATGAAGCTTTCCATAACTGTCTCTCTTAAAGCGATCTGAATGAGTTTTCATGAGACAGACCCTGATGTGATACATGCCAGGCCCTTTCCTTCCTCAGCATCACTCGCAGAGCTCAAAAGGATATTCATGTCTTAAATATGGAGTGAACTTAGAGCTCTTACATTACAGTTATATGTCAGTGCAGCAAACAAAGTTAGTCTCAGCAAACGCAATAAATGAATTAAACTTCTAACAAAATATTCTACTTATTAGCATGTTTATAATAAAGATAATTAATGGCTCTCTAAATAAATATATGATTGCAAAAAAATGGCTTACCAATTATGTTTTTAAAAGACAGAATCAAGATTGTATGACAAAGGCCGCTGGTGGCATTCGATTCCATGGAAGAAATGAGGATAGTTCTTGGATATTGTTTACCTTTGGTAAGCACCAGGAAAAAGACTTTATCCTGGACTTAATCCAGGAATCCTCAGATTCTGAAGTATTTTACCAAATTATTTCAAAATATTCATCTTGGTTCTCTCTTTTCTACTCATAATAGGACACAAGAAACAGGAATTCCTTAATACAAAGAGGTAAAGAATTATGCTTTACTCCCTATTCCAAATTTCTTCTTTAAGTCAAAATTTGCTTCTCAATTACTCAAGATTGCTCAAGACAGGCAGAGAATTTTTTTCCAATTCAGAGATAAGATACTGTAAACGGTATCAAAACAGAGACATTTTTGAGCACTTATTATAGGCAGAGATTTTATAGGAATTATCACTCCCATTTAATGAATAAGGAAATAGATGATCATACAGACTCAGCAGCTTGATCAAGATCAGACAACTGATAAGTGAAAAGCAAGATTTTGAACCCAGGTTTGGCTATGTTCTTTGCATTATATTCTGCTCACAAGTGGGTGATGGCCAGAGTTGGGCTACTACACCTATAAACCTACAAAATACACTGGTTTAAACAACACATAGCCTCTCTTCTACTATAATCTAGGGCTTCTTTGGACAATCTATAATGAGACTTGTACTTAGATGTAAAAAATTAATAAGAGCATTTTATCTATTTTTAGGGAAAATAAACAGCGTAAACCTATTGCCTAAAAATATAGAAAGCTGTCTTCAAGGCTTGAAAATAAATCAAAGAAATTACAAGTAAGAATTATGTTTAGTATAGTGATAGTTGAAATCAATATGCAATCTATGTGGCATAAATAAAAAATACAGAGGGTATACTTACATCCTGAAATATTTAAAATCAAATATCAGTACCTATCCTTCTCATATATATGTAGTTAAATACGTCAACTCGCTTGCTATTTAATCAATGAACCAAATGATTGAAACAGCAATATCATAAAGCTATGCTGAACTAGTGTTAAATCCATTTTTTCTAAAGCAATGAAGGTCACACACCTCCTGGTTTTTAGTAATGAAAAGTAGGCAATCAAATGTGAGCATCATGCCTAGATTGTTGGTGAGTGACCTCAAACTATACTTGAATAGAATGCCAGAGTTAGGAGAACTGATATAGGTACAGCAGATTTCAGAATCTGAGGTGCCTGGGTGGCTCAGTCAGTTGAGTGGCTGACTCTTGGTTTTGGCTCAGGTCATGATCTTGGGGTCGTGAGATCAATCTCACATCAGGCTATATGCTGGGTATGGAGCCTGCTTAAGATTCTCTCTCTACCCCTCTCCCTCCACCCTTCCCCACTCCCCCTCAAGCGTGAGTAATGAGTAATGTTGACCCAATATTGGCTAAAAATTTAAAGTTGAAAGAGAGAAAATGGGTAGAGGACATTTTTTCTATACTAAAGTATTTTAATAGATTTTGAAGGACTTGTATATTTAAATTGATTTTCACATACTAAGAGAGGCAGAAGAAAGCTCCACAATTCAAAAATTGTAAACTTAAGCATTAACTATATAATTTCATAATACAAATGTGTTGATATTGAGCAAATGATTAAATATTGACATGTAAACCAACTCATTAGGATAATTCAGTTCAGATCATCTGGTAAAAAAAACTGCCTTGAACAAATGTTCAATTATAGCACAGAAATGAAGGGACTGTCATTTTTAGAAACAGAAAGAAAAGTCTGCGACAACCCAAAGATCTGTCCTAAACTGTCATAATGAGATCATCAAAGTTGCACAGCAAGTGGGGCACATGCAATGATTCAAGTATCAGCATAAAGCTACATCCAGAGTAGGAGGTCAACACACATTTGCTGAATTAATAAATATGTAGCAATATATAGATAGGGAAGTGTTTGCTAGACCTTCCAAAAGCAGGGTGGAAAATTCTCAGGAAAAAACAGTGTTTATAGAGCATCAAAATGAAAACTGCAAAGGAGCAGTTAATGTTTGAATCATATTTTCCCATCAATTTGATCAACCATATTTCTAAGCAACATGTAATACAAGTCCTGTCATGTCTCAGAATTAATAGCCCAGGGTTCTTAATTCTTACTGAGGTTGACAAATTATTGTTCCTTATGGCACCAGTCACACTTGATCATAAGTAGCATCTCTACACGTTACTCTCCTTCCATCAAATTGAGCCTAAGTTTATTTGTCTAACACTAAACGCCAAAAGGTCTATGATATGCAATGAATCAAGTGTTCTCCATTAATGAGCAAAATGTTTCAAGTGCAGAAAATGATTCTCCGGCTTTCAAATAGCCTCATACAAATACAAAGCCACTGTTGCAAAGTTATTATTTTATTTCCAGAGTAAATGACTGCTGTCTAATACTTTTGGAAGTAGCACTAAGTTATTTTCAAGTCATTGAGCCTGGAGACAGTGAAATGTCACAGATTATATGTATGTATGTGCATATGTATTTTTTTCTAGACATCATCACACTATTGTTTTCCTTAGCTTCCATAACTAAAGGACCTATCAAAAGGATAATGTCATGCTACCATTAAATTAATAAACATTATTTGAGGGAAAAGAGTCTCTTAATATGCTATATTTTTAGCTCTGCTAAGTGTCCTAAAGAGTACAAATTAAAATATATATATATTCTAGGGCTCAAGTAATCATCCCAGGTTCCCTGGATCATCAGGCTCCCTGTTTAGCAGAGAGTCTGCTTCTCTCTCTTTCCCTCTGCTTCTCCTGCTGGCTTGTGCTCTTTTTCACTCACTCTTTCTCTCAAATAAATAAATAAAATATTTTTAAAAATAAAGTATCTCTTCTATTATTTAGAATGCACTATTAAGAGGAAAGTGGAAATCTTAAAAGGCATAGCAGTCAGGGCTCAAAGGACAGGATCTAAATCTTAGACTGGTTACCCCATTAAAAAAATTTTATTTATTTGTTTATTTATTTATTTATTTATTTATTTATTTATTTATTTTAGAGAGAGAGAGAAAGTTCCCAAGCAGGGGGAGGGGTAGAGGAAGAGAACCTCAAGTGGACTCCATGCTGAGCATGGATCCCAACATGGAACTTGATCTTATAACCCTGAGATCATGAACTGAGCTGAAATCAAGAGTCAGATGCTTAACTGACTGAGCCATCCAGGTGCCCTCTGGTAACCTAACTTTTTATATCATCAGTTTGATCATCTATAAAATGGATATGGAGGTGCCTGTGTGGCTCAGTGGTTGAGTGTCTGCCTTTGGCTCAGAGTGTGATCCTGGGGTCCTGGGATCAACTCCTGCATCAGCTCCCCACAGGGAGCCTGCTTCTCCCTCTGCCTATGTCTCTGCCTCTCTGTGTGTTTCTCTCGTGAATAAATAGATTAAATCTTAAAAATAAAATAAAATGGGTATAATTGTACCAATTTCATTATGAAGATTAAATAAAATTCTGTAAAACACAAAGTTTAGTGCTCAACACATGGTAGATGCTCAATAGATATGATTTCATTTTCTCACTTTCAAACATCTGCATTCCCATGTTAAATGATAAGGAAGAGATAAAAGGTCCTTAAAAGTCTTTTTCGGTCTTAGTGCATAGTTTGTGACTATGGAATGTCGCACAAATGTGACTAAGGAATGATTGATTAGTTTATAATACTAAAAGAAAGAAACAATGGTGGATTTCACATTTAATAGACATTTCATTTATGTAGAGGATAAATTTGGTATAAATATTTATGCTCTTCATCGGGTAAAGTTTTCACAATGGTGTGACTGTTCCTCTTCTTGGCCCTAGCTCTACTCTAATCTATTTCTTCTTTCATGGCACAGATAGCTCAGCATAAGCAGAAAGGTGAGCTAAAATGTTAAATTTCACCTTTTTTGACCTACAGCAGGTGTTATCTAATTATGACAGAAGACAAGCACTCTACAGATTCAATACAATCCCTATCTATGTACCAGCAGCATTTTTCATAGAACTAGAAGAAATACTAAAATTTGTATGGAACCACAAAAGACTAAAAATAGCCAAAGTAATCCTGAAGGTATCAAAGCTGGAGGTATCACATTCCCAGATTTCAAGATATACTACAAAGCTGAAATAATCAAAACAGTATGGTACTGGCACAAAAATAGACACATACTTCAATGGAACAGAACAGTACTCCAGAAATAAACCCATGCTTGTATGGTCAATCTACGACAAAGGAGGCAAGAACACACAAGTTCTCTTCAGTAAGTGGTGCTGGGGAAATTAGAGACAGCTACGTGCAAAAGAATGAAACTGGACCATTTTCTTACCCATACACAAAAATGAACACAAAACAGATTAGGGACCTAAATGTGAGACTTAAAATCATAAAAGTTCTAGAAGAAAACATAGGCAGTAACCTCTTTGTACCTGATAGTAGACAACTTCAATTTGATGTTGAATCCTCCCACTATCTTGGATTCTCAGGGTAAACATGTCTCTTTGGGGTCAGATCCCTCCAGCCCCATGAGTTTAGACTTGCTATAAGAAAAAAAAAAAAAAAAAAAAAAAGAAAGAAAAAAAAAAGATCTTTCTAGATTCTTATCATACCTTAGAAATCAAGATATTTCCAGGATAACTGTCTGTACTCTGTGCCCTCTTCTGAATTGATCGCCTCTCAGTCCTTATTTCTTTGGCTTGATGTTCTAAAAATATTAAATTCACAGCTCTACAGAGCATTTCAGAAACAAACAAACAAACAACAAAGATTAAACTAAGATAAAAATATCATCATTAGTAAATACCTTTATTGTAATACTATAGTTACTTGAAAATTGGTAATTAATTTATAGGATTAAAGCTAATTTTTATAAACAAAATTTAACTAGAAAAAAGTTATTCATCAACCTTCTAGATAATAGAGTTCTCTATGCCCATCTATTCTAACATTAATGCAAAATAAAATAAAAAAACATTCTTATACAAATGAAAATATCTTGCAAAAAATTTATTTAAATTGTACTGATTAAGAGTGATCATTTAATCCCTTATACTCAGGTTCCTACACTAGTATATAGTCAAATTATTCTTTTTAAAAAGTATTTTCAGACTTTAACTCTTATCAATGAAATAAAGCACCTCAAGGCATAATTTAGGCAAAGTCTAAAGAACATTTTAGAAGGTAGTTCAATCTCAGATGTGAATCCATATCTTATCTTCCTTCATTGGAACTAGCATACCCCCAAAATACTACATTTAGCTTTATAAGAATGCAGGATTGTATTTAAAGGGTTTTACTCAATATAGATATCAAACATACTTCTCTTTTGAAACTGTTATGATAAACAAAATGTATGATATCACGCATTGGGCTCCTGGGTTGGTTGAATGTCTGACTCTTGGCTTTGGCTTGGGTGGTGATCTCAGGGTTTGGGATTAGTCCCCACCTTGGGATCCATGCTAATCAGGGAGTCTGCTTAGCATTTTCTCTCTCCCTCTCCCCTTCCCTCGACTCTCTCTCTTTCTCTCTCTCTCTCAAATAGGTAAGTAAATCTTTAAAAAATTCTACACACACAAACACACTGCCATTTGTTCCAACAACCCATTTTGGAAAAAACAAGTTGAAAACAAGACCATTTCAGGATTGTGTATATAATCCTGGAAATGCCTTTTAAATTCCTTATTGAATAACCTTTCAAAATGCCAAATATTCCACCTTGATTAAAATGCTATAGAGCCTTATGTCAGCCGTTGGATCTCAAACTTGAAGTCCTGACCTTAGATCACAATGGTAGCACATAACCCTGGTGCAACACTGTGATGGCTAACATTATAGGGTGATAAAGAGCTTTCAGCCCCAGTATTCCTGACACAGCACAAAGCTGGAGACCATTGTCTGAGTCTCAGCAGTATCTTCCTCTTCCAGGCCTTTGCTCACTCAAGGCCTCAAATCAGATTATACTTGATCCAATTGGACAAACTCCCAACATGCACTGAACATAATATTATTTGTTAAGGGGTTTTCCAAGACAGGAATAAGACTAAGAAGAAAATTATTGATATTTTTTTTGTAACTGAATTTAAATGCATTGCATATACATCCTTAAAGACTGGAAATTGGAAAGAGGACAGCTCCAGCCTTTAAGACATCACCTGGGCCATATTCCTTTATCAGTGTCTCAACTCCACCTGACTAAAGCAAGGTGAATTCACTCAATGCATGACCAACCTAGCCCTTTTCTGACAAGATCACTGACATTAAAGTCATGGTTTCAGTTTCGATGTTGTTTCTGCTTCGGATCACTGAACTCAGACAGGTAACAGAGCTGCTCATGCTATAGGCCAATGAACATGGCACAAACAGTTCTGATATCAAGGGCCCTAATGACACAGAGAAATCTTGACTGATAACCTATGATAGGAAGAATTTCAAATACTATTCCTAATCACCTCGTAACCCCAGACTAATGTTAGAGCCTGAATTTTTAGTGAAAAGCTGGACTACTGCTTCTAGTTGAATGACAATGTATTTTAAATCTCTTCTAGATGGCTAAGGTTGCTAATATGCTGCAAAATGGAAACATTAGACATAAAGAATATTCCACTTATTTTCTTTGCCATCTGCATGTACACATATTCAAACTGTGGAGCAGGAAAACCAGCTACCAAACCCAAGGGAGGACTCTTATTCTGAGGAAGAAGGCAAAGATCATTAGCACTAAAGTTCACCAGAACTAGGAGCCCACAGACCGGGCCCACTGCATCTTTATGGGTTTGGAGTGATCGAGGAGGATTCAGCACAAAAGCCACTGGTTGGAACAATGCTTAAGTTACAGAAAGGAGAAGAGATGCAGTAAGATCCGTGTCTGTCCTCCCACAGTCCTGGTTCGCTCCTGACAGCCGACACCGGGCACTAGACTGCACACACCTATCTCCTGCTACAGGTGAAGACCTGTTTCCTTCTCAGAGGGGCAGATGTACTGGCCAGCTGGCAAGGTGGCATGTGAGACACACCTGTAAGCAATATGAGGTAGTTCACCATGTGCCCAGAATGGGGGGAAAGGATCTCCTAATGAGGAGGAGAAATCTGGGATCAAGTATCAGCTCACCACCCAACTTCCACAGAGTGGACTGTTCCAAATCAGGACACTGGATAGTCATATAAGGGAATATTATTTGTCCAAGAAAGGAATGAAATTTTGATTCTTGCCACACCACGGATGGACCTTAAAAACATTTTAAGTGAAAGAAGTGAGACAAAGGCCATGTACTGTATGATTCTATTTACAATGTCCAGAATAGGCAAATCAAGGGATAGATTAGTCATATTAGTGACTTGGGTGAGGAGACAGTAGAGAATGACTTCTCATGCATATAGGGTTTGTTTGGGGGGATGAAAATGTTTTGGATTTAGTGGTAATGGTTGCACAACTTTGTTAATATACAAAATCCACTAAACCCTACTCTTTTAAAGGGCAGATTTTACAGTATAGAATTATATCTATAGAATAATGATTACCTTTTTCATAATGGTGGGGATGAGGTAATAATAGCTAACATTTATTGAGCACATACTATATGCCAGTCACTGTACTAACATCAATACTAATACTTTCATTACATTGATTGCCTCGTTTAATTTGAAAATGACCTTATGTGATTGGTAGGGTTTTAATCTCTGTTTTATAGTTTGGGGACCTGTATTTTGGACAGATTAAGAATCTTTCCCAAGGCCAATCAGCTAGCAAATAACAGAACCAAGAATCCAACTCCAGCGGCCTGATTCTGGAATTCACACTCTTAACACCAAGCAACATCTCCAGTAGTAGACCCTTGGGAAAGTCTGAAACGTGGTAGGTGAGTATTTTTGTATATATGTGTGTTATAGTCATGGTAGTAAATAAGAAGATTAAGCTGCCAGGTGTTCAGCTGCAGTTCCTTTTCTGCCTGGTTTAAAATAACTCTGAATGAAGACGTTATCAGACAAGTCAACATTTTAAAGTGCTAAACTTTTCCATAAACACCTGGAGCTGGGGGTGGTAGCAGGGAAATAGGCCAGCAAGAATTATGAGAGGTTAGGCCCATTCCAAGGTAAACATACCTTAAAATATAGAGAAGTCCAAATCAAAATAGGTCTGCTGACAGTAGGGTTTTTTTCTTTAACTGTGGAATATATAGAGGATTCTTTGCTGTGTAAACAAGTCAAAAATAAAGTGGCAAGTAAAAATATTCCAGAAAACTTTACTGCCAATCATAATAAATTTGTAATCCAGAAACTAAAAGTGGTCTAAATTAGCATTTATCATACATGGAACACATGCAGGAATAATTAGAAATAATTATGGGAAAGAGGGAATTCTACTTTAGGGACTTAGAATATTAATATAAAAATTTGGGATAGAAAATTGAATAGGTAATATGTGATTGTAATTCTAAGCCATGTTCAAAACAGTCTAGTATTTTGGAGATGCATTCATATTGAGTCTGATAAGCTTAGTTTGGTCATATGAAAAACCTCAGAATTGCTTATTTTTGTTGTAGTTCATAAATATGAATTTGTATGCACAACTCCTTACTAAATATCTGTCAAAAATGGAGAACAAAATCTACAGGTTGGGATAGGGGAATGAACCGGTGAGTCTTATGCTACTAATTTGGCAACAAGCCCTGAGTTTTTATTTGGCCAGAGAGCAGCTCTGTTCCAGGCAATCAACAATTTTCTGGGCATCTATTATGGAGTCATTAAGAAAATTCCAATTACTACACTTGGCAATCTTTTGTTTGTCTGCTTCCAGCCCCTGCTACAAATATAACTGGAATTTCTAGTGTCCCCTGGGGAGAGTATGAGTGAGGAGTATTATTTTCTTGGTTTAGTAGTAATGACGAGGTCCACGATTTCTTGCATTGACAAAATTCAAATTAATAACTTTGTAATCTAACATTTTCCTTAGCATGCAAATAAAATTTAGGTAATCTTGTCATTGTACCTTGGAACACATTCTGAATGTGTTCATAGTAGATATTTCCAGTTCTCTTATTCCTCTCACCATTCGTAAATATTGCTTTCCATCAGTTCCCAAAACTGTTTTTCTTTTTCTTTCTTAAAGGATCCAGGTATTCTAAGTTACTTCTGTATCACTTTGTCACAATCCAAGTAAACAGTATATACTAAGCAATATTTTTGTCATTGGCATGTATCCTAGAAAGTAATATTATTTATTCCCTTGTTCTAGTTGAGCTAATCCTACCCCAATACCCTTAATATAGCAACTGTTTATAAGCATATGCTGTATACAAAGAACACTATGCTAAGTGTTGGTAGACTTCCTGGGATTAAGATGTATTTTACAGGGACACATAATAATGTTCTCTGGCTGAGTCTCCACCAGTGTAAATATACGAACCTCACCTTTCCAAATCCCATCTCCTCTAAAGAGAATTGTTACACATGTTCTCTGAAGGACTATTATGACTCTCCTCTTTACATATATGTCGTTCTTTCTGGGATATTTCCAGATTCTAATGGGATTCCCATCCATCATGTTGACATGGCCACTTAGGTGGTAATTGTGGTTCCTGCTGCAGCTTGGTTACATCATCTCCATTGTCTCCATTCTTGAAGGTGGTATGATAGCTATTAGCATTGCTCTAGTTCTTTTTATACACATGCATACACATACACATACACACACTTGCATTGGGCAGTGGAGCAGTAAGAATTCACTCTATGAATAAAAGTAAATTGGTGAACTCAACCAATATTACTGGGATTTATTTTTCCCTCAGAGCTTTTTTCTCCCTGAAATATTCTATGGATATTAAGGGTCAGAATTTACCCACTCTTTCTCAGACTTGATAAGGAGTTTAATTCTAAATATTGGCTACAATCTCCAATATATCTCATCTTTGCATACTACATGAAATTTATCGGGATCCTATGAATATAGAATTTCTAATAACCCATCTTAATAAAAAATAACTTCTGCACATTCTGAAATTCTCATTACATACAAATAATTAAATATGTAGTCCCTTCCTACAAAGAGTTTATAGGTTAAGAGAAAGGGATAATATGGGTAATTTTACCCAAGGGCTGTTTTTTTTTTTATGTTATTGCTGTTTGTTATTGTTTTTAATAAGTAAGTCCTCTAATTCAGTAATGGGCATATAGTATTTCAGGAAAGACTGACTCAGTGGTCAGTGTAAATATTTGTTATTATGTATATGCTATCATTACAGAAGGAAATGTACCAGTATTCAGAAAGCTTTCAGAGTATAAGAGCTTCAAATCATGTGTCTTTTTTTGATAACATGGAAATTTATTTAAGTGGATATTGGTATGTCAGTGAAGAAATAAAATATTATAGTTCAGTCATTTTAAAAATTAATTTCGTTAATGTTATATTATCTTGGTATTTCATTTATTTACTATTATTTTCATCATTTATGTTGATGAATTTGTATTTTTTTCTACCTGATATTTGTATTTCTTAGACATGATGAACATGTATTCCTAGGACAGCTCTTGTTTATACTGGTTTTTCTGATCTAATTATTAATTGGGTGCTTCTTTTCACTCTTTAAAGATTTGAAAAATAAGTTACATGGCCATCCTATTTATAGATGTATTAGGTTGGATTCATCCTACCCTACCTCAAAGCAAAATGTGAGTCACAGAGTAGTTTACAGTCACTACAGTCACACCTATAGTTTACTGTGGGGACAGGTATGATTGGAGTAGGAAGAGTAAAATGCGGAAGAAGGAAAGGCAATGCAAAAGTAGTCCTAGTCACCTGGGCAGCTAGATATATTTCCTTTGGGGAACTCTGGAAAAAAAAAAAACATGGAAGATATGCTTCATAATTTCAAATTTTTCTGCTTGAGACATGGAATAATGAAAACTTCTATCCACTAATGTTATATTTATTTTTATTTTTTAAAGTAGGCTCTGTTCTGGGCATGCAGGGATTAAACTCATGACCCTGAGATCAGGACCTGAGCTGAGATCTAGTCAGATGCTTAATTGACTGAGCCACCAGGTTCCATAACTAATTTTGTTTTCCATCAGATGAGAATTTCCCCAAGGGTTTTTATTACATCTCCCCCAAAGTTAGTGCATACCTCTAAATGTCTGAGTGGAATACTCTACAGTGGTCTCACACAGTGGCATTAGATAGAAAAAGATATCTAGTACAGTTGAGATAAAGTGCCATCAGGGTAAATATGCATGTATAGCTGCTTCAGCAAAGCTAGAGCAAGATTTAGATCAAGTGTATGTGAGATAGGGCACAGAAGGCATCAAAGACAATCACTTGTATCTCTTGGATTCACTATTGTCCTACATTAATTACAATTTCTCAGACAGTATTCAAAAAGATAGCTTCTAAAGATGGCACAAGAAAAAAATTACAAGTCAATATCCTTGATGAATATAGTTACAAAAATCATCAAGAAAGTATAAGCAAACAAAATTCAATAATACATTAAAAGGATTATATACACCATAACCAAGTGGGACTTATTCCAGGGATGCAGGCCGACAACTGCAAATCAATCAGTGTGATACACCACATTAACAAAATGAAAGATAAAAATCTTAGGATGCTCTCAATAGATGCACAAAAAACATTTGACAGAATACAATATCCACTTGTGATACAAGCTGTTAGCAGAGTACAGAGAGAATATGCCTTAATGTAATTAAGGTCATATAACATATAATATATTAGGTCAATAATATATAATGAGACCACAGCTAACACCATACTCAAAGGTAAAATCTAAAAGCTTTTCCTTTAGAATCAGGAATAAGACAAGGGTGTCCACTCTCACCATTTCTATTCAACACAGTATTTGAAGTCTTCACCACAGCAATCAGGAAAGAAAAAGAAATAAAAGACATCCAAATTGAAAAGGAAGAACTAAAATTGTCACTATTTGCCAATGACATAAGATTACATAAAGAAAATGATTCTCTGTCAAAATGAAAAAACAAAAAAAAATAACAACAACAACAAAAACCCTGTTAAGGACTAATAAATCAGTACGTTACTGGTGTAGGTACAGACATAGTGGAACAGAAGAATAGAACCCAGAAATAATTCTATGTTTACAGCAAATTGATCTCAGTAAGGATGCCTAGAATATGCAATAGGAAAAAAATATCTCAGGAATGTTGGAATTACCAGACCAGGAATTCAAAACCAACTGTTTCTATGTTAGTGGTTCCTTGGGTCATAGTTAACAGCATGAAAGAACATATGTGCAGTGTAAGCAGAGAGATAGAATTCTTAAGAACCAAAATGGAATGCTAGAGATAAAAAAATTCTAGCAGAAATTAAGAATGCCTCTGATGGGTTTACTAGTAGACTGACTATGGCTGAAGAATGAATTGTTGAGCTTGAAGCCAACTCAATAGAGATTACCAAAACTGAAAAGCAAAGAGAAAAAAAATGACTGAAATAAAAGCCAAAATAAAACAGAGCAAAATATTCAAGAACTAGGGGTCAACTACACGAGGTATAACAATCCTCATGCTGGGAATTTCAGAAGAAAAGGAAAAGAACATAAAAAAACTATTTGGAGCAATAACAACTAAGAATTTCTCTGAATTAACCCCGAACACCAAACCACAGATCCAGGAAGCTCAGAAACAACTTAGCAGGATAACTAACAGAAAAAACTATACGTAAGCCTATCATTTTCAAATTACAGAAAATCAAAGATAAGAAAAACATCCTGCAAGAAGCCAAGGGAGTGGGGTGTGGGAAACAACTTGCCTGGAGAAAGCAAAGATAAGAATTATATTTGACATCTACTCAGAAACCATGCAAACAAGAAGAGAGGTGAGTAAAATATTTAAAGTGTCAAGTGGGGAAAAAAATCACAAAAAAACTAGAATTCTGTTTCCTGGGAAACTATCTTCCAAAAGTGAAGGGGAAATTAAGACCTCTGATGAACAAATATTGAGAGAATTTATTACCAGTAGATCTGCCTTATAAGAAATGTTAAAGTAAGTTATTTAGAGTGAAGGAAAATGGCAGAAGCTTGGATCTACACAAAGCAAGGAAGAGTACAGGAGAAAAAATAAGTAAAGTTGAGAACTAAGCCTCTGAGATGTCACTCAGTTAAAAATGATGCATCCTAGTATTAACACAGCTGCTCTGGCTCCAAAAACTTTATTATTTCTGCCATCATAATGCTCCAAAAGATGGAGTCTAAGGGAAGAGTTATGTGCACAGGACAAAAGGGCACAACTCATTGGATAGAAGAATGTTTAGTGGGTATTATGTTATGGAGGCCAAGAGAAGATAGAGTTTCAAGATGGTAGAATTGGAAAATAGTGTTAGACACTACACTGGGTGAGCAAACGGTTACTAGTAACTATGGACAGTTGCAGGAGGCTGTGTTGATAAAAACAAGTAAAAGTGCCTGCATAGCAGCAAGACCTTAGCTCTCATGCCTCTGCAATGGTCCTCGTGGAGTGGACCACTCTCTGTGGTCAATATCTGATGGACATTCCATGTGTTTTATCAGGGAAGCCAAAGCCCCTCTTCTCAAACAACTCATAACTTAATTAATTGGGGACACTAGTTTTCAGATATGAAGACAACCAGAGAACACAGACTGCAGGGGACCTAAGGCACTGGCCTCTTCCTAACCCACTTCTGCCTTTGTTCTGCAACTTTTCTTCAGCGGCTGGCCAGGAGAGCACGAACACAATTCTTCTGCTGGATCAACCTCAGGTTTAGGTGCCCCTGGCCAAAAAAGCATTCAGCTGCCACAGTGCCTGAAATATTAGGATTATCATCGATTCCTCTGAGAACTTGAAAAGAAAGAAAGACTACTGTTGATATTCCTTCATCTCCTCCATGCATTTCATAAGTCTCTATTACTCTATAAAATAAAAAAAATAATAGCCATTTTTTAGATAATGACATAATTTGATCCAGAAAAGTGTATCAGGATTTTTCTGCTGAATATATCTATTTTATATATGAATGAGCAGGAGTTTTTAATTTGAAAGTTCCAGGTAGTATTGGATAATTCTGAAAAGATATATTTTTTTGCTACCGAGTGTACTTTTTTAAACATCTATGTGATTAGAAGGTTTATATTCAACAGTATCCAGGAATATTACAAAACATATGTTATACAAATTTTAGTAGCAAAAAAAAAATTTAGTAGCAGCATCATAACCCTAATGATTAACAATTCAATATAATGAGAATACTTTAATCTTCATAAGGAGATATATTTGTTTTTTTTTTCATTTTTCGTTTTTAATCATAAGGAGATATAATAGAACTTATAACTACTATATAGTTTTTCCCTAAAAGATGAATCAAATCAAATTTTTTTGCTAATATATGGGACAGTGAACATTTCTCTACAAAGGAAAATAACTGTGCTCTATGCCGTCATTTATCTGTAAATGTTCTGAATATATATAATAAGCTACAGCATCTTACAGAGATATGAATATTCCACCTGCTTGGAGTCTGGAGTATCCTTTGAGGGAGGATACTTCATCTGCTAAAGAGAGTTAAAAAGATGGACATAAATTATTTTTTGTTTTTATTCAATAACCACCTAGTACCCTCTGGGAAAGCATCAAATATAGAGGAAGAGGTTGGTTACTGTTAAAATGACCACCTGTCTTCACAGGTGATCCATAGTCAAAGTTTATTTATTTATTTTTTTAAATTTATTTTTTATTGGTGTTCAGTTTACTAACATACAGAATAACCCCCAGTGCCCGTCACCCATTCACTCCCACCCCTGCCCTTCTCCCCTTCTACCACCCCTAACTCTGGGAAACGAACCATGGTCAAAGTTTAAATCCACCATTTCAAATCATGTAGAACAGGAGAGGCTGTTGAAACTATCATCAATGGCCAGTTGTCAGTTGTTTCCAAATCTCCTCATTATGGTGAAAACACCCAGTTAGTGTCATTGAAGATCAGAATATGGGAAAAGATATCAGATGACTAAAGGGCAGAAAACAGGAAGGAGTTACCTAAAGGAAAGGGAACACAGCATCTCTTGAAATGGAGATATCACATCCGCTAGCAATCAAGTTAAAAACCCAGCAAGAAGACTGACACAGATTTCATAGGAAGTTCAGACCTCACAGGAAATCCTTTATCCACAATATATAAAGATTCCTCCTGGAGGGATTGGAAATCCTTGAAGCAAAGATCTCTATAAGACACTGAAAAACAAGGGGATAGGTAGGATTGTTCTCTGTAAACCACTACATACTGCCAAGGGTGCAGAACGGAGAGGCTCAGAAATTGCTGGTGGGAATGAAAACTGGAAAATAGTTTGGAATTTTCTAACAAGTTAAACATATACTTATCATATGCACCAGAAAAGCCAGTCCTAGATGTTTACCCATGAGAAGTAAATACATGTACACATAAATGTGGTGTGGATGTTTATAGGAACTTTATTCATGATTTCCCCAAACTGAAAACCAACTAAATGTCTTTTAACTGATGAATAAATGTACTTTATTGCTATTGTTAACTGTAAGTTGTTTATAGATGCCCTTTTGTATTATTTATTGTATTATTTATTTTTTTTATAGATGCCCTTTCTAAGATTGAAAATGTTCCTCTATATTCCTAGCTAGTTGAGAGAGTTTTTTTGTTTTTTGTTTTGTTATATTTTTTTTAATGAATGGGGGCTCAATTTTTTTTTCTGCATGTATTGAAATCATCATATGTACATCTTTAGTACACTGATACAGCAAATCGCATTGTTTGATTTTCAACTGTTTAATGAAACTCCCATGCACAGGAAAAAATGTGTTTTGCTGTGATTTCTTTTTTTTTTTTTTTTTTTTGGAGTTCAGTTTGCCATCCCGTCAAGTGTCCCCCACAGTGCCCATCACCCAGTCACACCAAGCCCCCACCCATCTCCCTTTCCACTACCCCTTGTTCGTTTCCCAGAGTTAGGAGTCTCTCATGTTCTGACACCCCACTGATATTTTCATTCATTTTCACTCCTTTCCCCTTTATTCCCTTTCACTATTTTTTTTATAATCCCTAAATGATTGAGACCGTATAATGTTTGTCCTTTTCGGATTGACTTGCTTCACTCAGCATAATGTTGAAGCAAATGGTGGATATTTCTCCTTTCTAATGGCTGCGTAATATTCCATTGTATACATATACCACATCTTCTTTATCCATTTGTGATGTGCTCTCTATATTATGTGTCACTGGATTTTATTTAATAAAACTGTTTTTGAGAAATTTTGTGTTCATATTCAAGAAGGATGACATAAGAGGTCTGTAGTTGGCTTATCTTGAAATGTCTTTCTCTGGCTTTGCTAGTAAAATAATTATACCCTCATAAGATGAATTGGAAAGTATCCCTACTTCTATTTTCAGGTAAAGTTTGATAAAATATATAGTCTAATATAAGTATAGAATTTATAGTATTTCTTCCTTAAGTTTTTTTCCAAATTCACCAGTGAATTTGTCTATACATGCAATTTTTGTCTTGAGGGTCTTAAACTATAGATTGAATTCTTTAATACACATGAATTCTACGAAGTCCAAGAAGCATAATCTGATTTTATTTTTTAAAAATTTAATATGGCTTCTTTTATGGTCCAGAATAAGGTCTATGGTGAATGATCTCTATGCACTTGAAAAGAATGTATATTATTTTGCGATTGTACTGTGTTCTATACATACAATTAGCTTACATGTATTTTATAGTATTTTTCTGCCTTCTATATTCCTGCTAATTGTCTATTTTTTCTATCAATTACCGAAAAAGAACTTTTAAAGTCCCTTACTATAAATTGTGAATTTGACTTTTTTTCTCTAATTTCTAACAAGCTTTGTTTTATATATTTTTGAAGCAATGTTATTAGATGCATACACTTTTAGGATTGTTATGACTTCTTCATGATTTGACCCTTTTATTGCATTTTATATATTATGAAATATAACTTTTGATATTCACTGCCTGAAGTCCTCTGTGCTCAGTGCTAATATAGCTGATCCACATTTCTTTTGATTACTGTCTACCCGATATGTATTTTTCCACATTTTTATTTTTGATCTATTTATATCTGAATTATTTCTGATAAGTATTCTTATATCTCTGTAACTTGGTTTTCCTCTTTGTTAAAGGTATAATAATACCCATCCTACCTGGCTTATAGGGCTTTTGTAAAGATTAGGTAATATTAATAATGTATATTAAAATGTTCTAGAAGTGTTCTAGAAGTATTATAAAGGTAATAATGTATATTAAAATGTTCTAGAAGTGTTAAGTGTGATCACTATTTTAGGATTATACAGATCTTGTAGGAATAAGTACTTCAGGAAGTCTGATTTGTCAGAGGTATACAGACTGAAAAAGATGAATGAGGCTAGAGGATGAGAATCGTATCTGAAGGCAGTTTCAGTGATCTAGTCCTTAGATACCAAGGGTCTTCAACAGAACTCCACCCCTATTTGACTCATGTTCTTTAATGTACTTCCTCATACTATTTTAAACATAACTTTATTTGATGACATAATTTTGTTGCATATCACAGTGTTTAGGTTTTGTGAAAACAGATATATTGAAAATGCTATATACTCTTCCTTTCAAAGATTGATTCCATAGGGGCTATCCCACCATAATCAAAAATTAGTTCCATATTACATAAATTTCTGGAAATTAAGAAAGCTTCTTAACTGAAAACATTTAGGATCTTTCATATATTAATACACATTAATAAATATATTTTATGTGTATGTGTAGAATATCTCAAGGAGTAGGAGTTGATCTTTTATGCTTCCGGAAAAATTTCATTCCATAGGAATATATGATTAATCAAACTTCCTGATACATTTTGTTTGTATACTCTAGTTTCATGTATATTATTATTTAATTAGAAAATAAAGCCAAGTACCCATATAAAGTGTATGGATATTTTAAAAAGCAGTTGTCAAACCTCAGACAATTTTATGCTAGCAGAGTGCCTGGGGAAATATTCAGATGCAAACATTTTGAGATGTATCATCAAAATTAAGCATAATAATAAGAGAGGTAGAGAAAAATAATCATCAAAATGATCACAACATGTCCAACTCTTTCTTCCCTATTTACTGTTCTTTACATTAGATATTTAATCACTAAAATTCATAGCAATGCATTAGACTGATCAGTCTTGTTTCCATCTACCAGTTGCAATGTTTCTTACTTTATAAATATTAGATAAGTAAAAATGGTTTACATTTTCCTTCTCATTATACTAAGACTATTAGTTATGGGGAGAAGATGTGAGGGGAAAATGTTCCCTGATTTTGCATATAAAATAGTAAAATTTATACTGTACTTAAATAGCATCACTGAAGATGAAACTGTACTCTTCATTTAGGATTATTTGTCCAGTTTGGGTCCTTTTCGGGAACTAACTAGATCTTTCTTTCCAAGGGCCATAATACAAGCTTTCTCTTTATCTGTGTACTTCAGAAATGCCTAAGAAGGCTAAAGCACTCCATAAGAAAGTTGTGTAATTTTTGGCATTTTATATATAACATTTTAAGGTAATATAGAGACTAGCAATGTAGTACTTAAATGGAACTACTTTGAAGAAATGCCAAGGGGTTTAGAAAAGGAAGAAGAAAAAGACTTTATTTATATAGAGCATATCTCATGGCATCTATTTGTAACACAAGTTTATCTACCTGAAACAAAACCCCCCAAAATGTTGATAGTTTTATGTTACTCAAGGCATAGAGGAATACTTAAATGCCCACAAAAATAGTCTAGCTAGACAAGGACAAGTTGGAGGTATGATTCATATCCAATAAAATTAAACATTTTAACCTGTATCATTCAGTGCTTTTTCATATATTCATTCATATAACAATCACAATTATCTGCTTCCACAACATTTAAGCTCCCCCAAAAGAAAACCCCTACCTATTAGCAGTCACTCCTCTAGCCCTGGAAAATCTAATCTTGTTTCTATCTCTGGATTTGCCTCTTCCCAATATTTCACATAAGTAGGATCATATGTGTGGCCTTTTGCTTCGGGTTTCATTCATTTAATATACTGTTTTCAAGGTTCATTCATGTTGTAGTATGAATCCATATCTCGTTCCTTTTCATGACTGAATAATATTTTATAGTATGGATATACTATATTTTGTTTACTCATTCATCTGTTGATAAACATTTGAGTTTACATTTTTTGGCTACTATGAATAAGGATGCTGTATTAACTTGTATGCATATATTTTTGTGTAAACATATGTTTTCAATTCTCGTGGATATATACCTATGTGTAGAATTTGTGGATCATATAATAACTATATTGCATCATATAAGAAACTGCCAGATTATTTTCCAAGCAAGATATTTGTGTATATAAAATTCTAAGGACACCCAAAACACTGTTAGAGATGATAAACATATTCCAAATTATAGGATAGAAATTGATATACAAAAATCAATTGTATTTCTGTATAGATTTTACATTCCCACTAGCAATGTAAGAGGGTTCCAATTTCTGCATCTTCTCCAACAAGTGATACTATCTTTTTAATTATAGTCACTGTAGTGGAAGTAGCACCTCAATATGGTTTTGATTTGTTTTTTCCCAAAGAACAGAATACTGAACATCTTTTCATGGACTTGTTGGCCATTTGTATATCTTCTTTAGAGAAATATCTATTTAAATCCTTTACCCATTTTTAGATTGAGTTATTTGTTTTTTAGTTTTTGATTTATAACAGCTCTTTGCGTATTCTGGACACTATTCCTTATCAGATAAATGATTTGCAATTATCTTCTCCCATTATATCAGTTGTCTTTTCACCTCCTTGATAGTATCCATTAAAATACAAAAGTCTCAAATTTTTATAAAGTCCAATTTATCTATTTTTTTCAGCTGCTTGTACTTTATTATTAGCCAAGATATTAATGACGAACCAAAGATAATGAAGATGTACACTCATGTTTTCTTCTAAGAATGTTATGGCTTTGGCACTTACATTTAAGTCTTTGATCCATTCTAAGTTAATTTTTCATATGCTGTGAGGTAAGGGTTCAAATGCATTTTTTGCATTTGAAAATCCAGTTTTCCCAGCAACTTCTGTAGAAAAACTATTTTTCCCCACTGAAATATTCTGGCATCGGCCAAAAATCAATTAATCATTAATACATGGGTTTATTTCTGGACTCATAATTTTATTCCATTGATCTATACATCTATCTGTAGGGTAGCACCACACAGTCTTGATCACTTTTAAAATCTTGAGAGTTTTGTCTTAAATTTTGAATTAGAAAGTATGAATCCTCCAAATTTAATTTTTGTCAAGATTGTATCTTCTATCTTGGGTTCCTTATATTTCCATATAAATTTTAGGATCACCTTGTATGCTCAATGTATAAATCTTAGACTTCTTTTATTAAGTTTATTCTTATATTTTTTATTTTTAATATTGTTATAATGGGAATATTTTCCTTTTTTAAAAAAAAGATTTTATATATTTATTTGACAGAGAGAGAGAAAGCAAGCACAAGCAGGAAGAGTGGTAGAGGAAAAGAGAGAAGCAGGCTCCATGTGGGGCTTGATCCCAACATCCTGGGATCATAACCTGAGCCGAAGGTAGATGCTTAACTGACTGAGCCATCCCGCACCCCTGGAATGTTTTCCTAATTTTATTTTTGGGTTGTTCATTGATAGTGTACAGAAATACAATTGATTTTTGTATATCAATTTCTATCCTATAATCTTGAATCTGTTTATCATCTCCAACAGTATTTTGGGTTGTCCTTGTAATTTTCTATACACAATATCATGTCATTTGAAAATAGATGTAGATTTACATTTTCCATTATAATGTGGGTATTTTTGTTGTTGTTGTTGTTGTTGTTGTTACTGTTATTGAATTTTCCTGCATAAAATGTATACTAAAGTATTGACTAGAAGTAGTTAGCAGTGTTTACTTTTCTTTTTCTCTAATCATAGGGGAAAACATTTATAGTTGAATCATGAAGTATGATATTAGGTGGGGTTTTTCACAGGTTCATTATGAACTAAATGTGCCTCCCCAAAATTCATAAATTGAAACCCTAACCTCCATTGTGATGATATTAAATGATATCAGACTTGAAGAAATGTGTAGGTCAAGTTTCATATATGCTTTCCGACTCCATTTTCAATAACAAATGGAACAACTAGAGAGGAAATAAAATGTTTAATAAGATTATAAATCAAAAGGTAGAGTATCTGAATCCCTTATTTTTATTCCTTGCTAAATCTGGAGAACTGCTCAATTCTGGGCCCCACATTTGAAGTGGTGTACCGAACAAAGGCTAAAGAGAAGAGACCAGGGATAATGTATGAAGTGAGACAAAGTTGAGAAGATGACTAACTTTATGCATAGATGAGAAGACTTAGCCAGGAATCTGGTAGTTTTCTTTAAGCATTTGAAAGTTTATTGTATGGAAAAGTAATTATGTTTATACTATGCTTTCACATAAAGTAGAATTGGCACCAACAACAAGATGTTTCATCATTAACAGTTATAAACTCAATTTCTAGAATGATACTTAAAGATGAGATATTCAAAGATAGAATAGGGTGCTACAGGTGATAGCAAATATTCCACCCAGTATTAGCAGCAAGGACACGGCAAAAACATCCAAACAGAGATTGAGGGAAAAGATGGGATTTTAATATAGAAGTCCTTTTTAACCTTGAAATTTTGATTCTCTTATTCCAAAATCATGTCTGATATCTTCCAGGTACATCTTCCAGGGACTCTGGCTCCCTTCTCTCTGACTGCTACTAATTGAAATAGTGGGCCTCAAATGCTATGAATCATTATAAGAGTCCAATTATATTTATTAAAAGTTTCAGGTAGGGGGGGGAATAGCCTTTTTATTCCCTTATATGTATCTCAAAGCATCTACATGTTTTAAAGGTGAGATCATTCATGCAATTTCTGAAGTAGAAATGGACCTGGAGAATAATACAAATCTTTTCTACCAACCCTTGAGTTAGAAGTTCTTTTTTTTTTCATTTTCATCATAACCAAATGTTTATTAACACTGATCTAAGATTTGAAAGCATTTAATGGTAACAATTTTATAACTAAGAGTTGTATAATAAAATCTTCTATTGTGGGATCCCTGGGTGGCGCAGCGTTTGGCACCTGCCTTTGGCCCAGGGTGCGACCCTGGAGACCCGGGATCGAATCCCACGTCGGGCTCCTGGTGCATAGAGCCTGCTTCTCCCTCTGCCTGTGTCTCTGCCTCTCTTTCTCTGTGTGACTATTATAAGAAAAAAAATCTTCTATTGCTTTCCCCTGCCCCCAAAGTTCATGCATTTTATTAGATGAAAAGCAAAACAAAACAAAACAAAAATAGAGGAAGGAAAAGTTTGGCTGATGATTGGTGACTCTGATGCATTTTATAGAGTGGAGGATACAATCAAATCCATGGTTATATCCTTATCCCTTTCTGAGGAGAAATGCTTTTCACAACCACAATTTTGGCAGACATCTTCCTGTTGTGGGGATCAAGAATAAAACAAATGTTTATTGTTACACTCTGTCTGGCCAGGAAAATTATCATAGCATAAAATACCCTCTTTCAGTAAACATTTTATTCATGGACTGAAAAAGCATGTTGCACTATTTCCAGAAAGGATGCTCTAACAAGTAAAACATTAGTTGGAGAGAACAATGTGATCACAGATGTAAGACCATAAGATAAACAAAAACAAAACTGGATACACACTAAAGCAGGGCTCTGACACATGCCTAAAGATTCTCTTGTGGTTTAGGGGGATGGTGATTATACTTGGTGGTGATTTTGTTTATGATACAAACTTCAAGAGAGCAAAAGTTTTTCAACCGGACTCCCTGGGTATATTTGTTAAATTTTATTTTAGAATCTATGTATTCATCTATTTATCATCTAGCTAGCTAACTAGATATACATAGAAGGCAAAAGAAGAATGTTTGGTTAATGTAAAATTCATATATCCATTCCTTTAGGATGTATGAGAAGATATTGATAGAAAAACAAAATAAAACAACTGTTGAACATTCAGGGTTTACTCTCTTTGCTCAGTTGGGATTTTTTTCCCAACTTGTCTGAGTTTGTCCTCAGTCTCTACTGAAAGTAGTGAAATTTTCTAACAGCAGTTCTGCATAGTAAAGACTCCCTATCAAAGATTTAACCCTGAGTGTGCTCATACTGTGAAATCCTACAACCTCAAATATTTTCATTCATTTATTAAGCAAATGTGATAATCTGTTATACTGTATTATAGACTAGTTCAGGCTGTGAGATTATTTGATTTGATAAAGATAAATAAGCATCTTCTCACTTCAGCCTCCAAAGACTGGAGCTGCTACCAACAAATAAAATACAACAAAATCTCCAGCCAGATCACTAGTAACTATTGATAGCCTATATATACTTGACCAACAGGACTGTTTTAACATTATTAAGAATGCTACGAAAAAAAATAAATAAATAAAAATAAAAAAAATTTAAAAAAAAGAATGCTACGGTAAATTCAGAATTATGCTTTGGAAGCTGATTTAAACTTACTTAATGATGTTAATAGCATTACAAAGCATTCCTTATGGATTTATTATTTTTTGGAATTGTTTTGGGTTTGATCTAGATTGAGAAAGCTTTGGCATTCAGCCTGCAATATTATCTGTTTTAACATTTTTTTAAAAATATTTTATTTATTTATTCATGGGAGACAGAGAGAGAGAAAGAGAGAGAGAGAGAGAGGCAGAGACACTGGCAGAGGGAGAAGCAGGCTCCATGCAGAGAGCCTGACGTGGGACTCGATCCCTGGTCTACAGGATCATGACTGGGTTAAACCACTGAGCCACCCAGGCTGCCCTATCTGTTTTAACATTAAAAAATGTAAATTTTTGCATCTTTCTTAAAAAATGGAGCATGCTCTTTGGCACCACCTCAGAGAATTTTTGTTGGAAAAGACGTTAACATGTACACATTTCTTGAATAGTCTTATCCCTCAGTTTTTAAATTTTGACTTTTTTTCATCAAACAAAATATGAAGAGAAATTTTAAGAGAGTGACATGGAGCTAAGGCTGGCCAAATTGACCTGATATGATATCTTTACTTAATGTGCTTTAACATACAAGAATCAACAACAAAAAATTTCCTGTCCCATACATGACAATTTCTAGTAGTTCATTAATGTTGAATTTTAAACCAACAGAAATGGAATCATATTGCTATTGAAAGGAATTTGCATGAGGCAGGGATCACACATGTAAATGCTGTCATTTTACTTAACATCTAAAAGAAAGATTTGTTGTTGAACTAGAAAGATTTGTTGTTGAACGAGGTTAAGACAATACATATTTACATTGATTTGTCTCTGCTACATTTGATGTGAAACATGTTCAATTTTATTTTGGTTAACATTTTGAAAGAAAATTCTTAACCATGCTCCAATAAAAAATAAATCTAAAAAATACTGTCAAATATTGTTTCCAAGTAAAAGTATCCCTCCTAATCCCAGCTTTGCAATGCACCTCATTATTGCATGTCCTCTGAATTGATTTTATTCTCCAGAGTTTCAGAGAATTGTTTTCAATATACTGTTTACTGTTATTCCTATGCAGATTTGCAATACTGGGAAACTAGCTAGATGATTTACTGTTGTTTATTTGGAATCCTTTTAAGAAAAAGGCACTGCAATTGATCTTAATAGGGACGTGTTTACAGGGAATGTAGCCTGAAGAATACAACTAAGACTTCTTAGATTGTTTTAATATTGAAAAAGGAAACACACAGGAATTCGTTTGCGTATTAATACCTGCCTTTCATAATACAAGGAAAAGTTAATTACCAAAAGGCAATTTTAAAAAAGTAATTTACTGCTGCCTTGCTAAAACCTCCTTTTTTGTTTTACTAAGAAAAATAATGCAAAAGAGATATGTAATGTCAAGTTAGTAACCAGGTGGGGGATAAAAAAGTACAACAGAATTTATGTCAAAAACATTACTTATCATGCTGATATCCATTATGATATTTCTTCTTTGAATATAGGTATGAGTATTTTTATGTGAGTTCTACTCAGATACCACAAAATGTTGCCTCAATCTAATTAAATAATAAATCCTTCTTTTAGGTATAAATAAAGTGAGACCAAAAATAAAAAAGAGAGAAAACAGATATTTACTATTTTGTTACCAGAATCTATAGGCTTGTAAAATTGTAAGTAGATTATAGTTTTAAAAATTTCTTTTCAATACTTAGTAATAAGTACCTGATCACATTTTCTGAACCAAAAATTGGTACATACGTCCCTACATCTCTTAACACCATGTCTCAGAAGTAGGGCATACTATTTGGAATTTTGTGACCATAAACATGAGTAAAATGACAGGAAATAAAGTCCTGCATTGATGATGTGAAAGCTGACACCATGTAATCATCCATTTAACATCTTCTCTGTTGCTTGGCACTATGCTACGATTTAGAAATATAAAGATTTCATGCTCTTTGTTCAAAGGAACCCACTATAACAAAACAGGGCGACATGTTCATAGCACATATGAATTACAGAGATGTTCAAAGGAAGGAAGGGAAAGCCTCCTTAGAAGTTGTCATTTTTGTGGTGCTCAGTGAGTTCACATGTCCATGAAATCCAAAAGTATCTCTTTAGAGAAAAATTAGCACAGCAAAAGTACTCTTCAAATGGATGAATAAATAGTAAAATATAAAATTTAGAAAAATTAATTGTATCTTTTTTATACTTTTGTATTTGTAATATGATTGTTATTTTTATATTTATAATACATTTATATTTTGTATATTTGTATATTTGTAATTTAATTATTAGTTATAATAATTCAAGGAGTTAGCTTTAGCCATTAAAGAATTTTAGGGTGGTAAGGTGATTCATTTTTGTACTATAGAAATAAATTTCAATAATATTGAAGATTAGATATCTTTATACGCATTCCAGTCTGTGTGAGGGCAACATAAAGAGGTCAGGCCATTCTAATCTACAGAAGATAAATATAAATATAGATAAAAATAGTAAAATCATTCCAGGCCTTGGGAAAATGACAAAATGCCAGCAATGACATGAGAACTGTTTACACGTGAAAACACATGCTGAATCAAATAAATAGATGAGTTGTTTATTTGTGGGAGGGGGGGGTGCATACCTAGAGAACCTCCCTTCCCCACAATTTAGGCAATGTAAACTCACAGATTTACTAAATGGAGGTGTTAAGCTGGATTTGGGGTAACCAACAAAGCGGCTAAGCACTTAAGGATAAATAGTTGAAGTAAAACAGACTTACTCATGTAGAAACAGATATAAAATGGCTGAAACAGCAAACACATCAATGAGCAACTTCTCAACTAAAATGAAACATGCATGCAGGGAATGCTAGAGAGCACAGAGAAAATCAAAACCCTGGAAAGAGCTATTAATATGCTGTATCTTTCAACGCATTCTTCAGCTTGAACAATGCTCACATGGCAAAAAGTGGAAACTTTTCTGGCTTGGTATATTTCAACATAACTTCTGCATAAGCAATTGCATAATCACTAACAATATAGTTAAATGGAAGACCTCAGGAATCTAGACAGTATTTTAAAAAGTACAAAGAACAACACCTGGATGGCTCAGTAGGTTAAGCATCTGTCTTAGGCTTGGATCATGATCTCTGGATTCTGGAATCAAGCCCTACATCGAGGTCCCAGCTCAGGGGGAAGTCGGCTTCTCCCTCTCCCTTTTCCCCTCCCCCTACTCATGCTCTCTCTTTCTCTGTCAAATAAATAAATAAATAAATAAATAAATAAATAAATAAATAAATAATCTTTAAAAATTTAAAGTAAAAAGCACAAAGAAATAGCCTTATATGAGACATTAATTTTTACACACTATTTTGCAGTTTGAGTCCAAGCAGATTAATTGATGAATTAAAGCAAAGCAAAGCAAAATAAAACCAAGAACCTTTGGAAGAACAAAACAGAATCCAGAGTTGCTACAATGTTGAATTTTCAAACAAAAAATATATATAAAATGGTCAGGAAATGGTCACACATATTCAGGGGAATAAATGTCAATAGGAACTATGATTGTCACAGATATTGGGTTTAGCAAAAAAGACTTCAAAATGTGTATTATAAATAGGTTCAATTAGTCAAAAGAAGATACATTCAATTGTTAAATATGAGTAAGTAAGAAATATCATTGGGAAAGTGGAAGTTCTAGAAATTAAAGATTAAAATATCTGAAATTAAAAAATCACTTGAATCAGCAAGCCCAAAGTTATGAATAGAAATCATTTAATGTGCAAAACAAATTTTAAGAAATGGAGAAAAATAAGACCCTCAATGATCTATGAGATCATTTTCAGTATTCCAATAGAGCAACAATTGAAATCCCCAAAAAAGAGGATAGAGACATGGGGCAGAAAACAAAACTTAAGTTTTGACCAAACCACTTCTCAAATTTTATGAAAATTATAAACTTGTATACTCGAAAGTTCAATCAACCCCAAGCAAGATAAAAGGAAAAAAGATCATGGCTAGACACAGAAGCACAACTTGTATAGATGTGTGCATGCTTGTGTACAATAATCTATTTATCTGTGTAAGAACATGGGGTGGGCAACTATCTCACAGCAGCAGTCCTGAAAAACATAAGCTGGGAAGTGACTAAAGAATGTAAGCAATAGGACCAAGAACATAAGTCTAAAGGAACACCCACGTTTACAAGGTAGATGTTAATAAGAGAGGATAGCCATGGATGGAGCCCAGAAGATAATATCCAGAAAGCAAATGAAGTCTGAGAAAGCATGTCATGAAAAGCAAAAAAGAAAACAAAAACAAAAACAAAACTATGAGAAGATGAATGTTAACAAGTCCAATTGCTCCTAACGTGTCAGGCAGGATGAGATGAAGAGAGAAGACTGAAAGTTAGGTGTGGGGCATCTGAAGGCCAAGGTAATAGTGCCTCTTCACAGAAGCAAGGTCAGGGGCTGAACTGAAGTAGGTTGAGATTAAATGCAAAGTTAAGTGAATAAATCTTCTGAGGAAGTTACAAAGTAAAAGATAGTAAATGAAAGGGTAGTTAAGGTGAATAGTGTTTGATAATTAAAATATGAGTGATTTCCAGAAAGATGGTTAGACTTTGGGCCCCGAGAGAATTTAACAAAATTCCAGAGAATTCCAGAGAAAAATGTGAGGCTTCCACACAAGTGAATCATGTGCCGACATGTGTGTGTTTTGGAGGAGGAGAGTCTTCCTGTATAACAGGAAGAAAGATTCAAAAAGCTGTTTTTAAAATATCAAACTACATTTACAGTGGTTGTTGTGTGGCTGCTGCTCTGACTGCACCTACCCCCGTGCTCTCTCTGTGACTGCTACCCATTTCCCACCCTCCCCACACCAAGCCCCAGCAGAAGGCCTCAGCAACATACATTCTAATTCTCATCATCTGGTGTCAGTTCCTCCCTGGTTGTTAAATATTTTTAGTATTACCCCTGATTACTAATATTATAGGATTACAGAATAGTGAATATAGCTTTTGATTTTGAAGTAAGAGAAGCTGGGGAAGTCCATGTTTCAAAATTTCAGTGATTTATATGTTACAAATCATCCGCTGGGAGGGATACAGAAAAGATGATTGGGAGAACATGGAAAAGAATAGAATCTAAGTAATAGAATTGAGATTTCCTAAAAAGTCATATGTCTGGCTGAAGTTGAAGCTCATACAAGTGTTATAGGGTAATCACCATTGTTACGTGACATTTCTTAAGAGGAGGAAGGAATATAAAAACTCAGAGTTGATGCTATTTTTAAAACTGCCCAAGTAATTGCAGTGGAAGGACAGGGAAACAAAAAAATGGAAGGCACTAGAGACAGAGCTCTTACTATGAGCTTTACTTGGAAAGGGCTTTACTTCAAGAGGGAACTGAGGGAGCATGAGAAATGGCAAAACTCAAGTGAATGAAGGTCACAGTAAAGCCACAGCTTTGTGAAAAAGGTAAAGGGATAAGATGTTGACATAAAGAAAGAAAAGGAATAGGAAGGGAATCTCAGGACTTGTCAAAGACTGAATAGTTTGAGAGATGATGTGGTCTGGGGATCAGTCACAGGAGAAGGTTAAGTGAAGCAGAATAAAGTTCTCCTGAGTCAGGGAGGGCAAGGCTATGTAAGTCCAAGGTGAAGTTGTCCATGTGGATGCTGTGAATGAACAAGGAGGACTGACAGGGATAGAAAGGGGAATAAAAAACCCATAAGCCAAGTTGTATAGAAATGTGATTGATAGAGAATGGATGAGAAATCTTTAAGAAATTTGGAGGCAGAGGAGTAATGGAGTAATGGAGTAATGGAGGCAGTTCTTATGCTAGTTATAAGTTTTCCAATGTGATTCAAGTAAGAAGATTTGCAAAGGATAATGCCTATTAGTAAATATTGCACATTCCAGTCCTTAATAAGAAATTTTCCTACTACAAAGCATTTTATCCCTAGTAACACTACCCATATCAATGTATTTGCCAGAATACACTTCAATGTATTTGAAGTGGGCCCCTCTGGATTTATTCACACAAACTTGGGTCTTCAGTTTTCCTTTTTGAAACAGATTGGTAAAAACTAGTTCTCTGAGAAATGTATAATACTGCCTTCCTATTCGGGGATCCAACATCACTCTTTGCCGTTATGTGAAATGAACGGTAGATTGTCATCTTTGAAAGCTTTGCTCTCTGGTTGAACCTGTAATGATTTGTTTGGCCTTTTATTGCTTGAGAGAGTAAGGGGAGTGGGGCTGCTGAGTTATTAGAATAAGAATGTTTGCCTTGGGATTGCTACAGCCACCGACCTGACCAAGAGGTTGTATTCTCCAATTCAGCATTTGCCTTTTTTATTTTGATTTTCTTTTGTATGTAGCAATAATAAATAATACATCTCTCAACACAGACACCAATGGCCATGGAATTCAAAAGCCATTCAATATCAAATTCTCCCTTTGGAACTCTAAGTGCAGGCTCCTGCTTGAGACGCCACATCCCCAATATTCAGAGATAATAGAAAGTTAGAAGTTTCAAATACCTTTGCTGTGCTATAAAGCAAGGAATATACAGCAATGCAAGACCAGCATAATTCAAACGGGATATCTTTCTCAAGCAGTAAAAATTCCCCACCCATTAAAATGACTAATAATATTGCTCTATATTTATATAGAGTCCTCCTACAAAGGAGCTTAAAATGTTTTACTAACATTTTCTCATTAACTCTACCTTCATCTCCATGAAATATGTGGTGAGAGTTGTTACTTCTATTTTTCCTTGTTTTACCTGCAGTTAATGTGATGTCTGGCATGGTGAGACCATAAACCCAAGGTCATTCCTTTGGACTGGTGATTACAAGACTTCCTTTTATTTGTTTTCTCCTCTTTGGTCTATGGTCAGTGATAATGTCTCATTAATTTAGATGTTAAGTTCTCCTGTCAGACAGCTGAGAATACATTTAGTGAAGTATAATTGGGCTAAGATTGAACACTACCTTAATAATAATATTGGTAAACTTTCCTTTATTTCAGCTCTTAGCCATTAATGAAATACTTTGAAAATAGTTGTCATTTCTTAGATGAGTAGTAAGGAAAAAATGCTGTGAAAAATAAAAGAAGAGAGAATCATTATTCTGCTTTGTCAACTTTGTCAAAAGTTCTACTTTTGAAAAAATCAGAATTCAGAAGAAGAATTCAGAAACACTGACAAGCACTAAGATAATCTCAGTAAAATTGTTTTTAACATCCATGGAGTCACCTCTTAAGTCTTCTGTCAGACTTAAAAAAAAAAAAAAGGCTCTGCATTCTTATAAGTGGTAAAATGATAGACAAATAAATTAGAAATTTTGATTATGACCAAGATAACCTAATTTAAAAATGACATTGTAAAGCAGCTATTTTCATTGTGATAACTTGATATTCTATTGCCTGAAATTTATTTACTTTTTACTGGATTGTTCAGTGTCTTTTTATGTCTCAGTGCCCTTGCAAGACTGTCTCTTTATCCTAAACATGCCACAGTTATGTCATCTTTTTGAAGTCTCTTCTGAGCCCCACAACGATGTAGGTCCCTCCTTCCACTGAGACTCCACTGATTATGCAAAAGCATATCTACTTTAGCTCTCACCCCAATTTTTCTTTTTTTTCTCACCCCAATTTTTCAAATATGTGTTTATGTACAGGTCATCTGTTATTTTTTCTTAAAGATTTTATTTATATTTTGAGACAGAGAGAGTGATAGCAAAAGAGAGGGTATGAGTGGGGGAAGGAGCAGAGAGAGAAGCAGACTCCCCATTAAGCAGGGATCCCAGGACTCTGGGATCATGACCTGAGCCAAAGACAGATGCTTAACCAACTGAGCCAGCCAGGCACCTCCCTGTTATCTCTTAGATGGTGACCTGCTTGAAGGAAAGGGAAAGTGAACACGACTTATCACAGAGCCAGTGCCTGCCATATAATATCCCCTCTAAATATGAAAAATGAGTGATTGAATCAATCCCTGCTGAATCCACTGTATCTTATGCCCTACAACATTTAATTTGCTGAATGAGTCTGTAGCTAAATAAATGATAAATGAAATAATAAGTGAAGACATTCAACTGATCAATAACTGTATTATGATAAACCTCAGCCTCCTTCAGGCAGCTCTTTATAAGAGTACCGCAGAATGCTTGGCTTTCAGCACCTATGAGTCATTAAGCCGTGTGCAAACTCAGCTATTCACCTGCGCCAAACAATGAGCTTCTTGGTCTCTACAGTTGACTCACAATGAAAAAAAGGTATAGCTACTGGTTACAACACTTTGTTGGTATTTTTGTGCATAAATATGTCCATTTATGTTTCCTTATTTTCAAAAATGTATTTGTTGTCATCTTGAGTATCTACTTTTAATCACTAGCACAAAATTTAAAAGCACTTTCTTTGCCCAGATCTCTCTCCTGCCCCCAGACACAGGAAGATCTACAGCAATCTGATATTATCCCATAATTTAACAATTGGCAGAACAATTTGAATAATTTGGGTCCTTAGAGCAGGTTAGTCTTATGTTCTGCCAAAGATTGGTGTGTCATCACTCACATTCCCTTCTCCATGAATGTCTTCTATTTTTCATCCTCTTTTGGGTTTTCCTGTCACCCCTATTCCTGATATGTATCAAATATGATACATATACACACACGCACATATATATATGTCTATATATTTATGTTTATATTTCTTTTAGGACAGCATTATACACATGGTGACAAATATGCAATAAATATTTAGTGTGCATTTCAAAAGTATATACAGGAATAAAAGGTGATCATCAAAAGTCATATGACTCAAAGTACATAAAATTTTTTGTTGACCTTATGTTTCCTTCATATTGGACCCTTTATTTTTTTAATTTTTAAAAAGATTTTACTTATTTATTTGACACAGAGAGAGAGCACAAGCAGAGGGAGCAGCAGAGGAAGAGGCAGAAGCAGACTCCCTCCTAAGCAGGGAGCCCAACGCAGGGTTCAATCCCAGGACCCCAGGGTCATGACTGAGCTGAAGGCAAATGCTCAACAGACTGAGCCAACCAAATGCCCCACATAGGACACTTTAAAACTCCATTAAAGTAGAGATAGAGTTTAAGGAAAATGTATATACACTGTGATAACAATAGTATCTCTCACTTAATAAATTGAAAATTTAAATATTTTGGTGAAAAAATTTGGTGTAAAAACTTATCCTATTTAAACATGATACAACATTAGTGTTAAATCATGCCATTAATAAAGTTAAAATTGGATGACAAAGCACTACAGTGAGAATTTTTCCCAGATAATTAACACAGCCACTGTTATGCATTGCCAAACACAGGGATCAGTACTCTGAGAGATTAAGAAAAGTATCTTTGATGACATTTGAATAAATTCCTATAATGTAGTATCCCATTTAACTCAGTGGACCCAAATGTGTTGCTTGAACTTTGAAAGAAGCTATTATCATAATCATCCTGACTCTGGTGAAGAAGCTCTTTGCGCTAGTGACTGCACAGTAAAGGTTCAGTGACAGCTCTGAAATGGTATTGAAATATAAGAGATTAAGTGCACCTTATCAATCAATATGCAACGGCACTATTAAAATGCATAAGCTTTCTCATGACTGTCTTTTCCCAGTAATAAGAAATTACCTAGTAAGTTTATTTATTTAAGAATTGAGGATTTAAAAAAAAAAAAGAATTGAGGATTTTACCAAATATTTACTTTTTAAATAGACATTAATTTTCTTTTTTTTTATAGTTATTTTTTTTTAAAACTTTTATTTATTTATGATAGGCACACAGTGAGAGAGAGAGGCAGAGACACAGGCAGAGGGAGAAGCAGGCTCCATGCACCGGGAGCCCGGCGTGGGATTCGATCCCAGGTCTCCAGGACCGCGCCCTGGGCCAAAGGTAGGCGCCAAACCGCTGCGCCACCCAGGGATCCCTAGACATTAATTTTCTAAGGACCCAAATGGAGAGTATTCCATTGAGTTTTTGATTTTTGGTGTATATGAATTATAGACCTACATTTTTGTTTGTCCATATATTTTTGACTATCAACTGGAAGAGATTAACCAGTTATTAACAAGGTAATGACAAAAAAATAAAACAATAGTAATGACAGTGATGATGGTAGTTGTAATTATATATTTTTTTTTGTAATTATATTTTAATTTAATATTTACTATGTGTCAGACTCTATTATCACAGACTATTATTACCTTGATACTAAAGCTAGATTAAGACACTACAAAAAAAGTAAAATTATAGGACAATATCACTGATGTACACAGATGTAAAAATCCTCAGCAAAATGTTAGTCAACTGAATCCAACAATACAGGGATCATAGACAATGATCAAGTGGGATTTATTCTAGGAATACAAGAATTATTCAATATCTGCAAAGCAATCCATGTGATACATCAACAAAATGAAGACTATAAACTTTATAATCATTTCAGTAGATGGAGAAAAAGCATCTGATCAAATACAACATCTCATGATATAAGTTTTCTTTTCTTTTCTTTTTTTTTTTTTTAAGAGAGAGGGAGAGAGAGAAGAGAGAACACTGCGGGGTGGGAGGGGGGTCGGGTGGCAAGCAGAGAGAAAGGGAGAGGAAGTTTCCGGGAGGAGCAGGGAGCCCAATGTGAGGCTTGATCCCAGGACCCTGGGATCATGACCTGAGCTGAAGGCAGATGCCTAAGCAACTGAGTCATGATAAAAATTTTCAACAAAGAAGAAAATGAGAGCATGTACCTCAACACAAAAAGACCATATATGACAAGCCCACAGCTAACATACTCAATAGTAAAAAACTGACAGCTTTTACTCTAAGATCTGGAACAAGGCAAAGATGTCCATTTTGGACACTTTTATTCAACATATTCCTGGAAGCCCTAGCCACAGTAATTAGTCAAGGATAAGAAATAAAATGTGTTCCAATCAAAAAGGAAGAAGTGAAATTGGCTCTGTTTACAGATGACATGATCTTATACGTAAAAAATAAAAGCCCTAAAAACTACACACACAGAAACACAACTATTAGAACTAATACACTTAGCAAAGTTTAATAAAATTCAGCAAAGTTGCATGATACAAATTAAAATAGAAAAAAGTTACATTTGTACATTTGTATTGTACACTTATAGCAAACTATCTGAAAAGAAAATTAAGAAAATAACCTCACTTAACAGAGTTAAAAGAATGAAACATCCAGTAATAAACTAAAAACTGTACAGTAATCAAAATATGCCACTGACATAAAGCATACATATATTCCAATGAAATAGAACCAGAGCCCAGAAATTGAGCCACAGTATATGATAACTAAGTAGCAAAATTATACAATGAGAAAATGACAGTGTCTTCAATAAATGATGTTGTGAAGCTGGATATCTCAAAGCAAAAGAATGAAATTAGACTCATATCACACCACACACAAAAATAAATTCAAAATGGATTAAAGACTTCAAAATTATACCTGAAACCATAAAGCTCCAAGAAGAAAACAGAAAAAAAGCTTTTTGACATCAGCTTTGGTGTTATTTCATAAATATGAAAGCACAGGCAATAAAAGCAAAGAATAGACAGGCTTACCTCAAACTAAAAAGCAGAGCAAAACTAAACTTCAACAAGATAAAAGAGTAATCTATGCAATGGGAGAAAATATATGCATATATCTGAGAAAGGGGTGATTTCCAAAACATACAAGAAACTCTTATGACTTAATGCAGAAAATTTATATAAATAAATAAATAACCTTATCTTAAAATGGGTAAAGAAAATGAATAGGCATTACTTCAAGGAAAGCGTATAAATGGCCAATAGGTGTATGAAAAGGTACTCAATATCACTAATTACTAGGGGAACGCAAATCAAAATCACAATGATCCTAAAAGGTTAAAAGTATATGTATTTATAGATGCAAGGAAAGAAAAGTCTGGAAGAAAAAAGGTCAGAATGTTAATAATAGTTATTTCTGAGTTGTAGAGTTTGGATATGTTCTTTCTTTTTGTATAATTGTATGTTCTCTACAATAAATATGCAATGGTTTATAATTTTTCTTAAGATTTTATTTATTTATTCATGAGAGACAGAGAGAGAGAGAGAGAGGCAGAGACACAGGCAGAGGGAAAAGCAGACTCCATGCAGAGAGCCCGACGTGGGACTCGATCCCTGGTCTCCAGGATCAGGCCCTGGGCTGAAGGCAGCGCTAAACCACTGAGCCACCCGGGCTGCCCAGTAGTTTATAATTTTAAAAAGTCACAATGAGATATCACCTCGTACCAGTTAGGATGCATATTATACACACACACATGCAAAGATAACAAGCATTGGCAATGATGTGGAGAAAAGGGAACGCTCCTACATAACTGCTGAGATTGTAAATTGGTGCAGCCACTGTGGGACAACAGTGTGGAGATTCCTCAAAAACTTAAAAATAGAGCTACTCTGTAATCCAACAATGCCACTTCAGGGTATATACTGTATCCAAAGGAATTCAAATCAGCATCTCAAAGAGATATCTACATTCTCGTATTTACCACAGCAGTAATCCCAATAGCCATGATATAAAAGAAACTCAAATTCCATCAATGGAGGAATAAAGTGTGAGATCATACATGTATAAAATGAAATATTATTCAGCCTTAAAAAGACGAGATGAGGGGGACATTCTACCATTTGGAACAACACGAATGAACTTGGAGGGCATTATACTAAAGGATATAAACCAGGGACACAGGAGGATAAATACCACATGATACCACTTATATGAGAAATTTAAAATTCTCAAAGTCATAGAAGCAGCGAGTGGAAGGGTAGTTGCCGTGACCTAAGGGGAAAGGAACATTGGGAAACATTAGCCAAACGATGCAAAATTTCAGTTGTGCAAGATGAATACAACCTGGAGACATAGCAGTGCCTCTAGTTAACAGTACTGTATTGTTAACTTAAAACTTTGCTAAGATAAAAAAAAATGTGTTAAGATAATAGATATTAGATTGTATTCTTCATCATAACTAACTAACTAACTAACTAACTAACTAAATAAATAAATAAATAAGGCAGGAGGAAGCTTTTGGTGGTAATGAATATGTTTATGGCATAGATTATGGGGACAGTTTCATGGCTTATACTTGCCTCCAAACTCATCAATTTGTAAACATTAAAAATGGATGGCTTGTACAATTGTACAATTGTATGTTAATCATACTTGAATAAAATGATTTTAAAATATATAAATTAAAAACAGTATCTAATTCAATGTCATGGGAAGCATAAATGGATAGATAGAGCACCATGGGGGATGCCACTTTAGAGAGAGTGAGTGGTGAGGAAAAGCCTCTCTGAAGGGCTGATTTTGAGCAGAGACCTCAATGAATTTAAGAAGCAAGTTGTGTGTAGATTTGAAGGAAGAACACCGCAGGCCAACTGAAAGGCCCTGACACGGAGACACACTTGTTCAGATATAGCAAAAAAATGTCAGTTGTGAAAAGGTCAGAATAATTGAAGGGGAGAGTGGTAGGAGGTAAGTTTGGAGAGATAGAAATAGTCAAGAGTCATATAATGTGAGCTGTGCAAGCCACTGTGTGGACTTGGAGTTTTATTCATGGTGGTATTAAGCCATATGACATTTTATCTCACCACTTTGCTTCTAAATTGTTTCCAATGTTTATCTATGTTGATACAAATCTAATAAATGCACTGTAATTTTCTACACCAGCCTCTTTTTGATGAACATTTATGTTCCTTTTACTTTCCTCATTGTTGGGTGCTTGTAATTCATTCTCTGCTTAAATTAAGAATACATATTGGTTTATATATTATGATTGATATTGTGAAAGTTTCTGTGATTTAATTTTGTAGATTTTATTTTTTTTAATTTTTTAAAAATTTTTATTTATTTATGATAGTCACAGAGATAGAAAGAGAGAGAGAGGCAGAGACATAGGCAGAGGGAGAAGCAGGCTCCATGCACCGGGAGCCCGATGTGGGATTCGATCCCGAGTCTCCAGGATCACGCCCTGGGCCAAAGGCAGACGCCAAACCGCTGCGCCACCCAGGGATCCCTTATTTTTTTTTTTTAAGATTTTATTTATTCATGAGAAACACAGAGAAAGAGAGAGAGAGAGAGAGAGAGAGAGGAAGAGACATAGGCAGAGGGAGAAGCAGGCTCCATGCGGGAGCCCAATGTGGGACTCGATCCCTGGACTCCAGGATCATGCCCAAGCCAAAGGCAGGCACTAAAGCACTGAGCCACCAGGGATCCCAATTTTGTGGATTTTAATTTGCCATATTTCTGTTTTGCTTTCATATGTCTCTTTTTTCTGCCCACTGTTGGATGGATTGCATTTTCATCATTTTCTTGTTGGCTTCCTATGGTTTGCAATTAAAAGTAGTATAGTTTTGGATTTACCTTTACATACTTAACATCCATTCTTATCTCTTAAAGGCAGAAGTGATCCTGGAATTAAAATAAAAACTTAAAAAAAGTGATTCACTATCTTGGTCAACTTCCCAAACAATGCAATTCCATACCCTTCTCATCCTCTGTATTTGAGATCTAGTATTTAATGATTATTATTTTTTTTTAAATTTCACCAAAATTGTCAATTAGGATTCTTTTCATTCCAATAAATACCTAGATGGATGTAAAAACTTTTTAGCAATTTATTTGTGTACAATTGCTCTGTATCTACTTCATCTGTTTTGTTTTGGTTTTTAATTGCTGAAGTATATATTTTGGGATAATTTTCAGTGAGTCTCTATGAACAGTAAACTCAGTCTTTCATGTTTTTATTTGTGTTACTTGGAGCTTAATATAAACCTTCAATCTAAGCACACATGTTCTTCAGTTCTGCAAATTTCAGCAAATTATCATAAAATTCTGCATCCTCACCAGTTTCTCAATTTCCTGCATCTGCAGGAAATTTTAAAAGACAAAGGCTGGAGTTTGCCTTTAAATTCCTCCAGTTATCAAATCCTCTTTCATTTTTTCTGCTTCTTTTCCTCACTGACCTACATTCAATGATTTCATCACATACATATTCCAATTAATTAAGCCCACTAATGCTTTATTCAGCTCTATATAATCTAATGTTTAAAATATCTGGTGATTTTTAAAGAAAATCTCTTTTTTAATACAATCTCATTTTTATTTAATGATATGTTTCCTGTCTTTTTGATCACTTCAAATGCATTTGATTTAATCTCTCAGAAGGTGAGTTCTTACAGTACCAACCTCCTGTTTTCGTATCAGCTAGGTCTCACCCACAGCAGTTTGCTTGCTGGTAATAGTTACCATTTTTTATTGTTATCTTAGGATGCATGTGGTTCTCCCTTTGAATCAGAAGTTTCCCAGTTTGTAGCGTTTGTTCTTGTTAGGGCTACAAACTTTTCAAAGAATCTGGGCTAATTTTATGTTTCTCAATGAGGAATATGTCGTGGGAAATTAGACTCCATATTATTACTTGGCACCTGCTTACTGTTCTGGTTTTGTGTTGGTGACAATGTCTTTCTGGGCTGATGGGCATTTTTTCTAGTCCTCATTTCACAGAGGAAGCAGTACTTTAGGATTCTTAGCTTTACGTAGGAGGCTTGGTTTTGGTTTCTACTGAAATAGACTTGGAATCTCACTTCCTATCTCCATGCTGGCAATAAAATCCTGTACCTCAAGCCAACATCTGGTTCTAATATTCATATGAACCATTTGGCTTATAGATCCCTCCCAGCAATAGTTACCTGGGTAATTTTCTGTTCTTACTTACAATGCTTGTTTTGTCTGTATTATATGTATTTTCTCATTGAACTAATTTTACGTAAAATCTCTCTCTAAAACTAGAATGCTGCTATAGACTCTTTATGTCTCACCAAAATTTATATGTAGAAATCCTAATCCCCAGTGCAACAGTATTAGGAAGTGGAACCTTTAGAAGGTATTTAGGTCATGAGGGTGGAGCCCTCCTGAATGGAATTAGTGTCCTTATAAATGAACCCCAGGAGACATCCTTGCTTCCTCCACTATGTGATGACACACAAGAAGACAGTTGCCTATGATTCAGGAAGAGAGCCCTCACCAGACAATAAACCTGCTGGCAACTCGATCTTGAATTTCCCCATCTCCAGAATTGGAAGCAAGAAATTTCTACGTTTATAAGCTATCCAGCCTACGGTATTTTGTTATAATAGCCTGAACAGACTATGATGAGTGTCAAAAATCTTTAGGTTACAGAATCCAGTTTCATGCCAATCATGCCAATCAGCCAGCATATTGTGATGAAAAATACCTGGTTCAAAGTTTTGCTCTTTCATTGCTAGCTGGGTGGTGGTTTTGGCAAAATGCCTTAAATTCTCTGAGTCTCATTTTTTTCCCCCTCTGCTTGACCACACCCTCCTTTGTAAATTTCTGTTTTTCTCTTATCTTGGCTTTTTTTTTTAACCCAATAAGTCACTCAGAAGAGAGTTTGTTCTATTCATCCACATTTCTTTTCTACTCATCATTGCATTAACTCTCTGAAATCTACCTTCTGAATGTATCACTGTAATGAAATTATTCAGTTCTTTTTTTTTTTTTTTCAAATCTAGCAGCTGTAAGTAAAATAAGAGTTCTTTCATTAAAAATCTCAAAGTCAGGGAAACCACAATTTTGAGACTCATTTTCCCATGTCACTCACATTGATATGTTTTCATCCGTCTTTCCTGGCTTCTGTGAACTGATGGGAATGGCATTTGGGACAGCATGGCAGCAAAATGTCTTTATGATTCCTTACTGGCCTCAGTGGATTTTCCATCAAACATCCTAGTAGAAAGTCTGAGTCAGAACAATTGAAGAGCAAACAGTCCAAAAGCCTGTCTTAAGTGAGGAACTGTGTTCTTGAGATGTCCTTAACATCCCCTACTTGGGGGCATTAGTTGGAGGAAGCATTGAAGATGACAGAGTTATTTCAATAGAAATGGAGACAAAATCTAATATGTCTTCTCCCTGGCTTATACCATATGTGGTGTGAAAAACAGATAATTTTAAAATCTAAGAAAAAAATTTTATCAATTTCCCTACCTAATTTCTAGATGTAAATAATAGAAAGTTCTTCATTCTTTAAATAAAATATCTGAATACTGAATGTATTCTATAGATGACTGGATTCACCATATATATTGTTATTTAAAAGTCCCCTACCAGGGGATGTCATAACTCTTAATTTGGCATATAACACCCTAAAATTTTTATATTCTACAAGACTAAAATGATTACCTGCAACAAATTTTCACATAACATTAAAAATCTTTTTTTCATTATTTAAAACTACTCTTTGCATAGAAACACAAAAATGATAAAATTAAATAATACTTCTTAAAAATGACTAAATAAAATCAATCTACGTTTATGTGTTTTTTGGGGTTTTTTGTTTTTGTTTTTTTTTTAATCTGTGTTAAAATAAAGAAAGCCCATGTGGCTCTATTATTTTTACAAATGTTTTCTTTTAAATGGTCTGAAAAAAGTAAAAAAAAAAAAAGAAAGCATTATAAAACAAAGAAATAAATAACTTGAGTGGGATGTTGATGTTGTTGTATAGCAGGAGTCGGATGTAGGTAAATGGGGATAATTCGCAAACAGCTGTCCTATGTTACTAAGAGCCAGCAAAGCTGAGAGCCCAAAGGATTTCAAATGTCCCTACAAAGCTTCAAAATAACTTCAGGCTGATGAGCTAAATCCCTGTTGATTATTAGATCAAAGTATCAGTAAAGGTTTAATGTGTACATATAACTATGTGTTAAAGAGATCTATGAGAATAGGTGTGTTTTAAATGTATACTTAAATACACAGAGGTTTTTTAAAAATCTGTCCTATTATGTTACAACAGAAACAAAAAATTTTCTCAGGCAGCTAAATGTCAATAATGCGCATGTTCATTCCATGTTCATACTCCTTTCCAGGAATTGTGCAAGGGTGTTGCATATGCCAGACAATGTCATTTGAGGCCTTTTCTGACTTTCTTCTGGATCTACCATACAGTTTTAATTTTCACAGTTTAATATCTGCACTTGTTGGTAATGTACATAGCAAAATGATCTATGGCACTGCAAAGCAGAAAAAGCCAGGCATGATTACTCTGATTACAGGGAAGATGGATCTTTTGTGTGTGTTTGTCAACCTAAATGGAGACGCACTATGAAAAATTCAAGATGAAAGCATTGTCGTATTGGATAAATATGAGCTCAGAAACCTAACTCAGTAACAGAAGAATTCCCCCACAGGACTGAGAGCCTCTAATAATCTAGATTGGACCTTCTGAATTAATACTGTGAACCTTTTGCTCGCTACATAATTGCAGTTAGAGAACTGTTCCTGTAATTGACCAAAGTTATCAAGTTTCATACCTACTTTTACTTACCTTGACAGCTCACAATTGTGATACAAGGCAGCTGCCAGGATTCAGGACAGCCATTAAGTGGCAAGAGAAAATTGCAGAGTTCAGATGAGGCCGCCGACTGAAAATGAGCCTCAGTTTTTGGATTAAAATGCATTTCAGTTGCATTCGGCCTGGTTTGTCTATGAATTTTATTTTCCATTAATGAGAATTCAGACTAAAATTATTGTTGAATTTTTTTCCAAGAAAGTCTTATTGTTTTTCAGAATCCTAATGATATACTTTCTTGAGTTAATTTTATTTTCAAGAAAGGTGCTTTAAGTGCTTAAACTCCTTATAGGTGGCCTAATTTTCTGGTGGGAAAAAATAAGTCACTGAATTAAGATTTGTGTGCTAATGTGAACAGTCGTAATGATGTGATTTGTTTACATTAACCAGACCTAGTGGTTAAGATGGTCTCCACTCTAGTGATTTGAACTGAAAAAGATATCAGCAAAGTTTCTCAGGTGTGATGTGAAGGAAACCATAGGTATAGATGGACTGAGAAACATAAGCTGCCTTATAAATAGCCATACCAACTTTTCAGACACAAAGTAGAATGCTGATAACCCCCCAAAAATAAAAGTCCTACAACCAAAGGTAACTAGTTTCACTTTTTCTCTTTAACTTTAAAATGGATCTTTCTATAATTATTCTTCTCTCAAGGAATATAAAAGTATAATAGTACCATAAGGTACTAATTAATTTGTTCGCAAAAACACATTTTATTGATATAATTACCATGGCGGTAGGGGGTTTTGTTATCTATATTGACCTTACTGGTCTCCAGTTAGCCAATTTGGGTCATCTGTTTAAATTTCACCTCATATTTAAAGTTTAAATATAGGGGCACCTGGGTGGCTGAGTTGGTTAAGCATCTGCCTTCGGCTCAGGTCATGATCTCAGGGTCCTGGGATGGAGCCCCACAACATGTTCTCTGCTCAGGGTGAAGTCTCCTTCTCCCACTCCCCCTGCTCCACTGTCTCTGTCTCTCGCTCTCTAAACAAACAAACAAACAAACAAACAAACAAGCAAACAAAGTAAGTAAGTCTAAATATAATGAGAGCAAGGTGGTAGATATGAGGGTTGCTTTGGGGAGTGTTTACACTGTCTACTCTCCACATTTTTCCAGAAATAATAATCCAGAACCTCCTTTTTTATTGTATTCAACAAAAAAGTAAGGGTTATTATGTAAGTTAATATTGGTCATTTATAAAACACACCATTGAAGTTCTATTTCTTTGCTATTAGGAGAGATTTTAGCCAATCCTGAAACTGCTGTCAAATGAATATTTTAAGGATCTAAAATTCATCTCCACAAAGTCCCAAATATGTCAAATTCAAGTATCTACTCAGATTATTTTGCTGTGAAATATAAAGGGAATCCATACATTTAAGAAGGCATGTTTATGAAAAATGTAAAATAATTAAAAACATACATTTTAAGATAATGATGTTGATCGTTAGCCACAGAAGAGAGATGAATTCTAAAAGATCAAACACCTGCTCATTTTCAGGGAATGGGGTAACTGGGTGATGGGCATGGAGGGGGGCACTTGACGGGATGAGCACTGGGTGTTATACTATACGTTGGCAAATCGAACTTCAATAAAACAATATACATACATACATACATACATACATACATACATAAATGACCCAACACCTAGAATAACTCTTCCAAAATAACATATAGTGAGATATGAAAAAGAGAAAATATATCTTCCATAATCACATTCTCATAAATTTATTATTTGCACATTTGTGAAAAAGAAAGCAACTGTGTAACAAATTTCAGAATATTATCAAACTTTGTGTTCTCTATTTAAAAGCAGTTATTCTGTTTTTAGAGGAATAAAAAACATCCCTTCCTTTTAGGAGGAAACAAGAACAATCTACCTCTTGATAAACAAAAGGAAGGAAGGCACAGAGAATTTGGGGATTTTATTCACTAGTGAAAGATTAGTGCCTTTATGGATTAGAGTTCTTGAATTTATATTCTTACCTGCATAGAGCAAATGATTCAAGTTATTATTTGTCTCCTTTCAATACAAGGTGTATTAAATAGTATGTAAATAAACATGTCAAGCAAAACCTATTTATTGTCATAAGAAAGTCATTTGGTAGACAGCTTGTCAGAGACTGGAAAATTAACATCTTTTTCAGATACTTTTTCTTCCAAACAGGTTGATAAGTTTAAGACAAATATATAGCCTAGTGTTATTAAAGGTATAACCAACCATGCTCCCTGTGTCTGAAGCTTAACAGGAAGTAGTAAAACAAATGTTAAATTTTGTTATATCTTTGATACAAAGTAAGTTTAAGTTTTATTGAAGTTTAATCATTTCTTTAAAAAATTAAAAAAAAGAAGTTTAATCATTTCTTAAGGTAGATCTATGCTTGTGTGCTCATTACAATAGAGAAATTTATCATTGATCAAACTTTCCAAACCACAGAAAGAAAGACACTTGGAAGAGTTAATCACATTCACCATTATTTTTCATTAACTTGCTGCCCAAACCTCCTGCTCTGTTAGAAGAAGGTAACAGAAAGTAAGGATCATGTGAACGATTGCAAAACATCTCCTAGACCAGAGTTCTTGGGATTGTCTCCCAAGACTTGAGAAAAGAGCTACCAAGTTTGATGTATCCAATGCCCTCACCCTACAATTAAGTATACTAAAGCAAGCAAGACAGCTATAGTAAATACAGAGATGAATGAGGGATATTGTGGAAATAAACACATGTTTTGGTCATCACAACAGTTTGAAGAAAAAGGCTTTAAAATAACCTAAATATTAAAGCTCCAAACACAAACAAAAACTATTATTCAGTAATTAGTTGCATAATGTGCATGATAGAGTGACAAATGCATCAAAGGTGTAAAGAACCAGTGGTAACATTAAAGATATCTGTTCAGAGATTTATTATTGTTATGATGATTAGAAGTAGCAGTTGCAGTTAGAAGTAGCTATGGATTTGGAATAATCCATCAACAGCAATTTATAGAGTCTAGATTTATATCTTCATATTGAAAAGTTCACTAAGTTTAGCAAGAGTTGAAGCTAATTTTCCATCAGAGATCAATCATTTTTCGTGATTCAAAAGCATCACATACTAACCAATAAGGTAATTGGATAGCTCAAAATCTTCAGTGATTTCCCTTTTCCTAACAAATTAAATACACAGTCCTTAACCTAAGTTTTGGGCTGACCAAAGCCACTTTGGCTTTTCACATTTATTTTTTTTTTTTGGGGGGGGGGGAAGGGGTAGATAGTCAATCTCTAGTAAATAGATACAGGTTGCTTCTCCCATCACTACAAACAAATGGAATGAAATCAAGTCTGCAGAGTAATTCTGCCCCCGACTCCCACACAATTTCCAGCAACCTAGGAATATGGTATCATGTAATCATTTGTTATCTGACCAGCAATATCTCAGGTCTTTCTTCCCTTTTGGCCCTTGCATATGAGATTCACTTGTGGCAAATGGAACAACATTCCAGTGGCAGAATTTGGCCATTTTTGTCATTAGAATCAGGTGACAAAATGGGCAGGGTGGAATGACAACAGAGCCAGGAAGTCACTCAAAGGATGATAGGCTACTGAGGTCTCTAAATTCTCATGCCTTGTCTGTGCAAGTGTGGTGGCACTACACATTTTATCAAGCCCATCTGTGCATTTTGAATGAGATACATTTTACCAATGAAAATATCTTTCTGGGGCAGCCTGGGTGGCTCAGCGGTTTAGCACCTGCCTTCAGCCCGGGGTATGATCCTGGAGACCCTGTGTGGAGCCTGCTTCTCCCTCTGCCTGTGTCTCTGCCTCTGTGTGTGTGTGTCTCATGAGTAAATAAATAAAATCTTTAATATATATATATATATATATATATATATATATATATATATATACATATATATATTTCTGGCATTCTTTAGGCTACTTAGAAAATGAGTAGCACTGATCAAGGTAACTATTTACAATAGTTCTCTTTGGAAAGTGAAGTACCCATTACGGTCTTTTAAATGTCAGATAACCACCCCTGGACTATGTATTCCTGTTTATCTGCGGATATTTCAAATATTACCTAATGCCTCTAAGGGTAGATTAAAACTAACACTTTTCTATAAACTTTCTTTAATACTGTCTGTGCTAAAGTTTTTTGTTTTCAAATCACAGAAAATATGACATATTCAAGGCTCTCTGTGATGTGGTTCTCTACAATCTTTTCTAAAAATTTCCTTGCATGTTCCTATCAAATAACTCACTAAACTTGAGCCTATCCAGTGCCACTAGCTGTACTATTCTATAGGGAAAAATTTATCTCTACCTATTTCTATTCAAAAAATGTAATCCACCTATAAAAGCTCATTTTTAAAACAAATTCTTATTGCCTTTATTGACTATTCTTTATTAGCACTCATAAACACACTTCTACATAGTTCCTTATGTAAATATAAGTTTTTTTTCTTAAAGATTTTATTTATTTATTCATGAGAGACACACAGAGAGAGAGAGAGAGGCAGAGACATAGACAGAGGGAGAAGCAGGCTCCCTGCAAGGAACCTGATGCAGGACTCCATCCTGAACCCTAGGATCATGCCCTAAGCTAAAGGCAGACGCTCAATCACTGAGCCACCCAGGCGTCCCGTAAATATAAGTTTTATATATGTTATCTATATTTCTATACAACTAGGGAGTTAATAACTTACTATACTTTTAATAACAAATTTCATTAATCCCCTTATTTACTATACATTTATTGAATACGGACTATATTCCAAGAAATGGACCAAATGATCTATTTAGTCCCTGAACTCAGGTAGCTTACCAGCAGGCAAGCCAGAGAAAAACAGCATGCTGTGTGTTCTAGTGGACAAATTTATGACAAATTTGCTGCTAAGACAGCCTGAGGGAAGGGCCTTCTAAGTCAGCTTGGGAGAATCTTGAAGGTTTTTCCAAAAAAATACTGTTTGAGGTGAGATTAAAGATAAATAAAAGCTGTTTTATTTTTAAAAGGCAAAGGCAGAGAAGTGCTAGAGAACAAAATTTGATTTCACAAGAACCTATTGACTACTTTTGTACCTGACTGTTACTATGTTTGTGTGCCATGGTAAAAAATTTGAATCACATTATATAGACTGTGGCAGCCATTGAGATAGGAAGCATAGGGACTGATTTCAAATTACCATTTTAGAAAGATCAGATTGTCTCATGGCAGACAGATTGGGGAGGAGGGCAGGATAAAGAGAGTGAATCAGAATTGTTAATAGTTCACGCAAGTAATGAGTAAGGTTTGAAGTAAGCCAGGGACAATGGGGATCAAGATCGTGAAAATAGGACTAAAGTATAATATTTAATTAAAAAGCATTAACATTGCTGTTTTTTTGTGGTGCCATAGAGGCAGAAGGCTGCTCCAGGATGAAGCTGAACATCTCTTTCCCAGCTACTGGATGCCAGAAACTGACACTGAAGTAGGCAGCGAACATAAACTTCATACCTTTTATGAGAAGCTTATGGCCACAGAAGTTGTTGCTCATGCTCTGGGTGAAGAATCAAAGGGTTTAATGGTCCAAATCAGTAAGTGGCAATTATACAAGGCTTCCCTATGACACAAGGTGTCTTAACCCATGGCTATGTCTGCCTGCTGCTGAGTAAGGGGCATTTCTGCTACAGACCAAAGAGGATTGGAGAAAGAAAGTACAAATTTGTTCAGGGTTGCATTGTGGATGCTAATCTCAGTGTAAACAAAAAGGAAGAAGGATATTTCTGGACTCACTGATACTTCTGTGCCTCTTGCCTGAGGCCCAAAAGTGCCAGCAGAACACATAAAGTCTTTAATCCCTCTGAAGAATATCATGTCCACCAGTATGTTGTGAGAAAGCCCCTAAACAAAAAAATTAAGAAACCTAGAACCAAAGTGTCCCAGACTCAGAGTCTTGTTACTCCACATGTCCTCCAACACAAACGTTGGCATATTGCTTTGAAGAAACAGAGTACTAAGAAAAATAAGGAAGAAGTTGCAGAATATGTTAAATTTTGGGCAAAGAATGAAAGAAGCCAAGGAAAAAAAACTTCAGGGACAGACTGCTAAGAGATGGGGGCTGTCCTCTCTGAGAGCTTCTACCTCTAAATCTGAGTCTAGTTAAAAATAAGATTTTCTAAGAGTAATGAATAAATAGGATTTATTTACTAAATAAATAAATAGTATTAACATTATGGCTTATTCACACACACAAAAAAGTATGAGAGTGAAGAGAGAGTTGACAGCTGCCTGTTGGGTGGGTCCCTTGTGTCAGTGTGTGTGCCATAAATTGAGAGAAGAAACAGAATGAGAAGCACTCAGTGGAGAGAGAGGAAGTCAGCAGTTTCAGTTTTAGAAAAGATGAGTTTGAGGAATGCATAGGATGTCTAAAAGGTCTTTTTATATATGATTCTAGGGCACAGGAAAAAATACTAGATAGAAATATAAATTTGGGCTTATCATTGTAAACTAGTAAATCAAAGAAAATGGATATGGACAAGACTGCCTAAGTAAAGCAATAAAATAGAAGGGAAAAAAGTGTAGGCTTCAACCCTTGGAAATAGGATCATTTAAAATGTAGGTGGAGACAAATAAATTTATTGAGTAGACATAGGAGGGTATGGTCAGAGACTAAGGATGGAACTCAAAGGAATTGAGAGAATGAGAAGCAAGAGAGAAAAGAAGTTCAAGATAAAAGTGTCCACATTGTCAATTTTTCCAAGACAGTAAGTAAAAGAAGAAAAAAAAAACTAATTCATTAGATATGATTCCTAGAAACTCAGAGGTAAACATAGTGAAAACAGATTCAGTAAAGCAATGGGGACAGAATATAAATAAAATAACTTATACAATTTTGTCCTTATTCTTCCTTTAAATAATAGTATGAAGTCATTTAGTTCTTTTCTAATCCCCCCTACTATTATGCTATAATGACTTATCTTGGTTTCCATTCTAGCAGCTTGGGCTATATCTCATTTAAAAACTTCTGAATTCTGTCATCCTGTACATGACATTAAACATAGTAAACTTGTACAAAAGCCCAAATTGGAAATTCATCTCTAAAAAGTATTTTCCTATATATGAAACCCATAAAGTTTACTTCCTAGGAAAAAATTAATAAAAGTTCCATATCTGATTCTATTGCTGCTCATGTATTTTTGAATATAAGTATAAGGAGAAGAGGAGCTTATCAAAGCTTGATATTTTGTGACTGAATATGAATCCCAGGTGCTTCCTGTGGAAGTGAATCAAAGGTTTTAAGCTCTTGTGTTGCAGGTTTCATAACCTCAGGGATATGCAGGAAGTCTAAGGAGTGAGAAGCTCAGGTGGGAGAAAAGAAGGATGGCTCTGAGAGCAGCTTGGGCACAGAGAAGGTATCATGGGAGTCCATCCAATAACAGTTGTCTATTATAGACAATAACTGTGTTTGGCTTACCAATGGACTTTGGCTCTTCAAAACCAACAAACAAAATGCTTCTCATTGTCAAAACTGCAAAGTGTTAATTATCCCCTGGCACCCAGAGAGCTTAAAATTTAAGACCAGGCAACAATCAATTGTGTACGGTTTGCAGTGATTCTCCCAAGAGCCATTGTGAGCCTTTCTACCACTTTCTACACTGCGCTTGCTGCTTTTGTGATTTTATTCATCTGGGCCATGAGAATATATGACACAAGGTGACTCTGGGCCTGGACTAGATAAATAATTAATTCTCAACTCAGCCAGAAGCCACCACTGCTGGCTTCAGCAATCCCGACTCCAATGCTGAGTGTATAAACTTGGAAAAAGCCCCGAAGTGTCATGATATTTGCAATATGTGTGAATGACAATCTCTTTTTAATAGTTTCCTACCTCCTGTTTTCCCCAGTGATATTCTAGTAACCAGGAGCAGCCTGAGGGAATCTACAATTCTCTCTTTTTATTTCCCTTACTACACAATAGCATGATTCAGCCTGTTGATGTTATATTCTTTACCATTAAATTCAGTCTGCTTAAAACATTAAATGTTCAAGATTGGCAGAAATTTAGAACTGCCTTCTTCAAAACCAATTTAAATTGCAGATATCTGTACTTAGTTACAGAAATTCCACTCCACTGATAAAACAAGCAAGTCAATGCAAAGGCCTATTCTAAGTGTACTAATGGTAATTTCTTTTTAAAAATTTCAAACCAGGTACCTTGGTTATCCATTTACTTTTTTTCCCCCTATTTCATGATACACATGGGAATATTTATTAAAAAATAACTTTTAAAAACCCTCTTGGTTTAGATCAACTTATATCTCCTTACTAGATTCCTTTATCTCATATATTCTTTTCTTTCTCTTTATGCCCTAATTTTTCCAAAGCAATGATTTTCTGTAGACACAAAAAAATCAGTACAACTGATTAGAATAAACCTAGAGGATTCAAATAATGTCTTGAGAAGAAAAACAAATGCATTTAACATCTGCTTAATATGTCACTGGTGATATCCTCATTGACCAAGGCCGTACTGGTCCCTGAAGCCCATTATCTATCCTTTACTTGACCATAGAGAGCTATAGAAAGCTGTGAATATCATGGCCATGGGTCCAGCGTCCTTAGTTTCACAGATGCTCATCCCCATTGAAGTCTTACTACTATCTCTGAGCACTGCTTTGATGGGGGAAGTAGACCTTAAAAAGTATGAGATTACCTTCATTCCTCACCAGTATTTGGGATTATCCTACTCTTTCATAATACTGAATGATAATCTCTTCTATGTCCCTTCTGTATAACCTATTTCTTACTACTTCTTAAGCTTTTATATACAGAAAAAAAGTCACAAAGAGCTGTTGGCTTCCTGAAATTCTGATTCAGCTATTCAAAGATCCCTGAAACAAGGTAACACTAGGGATCTTTCTATTGGAGATGGAGGGACAGGAAAGGGCCAGAGGTAAAAAACCCAAAGAGCAAAATCAATATCTCAAAAAAGTATCCTGCCACCATGGTGGTTAAAAGCCTAGAAAAGCCTAGGTTCAAATCCTGACCTTGCCATTTATAAAGTTGTATGACCTTGAGCAACACATTTGATCTCTTTTTTCCCTTAATATTTCATTGAAGAATATTGTATAATAATAATATGTATGCTAATATATACAGAGAAAAGTACACTTATCTGAAGTGTATAGCTCAACACATTCTCCCAACATGAACAAACCTACGTAACCAGTACCATATCCAAAAAAGAATGCCATGAGCACCCCAGAAACCCCTCTTCTTAATACTCTTTTTCACTTGCTAAACTAATCACTGTTCTGACTTCTAATAGCACAAGTAGTTACTGCTGGCTTCCAGGGATACTGCCTATAAGCCTCTTTTTGCTTCATTTGTGAAACAGGGATTATAATTTCTTTACCCTTGGGTAAAATTAAATGAGTTCATATTTATGAAAGGCTTAGAAGAACCTACAGCATAGTAAAATAAAATAAATGCTTAGAAGATTAAATTGATATCTGATTATTTGTTTAGTATAAGTTGTATGAACCTAACCTATGAATTTTAATTAAAAATAGGTGAATTCACACATGAGGAAATAAATGAAGATCTACTCTGGTCGAACTAAAAATCAATTTCACGAATGTATCCTTCACTTTTACAAAGTAATCTCAGAAAAATATTGTAGTTTCCTTAGGAATAAAATTTAATTGTAGATCCATATCTCAATGGTAATTAAACATGGTTTCTTTCTGAAGCCCAACACTTTTTCCTACTGTGAAATAGTTATACATGAGTTCATGTGTCATTTCAAAGAACTTCTAGATATTGTTAAAATTTATTTGTTGTATTGAAAATTTTGCAAGCTGATCATATATACAAGCATTATTAACTTGAAAAAGTAGACAATAGGATTATAAATCTTTGAATCGAATATATGTGGTTCTCAAATTTTAAAAATACACATTTATTAAAGAAATTATATCTAAAAAAGATGCACTTGCCATCATATTAAAGAGGTTCATTACACACTGAAAGGGCATGAGATCAACATTAAGAATGCTATTTCATTTGTCACCATTTCATGGTATTGATTTTTTTGTCCTTAGAAATAAGGAAATTTTATACCTGAGCTATCAGAAAACAACAGGACTTGACTCTAAACACCTTTCTCTTAAAGGAAAAGAAGAAAAAAGGCAGAAAATAATTTTGAGAAAAATGCATAGATTAAAACACAATTTCAAATAAATTTTAATATATTTTTCTTCTTTTTTGGTTTATTAAATAACACTTATGTGATTGTATTAATTTTCTGAAAATCTTTGTACTACTTCATTCACAAATTATGTTTCTAGCTATTCAGTGATATTACACAACCAAACAATTGTATTTGAAGATACAATATCATGTTACATTTGGAAACACATGCTAAAATGATGATAATACTAAACTACAAAAGTGTGAATTTAAGAAAATATTTAATAAAGAAACTTAGAAACACATCAGGTCAAGTTTAGAAGTACTCATTAAAAAGGGTATTCTTTGAAGTTTCATTTCTACAAATGAAGTTCCAATATTTTTTAAGTATCTTAAAAACCCAAAAAAGCAAGAATATAAGTAACCCATATTTGACAGATAACCCTATTGTTTTAGACTTGCTATGTTGCTGCAGAAAATATTCAAATTTTTCCTGAGGATACAATACCTGTGACTTAACATTTAGGATTTAAAACACTTTAAAGTTACTAGGGGTAGTGCGGGTTCATGAATATGCAGCTGCTGCACCCACATTGGTGTCCTGCCCTTGGAAGGGTCTCACCTTATAATCTGATGACGCCATCTTGAAATTCTTAATTTTTGAACAAGGAGTCCCCATTTCCCTTTCGTTTAGACTGGGTACATTTCATAAACTGTTCTGACTAGAAACTTGCTCAATACCCCAGTTATCTGACATGTTCAGTGGACATTCAGCCTATTTATTTCCTCAAAGACCATCTGAAAAGAATGGGAGTAGTGCCACTTGTCTTACCACATCCTTGAATCATGTTATGTCTATGTTAATGGACTACATGCTTTGGTCCCATTTTTCTTGATGTCACCTGGGATTTTTTCTTTCTTTCTTTTTGGTCAGTGATACCCTCTTCTTCTATAACTTTAGACTCACCTTCCTCCAAAATAGTTTACTTTTGGCCAAAATATGCTCAGATAGACTCCATATTTAGAACAACAGCAACAGGAACAACAAATGGGTCTTTCACTAAACGTTTGTTTTCTATAAAGAAGCCTATCATTTTACAGTTAAGAATTCAAAGCATGATATTGTTTTCTTCTTGAAAGTAATATGAACTCATAGTAGAACATTGGAAAAATATATTAAACAAACTTTAAAGGCAAAATGTCACCCATAATTTTACCCCTAAGAGAAAATAATGTTTTAAAATATTATTGTTTCTTCCCTTTTTCTAAGTACTTAACATACTTAAAATCTTAAAATCATATCACTTTTTCTCAAAGTGTGATCCATGAGAGGCCCAGAGAAGTTCTTCAAGGTTCAGAGATCCATGAAGTCAAACTTATTTCCATAATAATGTTAATATTTTATTTTTATTTTTCAGCATGTTCACATTTGCAAATATGCTGTAATAGTAAGGATAAGTAAAACTGCTATCTCCTTGGCCTGAATGCAGACAATGGCCCTAATTCATACTATTATTCACCATATTCTTCACAGTCACACCCTTCACAGTCACACCCTTGTATTCTTCATAGTCACACCCTTCGGTGGGGGGAGAGGGGAAGCCTTCTGTAATTAAGAATGATCTTGATGAGTCAGTCATTTTTATTAATTTTGTTAAATCTCAAACTTTAAGTACTTTTTAAAAAATATTCTGTGATGAAATGAGAAAAATGCAGAAAGCTCTTCTGCTGCACAGCAAAGTAAGATAGCTGACTTAAGGAGAAGTATTTGTGCCATTGTTTGAGATGTGTTTAGAACCAACTACTCTTATTATAGAACACCATGACTGACAGGAAACTACATTTATTCAGACTTGAGTATTTAACAAAGATTTTTTTTTTTTTCCAGAGATGAGCACTGTGAAGCTGACACTTCAGGGGAAACAATAGACATATTGGTTACCAATGATAAAATTCAAAACTCTAATTGAAAATTAAAATTTTGGATAGCATGGAGCTACCTGGGTGGCTCATTCGGTTAAGCAACTGCCTTTAGCTCAGGTCATGATCTGGGTCCTAGGATGGAGCCTCACACTTCAGGTTTCCTGCTCAGCAGGGAGTCTGCTTCTTCTTTTCCCCCTGTGTGTGCTCATACTCTCTCTCTTTCTCTCTCTCTCTCTCTCCCTCTCTCAAATAAATAAATAAAATCCTTTAAAAAATTTTGAATAGCACATAACCACCACTTGGGGATTTATAGCCTCTGAGTAGTTAAACATTTTCCTGAGAAGATTGGTGGTGACATTAACAAATGCAATTTTTGATACAGTATAATTATATTATTTGGAATATGTGCATAACTCAACAAACCAATATTTTCCAAGATCATGCATGGGTAAAAAAGCCATTCAAAGTACAAAATAGAACAATAGATTTTAATGTAAAAGTATAAAAAAAATCATATCAGTGATTTTAGATTCCATATTGCAACAACATTTAATGAAATTGCTACTTGTCCAGTTAAAATGCATTATCAACAAGAAATAGCAAATTATCTTCAAAAGCTACTCTCTCATTTCTAAATACATATTTTTGTGAGGTCAGCTTTTCATATTTTTTAATTCAAAAAACTATGACAGATTGAATTAGGAAGCAAATAAGAGAATTCATATACATAAAAGATACTTGGGATCTTTAATAATGTTTTATGAGCATTAAGTATTCCTGAGATGAAAAATTTTGAAAACATTTGAAAGTTTGCTGCAATATATAATTTTTTTACCCTGGATTTTACACTTAATATTATTTATTACCTGCCTAACACTTACCATAACTTTTTTTTATTGAATTCTTTTCTAACTAGACTAGCAACTATGAGTCTGAATCTTATTCATAGTCATATTTCTAATTTCTAGCAGAGTACTTAGCATAGTACTTAGCATATGTTCTATAAATGTTTATAGAATGACTGAATTGCAATGGAACAAATCATACATGTCAACAGTATTGAGTTCCATTAAATCTTATTACCTGATTCACTGCTTGCTTTGGATTAGTCGCCCTGTTCAGAAATGGTTACTGAATCTTTCCAATACTTAACATGTGAATTATTCCCTGGAAACATCCAAGCAAATCACTTAACAATTAAGTTGTTTTATTGAGTGGGACACCTGGGTGGCTCAGCAGTTGAGCATCTGCCTTTGGCTCAGGATGTGATCCCGGAGTTGCAGAATCAAGTCCCGCATGGGGATCCCTGCATGGAGCCTGCTTCTCTCTCTGCCTATGTCTCTGCCTCTCTCTCTCTCTCTGTGTGTGTGTGTGTGCCTCTCATGAATAAATAAATAAAATCTTTAAAAACGAAGTTCTTTTATTGAGTGGAAAGAGCTCTGATCTAAGTACCTGATTTCTAATCACAATTCTAACAATATTGGTAAAAAGTATAATCTTGGTAAAATGAATTATCATATGCTTTCTGGAGTTATAAATTTTACTCATTGCATACCAAATGTAAGTATTTTAATTAAAACAAAACAATACTTAGAAATTTTAATGTATCCCTACTTTACTATAATATCATAAGAGAAAGAGCCACCTGTGAAAGATAGTGTACAATCTTTGTGCCATGCAAAGGCATAGGTGCTAAATTTGCCCATTGTGTAGAAGTTATAAGATCAGAACATTAAAGACAAAAATCTGGAAAAATACCAGAGAGGAATAAATAATCACTTGCTTAGTAATTATTTACAGTAATTTAGTAATTCAGCAATTACTTAAAGTAACAAAAAGCAGACTCTAAATAATGTTCTTGTCAACAACAGTAGGTACGCACTTGTTTTCAAAGTGCCAGAATCCAAAAAAAAAAAAGTGCCAGAATCCAATTTAAAACTCTTTTTCAGACATTCAAAGATCAAAATTTTTATTACCTATAGATCCTTATTAGAAATAATAAAATAAAGAGCTCTTGATTGGAATGGATAGAGTATAAATGTAAAAAGAAATTATGAAGAAAAAAAGAAATTGGAAAAAACAAGCTGATACACCTAAATCAGCACTGAGTATGAAAAAAACTAGAAAAATAAATTGATGAAATAAAATTGAAGTCAAAATAAAATATTGGACTATAAAAACACAGAGGTAAGGGGAAGGAATTATCATACTCTGAATCCCCTAAAGTGTGTGGAAAATTGATAGTGGATATTCACATTAAGAAAATTTAATGTTAAGTTTGTATTTTTTAAGATATAAGGGCAATAATAAAAATATAAATAGAATGCACACATTTTATGATAGTAGGGCGCAAAATGAGGTAAAGAACATTAGGTGATTGCAATGTAAGGAATTAAACGGAAAGAAGAAGCAAAGAAAAGTAGGGTTAGGTAACACAAAAATAAAAGTTCAAATAAACTAAAACCTTCCAATAATCATTGTATTAGCTTGGGTTTTCTACAGAAACAGAACCAACAGGAGATGGATATATAGTAGATAAGTTCTTAAAATTGCTGAAAACAATGTAAAAACAAATTGATACATAACAAGTATAAGAGAAAGCAGAAAGTGGAAGTTCCTCCTCAGTTCAGAAGATTTGCTTTAGAAAAACAGCTGTTAGACAACAGAATGCACCACGGAAACTACACAAATCTTGAGACTGGCAGCTTAGTATCTGAGAAAAAGGATGCTGAGACTAATCAGGGAGAGTATTGGAAAACGAGGAGAATCTATTCACCCTCTCAGTCAGCAAACATTTGGTGTCTGCAGACTTTTCCTTGTTCAAGGGAAAATAATCAGACAAAATAAATACCAACCTAAGGACTGGGTAAGAAGCATCTTCTAAATAACATTTCCCAAAGTCTGTGCCTCAGAATTTATAGGTAAGATAAGAGACATAACCCTATAATAAAATATATTTTTAATGTATTCTCAAATTCTGACTTAAATGTGAAAGTGGTTTCTGTATTTTAGGATCTTGTGGTACTTTGAATATGCTGCTATTCACTGTGTATCCCTAACTGATGAATAACTGCTGAGACTTCTTCATGAAACTGATACATGAAACTGATATTTTCAGACACGTTTTGAGAAATTACTATGGCAATATGTACAACATTCATTGTAAAGTTACAGGATCAAGCTACAAAATTGGCTATATAATAAATCTCCACACGTATTTCCATTGATAAGAGAACACGACGATATTATGTATATTCAATCTATATGGGAAACATATAGGCAAATGAACAGAGTATAGTATTATGAATGGTAAGGTAAGTGAATGCATACGACATATTGTAACTGTAAGGGGATATCTAATCCTACCTTGTAAAGAAAAAGCTTTTCAGAAAGAGTAGGGGTGTGAGCTAAGACATGATTATTTAATTAGAGATGTTTGCAAGATGAAATATGGAGGGGAGGTGGCTGGTAGTCTGAGGATGACTGAATTTTGCATTCCTACCTGAAAAAAGATATGACCATCACCCATAGCCATAAAAGAGGCATTTTAAAACTGAGAATATTTGAGTGTGGTTGAAGTTGAGAGTATGAGGTGGGAAGTGAGGAGATTGCCTGCTGGAAAGGTAAGAGGTTGTACTATCATGAAAGCCCATACAAGATATATAAAGCATATGAGCTTCATCCCAAGGGCAATAAGGAACAAAATACAAGTTTTACAAAGGTTAGGGGGAAACCCTACTTTTGTTTAAAAAGTTACACTACACTCTGGAAATGTGGTATAACAAGAATAGAAGAAAAAAGACCAGTTGAAATGCTGAATGAGATGATGATGGCCTAAAAGTAAGAGATAAAAGATTATACAGGACTGATAGATCTGAAAGATAGCTGAAGAGCAGACAGGGCATGATTTCCTAAGTTAAAAAGAGGAGTCAGCATGATACCCAGGTTTCTGTAAAGCTTGATGAAAACCTGATGAATTCATTCAATGGCATGAAAAACAGAGAGTGAGTGTTTGGGGGTAAAACACAGCATGGCTCAGGGATGTGCTGGATCTGGCTCTGATTATGTTAGATTTGAGAAGTTTTTGGAACTTCAAAATGGAGTGGGTCATGAATGCCTGGGTGGCTCAGTTGGTAGAGTAAGCTGACTATTGATCATGGGGCTGTGAGTTTGAGCCCTGTGTTGGGTGTAGGGTATACTTTAAAAAATAAATAAAACAAAGGGGTATATCAATAGTTAGTTAAGGGATCTGGGTTGAGATGAAAATTTGGTTATTCCATGAGTGTACTTAACATTCTTTCAAGCATTTAAGAAATAGATAATTTTCCTTCTACAGAATCATTCTAAGGTATACCAAAAGGTGGAATTTTAACCTAAATTTACTTTATGAAGCTAGCATAATGCTGATACTAACATCTTAGAAATATAACAAAATAAAATGTCGCAAATCAGTCTAGTTTATAAATATAGAAGCAAATATTTGAATTTAAATACCAGCTCTGACAACATAAAACTTTAAGAACTCTATGTTAGAAATATCCTAAATAAAATAAATAGTTAAAATAATATTTGGAATTACTTAAAAAGGTGTCAATATACTAAATATTTAAGATGAAAATACTATTTGAGTGATCAGGAAAATAATATCTCTCCAGAGTGTTGTCAATTCTTTGTGACCAGGAAGGAGAGAAAATGGCAAAGCTGTAATGACTCTAACAGCTTCTATCTGGATATGATACATGTCACTTCCACTCACATTTGTTGAGTCAGGTAGGTCATTCGATGATGCATAACTTCAAAGGGGAGGGGTGGTGGGACATGCAATCTGTCAGTGTGCCTGGAAGGAGAGAAGGAAGAGTATTTGAGGCCCTCCCTGACGCCAGAGTCACAGAGATAAAGCCAATTGTCCTCTTCCTGCTGTGGGCGGTTTGGGAGGAAGGAGGATTATAACACCAGGGGTCACTCTTTCCGGTCCTCCTGAATGCCCTGTCTAATTTAATCTAGCCAAATCCAGACGGATAATCCATCATCCACCTTCCTAATCAAGGAAGGTAATACTCTGGGTCTCGTTCTCCTTAAAATAGGTTGATAATAGCTCACACCTGGAAGACTTTTTAAAAAAAGATTTTTTTTCCTTTTTTAAAAAAGGAAAATAATAAGCAAAAAAATGTAAAAGAGTAAGAAATGCCACTGGTATAAGAACTAAAGGGTTCCAAAGTTCATCCAAATAGAAGATTTTTTCCCTTAGTATTAGAAAACTCTAGAGCAACCAGATTCTGAAGAATTGTACACAAGAGGAAATTAGGTAAGTTAGAATATTACTAAATGTGTTGTGGGACCTCAGAAGATTTCAGAAGTCTTCTTCACAGAGGACAATATTATATCAGTTCTAAGCAGGGAAGAAAGAGGGCAAAAAAATTTTTTTGACACCCCACTCTTGTCTAAAGCAAATAATGAAAATGTGGGAAATGTAATCACTAGTTCAAGAACTAAAATCTTGGAAGGAAAAAAAAAAAGAGAGAAGAAAAAAATTTAAAAATCAACAAAACATAAAATGAACATGAGTGTAATTTTTTTCAGACAATCAAACAAAACCCTGAAATCATTATAAGTTTAAATCATAGGAACTGTAGCTCATCTTGAGAAGAAAAAAAAAATAAAAAGATGCAAAAGGAAATTCTTTCACATGTACAGAGAAGTCATGATATCCTGAAATCTGTGTATTACTTAAATGAATTTCAGTGCTAGAATCCAGAAACACACTCTCCTCACAAAACCCAGACAGCCAAAGGGCTGAACAAAACAAAAACATCAGTACCCAAGCTGCTATTTGCTATCTTACTCTCTACAAGAGTCAAGAACTGTATAGCTAAATAGGATGGACAGACATACAGGGAAAACGCTAGAACTCCCTGATGATTTGAGGAGGCAATAGAAAACTTAGAAAACATTTGGTTAAAAAATACATAAGGAAAAAAAGATCAAGGCAAAATATCTAAAATAAATTGGATCCAAGTTTGTTTATGTTGGATGTCTGTATATACATAAAAGAGAAAGAAAAAACCCAAATATATCTAAAGGTTAAAAAAAAATATATGAAGAAAAATCCATTTGGGGGCAAAATAAAACAGTTTAAGAAACACAAGATGCTAATGGGAAAAACTTTTGCAATCTCAAAAAGAAACATTAACTCTTATGAGATAAAAAGTAATCAAAAATGTACTGATAAAACAATGAACCACATCAATCTGTACTCTTACAGAAAACATGGAGTTGTACGTAAGATTAAAAAAAAAAAGGAGTTTAGTTTTATTTTCTCTGTGTATTTGCAAAATACTTAGGACCAACACAGAAACAATAATAAAAGCTCCTGTGAAAAAAAATTACACTTAAAAAAAAAAAAAGAAAAGAAAAAGACCTGAGAGGGATTAGTGCCTTAGCCCTAGGGAGCTACAGCAAATCTGATTAGTCCAAGGAATTGAAAAGATATTAGGAAGATAGAACAGGAGGTGAGAGAATTAGAAATTACTGAGGAAGAAGGCCTCGGAATGGACTATGATGGGAACTGGAGCCGGGGCTGGGCGGGGGGCGGGGGGGGGGGTGTCTGGGTGGAGGCAGGGGTCCCCGCTGGTAGCCAGAGGGTGGGGATCATGGAGGCCCAGTGTATCCACAAGGAGGCACCAGTGGAGGAGGTCCAAGCATCCCATGTGGAGGCATGGGACCTGGGTGACCCATGGGAGATCCATACAGAGGCCCTCAAGGGGGCATGTCCATTGGAGGAGGCCCAGGATGAGGCATTCCAGGTGGTGGTTGGGGTGGCAGATGCCCCCCAGTGCCTGGGGGCCCAGCATGTGGGTGGCCTGGGCCATGAGGGCCATGGTGGGCCAGCTGCATCTGAGACATCCCTGGACGGGGCATCCCACTCGGTGGGAATGGGTGAGGATGCGAGTGTCCATGTCCAGGACGTCTGGCCCCTGGGATTCCTGCTGATGGTGGACTGTGTCCTCCAGCCCTCGGAGGCATAGGTGTCGGGGGGCATGGCTGGGGGTATCCCAGGTGGAAGGGCTCCAGGAGGCAGCACTAGGGGTGCGAAGGACCCAGGAGGAGGCATGCCTGGTGGAGGGAGCCCAGACCCCAAAGATGAAACGACAGGATTGGGGGCTGAAGGCAGAGGGGGTGCGTCTGCAAACAGCTGATGAGGGTGGTCAGCTTGGGAGAGTGGGTTCTGGGCTGCCAGAAGTCGTTCAACTGCTGAGCCGTGGCGCAACCCCTTGAAGTCCTTGAAGGCATAGGACGCAGTGATGGGGCGGTTACCAAGATACTGCCTGTTCATGGCCTCGGTAACTGCATCCGAAGCATCAAATGACGCAAAATTAATAAAGGCATAACCTTTGGAGTTGCCTGTATCAGGGTCCCACATAATCTTGGGGGGTTGTAAGATGACCCCGAAGGCGTTGAAGGAATCATGAAGCAGATTCCCATCAATCCCTGGGTCCAGATTGTCAATGAAAATGTTGGCCCCCACGTCCAGGTTGCTGTTGTGAGCCGATGTCTTGTTCACTCTTATTGGCTTCCCATAGAGTTTGATCATGTTCATGATCTTAATGGCACAGTCAGCATCTTCCCCACTCAGGAATTCCACAAAGCCATAGCCTTGGTGCTGACCTGTGACTCTATCCTTTGGCATGTGGGTGCTGACTACTGGCCCTGCCTGGAGAAAAAGCTCCCACAGCAGTGGTTTGCCAACCTTCTCATCCAGGCCCCCGATGTAGACAGTGGCATCCTGGTTCTGCTTCAGATCCACCCTGCTGCCATGGCGAAAGAGCTCCTGCCCTCTCCAGGCCTGTACATAAGATTCTTAACTAATGTTTTCTGGATGATAATACTACAATTTTTTTTTCATTTTCTTACATTATTTAATACCTCCTGAATTTTCTTCAATTAACCAAGATTTTAATTAAACAAATATTGATTTGTACCTTCCATAGTCTGAGCACTGAGCTAGGTAGATGCAATAGATACAATAGTAAACACTAAATATGGTGCCTGCCCTTCAAGCACTAATTGAATAGAAAGAGAATTAGCAATGCAGTGTAAACAAGTTCTATGACTGATAGATATTTGTAAAACTAAATATGTGTGTGTGTGTGTATATATATATATATATATAGGCACAAAAGGGCTCAGTATATATATATTGAGCCCTTTGAGTTGTCCAGCAGGAAAGAACTCAGCAAAATATAGTTTATATAAAGAAATGGTTTATGATAGAGTGAGTAGGCATTTAAGTAATGTAGAAAACAAACATACATTTCTAAGTCTGCTGTATTAGGAGATGTGGGACTTTGGAACAGGGAAGTAGGATATTATCTGAAAGGCAAGCTAGAATTTCAAGAGAATATTCTATCTCATAGACTGTGTGAGAGCTGTATTGATGACAAGATAGGGGAGGGGGACAGAGACAGAGAGACAGGACAGAAAGAGAGAGAGAGAGAGAGAGAAGAGAGATAGGGGAAGGGGGAAGGAAGGAGAGAGGAAAGAAGATAGAGGTATTCCCACTAGCTTAAGAGCCCAGACATTCCAACTTCTCTATACTCATCTGAGCTTCCTTACTTTCTGGTGTCTATCTCACTGAAACATACTGTTCCTTGTCCCAATTTCTTGGGTTAATTTTTAGAGTCATTTTAATTCTTCAGCAAGCCCTCCTCAGTGATTTGTCATTTGGATCATGGACCGTCTCTACAGTCTTTACTTTGTTAAATTTAAATGCTAATGCCCCTCATTATGGGACAACCTTTACCTGTGGCAATTACACCTGAACACAGGGGAACTATTTAGGTTCTAAATGAAATAGCTAATCTCCTGTTTAGTGACACTGTACTTAAAAAAAGGAAAAAAAAATATTTTGAATCAGGTGTATGTTCTCAAATTACCTAATGGCAGAAAATAAAAAAGAAGACAGAGAAAAGAGAGGAAATTAACATGTGGATATTTTGCATCTTTTTTTTAAACAAATATGGTCAGGAAAAATGTTATTTGAAAACTAGTTGCAGATACTCCTAGCCTCTTACAAGGATATTAGTTTGAGAAGTGAAAGGATTTTCTAATGAATTCCCAAACATGAAATTCAAAACTCCAAAAGGAATTCTTGTCCTTTATGACTGTTATTTTAGAACCAAATTCTATGAGCGTGTTCATTGTCTGGTGACTCCTGATGATAGGGCTTTTAGCTTGATTCTTGACAATCTCAATAAACACATCTTCTATCAATCACACACTTCTCACTCCCCTGGAAAGTAGGATATAAACACAAATTGGTTAAACCCAGTCTCCTTATTCTCTGATAATGCCAAACTTATACCACAATTATGTGCACAATTGCAACACTATCCCATGGGAGTAGAGTTGTGGCATTGTGTCCAAACTCATTCTATGAAGCCAGCATCACCTTAATTCCAAAACCAGACAAAGACCCCACCAAAACAGAGAATTATAGACCAATATCCCTGATGAACACAGCTGCAAAAATTCTCAACAAGATATTAGCCAATAGGATCCAATAGTACATTCAGAAGATTATTCACCATGACCAAGTGGGATTTATCCCCAGGATGCAAGGCTGGTTCAACACTCGTAAAGCAATCAATGTGATAGATCATATCAACAAGAGAAAAAACAAGAACCATATGATCCTCTCAATAGATGCAGAGAAAGCATTTGACAAAATACAGCATCCATTCCTGATCAAAACTCTTCAGAGTGTAGGGATGGAGAGAACATTCCTCAGCATCTTAAGAGCCATCTATGAAAAGCTCATAGCATATATCAATCTCAATGGGGAAACACTGGGAGCCTTTCCTCTAAGATTAGAAACATGACACGGATGTCCACTTTCACCACTGCTATTCAACATAGTACTAGAAGTCCTAGCCTCAGCAATCAGGCAACAAATAGAAATAAAAGGCATTCAAATTGGCAAATTGGCATCCTCTTTGTGGATGACATAATACTGTACAAAGAAGACCCCAAAGACTCTACCCCAAGATTGCTGGAACTCATACAGCAATTCGGCAGTGTGGCAGGATATAAAATCAATGCCTAGAAATCAGTGGCATTTCTATACACTAACAATGAGACTGAAGAGAAATTAGGGAGTCAATCCCATTTAAAATTGCACACAAAAGCATAAGATATCTAGGAATAAACCTAACCAAAGAGGTAAAGGATCTATACCCTAAAAACTATAGAACACTTCTGAAAGAAATTGAGGAAGACACAAAGAGATGGAAAAATATTCCATGCTCATGGGTTGGAAGAATTAATATTGTGAAAACATATATGCTATCCAAGTCAATTTACACATTCAATGCAATCACATGTCGTTCAATGCAATCCCTATCAAAATACCATGGACTTTCTTCAGAGAGTTGGAACAAATTATCTTAAGATTTGTGCGGAATCAGAAAAGATCCCAAATAGCCAGGGGAATATTGAAAAAGAAAACCAGAGCCGGGGGCATCACAATGCTAGATTTCAAGTTGTACTGCAAGCTGTGATCATCAAGACAGGTGGTACTGGCACAAAAACAGACACATAGATCAATGGAACAGAATAGAGAATCCAGAAATGGGCCCTCAACTCTATGGTCAACTAATATTCAACAAAGCAGGAAAGACTATCCATTGGGAAAAGGACAGTCTCTTCAATAAATGGTGCTGGGAAAATTGGACAGCCACGTGCAGAAGAATGAAACTAGACCATTCTCTTACACCATACACAAAGATAAATTCAAAATGGAAGAAAGATCTAAATGTGAGACAAGAATCCATCAAAATCCTAGAGGAGAACACAGGCAACACCCTTTTTGAACTTGGCCACAGCAACTTCTTGCAAGATACATCTATGAAGGCAAGGGAAACAAAAGCAAAAATGAATTATTGGGACTTAATCAAGATAAAAAGCTGCTGCACAGCAAAAGAAACAGTAAAAAAAAACTAAAATACAACCTACAGAGTGGGAGAAGATATTTGCAAATGACCTATCAGATAAAGGGCTAGTATCCAAGACCTATAAAGAACTTATTAAACTCAACACCCAAGAAACAAACAATCCAGTCATGAAATGAGCAAAAGACATGAAGAGAAATCTCACAGAGGAAGACACAGACATGGCCAACATGCACATGAGAAAATGCTCCGCATCACTTGCCATCAGGGAAATACAAATCAAAACCATAATGAGATACCACCTCACACCAGTGAGAATGGCGAAAATTAACAAGACAGGCAACAACAAATGTTGGAGAGGATGTGGAGAAAGGGGAACCCTCTTGCACTGTTGGTGGGAATGTGAACTGGTGCAGCCACTCTGGAAAACTGTGTGGAGGTTCCTCAAAGAGTTAGAAATAGATCTGCCCTACGACCCAGCAATTGCACTGCTGGGGATTTGCCCTAAAGATACAGATGCAGTGAAAGACCGAGACACCTGCACCCCGATGTTTCTAGCAGCAATGTCCACAATAGCCAAACTGTGGAGGGAGCCTCGGTGTTCAATGAAAGATGAATGGATAAAGAAGATGTGGTCTATTTATACAATGGAATATTACTCAGCCATTAGAAACGACGAATACCCACCATTTGCTTCGACGTGGATGGAACTGGAGGGTATTATGCTGAGTGAAGTAAGTCAATCGGAGAAGGACAAACATATGGCTTCACTCATATGAGGAATATAAGAAATAGTGAAAGGGAATAAAGGGGAAAGGAGGGAAAATGAGTGGGAAATACCGGTGAGGGTGACAGAACATGAGAGACACCTAACTCTTGGAAACGCACAAGGGGTGGTGGAAAGGGAGGTGAGCGGGGGGATGGGGTGACTGGGTGACAGGCACTGAGGGGGGCACTTGATGAGATGAGCACTGGGTGTTATACTATCTGTTGGCAAATCGAACTCCAATAAAAAATATACAAAAAAATTTGTGTTCAAACTGTTCATTATTTTTTTCTCTAAGTATAACCCTTAAAAAATCACAATTAAAAAACTCTAGAATAATCTGCATTTTTGTGGTTAAAGAAATCAGTGTGGATTCTTTAAATAATCCATGAGGGTCTTAAAGCTGAGATTCAAATGTATTCAAATGTCCAGGTTGTGCTTGATGATTAAACAGGGTTTCACCTGTGGTTTGCGGGCTATTGTAAACCAAACCTCATGGAAACAACCCATGTTTAAAACCTGTGATCCTTGGGGACAGAATGCATTGAATTGGCTTTACTCCTGCATGAAAACACTTTTCTTGCTTCTTCAGTCATCTATGCCATACATTCATCCCATGTATGGTGAACATAAAGGCATTCAATACTTCTAATTCTCTGGGAGCTGCTTCTGCAGTCATAAACTCAGAGAAATGAGTGAAAATAGTTCATGGAAACTCTTGGCCTGAAATGCCTGGTCATTGAACTCTTCTACCTTTCATTCTGACCTTGGCCTCATTTCTGTTTACCTTCCTCTGCATGTAGCATCTCACATCACACCTGCCTTCAGTTCCCATCCCGTTGTATCGGCAAAACCTCTGAGCTTCCTGCTCCCTCTGCTTGAAGGGTGCCACCTGCGTAGCTCCTGTTCATCCATTGGATCTCAGCCTACATGTCAGCACAGTAAAGAGGCTGTCGTTACTGACCACGCAATAGAAATTAGTCCTCTATTTTATTTGCCTCAAATAACTCATAACAGGCAGACACAACTCTATTTACTTCCTTTTACCCTGCTTCCTTGTTTATTGTATATCTAAAATGTAACCTTGACCAATATCACTGTGGTTATATTAACTATCTTATTTAACATTTTATTTCCATCCTATAGCACCATGTTTGGAGGAGAAGGGTGCCTAATAAATATTTTGGATGAATGCTCCCATATAAACCCAACTAGACAAAGTGAGGATTTTCTGATAGGCTTACTAAACATTGATTATATCATTCTAGTATCATTCTGTTAAGAGACAATTCATGGTCTGTAAAGTCAGAAAAGAGGTAACTACTGAATTTATAGTATTTATTTGGTAAATTTGCTTGGATACTTATGAAAATATGTTAAAACTTGCTCTGGATTTCTCCACCATTGAAGGATAAATGAAGAAAAAGTACGAATGTTTCTTTTGCATATGGTAATCTCTCTCTCTCTCTCTCTATATATATATATATATATATATATGTATATATATATATATTCTATATATATATAGAATCTTGTATACTACATATACTACGTATACTATATGTAATTTTCTCATATACTACAGAATCTTGGTTCACTGGTCTTTTTAAAGATGAACTGGAGAAAATTAGGATGATTGAAGTTTTTGTTATAATTTTTTGGATATATATTTTGAATATATGGACAATTACAATGTGACCCAAAGAAATAAATATTTCTGAAACATTCAATTCCATCATACTTCTTTATTACATATTTTATGTCAATTTTAGTGCTTTTGTATGTTTCAGAAGTACTAAGATTTTCTCACTTAGTGATAAATTAGTTCCAATTAAGATTATTTATTTATGAAATCTGTTTAACTGTAACTATGACAGTCATAATGGAGAGGAAGTCTGCAAATTGGTAGGATAGAAAAAGTTTTCCCTGGAAGAATGAAAGTGAGACATTGTTTGCTAGAAAAAGAATAAATGAGAGACAGCTAATAAGAAAGAAAAAAATTACAACTGTAAAAGAAAGTGAATAGGGCATCCTCTTCCAAGGAACATCAATGGTCTTCAAAAAAAATAAAGGCTGACAGATTATAGATTATAGATAGATGATAGATAGATAGATAGATAGATAGATAGATAGATAGATGATAGATAGATGATAGATAGATGACTTTGTAACATGAGAGGAATGTATTTACTTAAATTTTAATATTCTAACTATAAAAATTGAAAATCATTTAATTGTATTGGTATCCCAACTTTTGCTTTGAAATTTTACCAAACTGTGACATCCAAAAGTTTAAGAACTAGTTGATGCTAAAATAGATAGAACTAACACAAAAATGATAATGGAAGCAGAACTATCAGGGATTTATATCATGAGAATATATGACATAACATAGCATCAGAAGATTGGCCATCTACTTATTCACCTAAAGTTCTGTGACAGACTATGAAGGCTGAGTTTGTTGCTTGAGAGAGAGGAGCAATGTAGCCAAATTTGTTTGCCAACCGTTAATTAATGTTGGGCTACAGTTACCCAGATTAATTTTCTCCAGCAAGAGAATAAGTTCTGTTTTCTATATATTCCAGGAATTTGGGGAACAGAAGAATGCCAAACCAGAAATACTATGTAAACTAATAGCTAACAGATTTCAGATAAAATTGAAATAACATGGACAGAACACTGCTTAGAAGGTGATGTTTCAAAGTTACTCAAACATTTTCGCGAGGTTGATTTGTAGGCTTGTGACTTTTATGGTAAAAAATCATTAAATATTATTTATAATTCTGCTAATTGATACACACAGATCAGCCAAAAGAGAAAATAGAAAAATAGATTTATAATGTGGTCTTGAAAACTTAAAGTTTCATGTTCTTAAAGGACACATAGTTGTCAGAAGGGCGGAGGGTGGAAAGATGGGTAAAATGGGTGAAGGAGAGTGGAAACACAAGCTTTCAGTTGTGGATTGAATAATTAACAGGGATAAAAGGTAGAGTATAGGGAATATAGTCGATGATAATGTAATAGTGTGATATGGTGACAGATGGTAGCTACACTTGTGGTGAGTATAGCATAACATAGAGACAACTCAAATCATTGTGTTATACACCTGAAATTAATGGAACATTGTGTCAAATACAGTCAATTTTAAAAACTGGATAGGTAAGCATACAGAGATCTAAGCAAACTTCTTAGACATAAACCAAAGAAAGAAAAAGGGAAAGAAAGGAAGAAAGGAAAGAAATAAGAAAGGGAGGAAGGGAAAAAGGAAGGAAAAGAGGAGCTCCATCAGAACACTCAATCAGAAACTCATTTAGCAACACTAAATGAATTTTGGGAATAAAGTATTGTTTGCTTAGATGGGTATAGGTGTGTGTCTGCATCTATTTGCGTGAATAATACATGCTTAATAAAACTTGAAAATGTTTGACATCATGCTTAAAAATGAACATTTATAATTTTTGTTTAGTGAATGTAAATTTCATTAAAAATAATAATGGCAAAAAAATAAATAAAAATGGCATTTAATCATAAAACTATTTATAGTTCACACACTAATAGAAACATGTTGTCTTTTTACTTGGTGCCGGCCGTTATGGAGCCATTGTTAATTCCTGAGCTACGAAGTAGTAATGTAAGTAAATGATAGTAGTAGTGATGTAAGTAAATGGGTACTTTTACCCATTAATGAATAGGTAAATAATGAATTTGCAAAGAAGTCCTACCATGGTATTCGGAATAGGAGGTGATGGCTCAAACTATTCTCCCCATGCATGTAGGACCCCAAATTTAGAGTTGATATCACATAACAGTGAGTTTGCTGTACCTGTGGCTATAAAAATAAAATAGTAGGAGCAGACAGATGATTTTCAGAATGAATGGCAAGTCCCAAATGTGGCAAAATATATAGAAGACAAGACTGGAATTTAGAAGAGAGATCAGGAAAGAAGATTTACAGGTAAGTTACACCTAAAGAAGTGACTGGAAACCAGGTAAGTTGACAGGGCTCTGAGATGAAGAGCAGAAAAAAACTCTTCATCTCAGGGCAACAATGGAATCCCAATGGGGCATATGCTTAGCCCACAAAAAGAGATAAAACTGGGTTGTGAAATAAGAAAATTAATAGAGCAATACTTCACAGAAGCCAAGACCATACTATACTGTAAATACAATCACTTGCCTTTGGCTAGTAGAAAACATACACTAGCCAGCTCAGTTCCATCTTGCAGTCTTTTTACTAACTTCAGTTATTCTCTTTAGCCATTCAGAACAATAATCAAAATGAAATGGGTTATCACTGATTTATTCTCCAGTTTTTTATGAGAACCATTAATTGTTTCAGGTATTGGGGTCATCTTTCTGACTTTTCTGAGGAGAGAGGAGCCCCACACAGTTTAAAATGGTTTATGACTTGTTTTCTATTTTGCATCTAAATTGATATATTGGTATAGATCAAAACTCCAGGAGGAAAAGATAGCAACTGATGATTAGAAACTCAAAACAGAGCAATATGCATTGAAAACAAAGATGAGAAAATACAACTGGCCAGCAGAATGGGCCTCTGTAAGAGAGCTTTTTTTTTTTTTTTTTTCACTGAGTGCCTTATAACTTATTACTCCTTCCCACCATCTGTCTTGGCACAGACAGCTGTAAGGACAGCTTTCCATCTAACTCTTTTCCTCCATGACCAGAATCTTGAAAGTTAAATTGGTTCCTTTTATTGTCTGCTCCTTGAATGGAAGCCAAACTAGCCATTCACTGCAGGTGGTTATCAGTCAACACTTGCAATTATGGTCCAAACCGGTTTTCCAACAGAAATCCATCACATTATTAAAGGCAATGCATAAAGTGTTTCTTAAAAGATTCAGGGATGCCAGCAAACTCACATCTAAAAGGATCTCTAAAAAGTTTCCCATGATGGTTGAATCTTCATAGTCCTAATTTTCAAAAGTTAGCTAGAATCACTTTAATGATTTCCTTTTTTTTTTTCTTCTCAAGAAAAGCATTTACAAGAAGTAGGGTAGGGGTGTTTTGTTTTGTTTTGCACTTTCGTAATAAAATTTCTGGGTACTTACTCTGGGGACAGATCCTGTTTTTGACATTGGAGATGCAGCAATGCATATGATAGGCGTAGTCTCTGTTCTCAATTAACTTACATTCTGGTGCTTAAGAAAGATAGAAATTAGACACATACCTACAGATTAGTATGCATAATGTTAAATACTATGAAGAAACTAAGGCTAAAGAGATATAGAGTAACTAAAGAGGTGATTTAGGGGGCTATTTTGATGACTGAAGACCTATTTAAAGAGAGAGCTTTGAAATGAAACTTAAACAATGGCAATAAGTCAGCTATCTAAATATCTGGGAGCACAATTATGATCATGGAAAAGCAACTAAAAGCCCTAATACAGACATAGAACAACAAAAGCAGAGTCTGTCTAGGTAAGTAGGCAATAGGGGAATGGTAAAGGTGATGTTAGGGAAGAGGGGAAGGATAGAATTATTTACAGCCTTATGGTCCATTTAAAGAAATTTGGATTTTACCCTGCAGATAAAGGAAAATCCTTGAAGTATTCTCAACAAAGAAAGGACACAAATTGATTGCCATATTGAACCTTCCCAGTATCTACATGGTGGATTCATTGCTGGAGAACAGAGCCCCTACTTTCCTTCCCCACATAACTGCAAGGTATAGTGGTGCTGCTCTCCATGAAAAAAAAAAAAAAAGCAGAGTGACAAATACCTCCACATTCGATAGGCCAAGTAGCTCCACCTAGGGAAAAGCTTTCACTAAAAAAGCAATCTGTGATTTCCAGTGGACTCCTGATGAGGTCTTTGTTAAGTGAAACATATTTTCTCAGTTCTTACACCTGAACACATCTCCTCTCCCTATTATTTTAGCTAGAAGCAATAACAGTGTCCAAAGATGTGCGATTTTAGCAGGAGTAATAGCGCACATGTTCTCAGGTAGAGGACCTTTTGGAATGATTCAGAAATTACAGCCACACTTCTGCAGCGAAGAGGAATGGATATGGCAGTCCTCTGTAAACAATAATGCATCATGAGAGTAAACATTATTATAGAAGTTGAACACCAAATATGCTTAAACTAGAACAAGCACTTGCACTAAACTTCTGCTTCTTATCACTTGGCCCATTGAGTCTCGATTTGTAAGCAAGTATTAGAAAAAGATATTTGGTGCTGCAGTGACAACAAATCTATCAGAGTTAGGGGCTTTGAACTCTCTGAATTATTTCCCAAAGTAAAAACCTTGAGCCGGAGAGAGTCATGCTCACTTAGGGCATTTCTGGCAGAATAAATATTATATAAAAGAACAATGGACATAATCAATACTGAGTTTGATGCACTCTTTTCTGGTGACTTTCAGAAGACACTTAATACGCACAAAATGAATTTTCTCCTTGTTTATATTCTTCACAATGATATTTATGGAACAAACTCTTTGATGCAGATACTGAATCGGCCATTTGCTCTTTAGCATAGTAGTACAAGCTCATTTCGCCAAAGGGGGGAAATTAAAACTACATGAAAGAGTAGCTCTGGAATGCCACGCTGATGTTAAGGTTACTATTAAGATTAAAATATCAGTTTCAATGACTATGGAAAAAGTGGAAAAGCATTTTTTCCATTTAAACTTATCAGACTGATAATGCCAATGGGGAGACACAATTTCCCCCCCTCAGCTGTGATTAGTCTGGTATGTAAAAAATGTATGGATGATTTTTCAAGGTCATAGGGACCCATAGACATACTGACTCCATTGTGTTGCAGAAAAAACAGATCCTGTTGACTTGAAGAGATACTGTGGAGGCCTCTCAGGTAGATGAATGTACTGCTTCTGGTTTTGTTTGTTAGCTGAACACATAGATCAAAAAGCCAACATGTCTTTATGAAGCCAAGATTAGGCCCTATTTTTCATCCTGAGGGTCAGTCAGACTCTACGATGACAAGTATTTAATAATTTCTAATTTATAGCCTAATAATATTCATGGTACACCAGATCAAAAAGTTTTCATTCTTCCAGGTTTTGTCAAAGCTGGATATATCTTTGTTGTCACTCAAAACCAGAGCAGATCAAGCTTTGGAAAAGTATAGAAATTACTTGTTCTATATGATACTCAGGAATTCTAGCTTTTTGCATTCACACTATGAAATCTAAATGGGATATGGATTAAAAACTCATTGTGAGGTTGTTTTCCATACTGAAGTATACAAAATTATTAATTTACCTTGAAAGAAGAAGGTTAACAGGGAATCTAGTTAAAGTATCTATGTCCCAAATGTTAATAAAATGACAGGAATATCATTTACTAACTTATGAAATAGAAACGATTTCAAGGCATTCCTGAAAACTTGAATAAAATAGTTTTAAAGCAAAAGGCGAGGTTTATTTTTATTTCCTTAACCTATTTGGGAGAAATATTTATAATCATTTAACTATAAGCACTAGGTATTGAATTTTTAAATATGCATGTATATACAAGAATAAGAAAATTTTCATTCTGGTTCTCTTATTTTCTGGAATATCCATCAGTATAGGACATAGTGGGGCTTCCCCTCTCCAGATATTTCTTTCTGAGACATTTATCAACTTTGAGTTACAAGTAACCCATTTAAATGCTGAGTGAATTTGATGTTGCTAACCTTTAGTACAGCTTAATAGCCAAGATTAGGACTTCATAGTTGCATTGTCTGGAGAAAATCCAGGCTCTGCCTCTTAGTTACTGTCTGATCTTGAGCAAGTTTTTAAAAATTTGTTTTTATTTTCTCCACTTTAAAATGTGAATATTAATATTACTCACCTTGGAGGTTAGATAGTGAGAATTAAGGGATATCGTATGTGTAAAATGCTAGAAAGTGGCTGGTACACAACACTGCCAGAACTTGTTTGGTGGTGTTGGTAGTAGTCTTGTTTGGTGGTGGTGGTGGTAGTAGTAGTCAAGTCTTGCTTAACTCCACAACTTCCTTTCCTCCTTCAGTCATTTTATGTTAGAAGTGTTTCCTCCTAAGCAAGGATAATTTTTCCTCCTTTGCTCTGGACCCTGCCTCCTTCTGCCTTCTCAGATATATCACCTATATTCCCTCTATAACCTCTACTACATTTTCACACTCTCTCCATAAGACCCTTTCCCATTATCACTGACATTTTTTCAGATCTCCCCCAATTTAACAAAAAATAAAAAAATAATAATAATCTCTTTGATTAGCTCTTCCTTTGTAGTGATTACTCTGGCTGTATCCTTGCTTTTGAGCACAGATTTATTAATCCAAATTCTCTTCTTGGGCTGACTACAAGTTCTCACCTTTCATTATGAAGTTCTTACCTCATTGCAATTGAACTTTTGCCCCAATTGTTCTCTTCAGCTGACTTTGCAAAGGACAAATGACCTTTGCTTTGCTAAAGCCTCTTAACCTATTTGATACTGTACGGTGCTGGATTTTTCAGGGCCATTTTTGCTATTCACTAACCTTATCATACTGCGAATGCTCTCTTCTCATGATTCCACTTCTGTGGTTTTCCTCCTCTACTTCCTGCCAATACTTCTATATTTTGAGGTTTACTTCTCATCCATCAATCCATTAGGTGTTATTTTTTTCCTAAGCCAGCTCCTCTTCTTTCAATTTCTCTCTCTCTCTCTCTCTCTCTCTCTCTCGGTCTCTCTCTCACACCATATGTATTTCCTAAGGTTTGAATCTGTATATTCAGTAGCTTTCTAGACATCCTCACTTGGCAGTCTCACAGCACTTTGACCTCAGCATAGTCCAAACTGAACTGCTCATTCTCTCCCATCAGATTGAACCTCAACAAATCTTCCTTCTCTGAGTGCTCCCTACCTTAGTCAAAGGCATCACCATCTCCCCTATCCCCTAAACTCAGATCATGGGAAACATCAACACCTCTTAACACCAAAACAATGATCTCATCTTGAAAGTTTCAATTGAATCCCAATTTTTTCCTGTTTCTGGTGCTAAATTAATCCAGGCCTCCACTGTTTTTCTTCTGAAGCATGAACAAAATACTTCCTTTCTCCATCATATTCTGTACCCTTGCAATAGATTTCTCACAATGCATACAAAGTGACCTTCCTTAACCACAACCCTAAAACTTTAATGACTTTTTTAAAAGATTTTATTTATTTATTTATTCACGAGAGACACAGAGAGAGAAAGAGACAGAGACATAGGCAGAGGGAGAAGCAGGCTCCACACAGGTAGCCCGATGTGGGACTTGATCTCCAGGATCACGTCCTGGGCCGAAGGCAAGTGCTAAACTGCTGAGCCACCCAGGCATCCTGAAACGTAGTGACTTTCATGGCTTCTGACTTAAATATTGCTAAGTGCCTTGAAATGGTTTACACAGACCTCTGCAACCCAAATTCACCTTCTTCTTCACTCATCGTTTGTTAATGTCTTCCTTGTGCTATATTCTTCAATAATATTAGGTTTCTTTACATCCTTCAAATCCTGCGTGCCTCCAGGCCATTTCACCAGTACCTGTATACTGTCATTCAGTCCTTCCCTCTCTGACTAGAGAAGGGACTCTCATGTTGGTGAGATTAAGTGTGACTTCCTCAGAAGACCTTCTCTGAGCCTTCTGAAATTTTTTCCCCTTTTGTGTCTTCTGCAGTGCCCATATTATTATATTTGGTTGTTAGATTGAGGGTCTTCCCTGCAGTACTATATATTCCAATGGTACTTATTTTGTAGGGACTGTGCCATTCTTATATGTTCAGCATACACGGAGAATTTAATCAATATCTGGAAAACCAGCAAGTTAATGAAATAATTATTAATTATAATTTTTTATTATTTATAATTATTAATTATAATTTATTAAAGAAGATTTCAATGACTATTTGGTCACTGGACAGGCCTTTAATAAATGCTTCTCTCTTGCTAAAAAAAATAAAAATAAAAAAATAAAATAAATAAATAATAAATAAATAAATGCTTCTCTCTGACTATAGATTCATCTGCAACTACAGTTAACTTTTAGAAGTTGTTTATATAAACAGAGGAATTGTTTCTTATGGTGAGTCAGAGATATTGAAGATTAAATACTTTCTAGTAACTTTATAGCTCTTGATAAATGATTTAAAATCTATGCACCTCAATTTACTCATCTTGAGAAGAGGATTATTTATAGATTGTAATTGGGAATGCAAAGGAAGAAGCATGGAAACTGGTCCTCAATGGATCCTATCCACACATCTCACTCCTGGAACTGATGCTGAAATACAGCTTCCCAATCTACCATCAATTCTACCCCTATGCCTACCATGGATATGCCTCTGGTTATGTCCTTTATTCATTTATTTTTTATTTTAAAACATATTTATTAACGACCAGGCACTGAACTCATTCTTGTGGATACAGCAGTGAACAAAGTGGAAATGATATCTTCTCTTTCAGAATATTTGGTCTGGTGTGTCACTCATCGGTAAATAATTTCCTTACATTCTGATCACTCTGCTAGAGTGAGAGTTTCTGTAGGACAGGTACTATTAATACCTTCTGGCTTGTCACTTCATGGGTGCTCAGTGAAATGGTCGATCTAGGACACTGGATCAATCTACATAATTAGATTAAGAATATAAATTTGATTTTTCCCTTAAAATTCAATTATAATTTTATTCCTACTACAAGTCTTTTCCATAATCCCATCTTCCTAGCCCTGTGAAAATTAGTGTCTCTCCTCCCTTTTGTGCTCTTAAGGCATCTCTGACTATGCTTCATTAGGGTATATTCACATTGCTTTCTAATTAGGTCTTCATATATCTTTCCTTTCTGGTTGACTTAGTCTTTTCAAAGTAAAATTTGTCTTCTTCAGAGCCTTTTGAATATTAAATTGATGATAAAGGAATGCATAATAAGTGACAAAGTGGCTACCCTAGGAAGAAGTTTATGCATTCAAAGGTGACAAAGAAAAATCTCATCAGGAAAATATTCTAAAAGGTGTGGATTCACACTAAATATCATTTCATGTTTTCAAGGAATTAAAAGACAAGGATAAAATTAGCTATTTTTATAGATAAGCATTACATGTATACCACAAAATGTTCTGATGCTTATTAGTCTAAGAAATGTAAGAATATAGTATTGTGGAATTATGGAATTATGTAAACCAGTAATAGACCTTGCTATCCCTTTGTTTCAACTTTTCTCACACATTTTTAGCTACTAAAATCTGCCACTCCCATCCCACCTTCATATTGCTTAGAAATAAACATTGAGTCTTTAAAATAGTTTATGAATATAAGATGTTACTAGCAAGCCCAAGGAGTATCATTTGTTGAATACTTATCAAAACTCTGAAGTCCAAAGCCAGAGACTGTGAAAGAGGTTAAAAGATCAATGAGACATTATTAGCCTTGTACTCTCTCTAGGGTATAACCAAGATACATATTCAAAGAATTATTAAAGCACATAGAAAGTGATGGCTGCCACTTTAAAATTTAAAGGTAAAAATAAAAGGTAGGACATTGGTAGTGATAAGAAAGTTTCATAAAGCAGTGACATTATTTAAATGCAGCTTAAGTAATCATAAATTAAATTATGTATAGAAAAATCTAATTTGGATATAGCACAGATGTCCGAGGGGAAAATGGAGATCCAAACTTCAAAGTAAAAATACATTTAAAATTTTTCAGTTCAATCCTTGTTCAGTTAAAAGTATCTCAGAATTACTCTTCAGAACACTCACAAAATGATCCATCTCTTCAATTTTCTCTTTAAACAATTAACCTATTCTTATTTTTCAAGTACAATTATATTAGATTTTTAAATTTAGAGTTATTTTATTTTCTATGTCCTAAAACTTTATTAGTAACACAATCTTTGCCAATTAGAATATCTTATTTCATACTCAAATACCATATTGCTTGTGTTTTACACATTTACCAGATAGCGTATTTGGCTATCTTTCTTTTGTTGAAATTCTCTCTGTATACGTGTGTTTCCTCCACTAGTGGCTGGGCTGTTGGTGTCTAAAACTATATTTTTCAACTGGAATTTATATAACGATTGTACATAGTACACACATAATAAATATTTATGAATTGCACTGTTAAAACACACTAGTGAAAATACAAAGGTGAAAAAGATGCATTCAAACTTTTGTAGAAAAAATCACTTGTAAGTTAGAGGTTCCTCGACTACCAGAAGCACAAAACAGAGCTGTTGGTCCAAGCTGTAGGTACTATGAGAACAACAACTCCTTCTGATACTCATTTAAGTAATTTTTACATGGAGAGAATAAAAGCTTTTTAAAAATATTCGCGGGCAGCCCAGGTGGCTCAGTGGTTTAGCACCGCCTTCAGCCCAGGGCCTGATCCTGGAGACCGGGATCGAGTCCCATGTTGAGCTCCCTGCATGGAGCCTGCTTCTCCCTCTGCCTGTGTCTTGCATTTCTCTCTCTTTCTCTCTCTCTGTCTCTCATGAATAAATAAATAAAATCTTTAAAAAATATATTATCTAAACACACCCCAAACTCAAAATGTTGGTACCTCTTTTATAAAAGTTGGTTTCAGATTAATGAACATTTTATTGAGCATTTCACTGTTGCATGCCCCAGGGACAGATCAGTGAGCAGTATGTTGAACCTAACTTCATGATAGGTGAGGAGATCATATTTTGACTGTATTCATGTGTGAGCTGTTATTTCCACAACAGCATTTGGCCCTTGGAGCTGGAGAATGGAAGCAGACTAACTTTTTTTTGCCTTGGAGTAATTTAGTGTCTGAATTTCTATGCCATTCCACTAACACATATCTCTTCCCTTCCCTTGAAATTACTTCGCTAAAATGATTCATGAAGATTTGATAAATACTCTAGCAAGCTTACAAAAATAAATTATATGAGGACATTTGAAGATTGCTATTTGAAAAGTGATTTATCATTTTTACTTACGCTCATGTAATTCATATCTAGTCCTGCAACTATTCAGGCATGATTTTCTTATTCTGGACTTTTGTGGCTATTTAACATAAATAAATAGGTGAGTTCATTTCTTCTAATATTTCTATGTTCTTATTATTTCCATCAGTCATTTTTTTGTACTTTTCCCACCAAAAGAAACAATGGACAATATCTGAAATTCTTATATGGAACAGAATTTAAGAGAGGTATGTGACACTCAATTTCTCTTCTTGGTGAAAGGCATCTTCGGGCCTTTGTCAAAATAGTTATCATAGCTTTATGGCTGCCACACAGTGTATTTTAGATTCCCCTCGCACTCCTGATTCAGCCAAAACCACTATGTGATCTGCCAAACGCTTGAAAACATATAATACAATGTGGGCTCTCATAGCTTCCACCTGGCATCACAGATCAGTTTTCAATCAGATATGCCCAAATATGTTAGATGAGCAAAGTTGACCTGCTTAATATGATCAGTCTGTGGGCTACATTTTAAATAGGGCAGACGCATAAAAGTTTAACGTTGCCTTTTGCCTTCATAATCTGAATAAACATCTTGGCACACCTGCACTACTTTTTGACTTGGGAATCTAACATTATGGATCCTTTCGTTTTAAATCCTCCTCTGAAGAGGACATTAAATGACACCTCCTGCTCCATCCCTATCATTTCTCCACATCCTTATGACTGTTCTTAGCAGAAGTAAAATGTTTTCCTTTTCAAACACTCCTTGTTTCCTTCCTGGGATGATACTCTACAAGTCTTGGTTATTTCATATTTCTTCAATGCCCTTACTGACTCTTGTCGTTTTCCCATCATGTCTTTCAACCCTTCTACCCCCAGAAAATGGTGACTCCTCTTTTTTTCATGCATTTATCTCAACACAATGAGCACTTGCTCTAAGTCAGGAAATGTGCAATTGTCCCTGGGACAGACTGATAAAGGAGACTTACACAGTTCTATCCCATGGAGTTTTCTCTTGAGTTGTATACTTCAGATTAGCCCTTCAAACAGCCACTGGGAAAGGGTTTTAGCAAAAGGGGGTTACCATCTGGGACTAGAGAAATTCAGCAATGTTTCTAACAAAAAGTATTATTTGATCCCAAAGACTTTAGAAGCAGTCTTCACATTTGAGTGTGCTTCAGGTAGGTTTTATCAAAAATACATAATCCTGGGCTGTGTCCTCAGGGATTCTGATTTTGAAAATCTGACAGGAGGCTTATAAATGTGCCATTTTTTCCAGCTGCCCAAATGATTTTGAGGCATAAATTTATGTGTCAGACTGTTAGCACCACTGCCCCATCAGTGACCCCAATATAAAAGAATGTAGGGGAGTAGATAATTCTTAAAACTAGCAAGCTAAGTGTCAGGTGACCAGCAGGAATAAGGATGAGAGAGCAAACAAGGTGGAATTTCTGCACAAAGAAGTATAGCCTGTAGAAAAGAGCCTGATTTTTCTTTCTCCAGTTGGAATTTTTTTTCCTTTTGCTCCAGTGAAAATATACTTGGAAGAGTTTCAGGAAGTCATCCAATGACTTATTTTGAGAACCTACTCTACACCAGCTTTTTGTTACCTACAGAACAACACAGCATCCCTGCCCTCAAGGAATCAGTCTAGGGAGAAATGCTGGGGAATAAACAAATATCAAAGATCTATGAGAACTGCTATAATGGAGATGGGTGTAAATTTACCATGAAGCCAAAGTATCAAGGCCTCTTATTTTCATGGTCCCTTCTGAAGACCTGCACCTGATTTGTATGCTTTATATTAAAGTGAGGTTGCAACATTTTAGAAGCTTCTGACTTCATGAAACCTGGATCCACCCCTGAACAGTGATGTTTTTGAATAGACGTAAAGATAATGAGGTGATAGAGATACCTTTCTAGGAAATCAGAAAAGAATCAATATACCAATGGTTGAGCTGGTAACAAACTAGGATTTGTTTGGAGAGAAAATTATCTGGAATGATAGTGAAAATATTGGTGGAGTGATTAACATGTGATAACTTTAGTAGCAAGGAGTGAGTGCCTGTGCGTAGAATATATGTGTAGCCAATAAAATAAAATAAAATAGAGGAGAAGCTGCATATGTAATTGAAGGACACATGGTAAAGAGCCTATGTATCAAGCCAGGGGCTTGGACTTGATTGTACATTTAGGAATATTTTAAAAATATCACCTAAGACTCCTTTAATACTACCAAGGGCTAGGCCACATCTTCAGACAATCTGTCTAAATGGGTGTGGGGTAGAGCTTGAGATCTATGTGTGTGTGTGTGTGTGTATAATGCAAAAAATATATGTATATTTCTATACATATATGTATAACATATATATGTGTGCACACACACACATACATATCTTTGGGGCTTGAACTCACAACTCTGAAATCAAGACCTGAGCTGAGATCAAGTCAGATGCTTAACTGACTAAGCCCCGCAGGTACCCCACGAAGTAGTATATTTTGTATTAAATTCTACTACTGAGAAGAGCATGAGAGCATGAGAAAGAATAATGGGAAGAAGAGTGACATCTTAGAGAAACTCTGTCTAAGGAAACTAATGTAAGACCAGAAGGAAGTGTAAGCAGAAGGTAGGCACAGAGTGACCAGAGAGTGCTTCAGGCAAAAGAAGAGAATTTGTAGTATGAGGAGGGAAGGGGCCAGGAAGTGAAGTAGACACTGTGGTAGAAGGTAACAATCAAAGAGGAAGGTGTGCCAGGCCACTTGGAGGAGGAAGCAGTGGCCTGATTATCAGAGTCTTGTGGACCATGAGTTTACATTTTATTCTAAACATAAGAGGAAGTTATTGAGTGCTACTAATTAAGGAAATGGCATGGTCTAATTTTTATTTGCAAAAATGTCACTTTGGCTTTGATGCGAATAATGGATTAGAATGAACAAGGGAAGATTGGGCCATCTTCTTTAGAGACCATTACAGAGAGGGCTCAGATCAGGGTGGTACCAATGGAGACGGGATAGGTGAGTGATGGCGACGTCTTGTCTACCACAATATGCCTATACTACCTTAGCTTAGAAAATGTTTGATGCCCAGTAATATTCAATGGTTTTTACTGACTGACTTGAATATATTAATCTTGGAGGCAGGGAGAACAAATAAGAAGCTTTTCTAAAGGGGTTTATTGAAAATGGAGGGATTCTACAGATTATAAGGTGAAATCAGTAGGCATTAATGCCTGAATATGGGAGGAGGCAAAGAATAGAGTTCCATAATAGGCAGTTACAGTATAGAATAATGTCAATAAGCAATAGAGAGAATTAAGGGAAAAGGAATGTTTTACGAGAAATGAGAAAGAATGAGATCAATCAAAGACGTAATTAGATTGAAGGATTGGCTAGGAGCTGTTGGGGAATAATCAGGAAAATAGTGATCTTTTCAGAACAAAATTGACAAGAGATATGCATTTAATATTTACATGCACAAGTATTGTGAGTGTAGGTAGATGTATGTTATAGTATGTTCTAATAAGCAGATATAAACTTCTTTCTTTTTTAAATATGCATGCCCCCATTTTACAGACAGTTAACCTACTTTTCTCACATTCTAAAAAATCTCACAGGCACTTCACCTACCTGTAACCGTCATGGTCAATGACATGCAAAGAGATACTAAAAACACATTCAAATACAAGTTTAAAAAAAGCTAAAAAAATAAGGTCACAGATTAATTTTTAAAAACATAACCATGATCTACTAATATCCCACATACAGTATACAACAACTTTTTATTTTACATGTTGGTAGAATAATTGTATAAAAAATAGCATACGGTTGGTAGCTCTAACTACTTTTCGTAAACTATCACATCAATCTTTACAAAACCCTTTCTGGCAGATACTATTACTATTCTGGTTTACTGACTTAGCTATAAACTAAAACTAAGATAGTTTATATAATTTGCCTAAAATTGTGGAGCTACTATATTAATCCAGGTACTCTTACTAGTATTTCTGTTCTTGATTGCTACTTTTAACTCCACTTGCTACCTGTAATTCTAATGTGTTCCAACACTGCATTAAAGACAAATCCAGTGATCTCTAAATATGAAGGTTGAAGAGAAGACAACAGTCCTGAGAAAATAAGGCAAATTGATTAAAAATTAGAAACATTAATCCTAAAAATCAAATAAGGTAGAAAAGATTGAGAACAAATAGATATCCTTTTCATGTCACAACAAACTTGCTCAGGATTCATTATACATTAACCATGAACTCATGTGAGGTTCAAAAAGGGGATGTATTCACATCTTATTTGGGGTATACATATATAGAATTACTTTAAGGGTAAATAATATTTATGTCATCAAGGAGAAAATAAGCAAGTGGACCTCGTTTCATGAAGAGAAATTTAGGATAGATGAAAGAATAACTTTCAAAAAATAAAGAGATGGCTATGATCTCTCTCTACTAAGAGAGGATTGTTATCTTTATGAAGGACAATTAGATAATTTAAAAGAGATATGCCTCGTTAAGTCATCATGTCCAATTTTGAGGCAGGGAAATAAACTGAAAGACCTACCCCTCCTAGGTTTCCAGACTCATCTAAACAGCAATAACAGTACTTAAACATTCACTTTAATCATCATGTAAAGTAAAATTAAAAGAAAAAATAAATGCAAGCTAACTTTATTCTTACATCCTTAATTTCAAGCTACCTTAAGTGCGATGCTCTTATCCTTCACTGTCCCTAACTCTTCATTGGTTTCATTCTCATTCAATATGACAGTAAATTCAGAAAACTGACTCACTCATGTATATGAAATGACAGAATTTATATTTACATATATATTTATGACTATATATTGACATATATATATAATGACTATATATACATGTCTATAAGCATATGTTATATATACACATAATGACAGAAAGGAGATGGACTAAAATCAAAGTTCTATTCACTCACCTTATTATATCATCTCCTATAGTACTTACATCTGTCTCTTTCCTTCTATCATCTCTTGGTTGCTGGAAAGCTGTAGCACTGACAATATGGTCTATAATAAAATCTAAAATTGTAATTGGGCACCAAAAATTCTAATTGCCATCTGAACTGACCACACTATGATTATATGCCATTGAATGAATTTATCTGTTAAGGATATTTCCAGTTGAAAGTGAGAAAAACCCCAAATCTGATTCTCTTAAACAGTAGGGAAGTACATTATCTCTCCTAAGAAGAAGTTAAATATGGGGCAAGACCCAGGCCTGAGTGATTCAACAGCTCTTTGTTGTCATCAAAGACACAATTCCTGGCACTATGCTCTGCCATCTTCAGAGGCTTTGCCCTCCACTTGAGCCCCTCATGGCTCCAGGATGACTGTAGAATCTATGTACCACCTGGCATTGTTACCAGGAAGAAGAGAGGAATTGTCTCTTTTTCAAGAAAGAAGAAACTATTTATAGATTTTCTATGATAAAATCCATCATGTTTTATTGGCCAGAATTAGGTCATAATGTCATCCCTTAAAAAGTCATTGGGAAGGAGGATGAGATTGCTTATATAATTTATCATAGAATGACTAGTTGAAAGTCAGTTTTACTAGCTGATTTAATAAATATCTCTCTGTAATGAAGAATAAGTTTCTATTTATTAAAAAGCTATTGAATAATTAAGGAATCAGGACATTAAGGAATAATTAGGAAAATGATCATGAAAAAGCATCCAACACTATCTCAGCTTCCACAGTCACATATAAATTATTTAATAACACAAAGTGACACTGTATTTCATCATCTTTAGCAAACAGAATTTAGAAAGTAACTTCTTATAGCTGATGCTGACAACCAAAATATAGATTAAACTTAATCTGTTCTTATTGTGTACTTTTCTGGAAAAAAAAAAAGTAAATTAGCTAAAATGAAATGTATTATCATTTTGTATAGACTTAGGTAATTTCAAATGACACCTCATGAGCATATCATTAAATTAAACTAATATTCTATTTAATGTCATTTTTAGCATCTTCTTGTTGGATATCTGAATATTTACTGCTATGGATCATTTGTGTACATTATTTCATTACAGCCACAAAGTAATCATATGTTAATAGGAAGAAAAAGGCTTGCTATTACCTGTCACTGTAGCAAAATCATACTTCTGGTTCCTGTAATAAGTCATATTGTAACTTTTAAAAAACTCTCTAACCAAAGGTTGCCGGAAAAGATTTTCAACATTTATTATTAAAACATGGGATGCTCAATAATGGCTTAGATTTATGGGATGTTGCTTTTTAATAAATTCCTTCAAGTTGCTAGATTTTCATCTTCCAAATATTTCAAAAATTTAAATGTATTTTTAAAGAATAAAACATTAGAACATTTTCATTCCTTTATTTTTCAATACTTCCTTACTGACCTTACTTGACTATGCCTTGATTGTGGAATCTGTCAAGTCTGGATTCAAGAATTTCAACAAAAGTTAGCTGCTTGAAAGTCAGTAAAGATTTGATTCCCATAAGCCATGTTTTTCTTACATGGAAAATGAGGTATAGAATATTTATGATAATTAAAAACAACATATATAATTACCGCATAGTAGCTTAATAAGTCATAGTTATAATTATTGGCATATGTTGTATTTGCATTGCCTTACAGAATGTCTGGCACAGCTGAAACATTCAACAAGTACTTATCAAATGAATAAATACACCACCTCCATTGCTCACCAAACCAAATATATATGAGAGAGGGAACAGAGAGAGAGATCACTATTGAGATGGAGTGCTCACTTACCAATTAACTAACAATTTATAAAGTTTGTCCTCAGTATGACCTCTCCCTTGTCAGGGGCAGGGGGTGAGAGAGATGAACAGGCAAAGCACAGAGGAATTTTAGATCAGCGAAAATACTTGGTATGATATTATAATAATGGACATTTGTCCTAACCCATGCAATATACAACACTGAGAGTGAACCCTACAGTAAATACAGGTAATTATTACGTGTCAAAGTAGGTTCATCTTTGTAATATGTACCAAACTGGTGGTTGAGGTTGATAATGTGGAGCCTATGCATGTCTGGATACCAGGAGTATATGGAAAAATCTCTGTACCTTTCTCTCAACTTTGCTATAAACTTAAAAGTTCTCTAAAAAATAAGGTTCTTAAAATGTTAGAAGGGGCAATCAATCTTGTATGAGATATAGTAGCAGTCATACAAAGAAAGATTATAAATGGCCAATATTTACATGAAAATGTATTCTATATCATTAGCCATGAGGGAGATGTGAATTAAACCCACAAGGAGATATACAAGACGAGGGGAAAAAAAGTCAATGACACCTAACACAAGCAAGAATTTGTAGCTACTGACATTCTTATTCATTGTAGGTAAGAGTATAAATTGGTAGTATCACCCTGGAAACAGAGTTTTATTATAAAACTACCTACAGACCCTGTGATTCCAATTCTAGTTGTTTAACTGAGGGACCTATCTACAAAAACTTACATAAAAATACTCATAATTGAAAGAATTTTCCATAGGTGTTCCACAGCAAATATTATTTTATAAGCCCATATCTATAATTTTTAATGAACAGAAGAAAAAATCTTTATATCTACTTTTTTAAGATTTTATTTATTTATTCATGAGAGACAAAGAGAGAGGCAGAGACATAGGCAGAGGGAGAAACATGCTCCCTGCGGGAAGCCTGATGTGGGACTTGATCCCAGGACCTGGGATCATGCCCTGAGCTGAAGGGAGATATTCAATTACTGAGCCATCCAGGCATCCCAAAAGTCTTTGTATGTAAATTAAAGAGTATTTTTTTTGTATGTTATTAGGAAGTATATCATAAGTGGGGTGTCAGGTGGCTCAGTCGGTGGAATGTCTGAGTCTTCATTTAGGCTCAGGGCATGATCTCAGGCTGGTGATATCAAGCCCTTGGTGGTCTCTGTGCTCATCAGGGAGTCTATCTGAAGTTCCCCCTACCCCTTTCACTCTGTCCTTTCCCTCACTCACACACTCTCTCTCAAATAAATAAATAAATAAATAAATAAATAAATAAATAAATCTTTTGAAAAATACATCATAAGTAACTAAAACACAAAATATAAACTATCACCAATTCACGTTATTACTAATTCATTTGTATACAAGATATATAAGGTCATTGTCTATCAGTTTTTCCTTGGTTTCATTAAAACTCCACAGAAAGATTTCTGCTTCTTTTTGAAATAAATATTTTATTTATTTGAGAAAGAGTATGAGTGGTGGGGAAAGATTATAAATGGCCAATATTTACATGAAAATGTATTCTATATTTTCATGGGAGAATGAAAATATAGAATATTTTCAGAGGAGGGGAGAGGCAGAATATTTTATAGAAATATAGAATATTTTCAGGGAGGGGCAGAGGGAAAGGAGGAGCAGACTCCCTACTGAGCAGAGAGCCAAATCCTAGGACCTGAGGTCATGACCTGAGCCAAAGGCAGATGCTTAACTGACTGAACCACCCAGGCATCCTTCTACTTTTCTTTTTTAAAATGAATCATGAACTACACTTTAGATTAGGATTTAAAGTTATTTTAAAGACCATTTAATCCAGCTCCTTAATTCACAAAACAGAAAAATTATGTTCCAGAGTTAAGAGGCTTACTTGAAACATCTTGGGGGGGGGGGCGGGGGGGAAGCAGAATACAGCATATAACAAAGAGTAGAAATCTACAGTATTTTTACCATTGACCTATTATATTTATTTCTAAAGAATATAATAGCACTATGACACGTATTTTCTCTTTTTAAAATATGTCTGTTGATCTTTATCACAAGTCAATTAGCATTCTTCAATGTATATTAACAAAGGCAGCACATATAGTCATAAAACTGTGGCACTAAGTTATTTCTTAACCATCTATCATACAACTTGCTTTTCAAAATTTTACTAGTCTTCCTTATGTTTCCATTGACAGTAAAATACATTATCAGCATCTTTATTTCCTCACATTTTCTCAGCTTTATTGAGGTATAATTGACAAATAAAAATTACATATATTTAAGGTGTACAACTTAGTGTGACATATGTAAACACTGTGAAATGATCATTACAATCATTACAATCAAGCTAATTAACATATCCATCACTTCACAGTTACCATATTCTGTGTGTTGTGCACGCATGAGTGGTAAGAACACTTAAGATCTACTCTATTTGCAAATGCCAAGTATATAATACAGTGTTAAACTATAGTCACCATGCTATCTATACACTATTTCCAGAACCTATTCATCTTGTTTTGCTCAAAGTTTGTAATCTATGACCAACATTCCCCATGATTTTTTTTTCATGAGATGTCAAACTGGTTTCTACTAATTAAATTAGATGTACTCTCATAGTGTCAGGATTGAAAAATTGATTTTTAAGTACAAAGAAGAGAACTGGTAAAACAAAAGGAGTTAGGTGCTTTTTTTTTTTCCAGGTAGCATGTGTATTGATTATTGTCATCCACGTGTATTTAGCTTTTCCTGACCATGTATTGCTTTGTTGCAAAATATCTAGAGAATGCCACTAGCCACTAAGTGTAGCTGCAGTCAAAGGGCAATTTGGTTTGTAGTGACACAAAACAAGTGCTCAAAAGGCTGAAGTGCAGCCATTGCAACAAAAGTACTTCAACTATCTTCATTCTACTTGTCAATTCGCAAACATTCTCTCTGCATATTGTGAATGTAGGCGAAACAATTTGTCTGCCATTCCATATCTGTGTACTTAAAAGTCAGCAACAAGGTGCTGCATGGTTTTTATTCTAGTGATCAGAGTAATATTTGAAGCACAGTTCTCTGGGTCTCTTTACTTATACCATATACTAAAGATATATTTTCTTTATGTCAGACCCTTAGCAAATGTCTTGATCCCTTTGGGCTGCTATAACTAAATATCATAGGGTGGGTGGCTTAGAAACAACTGAGAAATTCATTAGAGTTCTGGAACCTGAGAAGTCCCAGAGTCTAGGTGGTGCCAGAAGATTTGGTGTCTGATGGAAGTCGGATTCTTAGTTCATGAACCTCCAGTTTGCAGGGTCATCACATGGTGGAAAGAGCAAGGAAGCTCTCTGGGATCTCTTTTATAAGGGCACTAATCCTATTCAAGAGGGTTCTATCTTCATGACCTAGTCACCTCTCAAAGACCCACCATCTAATACCATGGTCTTGAGGATTAGGACTTCAAAATAGGAATTTGGGGGTGACACAAACATTATATAGCAACAACAATATGAATAATTTTGAACTTATCTTGGCATATGAGAGTTTTCTACTTTCTGTCCAATTTATCTTGAATGTGTACTTCCTCCTAGCCAATAAAATAATCACATATTCACTCTGACCCAGGAATTCCCTTCAGGGACTGAGCTTATTCACTTTAATTTTTCACTAATAAAGTTTTTCAAGCTCATGAATTGTGATCCCTGAATTGCCATTGCATTTGAACTACGTACGGTATATTCATTATCCAAATTTTAATGGAAAAAGAATTTGTTCAAAAGAATATGCTTCTAGGGCAGCCCCGGTGGCTTAACGGTTTAGCGCTGCCTTCAGCCCGGGGCCTGATCCTCGGGGCCCGGAATCGAGTCCCACGTCGGGCTCCCTGCATGGAGCCTGCTTCTCCTTCTGCCTGTGTCTCTGCCATTCTCTCTCTCTCTCTCTTTGTGTCTCTCATGGATAAATAAATAAAATCTTAAAAAAATATATGCTCCTAAATTTGAGTCTTAAACATCAGTAAGTCTTTCTCACATTAATTCAACAAGGAAATGAGAAAGAACAGGACTTCTTCAAACCTCCAAATTTGCAGTTTATAACAGACAACTTAGTTTACTGAAAGGAAACAAAACATTGCTTCAAATAAAATGAGAAAATTTCTTACAAATATTTAGAAAATATAATCTTAAATTTTTCTGTACTTTTTATTTTATAATTATAATTATTTATGATTTTATAATTTCTCTTGATAGTGGATAGATAGATATCAAAGTTTCCTCCACTTTGGGAAATTATATTTATTAAATGGTCTTTTATGTAATTGTTTCAATTTACTAGGGTTTTAAATCTAATTAATAGAGATATAAATAACATATTATATATTATTATGTTTTACTCTATTCTTGTGGTTCATAGAAGCCAATAACAACTAATTCCCCAAATTGTGGAATCTGCTGGAGAAGAAAAAGAGAGGAATTTGTAGAAGTTTTAGAATCCTTTTAGGAGATAACTTTTAAATGTGAATTACTTAAGGAATCTTCAAGATGTTCTAACATTATAAACCAAAGTGTATACCACAGAGGTTTAGATAATGAGACAAATAAATTGTTAGCAGCTCTTACAATGAAAGCAATAAAATGTAGTCTCATTAAGGTAGTAGAGAAGAAAGACTAGATTTTGAATGATGGGAAACAGAACAGAAGAGCATAGGAGAAACGGTGAGCATGTCGTGTAGGGAACAGAGTGTAGCATACTTGAGAACAGAATCATTTCAATGAGTTGGGGATGCAAGTGGGATAAGAACATCAAGAACCTGGGATGTCAGGGCTGATGGTTTTTGATTTGATGTTAAAGAAGTGTAGGTCTGAGGATGTACAAGAGACATGATGAAAGCATCCATAGGCTAGGGTATGTTCGGTGACCTGACCAATGCAAAGCTGGGAATGAGCCTGCTCAGGCCTGAATGGTAATGGCTAACCTGCCTACACAAGATGGATAAAATGATACTAACCACAGGACTGGGAAATTACAATGAGATTATGGTGTTTATTTGTACACCTGGTTTGGACTGTAATCAGGTTCTATTTATCTTCCCTTCGGTGACCTCTTTGGCAAGTTCTGTGCATTAGGAATAAAGCAATCAGAGCATAAATTTAGTTACTGATGCTCATCGCAGCTTATGCACACATCAGTGGGTACAGTGTAGTATTTTCATGGCCATCTCATAATGAAAACTAAACTGACCAAACTCTTTTCAAAGGACACACTAGAAAGGGTCATGCTGTAACTTGCCAGCTCAGTTCCTGGGAAAAGTACCGAGTGAAACTTTATGTGAAGACAGAGTGTCTATGGAGGGTTTCAATATCACGACGGTAAGGATATGTTCTAAATTATGGATGATGATTAGTAACCCTGCAAGCCCCTCTATTGATTCTCCAGCTGTCATGCTAATTTAGTCTCTAAAAATAGTCTACTGTTTTGTTGTTAATGTTTTCAATTTTAGCAGTTGTTTTTGTTGCCTTTAATTTAATTTAGTCTAATTTAATTTGTGTATATATGAAATCATTTGCATGACTCAAAAGTCAAAACCATTGTTTATAACCATATTCAGGAGTCTTGAGTCTATTCCAAATCCATCTACCTTGTTCCTACCCATCATTTTCATTAGTTCCTTGTTTATCATATCCAGGTAATCTAGGGTTTGTATGCATTCTTCTCCTTTTTTTTAATGCAATATATACAACATCCTACACCCCCTGCCTTGATCACTTACAAATATGTTCTGGCAGTCATGGTACTATGATAGAAATATTTTCCATTAACAGAGAGAGAGAGTTTATAGCTGATAATTCTCTATTTAGTGGTGTACCCTAGGTAGATGGACATTATTTCTTAATCTTTTGTTTTTACAAAAAATGCCACACTAATGCATTTTTTTCATATTTTTGGAGGTGAGTCTTCTCGCTGTATTTATACAAAAGGGTATTTCTGGATAAGGAGTAATAAGAATGACTAATTTCTTAAATATTACCAAGGGACCCTCCCTGCTTTCTCAATTCACACCCCACCAACACTGTACCAGAGTGCTCGATTCTCTGCACCTTGCCAACAGTGTGTTTTCAAAGGTTTAATTTTTCCCATCCTGATATGTGAGAAGTAATGCTCACTTCTAAAAGTTTTCTAATGATAGTAAATTAACAAGCATTACTAAAGGAATAATAACTTGCTCTAAATTTTATAGTTTGGGAAATGCTCAATTATTTAGGAATTGCTCTTTAGTGTCCTCAATTTGCAGAACAACCTTTAAAATACCAATAACAGGCACCACAGTGTTGGTTCATTTGCCAGCCAGGGAGAGGGCTCAATCTTTCTTTGTGCTCTCCAAAGGGAAAAATGTATAAAACAAACTTTACATGTCATCTGGAGCTGAAGAGCAGTCAGTTGCGTCTCCTCTAACATTGCACAAAATATGGTAGCATATGCTGCTGCATAATAGTCATATTGTTCCAGCCGAAGCATGTAAATGCTTCCTTCATTTTCATAAATAAAGTAACTTTGATTCTCTTCCCAAAGAACTATCAATCTCCTAAGATCTGACATTGAGTACACCATTCATTATAATTAACCAGGAGCAAAAAATAATAATAATTTTTTTTCTTCTCATGGAATGATGGGATTCCATCTAGATTTTCTGATTAATTTGGTATTTTACTCTGTCATTATAATTCAATTTATGTGGCTTTTCAGTACATTCCTTGAAGGCACTTTTATCATCCATGAAAATCCCAAATAAAAAGGAAAAATACTTCGTGTTCATTTTTCCCCACAAGGGATACTTGTGCTACTCCAGTGCAAATAACTATTTAGAACTGATATTTTCAATGCTGTTGAACTGTCAGAAAGCAAGTTTCTACTTTTTATTAACACTATTTTTGTTACTCACAAGATAAATAGAAATTAATTCAAATGACTTATTACTATCACTAATATTATTTATTCAATTATCCAAACAGAATTAAAGTAGTTTTGTTATATTATGTCATGCTAGAAAATAAATCATTATTAATAAAATTCTTGTAAAGGATTATTATATTCTCAACTGTATTTAAAGCCACAGTACTTGGGTGTCAGATCATTTTATTTCTTAGTTGTACAGCTTCATTCACACTATTTTTACACCTTTTCCTAAAGAGAATCAGGACTATGTAAAAATGTACCTCATGTCCATCATTAACTTTTTAATGAAGAAATCACCTAATAGTAATAAATTCTTCATACTAATAGTAATAACTTCACTTATTTGACAAACATCATCTCTAACTTACAAATGAGGTATATTCCAGAGATGCTTTAACTTATAGATATACCCAATCTATTTGGATTATAATGTAACTAAACTCTTGTATTTCAGTCTAGAAGTAAAATATATTTTGAAAAAAAAAAGTTAAAATAGGCATGTTGTTATTTAATAGGTTAAGAGTTCTTAATGGGTAATAGGTTCAAATTACTTATATGTTATTATATAGGTAATAGGTACAGACCAATTATTTGTAATTGGTAAAATGGGGAGAGAAAGGTTGTATGAGCCAGGTAAAAATGCTGATTATACATACGTGTGTATTTCCCAAATCTAGAAAGGGTCATAGTAATAATAAAGAAGCCAGGTTTAGCTTGGCACAGTCATGTCCTTTCCACATCTATTCTCCTAGCTAGGTGTTTTGATGCGGCACTTACCCTAGCTCTCAGACAAGGAGAACTAAAAATGCCTCCTGCCTCCTTCTACCACTTAAGAATTTTATGAGAGGTATTGTATGCTGTGTACTAGCTTTCCTTCTGAACCTACTGAGTTCCCTAAGTCATGCCCACATTCATAATTCCAATACTTCGCAGGGCAACAAATTAATAATGTCTTTTAAAATGCAGATCCAACATAAAATGAATGAATGAATGAGTGAATGAATGAATGAATGAATATAAAATGCAGAACCAAAACAATCCCTTCACTTCCTTTTCAAGAACCTCCACACTTTAGGTTCACCTCATCATTCAGCTCCAGAGACTATCCTACACTTTCTATCACATAATACTGAAGACACAGCAGACAACTCTTCTTTCTTTGAATACAGTAGGCACTTTGGTGCCCTGTTGGTTTTATTTCAATTTATTCTGCTTAAAATTCCCCCTCCACTTTTCGTCTCACATGCCATATTATGCATTCCAATCAATACAACTGGAAATTAGGAGTGTCCCTTTCAAACCTAGGCACTTAAAAAAGAGGTTGTGCTTCTCATACTCCCTAATCTACTAGGGAGATGCAGAGATTGATAAGGCCCCCAGGACACAGCAAAGCTACCATAAAGAAGGAACCTAGGTTCCAGAATCACGAGTAGGATAACTGCTCACTTTTAGGAACACCCACATTGGACTACTATGCGTGCAATAAGAAAGCATTTATAAGTAAAATATTGGCATTTTGAAGTTGATTTGTTACAACAATATTAAACCCTAAGTATTATAGATCCTATCCTAAGCAAAAGGGAATATTCTACAATTTAAACTGGGCAATTTCTTTTTTTTTTTTTTTTTTTTTAAAGAATTTTATTTATTTATTCATGAGAGACACAGAGAGAGAGAGAGAGGCAGAGACAGAGGGAGAAGCAGGCTCCATGCAGGGAGCCCGACGTGGGACTCGATCCCAGGTCTCCAGGATCACACCCCAGGCTTCAGGCTGCGCTAAACCGCTGCGCCACTGGGGCTGCCCTAAACTGGGCAATTTCTAATATTCTTTCTGTTTCTGTTAATTCAGGAAAAATTATTTACTCATTTATTTACTTATTTTTTAACATGAAGTTTTTAAGTGTTTGTATAGTTAGCATACAGTGTTATATTAGTTTCAGATGTACAATATGACTCAACAATTCTATTCATCACTCAGTGTTCATCATGATAAGTGTTCTATTAATCCCCATCCAATACCCACCTCCCCTTTGGTAACCATCAGTTTGTTCTCCATAGCCAAGAGTCTGTTTCTTGGTTTGTCTTTTTTTTTTTTTTTTTTTTTTTTAGGAAAAAATATTCATTAAACGCCAATTCTGATTAGAATACCATGCTAAATTCTCTTGTGAATATGATTATGATAAAAGATCAAAGCATGATCTTTACTTTTAATAAAATTAAAATTATCATAGTTTTCACAAAGTTATAAAGAGATCTTCCTTGTTTTTTTTTTTAATTTTTAAAGATTTTTTAAAAATTTATTCATTTGAGAGAGAGAGAGCATGTGCACAAGTGAGGAGAGGGGTGTGGCAGAGGAAGAGGGAAAAGCAGACTCTCCACTGAGCAGGGAACCCAATGTGGGGCTTGATCCCAAGACCCTGAAATTATGACCTGAGCTGAAGGCAGCCACTTAACTGAGCCATTCAGGTGCCCCAAGATCTTCCTTGTTATCATTGTCTTTGAAAATATGCTGTGTGTATAAAGGAACAAGTGTGAGAGAGGTTTCTAACTCTTTATTTTCTGCCAATGAAAAAAATCCTGTCAAATGTTATTTATAAAGTATTTCTACAATTTTTATTAAGACTCTACTATGTAAAATGTACTGCATGTCACCATAGAAACTTTAAAAAGTATAAAGTCCCTGAATTAAATGAGTTTATAAGATATATAACAAACTAGTAAGTCAGAATATTTTCTTCTCCCATTTTGAAGGAAAAGCTTAGTTTTATAAATCTAATAGAGAAATCAAATAGATAAAGGCAAAAAAAGGCAATTGAAACTCCATAACAAGATCTTAACTGAATTTCTTTTTCTTTAATGAGAAAAAGTTTCTTAGCAACTAAAATAATTATTCCATAAAGAGACAAAAATAGGATCTAAAAACAAGAAATTCAATTTGAAAAAAACAAACATTCTCAGAGCCAGTGTTCTCATAGAGTAATATGGCATCAGTATAACATTCTCAAGACTCTACTTGAAATTTTAATTTATGTATAGTATTTGGGGCCAGCTGATTTACTTCATCCTGGCTCTGAAAAATATTACCATTTAAACATAATAGAGTAAAACTGCTTTAAACAAAGGGAGTACCATAATCACTAGATTGGCTCAGGAGAGTACCGTCTCATGCTGTGATAAAATAGCAGAGTCCCTTCTGATTCTCAAAGTAATTTTATGAAGCAAATCATGTATGTGGTGTTAATGGCAAGAACCTCTGGTTTTCATTTAGGAATACTATACCTTAACATAAAAATCCTGCTATAGTTGGAGTGCCTGGTTCAGTCAGTTAAGCATCTGACTCTTGATTTTGGCTCAGGTCATAATCTCAGGGTTGTGAGATTGAGCCGGAGGAAGGCTCTGTGCTAGGCAAGGAGCCTGCTTGGGATTCTCTCTCTCTCTCACTCAGCCCCTCCTTTCCCCCTCGCATACATGTGCTCTCTCTCTTAAAAAAAAAAAAAATTGCTACAGTTAATTACAATAATCAAATCTAAGAACAAGCACAGGTACAAATTTGTAAAGAATCATATAACTCAATGCAGAGTTTCAACGATTTAATCACAACCCAAACTCTTTCCACTATATTTTTCCCCCTAAGTCACGTAATACATTATTTACCTTAAATAGTCAAGGACAACATCTACTGAGAGAAACATTTTTATGATGCATTAAAATGGAACAGATATTTCATCCAGAATGGTACTTTTTCAGTGAATGTTCAATTTTCCATTTGCTCTTGAATTAAAATTTATTTTTTATCTCAATAATATTCAAAAAATAATTCAGCTTAATTTCAGGTTGTTAAAGAGAACCTAACGTTTTTTGAAACAGTGACATCTTTTAGAATAAGAAGTATTCTAGGTTTGGTTGTAGATAAAACTTGTCACATTCAAACATAATTTCCCTACCATTAGCATTCTCAGTGCTACAGGCAAATAGATAATGGTCTCTCATCAACAGAAAAAGTTACATTGCTAAACACCCCATATTACTTCCTTTTTTTTCCATATTACTTCCATATAAAGTTTACCAAAGCAATAAAACCTCATCTTTTTTTGTTATTGTTTTACTATTATCATATGCATGTGTTCTTTTTCTGATTTTGTTTTACTTGTGCAAAGTTCTTCTAATTATTAACCTTAATGCCCTTTTGCATTTATAGTGAGATTGTTATTGCTGGCATCATGTAAACTTTAAAAATATATAAACATTTATGATATAGATGTATATTGACATATGTACATATGCACACATACACCTACACACACAAAAAGGTTAACTCTGGACAAAATCATTTTCTTTCACATTTTTAAAAAGTATTAATTAATTAATTTATTAATTTATTTATTTGAGAAAGGGAGAGAACACAGTAGGGGGAAGGTCAGAGGGAAAAGCAGACTTCCTGCTGAGCAGTAAGCCTAACTTGGGACTCAATTCTAGGACCATGGGATCATGACCTCAGTCAAAGGGAGACACTTAACCATCACTCAGGTACCTTTTCTCACATTTTTAGTAATAATTTTGAAATCATATAAAAATAAATATACCAATTTTAGCGTATATGGCAAAGATACCTGGTAAAGTAACTATACCTAGAAAAAAATTAATGAAAAATTGCCAAGGATTAAAGACTCCATTACTCTTCTAAGTACTAATATTTTTTTAAAATTTTGCTCTAATCAATCTGTTCTAAAATCTAATATTTGATATGAAGACACTATTAGAAATAATCCTTTGAATAATTTTAATTAAATCTTTTTGTATGTGTGAATACATACTAACCTTTTTTTTTTTAACATTCAAAAATCCAAGGCTATCACCAAAGTAGTACCTTGATCTAGTGATAAGGTATCCAGGAGATAACTCTAGAAAGAAATAGACACTCTGATTTACTCTATCAATTTATCAATTGTTTACTGAGCTGATTCATATAGCAATATGTATAATCACTTATTACTCATTATATTCAAATTTGTATTATTAGATATTAGTATGATTTAGCAGCATATTGTTCATTCTCTATAAAGTTACAATGGAGAATTTTAAAGATAATTATACTAGTTATATTTCTTTGTATTCAGAATATCTTCTCTTTTTTTTTTAATTTTTATTTATTTATGATAGTCACACACAGAGAGAGAGAGAGGCGGAGACATAGGCAGAGAGAGAAGCAGGCTCCATGCACCAGGAGCCCGATATGGGATTCGATCCCCGGTCTCCAGGATTGCGCCCTGGGCCAAAGGCAGGCGCTAAACCGCTGCGCCACCCAGGGATCCCAGAATATCTTCTCAATTATAAATCCTCTATGTTGTGGCTTGGTCTTACACATTTATGGTCACTGAGCCACCTGGGTACTATAGAGTCATCATACGATAAAAATAGAGACAACATTCTGTTTATTTTTTTGTTGGAAGGTATCTCCAAATTGATTCTATTGATCATTCTCTATTTCATTTATGATGTCTCTTCTCTTACTAATTTGATGACAGTGACTGTCAGAGACTGATGGCTGGCTGTTCAACAAAATTTATTGTCTTTCTTTGTGAGCACACATGTAGATAACATTTTCCAGCCTCTCTCACTGTTAGGTAGGCCATATGACCAGTTTAACCTGCTGAGTGTGAACAGAAGTGACATGTGCCACTTGGGGCTGGGGCCCTCAAGATAACAGCATGGCTCCCCCTTGTTTCTACCAACTGGGATTGTAATAAACAGAATGCCCTTAGAAGCCCTAAGGATTGCAGAGGTGCCAGGTCCGGGTACCTAAATAACAATGTACAGCCAACATTCTGCTTACCTGAAATACCAATGCAGACCAGTCAATGACAGATGAATAAAAAAATAATGCTCATTTTGTTTGAGTCACTAAGTTACTGTTAGTTATTGTGTTACAGAAGCTTCATTACCCCAACAGATATAGAGCTCACAAGTCTGGTGCCATCATAACAAAAATATATGGCATTTGCTTAGCAGTTAGAAAATACATAGTAAGTAAATAAGTATAATGGTCTATAAAACCAATAACCCTTTTAATGCCATGATAAAACTTATGGTAAATGGTCAAGTGGGCTAAATTAGAAAGATCCTATTTGCTTCCAAGAGAGCTTACATCACTAGAATTTGTAGTTAGAAAGAGTCAGAACATTAGCATTTGGACTAACAATGCCTGCTTTCTTCTTTCTTTCTTCCCTCCTTTCTTTCTTTCTTTCTTTCTTTCTTTCTTTCTTTCTTTCTTTCTTTCTTTCTTTCTTCTTTCTTTCTTTCTTTCTTTCTTTCTTCCTTTCTTTCTTTCTTTCTTTCTTTTTCTTTCTTCTCTCTCTCTCTTTTTTAACGATATAAGAAGAATTGAATACAGACAAAATGTAACTGTTTCACAATCAGAAATGATGAGAAATAGAGGTCAGATTTAAAATTAAGAATTATAAAAAAATAAATAAATAAAATTAAGAATTATATATCTTAGGTTAGGTCCTCCAGAGGAGACTGTGAAATTTAAGAACAAAAGAGAAAAGAATTGAGTAGGATAAAGAGAAAAAGGAAGGAAATCAATAAAGGTGGGCATTATCAAGCAGATTGTAGCTGTGGACAGTAGACTCAGTCCCGCTCGGGAGCTCTGGGAGATGGTCTAAAACACACTTCAGATTTATCCCACTTGAGGGACAAGAACTGGGTTATAAAATCTTAGTCCTGGGGTGCCTGGGTGGCTCAGTGGTTGAGCATCTGCCTTTGGGTCAGGGGGTGATTCTGGAGTCCAGGGATCAAGTCCCACATCAGGCTCCCCATAGGGAGCCTGCTTCTCCCTCTGCCTATGTCGCTGTCCCTCTCTCTGTGTCTCTCATAAATAAATAAAAAATCTTTAAAAGAAAAAAATCTTAGTCCCATCTGCTCCTAGGATCATTACATCCCTGACATTTTTGACTTGTCCTATGTATATAGGCTAAGAGAAAGTCCTCAAGCAAAGGACTGCAGATGCTTGCAGGGGTGAGATACTGTGGGCACATACCTGAGCATGCTGGGACAATAGGACAGGTACCAACGGCAGCTGCTGTGGTTTGTGTCATTACTCACAGGTACAACAGACTAAGAATAAATATGTTATGATTCTAGTAAGTTTGAGAAGGAATTTTTTTTTTTAAGATTTTATTTATTTAAGAAACTTGCCCCAATGTCAGAGCAGAAATTTTTGCCCTGCAAGACTGCAGGATTGCTTAAGGCTTTAAGGTTGTACAGAAACCTTCACAATTTCTGCCCTGCAAGACTGCAGGATTGCTTAAGGCTTTAAGGTTCTACCATGTGTCTGCCATTCTTTCATCTTTTAAATGGGAGTTTTAGGGTCATCTGCGTGTCTCAGTTGGTTAAATATCTGCCTTTGGTTCAGGTCATGATCCTAGGAGTCCTGGGATCGAGTCCTGCATTGGGCTCCCTGCCTGCTGGGAGTCTGCTTCTCTCTCTCTCTCTCTCTCTGCCCTTCCTCATGCTTCTGCTCTCTTTCTCACTTGCTCTCTTATTCAAATAAATAAAATCAATCTAAAAAAAAAATAAATGGGAGTTGAACTACACTTTCTGCTCTCCCATTATATATTAGCTATGATTGGATCAATATTTTGTCCTTTAGTTTATAGGTCACAAAATTCTAAATCTGGAATGCTATAGAGGCATTGCCCAGAAAACACAAATGTAGCAAGTGAATACTTGTTTTCATTGGGGTACAGTATGATTGTATTTTAATTTCTAAAGAGAATAGTTGCTTTTTTAAAACAAAAGTGTGATTAAGCTTTTATTTTTATTGTGTATAAATTTAAATATGGATTTTAAAAATGTGAGTGAATACTGAGTAGTAAAGGGATGGATTGGGTAGTAAATGGTCTATTGATTCCTGGTACCTATCTCTATCCATGCTGTGCTAGAGCCTTTATTGTTGGGGCTAGAAGTAACACGTTTTTCAGATCCTTTTGCCATCGGGGTTTCAGATATGGTTTGGTTTCTAACATTCAGATACACTAGGCCATACTTTCTATCACAGAAGTGACAGCAATTCCATTTTTTCTTCCAGGAGCAGTAATACCTGTGGACATGCTTCAGGAGACGTGAATATTTTGTGCTGGTTGCTCAAGAATTCTTCGGCCACTCAGCTGCCAACAGTAATCTGGATCAGCTGGGAAGCTGGCCATGGTTTTCCCCAGTTTCTTGAGGTTCAGTGGCAACAGCTTCCTGTTGAGCAAAGCTTCAGAGGCATAACTGAAAAGTTAAAATGTCTCCTATATTCCTTAAAATTATTCAGATTTTTCAATTAACGTATTATGTGTTAGAAGAGGATATGCCTATACCTTGCTGGGCAATGGAGCAGAGTATGGAAGGTTACTTGTTGGGGCCAAATCTATTTTCTCCTCACTACGTAGGACTGCCTAGACTACACTGCCCATGTGTCCTGGAGTTAATGTGGCCATGTGACTAATGAACTTGAGCAAAAATGATGATGCATGCCACTGTTTTTGAGGGCCCTTAGACAAGCAGCTTACCTCCTCCAAATTCTCTTGTCAATGAACTGAGCAATCTTGGAAGCCACATGTGAAAGATGGCAGAGATGTGACTGCTCAGCTCCATGAACACAGGTTAGTCTGGTACATTCCTTTGAATTGTTACATGAGAGAAATAAACTAATCTTTTGTTTGAGTAGTCATCAATGCTTTGTCTCTACAAATTATGAGGATGAACTTTCTTTTACTTTTTTGTTTGCTTTTTATTTTAAAATATAGATTCATAGGAAGTTGCAAAGATAGTACAGAGGTAATACATACTCCCCACTCAATTTCCCTAATAATTACTTCTTGCATAATGATAGTAAGACATTGGCTATTAGTATAATGTGTGTATATATATTTTTGTCATTTTGTCACATATATAGATTTATGTGACCACCACTACATCAAAATGCAGAATTACTCCAATACTATAAAGATTTCCTCATGTTCTTAGCATCACATTTCCATTTTCACCCAAACCTCTAAACCCTGGTAATCACAATTATCTTTTCCATTTCATTAATTCTTTCATTTCAAAATTGTTATATCAATGGAATCATACAGGATGTGATGTTCTAAGAATGACTCTTTTCACTCATCCCGATGCCCCTGATACCCATCACAGTTGCTGTGATTGCCAAGTAGTAGTCCAGGGCTCTGTGGATGTGCCATACTCTAACCTTTCACCCATTAAGAAATATTTTGGTTGCTAAAATTTTTTACTGTTACAAATAAACCAATTATAAGCCACTGTATATAGATTTTGAGAGAACATTCCTTTCCATTTCTCTGGGATAAATGCCCAGGAGTGCAACTATTGAGTCATATGGTAGGAAACTTACCATATTTTAAAAAGAAGTTTCCAAACTAATTTCCAGAATGATACATTATTTTACTTCCTCCCCAGCATTATATGACAGATCTAATGTCTCTGTACTCTTACCAGCATTTGGTATCATTGCTATTTTTATCTGTTCTAATAGATATATACAAAGATCTTAACACAGTTTTAATTTATATATCCCTCATGGCTAGTGATGTTGTACATTGATTGCCATGTGCATATTAGCCACCCATATATTTTTATTGACATGTCCGTTAGTCCAATTGGATTGTTTGAGTGTTGAATTTTGCAAGTCTTCTATATAACTCCATATAGGAGTTCTTTGTCAGGTACGAGTCTCATAAATATTTTCTCCCAGTTTGTAGCTTGTCTCTTGACAGAGCCTCTCACAAAAGTTTTATTTTTTATTTTTTAATTTTGATGAACTCTAATTACTTTTTTTTCTCATCTTGTCTGTGAATTTTTCACCAAATCTTAGTTTCCAAAGATTTTCTCTTAGTTTATCTCCTAAAAGTTTTATAGTTTTACATTTAATTCTACAGTCAATTTTGAGTCAATTTTCATGTAAGGGTTTTGTGTAAGGTTCATTTTTGTCTGTGCACATGCAATTGCCTTAACAACATTTATTGAAAAACTGTATTTTCTCCATTGAATTCCTTTGTACTTTTGTCAAAAGTTGGCAAGGCTGATTTGTATGGGTCTGTCAATGCTCTCTCTCCTGTCCTCTTGATCTATGTGTCTGTCCTTTCTCCATCATGCAGTCGTGATTCCTGTAGCTATATAATAAGTCTTGAAATTGGATAGATTGATTCCTACCACTTTATCCTTTGGGTTTTTTTGTTTTTGTTTTGTTTTTGCAGAATTGTTACCCTAGGTCTTTTGTTTTCCCATACAAATCTTGGAATAATATTGTCTACATCTACAATCCTCAAGGATTTTATAGGGATTGCATTACAACTTTATATCAATTTCGTATCTTTACTTTGCTGAGGTTTCTAATTATTTAACATGGAATATCTCTCATTATTAATATTTTCTTTGATTAGTTACAGCAGAATTTTTACTTTTGGGGATGTGTATTTTCTTAGATTTACTCTGTTTCATTTCATTTTTTGAGCAGTTGTATGTAGTATTGTAATTTAAGTTTGGTGTTCATGTGTTCACTGGCAGTATATAGAAATAAAGTTGGTTTTTGTATATTGATCTTTTAACCTAAAACTGTGCTAAACTCCTATATTAGTTGTAGATAGGACTTTTTCCCTTAAATTCCTGATGATTTCTAACATAAAACATTATATCAATCTGCAGATGGGGTTTTATTTCTACCTTCCCCAATCTATATGCTTTTTATTCCCTTTCCTTTCCTCACCGTACTGGCTAGAACTTCCACTAGTGTGTTGAAGAGCAGAGATGAAAGGGGAGAGTCTTTCTTTGTTCCCAACATTAGGGGAACTTCATTCAGTTTTATATCATTGAAATATTGATAGTTTTTACATCAGTGAAATATCGATAGTTATAGGCTTTTGAATCGATAGTTATAGGCTTTATCATCAAGTTGAAGATACTCTTCTTTATTCCTAGTTTTCTAAGAGTTTTTCTTTTCTTTCTCAAGAAATTAGGCTGAATTATGTCAAGCACTTTTTTTCTGAATCAATGAATGCAATCCTGTGACTTTTTCTTTTTAGCCCATTAATATGATGATGATATTAAGTGATTTTTGAATATTGATGAAGTCATGAATCTCTGGAAAAAAAAACTCTTATAATTCCTTGTTATATAACTCTTTCTTATATATTACTAAATTATGTTTGCTAATATGTTATCAATAATTTTTTCATGTATATTGATGATCTGTATTTTCCTTTTTTCTTATTTTAGAATCATGGTAATAGTTTCCTCATAGAATGATATTAGAACTGTTCTTTATCTATTTTCTGGTGTAGATTCTGAAGAATTGGTGTAAATTCTTTAAATGTTTAGTAGATTTTTGGTTTTATTGATTTCTCCCTAATTTTATTGTTTTTAATTTCTTATATTTAAGTTCTTGTCTTCATTATTTTTCTTTCTGCTTGTTTTGAGTATATTTTGCTCTCCTTGTTATTTTTCAGTTTGTTGCATTGGGAGCTGAGATTATTGATTTGAAACTTCTCCTTTTTCTAATGTATGCACTTAATGCTATAAATTTCCCTCTCATCACTGCTTTAGCTGTGTCCCACAAATTTTAATGTGTTGTACTTTCATTTTCAATTAGTTCAATGCATTTTTCCTTAATGATATTCTCTTTGATATATGAATTATTTAGAAGTATGTATTTAGTTTTCAAATGCTTGATGATTTCCTTGTTGTATTTCTTTTAATTTATTCTATTTTTATTCACTTGTTGTCAGAGAACATACTATTATAATGTTAATTTTTCAAAAATTTATTAAGGTCTGCCTTAAGGCCAAATACATGGTTTATGTGGATATATATTCTATGGACGCTTGAAAAGAAGGAGTAGTGTGATATCAGGGTTGATTAGATCCTATTTGTTGATGGAGTTCTTCTATAACCTTGCTGATTATCTGTTGAGGTTCTCTATCAATTGCTGTGCAAGGAGTGTTAAATTATCCAATTATGATTTTTTAAAAAGACTTATTTGTTTGAGAGAGAGAGAAAGAATGCATCTTTTTTTACAGTGTATACAGTTCAAGATTTATATAAGTTTAAGTTACTTTCTTATGTTGCAAAATGCTGGTGCAAGTCAAAAAAAGAAATCACACCACATTAAGGTAATTCAAATGAGTTGATTTTTTTTTAAAGATTTTATTTATTTATTTATTTATTTATTTATTTATTTATTTATTCAGTAAAGATACACAGAGAGAGAGAGGCAGAGATATAGGCAGAGGGAGAAGCAGGCTCCTGCAGGGAGCCCGATGCGGGGCTTGATCCTGGAACTCTGGTATCACACCCTGAGCCAAAGGCAGACCCTCAACCACTAAACCACTCAGGCATCCGATGTTTTTGCTTTTTTTTTTTTTTTTAAACAGATTTGTACAGGGAAAAAAAAAATCCTCACTCACAATCTATACCTTACAGTCACCCTGTCCAGTATGCAGTAAACCAGAGGAGGAGCTGTGCTCTGCAGAAGTAACTCCTGCTCACAGATGATGTGGGGTGTAGAAAAATCTTGAGTAGGGAGAGGGGCAGAGGGTGAGAATCCTCAAGCAGACTTCCCACTGAGCTCAGCACTGAGCCTCACACAGGGCTCTATCCCACGATCCATGAAATCATGACCTGAGCTGAAACTAAGAGTTGGTCACTCAACCAACCAACTGATCTACTTTGGGTGACCCCAATTATAATTCTTTTTAGAATATGTTCTAACACAACCACTTTGATACATCTATAAGGGAATATTTTATAACTTAAAAACCATCACTCTTTTAGAATCTGCCTTTATTCACTAAGAATGTAATACAATATGCTAAACATCTATTTCCCTCTAAATTTATTTTTTATTCTTTATACCTTTACCTTTAGGAAGTGCCCACTAACTACCTCTGAGAAAGGTGGTTACAGCAAGACTAGTCTGGGCTTTTTTTTTTTTTAACTTAATTTCAAAACTCACTATAAATACATTATATATGGGAGGCAAGGTTTTGAAACATTTTTGAGAACCTAATACTAATACCATGAGGGGCTCAAAAAATAAAGTTCATTTTATAAATAAGAGAACATGAAAACTATATGAAAAAAAATGAAAGTCACTTTTCTACCCCGAAGGAAATGAAGATCCTAGGTACTGAGGATTGAGGAAAAGCCATAAATACATAGGGTTAGACGAAATTCTTATATCTCTAGTGTGGGTTGTATTGTGATATTGAATCTGATAGAATATACAGATAGGTTAGTGAAAGAAAGTAAGGATCAGACAAGGAAAATGTGTATCTTATCCTAAGCCAATGCAGAGAGCTGACACCTGAACCAAGCAGAACTTCACTTCTCTAAATATTGACATTTCTAATAAATCTCTCCAAAACTCAACTGTAATCCCAAGGAGAAAGTGCTATTGTCTGGGTTTTCCCAGAATTACATGATTATTAATTTTTTAACCATCAGATTAGAGTAGCAGTTCATATTATAAATTAAATTCAGTTATAGAGGGACACCTGGGTTGCTCAGTGGTTGGGCATCTGCTTTCGGCTCAGGGCATGATCCTGGGGTCCTAGGATCGAGTCCATGTCAGACTCCCTGCAGGGAGCCTGCCTCTCTCTCTGTCTCTCATGAATAAGTAAATAAAATCTTAAAAATAAATAAACAAATTCAGTTATAGAAGAACAAAACTGCATTTTTTTATACACTGGTTTCCAAAATGAACTGTACACTCACTGCAACTATATGTATCACACAGATTCAAACTATCCTGAAACTTGTCAGCATTCCTATACCTTTCCCATTCCCAACTATGAAAGATGAATTGAGATTCAAAGTTGTAAGATAAGTGAAAGGGAGAGAATTAGAAATGGGATAAGTCAGAAACTCCCAAAAAAAGTTATTTGGAAGTCAACAATGTTAATGTTAATGGCTTGGGATCTGAGTATCAGTATTTCCAAAAGAGTCAAAAAGGCCACATATAAATTCCTTCCCATATCCTGATGCCTTTTCAGGACTTTCTGGATGAAAGTTCACATCCTTTAGCCCCATTCCTAGGACATTAACAACATTCCAATCACCCACTCTTCTGCATGGTCTGTGTGTCCCAATTATAAACCAACCTCATTCATGGTAACTTTAACAGGAAAATACAAAAATGTTTTGTAGAAATAAAATCAGCAAAAATCACATGTAAACATATTTTTTAAACCCTAGTTCTGACATTCAATCAGGTAAAATACTAATGGGGATAGCCATTCCACTATTAGGGTGGCAGGGTAGAACCATAGAACATGTTCAGTATCTCTTAGCTGTTTTCTTAAGCTGATCAAATCCACTTCTCCATTAATAGTGATATTGAATAACTGAAACTATATTTCCTTAGGAATATGTATACTTACTCTTCCTATGCCAAAATATTATACTGCTGAAGAAATTGTGTATATATGTGATGTCTCTTTAAATATTAAAATTATATTATGCGAATAAAATTTTTATATTATTTTATCATTATTATATCATTATAATCATCACTATCTCAATTGGTTAAAAGAGCAACTTTTTCATTAAATATCAAGTTCTTGACAGGAAAAAATCAATTTCAAAAGTAATGGATTCCATGTTAAAACTAGCACAGAGTAAGTACACATTGTACATGTAAATTAATATTAAAAGAACTATAAATCACTTGTAACATTCTGCTAGCATTCTCTGAAAATGTCAAAGACAGAAGTCCAGGTTGCTATGCAGAATGTGTTATTTTTTTATTTTTTTGTTTTTTTTACAATGCTCAATCAGATTTGCATAAACTTTGCCAAGTCTAGGGCAAGAAAGGATCTATAAATATTTGCATTTAAATTTTCAGTTCAGCAAGAAAAAATGATCACTATTTACCTGCACCATTACATGGTTGAATAGACTGTAAATTAAACAGGTGCATAGTTAAGGTGTGGCTGGTTTCATCATTCTAACATGAATTATATGCATCTGCTTTGTATCTCACATTTGTGATCATAATAACTTGGAAATCAACTTCCAATTCATAGAAATAAAAACCTTACAAACATAGAAATTATATAGGCATATTTAAAAACACTGTGTTTAAAAATCACTAGTAGTTTGCCCATGTAATTCATATGTGTATACACATATATGTAAATATTCTACTTAAAATAATAAATTTTGTGTTCCTTTTGTCTTGGTTACCACAAGCTTATTACCATTGGAGGTAAGTTGTGTTTAACACAATATTTTCATTGGTGAATTTTACTAGATTATTTATGCAATTCAGGAAATATTGCTTTTATATTTGTAATTCTTTGTGCAGTTAAATTCATGACTTTTATTCCTAAAACTCAGAACCCCCGAGACATAAGATGTACATCCCATTATCTTTAAGAGACCAATTAGAATATACTTTTGAAAGAAAGACTGACTATATGTTGCTCAGCATTTGTTTCTATAGTAAATGACAATTTTAGAAATTGTTTCTACTTTATGATCTCTTGGTGCTAGACCTGCCACAGTATCTCCAATGACTTCACATTAGACCAGAATGATTCATGATATGTTTGAAACCCAGCAACAATTTTCATCCAGGAGTAACAGAACTGCAATGGGTACACATAAGGATCAAATACTATCCCTTATTCTGTAAAGAAAGGCCAGATCTTAAACAGTAACACTTGCATGGGAGGTATCTTTTTGTGGGGAAGTATGATTTCTCTTGACTAACACGAATAGCAGACAGACAAAACACAAACTAGATGATGGTTTTTTCATTGCAGATTCATTGCAGATGAATCTCAGTTCTCAGGGCAAAGTTGTACTCATTGCCAGATGCAAGGTTAAGGCTCAACCAGCTGGGCCATGCAGTCTAGATGGTGCAGCCTCTATGCAGACAGCTGTGCACTGTTGCATGTGTTTCCTCATCAAACAAAAGGAGGACTGTCAGAAGAGGACAGTGGAGTTGACCCCATTTCATGTCTCTATAGAAATGTTCCCTCCAATCAGTCAGAGGATCTGAATGTAGTTTTATTCATTCTTTGCAAAAATATTTACTGAGTTGGTACCCTGTGCTGAGCCTGTTTTAGGTGCTCCAGCTACAGCAGTTAAAAAAAAAATTACTCCCCATCCTGAAGCTTACATTATAGATTCTTTTATTAAGGCTGTAGCAGATTTTTCTGTGCTCACTATCTTATTCCTCTTCTTATGCTTTTCCCAAACAACCAGTTTTTACCTTCAAAATTTCTCCAAAACTGAAAACTATTATCACAAAATAAATTCTTGGAGTGCAGAAAACTAAGTATATAGTGGGCCTTTCAAAAAAGGCTCTCAGGGGAGCCAAGTGGCTCATTTGGTTAAACATCTTACTCTTGGTTTCAGCTCAGTTTGTGATCTTAAGGTTAGGATCTTAAGGTCAGGATCTCAAGGTCATGGAATCAAACCCTGCATTGGGCTCTGAGCTCAGAGGGAGTGAAGGTCTGCTTGAGATTCTCTCTTTCCCTCTTCTTCTACCCTCCACCCTGGTCTCTGTCTGTCTGTCTGTCTCTCTCTCTCCAAAATAAAATAAATAAAATCCTTTTAAAAAGTCTCAGATTCTGTTCAAAGTGAGAGGCGCATTGAATTTCCTGGTAATGAGAACCAATGAATCAGTGTTGTCTTTCATTATAGGTTTGTGCCTTAAATATATACAATTTTTATTTGTCAAGTATATCTCAATAAAGCTGAAACAAATAAAAACAAAATATAATTTTAAAAAATAGTCCCAGTTCATTCTAGATGTCTCTGGGACAAGGAATAGTAGACATTTTGTGCAAGCACTAGAGAAAATGACTCAGTAAGGCAGTAAAGCCAGGAGAGCAATCAGGCCAGAAGCACTTTGGCATGGCCCTCACATAAACATGTCAACTTTTATTTCACCTTTTCAAATATGGAGTAACTATAGTAAAGTAGTAGGGGAAAATAAGTAGTTATTTCCTGGCCTTTTAGAAAATGACTCCACTGGAGTCATCCTTGCCCTTTGCTGGAAAGATGCTTCTGCAGACTCTCGCCAATGGGGAAAGCCCTGTCTTTTCTTATTCAGAAGTAGAGCATGTTTTTATTCTGTAACTCTCATTTCCTTGAATGAAGTGAGGGGATGAGTTACTTGGAATGTTCTTTCCATCCAAAGCCTGCTCTAAATGACCCTTAAGTCACTAAAATTCATTCAGATAAATGTCAGCAAATCTCCCCAGATGCTGCTGTGTCAACTATATAAAAATAAAACTGATCCTAGCTTAAAATTTTTAGAATGAATGCATCTTCAATGTTTGATTTATTTGTATTATAAAAACTATGTTTTTTTCTAAATAGTGAACCTGCATATTTTGATAAGTTAAATATTTTAAGAATGAAACTACACAACTAAGATAGTCTGTTATGAATTTGGTTCAGAGCAGATTCTTAAGCCAAATGATATGAATGGAAGGGAGAGCATTACCTAGGACCACTTTCTAAACTTCAAGGAATGATATTCAAATAGTTTTGATATAATACAGACATGTTTCCTAGAGTAAAAAAAAAAAAAAGGATTCTATCAGTGTTGGCAATAGGATTTATTACAATCATTTATACTGTTAATATAAAGGTTCTTATTACTTGGTAAAGCTTATTTTATGATCTGTATTTTGCTTTGGGCACTTTAATTAATTCATTTAATAAATTTTTTCATCATTTACTATAACTCCATCATGATGCCATTCAAAGGAAATACAGAGATAACCATGAAATGGGAATTGCTTTCAAAGAATCTGCAATTTAGTTAAGGAAAATTATAATGCATTTGTGATTAAATTTTTGGGCACCTAGGTGACTCAGTTAGTTAGGCGTCTGCCTTTGGCTCGGGTCATGATCCCAGGGTCTTAGGATGGAGCCCCTCATGGGGCTCCCTGCTCAGCGGGAGTCTGCTTCTCCCTCTCCCTCTGTCATCTCCCCCACTGTGCTCCCTGGCTCTATTTCTCTGTCAAATAAATAAATAAATAAAATCTTTAAAATATATATTTGATTACAATAGAAATTACCTTGAAACAATACTACCTGAGCTAGGTGGATCTGGAAATCTGTTAGGAAGAAATAGTTAAGCGAAAACATGAAAAATAAGAGGAAAGCCAGTTAAATATAAGAAAAGTATGTTCTAGGCAGAAAAAAGGAAGATGAAAAAGAGCAGAATTTGGCACAAAGAACTGAAGGAAGCACAATATGTCACAGAATCAAGTGAAAGCAATAGAGATGGAACTTGGTAAGAAGTAGCTGAAGAGCAAGCAGAAGCCAAACCCTGAAAGGTCAGGAATTTGAACACTTTGGTGAGAGCAAGAAGTCTAAAAGGTTACAGACAAAGTAGTAACAATAGATTTCTTTTTTCAAAAGGCAGCTCTGGCTGCAGTATGAAGTAAGTATTGGGGGACAAGATTAAAAGTAGAAAAATTCATGATGAGGTTGTTGTATCACACAGAAAAGACAACAGAAATGTGAACTAAAGAATCTGCAACGTGAATGATGTGAAATTCAAAGGATCAATGACCCTTAATTTCCTTGAAATATCACACAAGTTACTTAAAGTTGTTCAGTTTCAGCTAAACTACACTACATCCCTTTCAATGACATCATATCTTTTTGCGGGTGCCTGAGTGGCAGAGTCAGTTGAGCATAAGACCCTTGGTTTTGCCTCAGGTCCTGATCTCAGGACTGTGAGATGAGCCCCAATTTGGACTCCCTGCTCAGTACAGAGTCTGCTTAAGACTCTCTCTCCTTCTCCTCTGCTCCTCCCCCACCCCATGCTTGTGCTCTTTCTCTCTCTCAAATAAATAATCTTAAAAAAAAAGTAGCTACTGCAAAAAAGCATAGAATAGGATTTGAATACAGTAGTATAAGGCTTGATTTCAACGATGAGATGTACAGTGTCCAATAGGCACACACATCCCACCAACCCATAAGTTCAATTAAGGATTTAAAAAAAAAAAAAAAAACAGTATTTTTTTCCTTCAATTTCCTGTTTGTATTTGGCTACTAAGTTATTAGGATATGAATTTTCGTTAAGTTTTTTAGACACACCTACCTAATAAATGAAACTATTAGGTGTTTTGGCATGGAGTTGCCATGAAAATGAAAATATTGAGAAACTAATAGCATGTTAGTAACTCAGGTCGCAGCTGCAATATTTGAACAAATAAACACAAATGCAAAGATTGTATTCAAAGAGAGAGTTAGCTGAGTTTCGATTCTGCAGGTGAAGCAGTTGTGAGACCATTAGAGCAACCGGTTGCCTTAAAATTCAGTGTGCCCCCAAACCAATTCATCATTCCTGCCCCTGAACCTGTTCATCCTCAAAGGATCTGTTAATAAATGCTACCATCAACCATTAAGTTGGATAAGGCAGAAACTAGAAAGTAGGGCACCCCGGTTGGCTCAGCGGCTTGGCACCTGCCTTCCGCCCAGGGCCTGATCCTGGAGTCCCGGATCAAGTCCCACGTCGGGCTCCCTGCATGGAGCCAGCTTGTGTCTCTGCCTCTCTATCTTTTTTTTTTTTTAAGATTTTAACTTTATTATTCATGAGAGACACATGGCAGAGACACATGGCAGAAAGAGAGGCAGAGACACAGGCAGAGGGAGAAGCAGGCTCCATGCAGGGAGCCCGACGTGGGACTCGATCCTGGGACTGCAGGATCAGGCCCTGGGCCAAAGGCAGGTGCCAAACTGCTGAGCCACCCATTTTTATTGGATCCACAATAAAAATCTTTAAAAACAAAACAAAACAAAACAAAACAAAAAAGAAACTAGAAAGTAAAGTTCGACACCTTCCTCTCCCTTGCTTTGCAAGCCCTCACAATCCCCTAGTCCTAAACATTCAAGCTTCTTCCATATTTCTGTATTGGCCAGCATTTTCTTTCTTCTATTTCTAGTGCCACTATCTTATACTATGCAGAGGAAAAGGAACCAGAAGAGAAATAGAAAAGAAAACCAGGAGAGCTTCCTGGGTACTGAAAAAGAGAGAACTCCCAGGTTTAAGGTCAGCCCTGTGTTTCGAATGATCAAAGCAGGGATACAAACTATCGGATTGGGGTATAAGTAGAGTGCTGCTTCCTGGAGCACATTTTTACTGGAATAGTGAAGCAAGAGTCTTCTGAGCTGAAGAATGATAAAAAACAAATAAACAAACAAAAGCTAATAAAGATATGGAAGATAAAAAATAATCTTCCAAGCTGCCTAAGAGAGAGTCGTAGTCCCTGACAGAAGATGTGCCATCCATGAAGGTTTTGATTTGAGTTTACATTCATGGTGGGGAGGGGCTTTGAGTATATTTAAATGCTGCTAGAGAAAATCAGTAGAAAACTTTTATTATTTATTTTTTTAAAGATTTATTTCCCATTTTTTAAAATATTTTATTTATTTATTCATGAGAGACAGAGGGAGAGGCAGAGACATAGGCAGAGGGAGAAGCAGGCTCCATAGAGGGATCCTGATGTGGGACTCCATCCCAGGATTCCCGGATCACGACCTAAACCAAAGGCAGATGCTCAAACACTGAGAGACCCAGGCATCCTGAAAAGTTTTAGAAACAAGTGAGAAAATGTAATTTAAGAAGATAGATTTAAGGGGCACCTGGGTGGCTCAGTCAAATAAGCATCTGACTTTGGCTCAGGTCATGATCTCCTGGATCTGGGGATGGAGCCCCATGCTGGGCTATCTGTTCAGTGGGGAATCTGCTTCCTCCTCTGCCCCTCCTTCTCCTCCTTCTCTCTCTCTCTCTCTCTCAAATAAATAAATAAATAAATAGTCAATCTTAAAGAAAAGAGAACATAGATTTAAGAGAATGTAGAATTGGGCTAACATGAGGATACCACTTGGATTGTAACAGCAAAGGGAAAGAATGGATGGGTGTGTTTTAAGACGTAAATAACATTTATTCATCTGGAACTTACAGAGAAGTTGTACGTAAAACTCATCATATAGTTATCTTTCTCTTGTTACTGATTTAGCATTGATGTTTGTATAACATTAAACATGATACTAATATAACTAATAAGATAAAGATATTGATTGTGATATGTTAGTTATTCATAGCCCTACTATCTTGTTTTATATTGTTCTTAATATCAATAATGCTATCTTTGATTAAAACATTCTTGCATTATATTGCTTATACTTTCATTGACTGCCTTTTTTTTTTTGATGCATGAAAACTTTATTATCTAGATTTTTAATTATCCTGATGAATATACCTTCATAATAAAATTAAGCCTTTATATCTTGATATCAAATCATCATGCTGATCACCTTTCAACTTGACACTATATCTACCGATTTCCAACAATGGAACATGAGAAAATTAAATATCCATTCAAATTCCAGCATCCCCCATTTTTTTTGTTGTAGTATTGCTCCTTTTCTTTCTAGAGTCTAACTTACATATTTTAGTTATTAGCATCATTATTGATGAAATTATGAATGTATATTTTATTACTATACTTTATGTTTGGAGCAGTTTTACATTTATAAAGAAATTGTGCAGAAATTATAGAGCTTCCATATACCTCATTCCTGCCTGCCCATGCCCCTTCCCCTAGTTTCCTCTATCATGAATATCTTGTATTAGTATGGTACATTTGCTATAACTGATGACTCAGTATTGATACATTATTATTAACTAAGGTCCATAATTTACATTATAATTCACTCTTTGTGTTTTACACTGCAATGGATTCTGACAAATGCAAATGGTAATGTGTCTAACATTATAGGATCAAACAGAATAGTTCCACTGCCCTAAAACTCCCCTTTGGTCCACCTATTTTTCTTCCTTCCTTTCCTTTCCCCGAATTCCTGGAAACCATTAATCTTTTCAGTCTCTAGATTTGCCTTTTCCAGATCATCACTGGAATCATACAGCATATAGCCTCTGATGATGGCTTCTTTCATTTAGCAATATGCAGTTAAGTACCCTTCATATCTTTTCCTGGCTTAGTAGTTCCTATCTTCTTATCACTGAATAATATTCCATTACACAGATGCACCAGTTTGCTCATACATTCACCTATTGAGGGATGTCTTGGTTGGCTTCCCATTTTTGCTAATTATGAACAAGGCTTCTTTCAGCATTCATGCATAGGACTTCGTGTGAACATAAGTTTTGAACTCATTTGTGTAAATATTAAGGAACATGATTATTGTATCATATGGTAAGCCTACATTTAAGCTTTGTAAGAAACCAGCAAGCTGTCTCCCAAAGTGGCTTTACCATTTTGCACACCCACAAGCAATAAATGAGAGATCCTCTTGCTCTACATTCTTACTACCATTTGGTGTCAGTGTTTTGGATTTTAGCCATTGTAATTGTTGTATAATGGTATATCATTGTTTTTTTAATTTGCAACTCACCAGTGATGTTTTCATATGCTTATTTACCATCTGTGCGTCTCCTTTGAGGAGGTATCTGTTCAGATCTCTTGCCTACTTAAAAAATCAGATTATTTGTTTTCTTATTGAGTTATAAGAGTTCTTTGTATGTTTTAGGTATAAGTCACTTACTAGATGACCTTTAGATACTTAATAGATATATCTTGAAAATATTTTCACCTATTCTGTGTGGCTAGTTTTTTTATTCTCCATAGAGTGTCTTGTGCAAAGCATAAGTTTTAATTTTAATAAACTCCAATTTATTAATTTTTCCTTTCACAGATTGTGTTTTTGGTTTTATTAAAAAAAAAAAAACAAAAAGCAAAAAGCATAAAAACCTCACCACCAAATTTAAGATCACCCAGATTTTTTCCTGTTATCTTTTAGAAACTTTATAGTTTTTTATTTTAGGTGATGATACATTTGAGTTAATTTTTATTAAATATGTAAAGTCTGTGTATATATTAAATTTTTGCATGTGGATATATAGTTGTCCAGCACTATATTTTGAAGAGGCTATTGTTTCTTCACGGTATTTTTTTGCCTTTTCCTAAATGAAAAAATCAGTTGACCATATTTGTACAGGTTTATTTCTGGGTTTGCTATTCTGCTCCATTAATCTATTTGTCTATTCTTTTCCCAATACTACACTGCATTGGTTACCATAGTTTTATAGGTACACTTGGGGTTGGGTAGTGTTAGTTCTCTGATTTGTTCTTCTCCTTCAATATTGTGTTGGACGTTCTGGGTCTTTGCTTTTTCATATAAACTTTATAGTCAGTTTGTTAATATCCACAAAATAACTTGATGAAAATTTGATTAGAAGTATGCTGAATCTATGTATCAAGATGCTAAGATCTGACATCTTAATGATATTAACTCTTCCAATTGAAGAACATGGAATATTTTTCCATCTATTTAGATCTCAATTTCTTCAAATAGAGTTTTGTATCTTTCCTCATGTATATATATTTAGATATATATATTTATATATATATATATATGTTAAGTTTATACCTGCTTCATTTCCTTTTCATTCCTTATATAAATGGTGCTGTGTTTTTTATTTCAAATTCCAATAGCTCATTCCTGACATGCAGGAATGTAATTGACTTTTCTATATTAACCTTGTATCTTATAACCTTTCTATAATCACTTATTAATTAAAGGAGTTTGTTGATTTTTTCAAATTTTCTACTAGGCAATCATGTCATCTGTGACCAAATATAGTTTTATTTCCCACATATGTAACTTCTTGCTTTTATTATATTAGCAAGGTCTTTCAGTACAATGTTGAATAGGAGGGGTAAGAGCAAACATCCTTGCCTTGTAACCAATTTTAAGAGGAAAGCATCTAGTTTCTCACCATTTCATCATCACATTTGATGTTAGCTGCCGCTTTTATATACATACTCTTTAGCAAACTGAGCAAGTTTCCTCTCTAGTCCTGGTGTGCTGAGAGTTTTTGTGGGTGATGAAATAAGTCAAATGTTTTTTTTTTCCTGCATCTATTGATATGATCATATGATTTTTTTTCCTTTAGCTTGTGGATGTAATAGATTACATAAATTCATTTAAATGTTGAGCTAGCCATGTATTCCTAGAATAAATCCCAGTTGGTCATAGTATAAAATTATTTTTATACATGACCGGATTGAATTTGCTAATAGCTTGTTGAGGATTTTTGCATTATTCTTCAAGAGAGATAGTGGTCTGTAATATTTCTTTGCTCTGATGAGTTGGTTTTGGTGTTAGAATAATACTGGCTTACTGAGTAAGTTAAGTAAGTACTTCTTCTGTTTTTGCTTCCTTGAAGATATTGTAGAGAATTGGTATCATTTATTCCTTAAATGTTTAATAAAATTAATCACTGAAACCACCTGAGCCCAGTGCTTTTTTGTTTGGGTAAGTTATTAATTAATGACTCAATCTCTTTAATCAATATAAGCCTATACAGATGATATATATCAGGTGTTAGCAGATTTTGTCATTCAGAGAGCTAATATGTTTCATCCAAATTATCAAATTGGTGGCCATACAATTGTTCATGAAATTCTTTTATTATCCTTTTAATGTTCATGGGGTCGGTAGTGATAGCCTCCCTTTTATTTCTGATATTAATAATTTTTGCATTCTCTCTTTTTTTCTTACTTGGATAAGGGTTTATCTATTTTAATGATTTCTTCAGAGGACCAGCTTTTAGTTTTACTGATTTTCTCTATTAATTTTGTTTCCAATTTCATTGATTTCTTCTCTAATTTTTATTATTTTATACCTTCTGGTTACTTTGGATTTAATTTGTTCTCCTTTTAGAGCTTTTATGCATTTATGTTTACCTCTAGTCATCTATCATTTCTCTCCTCACTGAAGTCTTACTTCTATATGGCCTAGAGCAAAACAGTCATTATTTGTCTCTGAGTTTAAAAGGAGTGGGTTTTGCACACGTGCAATAATTATCTGAAAGCAAGTGATTTGGATTTGTAGAAGCCAGTATTTATTGTGAGAAAAAAGAATTTTCTTGAAATTTTCAATCTGGACTCTAGATATCAATAAAGCTTCCAGGATTAAAGCATAGAGGTTTTATAATAGAGTAGAAGGATTAGGGTAAGACTTTAGGATAGTTGCTAACACACCGAGCAAGCCAAAACACTTCTTGGGGCAGGAGACAGAATCTAGTAGGGGGAAGACTGGACAGCTGAGTTCAGATACAGGTCTCCAATCCACCCTATCACCTCTAACTCAAAGTCCTGAGAGGGAAAGTTTCAAAAATACTACAGTAGAGTTCAGCAAGTCCAGGAAACATGTGGCTATTTTCTCATTTCCACAGTTGGAGGTTTAGGAGATGAAAGTTTTTTAAAGAAGCCAGATTTTCAAAAGAGCTTCATGTCCTACAGGTTTATAAAAAGGTGCAAAAGATCAAGAGTCCAAGCAGATTTCTAGGCAAAAAGGCAATTGTACAGCTTTAAAGAAACCAGTCCACTGTGTATGGAAATTTTCATTCCTCCTCAAGAGATTGGGAGTGCTGAGATGCCTGGTGGATCCAGAGAAACTCAGGGTGAGCAGAGGAGGTAGCAGCATGTGAGAATGCCAAAGACACAGTCCCTTACAGCGAAGACCAGTGCAATTAAAAGGCCAGTTTGGACCAACTGCCCTTCAGTACAGCAAGAAGAGATGGCATATTCACAAAATTAATCAAGCTGAGAAACAATTAAGGGCCTCACAAATCTAATCCTACTTCTTGTTAACAGAACAATATGTAAGGCCCAAGGTAATCTGGTTTACTATTGGGAAGAATGGTTGAAGATTTCCTAAAATGAGATGTACCCAAATTGACTGAGTTCTCTTAGTCATACATCTTTTGTCATGAGGCAACAAATCATATGACTTGATATGTCCAAAGATGTGTAAGTGGAAGTAACAGCTCCATATCCAGATAGAAGGTGTAAGAACTGTTGCATGTTTCTATTAACACTGTGTGCTTTTGAAAGAAACATGGCAGTGATTTAGGAGGAGGAAATCAAGCTACTACTGTCACTTTTTTTTCCCACATATTACAATTTTTCAGCCCTGGGTGAGTTCAGTGATTGACACAAACTCATACAAATGGTAGGTTAGAAAGCAACATATGAAGGGTAAAATTACAAAAAATGAAAATGCAGAATTATAATCTGCAGATGTTTTGATCCAAACCCCAATTTTACAGAGCAGAAAAAGCAGTAGACAATCTTCACTAACTGCCAAGTAACTTTGGTCCTTATGGAATTCACATTGACATCTAGGGCCAATGTTCTTGGACTAAAACTTATTGTCTAGCAATAAGCCCTTGATATCTAAGCCTATGTCCCTTCCATAGGGAAAGCAAGTTTTTCTTTATCTCAATATTCTTCATCAAAGCTATTGAATTTTTATTTCCTAATGGTTGCCCAGGAGAATCAAATTCCTTCATTCATTCAATCAACCATTCATTCATTTGTTCACATACTCATCCATAATTGTTACATAGGAAAAAGAAGACAATATATAAACAAAAATATAATGGGTAATAAGGTAATAACTACTGTGTAAAATAAAAAGAATAAAGGAGATAAGAAGTGCTGTATAACATAAGAAGTCAGGTAAAGCCTCTCTGATAAAGTAACATTTGAGCAGAGACACAAAGGAAGTGAGAAAGTCAATCAATATCCATGGAAGAGCATCCTAGGAAGATAGAATAGCAACTGAGGAAGCCCAAGGTATACAAAAGGAGGTCAGAGTAAACAGGGATGGAGTAGTGGAGGGTGAGAGATAGGGAAGTGGTGGTAGCAGGTGAATGGTCTAAGTAGGATTTTGGAAAATTTGAGAACTTGCTCTGAGCAAGGGAGAAGCCTGTTAATGAACCTACAGCTATGGGGGCAGTAGTTAAGAAAATGCTACAGTCAGTCAGGTAAAAAGGAGTGGGCTTAGGTTACATTTGTAGTGGTGAAAAGAGTGAGAAATAACCAAGATTTGGTTGTATTTTGAAGGTATTCATAATCTGTGATCAGCTACCTAGAACAGGAGACAAGGAGAGCAGTCAAAGCCACTCAGTGGCTTTTTGTTTTTGTTTCATTTTGTTTTGTTTTTGTTTTCTGCAGTAAGGACAGAAAAATCATATCAGCTATTTTCCCTTTGACTTTATGATTGACAGGCACAAATCTGAACTGCAAGAAACTAGAATCTATCCTCTTTCCACGCTCACACACAGAGTATCCATTTGAATTTTCCCCATTTCAATGGGAAATGTTGCCCTCAATTTTCTATCCTGCTCAGTACAAATGGTAACCGCTTGAATCCTAGTCTATACTTTTTTGTGCTTCTCCTGAGAATTTCAGGTTACAGACATAGATTTCAGAGTTGACTGAGGAAACACAACCCAGCACATGCTCTTACTTACATTTAAACCAAGCTGTGTTCTACACAAGTTGCATGACTTCTGCACGGTGACACCCCAAAGAGAAATGATATAATTTGAACTTGCATACACTTTTCCCACATTTCATCTACCCATCTTTATCTGAAATAATCTTTTCTTCAATTCTCCTTCAAAAATATACAAGAAGTCAGTGTTACCGGAAAGACTCTTTGGCTGTAATTTTGCCCTGCGCTGACATTTTGTATTACCTTTTTTTTTTTTTTACTTTGAAATTTTTAAATATCACTTAAAAATAACTTTTTATTTGTCTTTAATCATTCAAATCCAAATTCTGATCTAAACCTATCTCTATGAACTCTCATCTTTTGTCTTGGTCACCTCCTATGTAAAAACTTCTATGTACACTATTTCTAATTCCTCTCCATTCTCTCTTAATAAGTTCTAACCATATTGTCCTCCCATAACTCCACCAAATAACTTATTTTCACAGTTTTTTTACTGACTTCTGGTTTGTAAAATCTTATGTCCTCTTCTCAGTCCTCATCTTCTTTGACCCATCAATGATATTTGGCATATATGGTCACTTTTTCTTCAAAACACTCACTAAACTTCTGAGAAAGTGTCTGTCTTCATTCTCTACCTAATGAGCTGTATATTCTCAGTATCTTTATATGGTTTATTCACCTTTAAATATTGGCGGTCCCTAGAGATGAATTCTTAGAATTATTCTCTCTATACACATTGACTCTAGCATCTAAATGAACTCAACTCAATTCATGACTTTAGATATCAACTGTATACTAATGATTCCAAAAATTCACTCCTGAATTCCATATTTGTCTGTTTATTTCTATTTTGCCTCTAAGAGACATCTCCAATTTTGCATGTCTAAAACCCAACTTGCTATTTTACATCTTCAAACTTGCTCTCCTTGCTCTCAACCTTAGTTAATAGTATTTTTTTTTCTGTTGTCTAAGCAAAAATGGGCTATTCTTTACTCTCACAGTTACATCTGATCCATTAGCTAACTTTATCAGTCAAATTTCATTATATCCAGTATCTGGTCATTTCCTCACTTTTTTTCATTACTACCCAGGTCTATGCTAACATCACTTCATCTTGAATTATTGCAACACCCTTTCTGTTCTCCCTGTTTCAGTATTGTACATTGTATAACAGTCAGAGTAATTACTTTACATCATAGAAAAGACATCACTGCTGTGCTCAGAAGCTTTCTGTTGGCTTTCCATATCAAAGTAAGCCAATGGCCTTAACAAGGACCACAAGGCCTTCCTGATCGCATATGTCTTCTTCTCAGCTCAAATTTTAGATGCTACCCTTCTCCCTTTTACTCATTTTGCTCCAGCCACACTGAACCCCTTCCTCGTCTTAAATATGATAAGCAGAATCCTGCTTTTAGGGAATGTTCTTTTCCCAGGTATGTGTGTATATATATATATATATATATATATATATATATTCGATTTATTTTCTTATTTACTTCATGCCCGACATCTCCCTATCACAGTGACAACTCTAAATAAAATAGTATCTCTACCACCCAAGCTCAAGTAGGCATTCTCTAACCGTCTTTGCCTGCTTTTTTCTCCCCCATATACCTGATACCATCTAATATACCCATTTTTCTTGTTTTTATATTTATTGTATTCCTTTTTCCATTAGAAAATGAATTCCAGGGGGATGCCGGGTGACTCAGTGGTTTAGCACCTGCCTTTGGCCCAGGGCATGATCTTGGAGTCTGGGGATCAAGTCCCACATTGGGCACCCTGCATGGAGCCTGGTTCTCCCTCTTCTGTGTCTCTGCCTCTCTTTCTCTCTGTGTCTCTCATGAATAAATAAAGAAAATCTTAGAAAAAAAAAGGAAAGAAAGAAAGAAAGAAAAAAAGAAAGAAAGAAAGAAGAAAGAAAGAAAGAAAGAAAGAAGAAAGAAAGAATGAAAGAAAGAAAGAAAAGAAAGAAAGAAAGAAAGAAAGAAAGAAAGAAAGAAAGAAAGAAAGAAAGAAAGAAAGAAAATGAACTCCATAAGGACAGGGACTTTGCTTTGTTCTTGCTATGTCCCAGCACCTAGAATAAAGCCTGACACATAGTAGGTGCTCACTAAGCAGAATATCTAAATGAAAGACAAAATATAAAAGCCAAATGTTGATAGCACCAAAAAGATAATTTAGACAAAATTCATTTTTTCTAAGTACGAAAGTCCATTTAGAAACTTGGAAGATCTATATGCCAAGCCATATTTGGGACATATAAATCTTTCTTTTCACTCCTTTATAGACTTTAAAATAGTCATAGTATTTTCAAAATGCACAATTCATACTGAAAACCAATTGGGAAAAATGTGTTATAAAGTTTTCTAGGGTTTATGTTTGTAGGAAAATAAATTTTAGAGTACAATCATAATTCCTGTCTCCTGACAACTGCCATCTATATATAAATATGTTTAGAAATGGGCCAAAGGATACATTGTAGAATATTGCCATGAAATTTGATTCAAAATGATTTTTCATTAAAATATACTCCTCAATATATTTTATTCTGTCTTTGACGGTATATTTTAAAATCTAATAACAGATAACTACTTATTAAATCAACTATTATTTTAATAATTAAACAAAAGCTTTAAAAAACACAAAACATGGCACATGACATGAGTGCTTTAAAACTGTGTCAAATGAAAACATGTATATCTTAGTTGACATATAATTCAATGGCTAATATAATGAGATTCCACCCCAAGAGTGAAAAATATTAGCTCTTAAATCTTCATTTCAGGAACCGAAACCATATGTTCAGTTGCTGATAGTAAAAGTTTTAGTACATGCACTTCTAAATTAGAATATCACTGTAACAGATTTTGTGACTATGAAATGGATCTACACTAAAGTATTTGAAATATTTAGTTTCGCAAGTGAGAATTGTGGGTTTTTTTAAGTTGACTGCTTTAATATCAAATGCAAAACATTTAGCCAAGAATTTACTATAATTCCCTGAAGGACTTCAAAAAATAGGCAAAGCTGGTAGGATTACTTCCCCAAAAAGTAGCAGCTGGATCAAGACATCAACCCATCTCTCTCGTGAGGTATGCTTTGAGAGGCAGTTACCAGATAAGGAACATGAGTTGGGAATGGTTATGGGCAGGTGGAATCAGGCTGCTAGATCAAGGGTAAAAGCAAGAGAAATTTTGCCAATTGCCCCAAAGGCCATACACGATGGACCCGACTTTCTTTCTAAGCAACCTCTAAATCTTCAGAAATAAACAAGCAAACAATCAAGCAAGAAAGCAAACCTAATAGAAAAAAGAAAAGAAAAAAAAAACACTGATAGAAGAGAATTCTGTACCCATATTGGCCTTGTGGTAGGAAGAGATGTCTGTGTGGTTATCCTTGATAAAATAAGCTCTAGTATCAGAGGTTTGGATTATGAATCATGTATATTTAAATATTGAAGAAGCAGGAGTCTTGTAATTGAAACCTGTATTATATTTTGGGATCCTCATAAGGGGGCTGTGAACTGAACTATAATTCCCAGTAACACTTTATGTTGAATTTTCACTTTAATATTCAGTGAAAAGTGTATTTCCTCTGTGCCTGACAAATCATTAGATGCATAGTACATAGAAGAGTACTGATAAGCTGGCATGAAAAATGATGCTCCTTACAATACTCTGGGATGAGTATTATAGATTTGATGGAGCAAAGGAAGAGGAATAGAATTTAAAAATGGATTTTTGCATAATGAATCAGTCATACAGATCATTATATGATTTTACTAGAACAATTAAGTCTTTGGAATTTCTTCATGAAATAAGCATCAAGAGAATATTTTGGATGTTAGTGTTTAATACAGACTCAACTGACTCACAAAGTCTCTTAAAATTGAGTCATCAACAGAAAAATAAAGGAGACTTGTTTGAGCTCATTAGGCCCTTGTACTTTGATTCACTGTCAAGAAAGAGTCTCTGTTAGAGATTCAGATGTGTCCACATATGAGAGGGTAGCTATTGAGTCCACCTTGGAGTTACTGAATGAAACCACACAATAGCTAAGTCCAAAATATATCTGCTTGGAGTCCAATACTTACATTCATGACAGCAATAATTGTAGAAAAGAGAAGAAGTCCAAATGGCATAGGAAGATCTCAAATATACCTCCTCCCATGGACACATATGGACAAATCTATAGCTAAATATAGATCATTTCCCTCTGAAACAAGATCTAAAATCTAGTAAACTACTCTCCTCAACACAAGATAAAAGGACTACCTCTAGTTGGGTAGAAGAGATATGATCTTTGGAGGGAGTGGGGGGGATAAAAACAAAACATGTACCTGGTAGGGTAAAACACAATAGGTAGGGATCTTATTAGACAAGAATACTTCTAGAGAAGTATTCTAATTCTAGAGAAGTGAGAGATCAGTGCCCTGTATCAGACATCAGAGCCCCTGGGATCTATGCCATAGAGATGACCTCCCAGAATGTCTGGCTTGGAAAACCAATGGGGTCGATGTCCAAGACTCTCCAAGTGCTAGAAAACTGAGATTCCTCTCTTGGAGGACTTGCATGCAGTCTCACTCACCTCAAGATTCAGGGGGAAAAAAGTGCAGTTTCAAAAGTGCCCAGACTTTATATGAGGGAAATTAATTTGCTGATTTATGGGACATCAGCTGGAAGGTAGTTGATACACTCTTTAGACAGATGTGCTGGCAAACACCACTGTTGCACTCTCCACATAGGCTGCTAGCATAGGCAGGTGAGCTGAGATGCAGCATCTACACTTGCCTTGCTGGGATGTTTGGGGAAAAGCAGTTGTAGCACTTGCTGAGGCAGGAGAGCATGGGCAGTTATAGCATTCCTCTCCTGTTGGTTGAGGTGGGAGAGTACGAGAGTCCGGGAAATTTTCCCGCTCGCTAGCTAAAGTCTGATAGCATAGACCATTATGACAATTCCCCACTCCCTGGCTGGGACCACTGTGAGTCATGGCAGCATTCTCCCACTCTCAGCTTAAAACCAGTCCATGTGAAAGACAAATCACTCTCCCATTGCACTGCTGAAGCCCATAGCCAGCATAGTCAAGCCATTCTCCCACTGCCTTTCTGAATCCAGCAAGCATATTCCACCTGGGATAATCTTCAGCTGCCTTGCTAAGCTAGTAGGCACAAGCAATCCACAGATAGGACATCCTTGATTGCCTGACCCTTATGATCTAGGGCTGGCATTTCAGAACTTCATAGGCCTGTAACCATAAAAAAATTAGTTTTTGGTAAGCCACCACCACAAAGACATTGCACAAATAGCAGACTGAAACACAACCCCAGATTGCTTGTGAAAAAGCCTATTTATTTAGTCTTGACTTTCAGCTTAAGGGATAGGCTTCAGGTTCCACACACCTAGAGCATAAGGGAGTGCTCTCAGGGAACGTAAGTGGGGAGACATCATCCCTGCACATACTCTTGGTCTCATTCTAGCTCAGCAACATATCTCATTAAGAAGGTTATACATCCATCTAGTGCCCCGATTCTTGTCACCAGAGGAACACTTCCAGATTTCCTGGACTAAAGTCCTACAGGGATTACAAATGGTCCTTTGGATCATTGTGATCATTTGGATCATTTGGATATTGTGGCCCAAAGAACCATATATATTTGCATATTTCAAAAGCTGCTGCCTGATGGTCTGGCTTCCAGTAAGCCTTCAACTAGATGTTAAGTAAGGTTTCTCCCATTGGATCACTGATGTTACTTGGCACACCTTCAACAATAGAGGCATATCAAAAATAAATTAGATATTTAGAAAATCACAAAGGTTTGAGAGGCAATGAAGAACAAGTGCAACTTTGAATGGCAAGGATCATCACTTACATAAGGCCACCCCTCCAAGACAGAGAGATAGCTGTTTGGCCTAACACATAGAAACACAGGAAGTCAAGCAAAATGAGGAAAGAGAGAAATATGTCCCAAACAAAAGAACAAGACAAAAATCTCAGAAAAAGATCTTATTTGAGTTAGATTTTCTCCCTATACCTACTTTGTTGAGAGTCTTTTTTTTATCATAAATGGATGTTACTTTTTCTCTACTTATTGAGATGGTTATATGATTTTTATCTTTCATTTTGCTAATGTGATGTAATATTGACTTATTTGGAGATGCTGATCTTAATGATACAGAGATAAGTAAAGTACCTGATAAATATTTAAAGTAATGGTCATAAAGCTGTTCACTGAACTTAGAAGAATGGATAAACACAATGAAAATGAACAGATATAAAATATAAAGAAGTATGAGACAGAGGTAACAGAACTAAGAAATACATAATTAAAATGAAACCTACACTAGAGGTAATCAATAGCAGACTGGATGAAGCAAATTAGCAAGCTGGGAGATAATCAAACCACAAAAGGAAGAAGAAAGAGAAGAGAGAAACAGACATGAACTACTAAAATAGACAAAAAATGATGAACAAAATAGCAATTAGTACATACTTGTCAACAATTACCTTAAGTGTAAATGGACTAAATTGTGAAATCAAAAGACAAAGAGTGGCTGAATAGATAAGAAAAACACCTATATACTGCCTAAAAGAGATTCACTTCAGATAGAAGGACACACACAGACTGAAAGTGAACAAATGGAAAAAAATAGTGATACAAATGAAAATGAAAAGAGGGGCACTTGAGTAGCTCAGTCAATTAAGCACCCAACTCTTGATTTGGATTCAGGTCATGATGTCAGAGTCATGAAATTCAGCCCTGTGTCAGGCTCAGTGCTCAGTGGGGAATCTGCTTGAGATTCTCTCTCTCCCCCAATCTTTAAAATAAGAAAATGAAAATAAAGCTGATGTAGCTACAGTTATATCATACAAAATAGATATTAAAACAAAGACTGTTAGAAAATACATCAAAAGAAGGCAGTACATAATGAGAAAGGGCTAATCCAGAAAGAAGATACAACCTTTATAAATATGTACAACTGATATATAAAATACACTAAAGCACTAAAATACATAAAGAAAATGTTAACAGACCTAAAGGGAGAAATTGATAGCAATGCAGTAATAATAGGGGATTTTAACAACTTACTTACATCAATGGATAAGTCATCCAGATTGAATCAATAAGGAAATATGGACCTTAAATGACACATTAGGTCAGAAGGATTTAAATATATGCAGAATATTCCATTCAAAAGCAGTAGAGTATACATTCTTCTCAAGTGCACATGTAATATATTCCAGGAAGATCACATGTTTGACTACAAAATAAATCTCAAATAATTCAAGATTTAAATTATATCAAGCATCTTTTCCAACCACAATAGTATGAAAGTATAAGTATAAGTATAAGAAGAAAACTGGAAAAACTACAAATAAGTAGAGCTTAAACAACATGCTACTGAACAACTACTGGGTCAAACAAGAAACAAAAAATACCTATAGACAAATGAAAACAGAAATATTTTTACCAAAATTTATGAGATGCAGCAAAAGCAATTTGAGACGAAAGTTCATATCCATTATCAGCCTAAATGAAGCAGAAAACTCTCAAATATACAATGTAATTTTATAACTCAAGAGACTAGAAAAAGAAAAATAAACAAAACCTAAAGTTAATAAAAAGAAGGAAATAATAATGCAGAAATAAATGAAATAGAAATTAAAAGACAATAGGAAAGATCAATAAAATTGAGTTGGTTCATTAAAAAGATGAACAAAACTGACAATAGTTTAGCTAGACTCACCAAGAAAAAAATGAGAGGACTCAAATAATAAAATAAATACTCAAATAAATAAATTATTTACTCAAATAAATAAAGTAAAAATTGGCATAGGAAAAACTTAATTGATACCACAGAAATACAAAGGATCATAAGAGACAATTATGAACAATCATATACCAACAAATGGGCCTAGAAGAAATGATTAAATTCCTAGAAATTTACAATTTCCTAAGACTGAATCATGAAGAGAAAGAAAATCTAAAAAGACTAATTACAGGGCCAAATCAGTAATCAAAAACCAACCTCCCAATAACAAAGTCCAGTACTAGACAACTTCACTGGTGAATTCTGCCAAACATCAAAGAATATTTGTTACATATCCTTCACAAACTCTCCCAAAACTTAAAGAGGAAGGAAACTTCCAAACTCATTTTACAAGGCTATCACTCTAATGCCAAAAACAGACAAGAACACAGCAACAATAAAAAATTGGAGGCAAATATCCCTGATGAACACAGATGCAAAATTCAACAAAATACTAACAAACCAAATTCAATAATACATTCAAAGAACCATACACCATGATCAAGTATAATTTATACTAGGTCTTAGCAATGTTTTTTATTTTAATAAGGTCTCAGTGATGTTTTTATTCTTTAATCTAACTTGAAAGACAAGGTAAACAAAAGCAAAAAAATAAGCAAATGGCACTATATCAAACTTTAAAGCTTCTGTACAGCAAAGAAGACCACCAAAAAACAAAAAGGCAACCTACTGAATGGAGAACATAAAGTGTTAACATCCAACATAAAGTACTCATACAACTAAAAAACAAAACACTATTGTAACATTATTTATAATAGCCAAGAAATGGAAGCAATCAAAATGTCCATCAGGGACACCTAGGTGGCTCAGTTGGTTGAGCGTCTGACTCTTGGTTTCTGCTCAGGTCATGATCTCAGGATTGTGACATACAGCACCACATGGGGTTCTGCACTCAGTGGGATGTCTGGTTGAGATTCTCACTCTCTCATACTCCCCATCCCTCTCTCTTTCAAAAAAAATACTTCAAATATCCATCAATGGATAAACAGACAAAAATTTGTGTTACATACAAGCCATAAAATAGTACTTAGCCATAAAAAAAAAATTAAATCTTGACAGTTGCAACAGAATTCATGGACCTTAAGGTGAAATAAGTGAAATAAGTTAGGGAGATATAGAGAGTGCATGGTTTCATGTAGAATCTAGAGTAAAAATGCAAATAGCAAAACAAAACAAAACATAACCCAGACTCATGGATACAGATAACAGAGTGGTAGTTGCCAAAGAGAAGAGGCATTGGAGGTGGACAAAATGAGTGAAGGGGATTAAAAACTACAAGCTTCCATTTATAAAAGAAGGGGGAATATAATCGATAATAGAGTATTAGTTTTTTAAGGCGAGAGATACCTACTGTGGTGATCATTTCACAATGTATACAAATGTTGTCATTATGCTGCACACCTGAAACTAATATAATATTGTGTCAATTATACCTCAATACATTTAGAAAGAAATGGTAGGAAAATTTCAAGTGATTTTTAAAACAAGAATCCAGAAAAATAAAAATAAAAAAATAAAAATAAAAAATAAAACAAGAATCCAACTTAAAAGATTGAAATTTAAAATAGGTTTTGATAAATATAATGACATGTATTCACTGCATTATTATATGGAGATTGATTGCTCTAAAAATCTTCTGTGCTCTGCGTCTTCAGCCCTCCCTCCACTTTAATCTCTGGCAACCACTCAGCTTTTTAGTGTCCCCAGAGTTTTTTCTTTTCCAGAATGTCAGATGGTTGGAATCATACAGTATGTAGCCTCTTCAGATTGTCTTCTTTTATTTAGTAATATGCATTTAAGTTTCCTCTATGCCTTTCCATGGTTTGATAGATTATTTCTATCTGAATAATATTCCATTGTTATTAAACATTTGTCAAAACCCCGAGAATGTGTATGTCCAAGAATGAGCCCTAGTGACTTTGGGTGATGATGTGTTAATGTAGTTTCATCAATTGTAAAAAAAATGTACCCTGTTGCACGATATATAGCAGAGAAGACTGTACATGTGTAAAGGGATGGAATGTATAGGAACTCTCTGCACTTTGCATTCAATTTAGTTGTAAACCTAAGACTGGTCAAAAAAAGGTATGTCTATATTTAAAGTTTTGTTTCAAATTTTAAATCTCAATTAGATACATATTTTCCAGTTCAGTAGACAGCAAGTATACAAAAACATAATAAATAAGACACAATATAGAAGACAAATAAAAATATAAATATAAATAAATATAAATAAAATATAATATAAATATAAATAAAATATAGAAAATAAATTAGAAAAGATAGTAAAAGCCATATACAGTAAAAATTAGAGCCAAAGTACCTATAAATTTAGGTGATGAATGAACAATAAAAACCAATATTAAAAAATAAAACTAAGATTTTTTTAAAAAGATTTTATTTATTTATTCAAAAGAGACACAGAAAGAGAGGCATAGATATAGGCAGAGGGAGAAGCAGGCTTCATGCAGGGAGCCCGATGTAGGACTTGATCCCAGGAGTCCGGGATCATGCCCTGAGCCAAAGGCAGATGCTCAACTGCTTAGCCACCCAGGTGTCCCAAAACTCTAAGATTTTAAAATAAATATGACTTATAAAAATTGAGTCAATTTAAAATGGCCCAAGAGTTAACATATAAATGGAAGAGACTAGAAAGCACAACCCCTAAACACTGACCAAGAATCAAACAGGGTGCTGGTGAAGCCATGACTATCAAATTCCCTCTTGAAATGTCTCAAACACCAAATGGGACTGAGATTCAGTCTCTCTGTGGAAAGATCATGAAGCACTTGTTGCAGAAACTGTCAATTTCCATGTTCCCAAATACAGACAGCTGATCGGAGACAATGACATTGACATGATGCTAATTCTCTCTCTCTCTCTCTCTCAGACACACACACACACACACACACACACACACACACACAGAGCACACATGCAGTCCTAATTTTTAGAAATTAACCCAGTTTTGGGGGCATCTGAGTGATATATATATATATATATATATATATATATATCCACAAACTCACAAATAACACTGTGAAAATCAAGACTCAATCAAATCCTGCAAGTTAAATATTTTTAAGAAATCAGATATTCTAATTTTACTGAAAAGTATTTGCTGGAGTGGGAGATTCCTAATCATGTCAAAAAGAATTTTTGGAAAACATCCCCTTCATGTAATTTTACTTAATAAACTTCACTTGCATTGCACAGTATTTCTGTAAGATTTTGGGGGCCTCCTCCTTGTTAATGTACAAATGCTAATACTATCATTGAGTTACTTCCCACCTATTGTTTCTAAATTCTTGCAGAAGGGTTTTAATTATTATAATCTTTGATTAGGCTATATAAGTCAAATACTTTCCTTTGTACTGACAAGATATATCTTCTGAAGCATATATAGTATCATTGTTAATAATTGCTAAGGACTTTTCTTCCATAAAATCTCTGTTACTTGCTTTACACAGAATTTAAATTTAATTATCATAGACAGAAAGTAATCCTTCCAACATACAGATGTCTAAATAATTTACCAAAGCACTCTAATTTTAAATTGCATTTGTTAAATGTATCTACATTTCTATACTAATTTGTATGAATATATATTTTATATCACTGCAAGTCTTGTGGTTTTAATGACTTTTTATAGACATTAATATTTTTAGCGCATTTTCCCAAAAGCAAGCTAATTAATGCTATTATTTTCAGTTAGAAATATAAAATGTATTTCCTATTTTTGATGACTTTGAAACATAACTCTTGGGATATAATCTTTGTGTGAAAGGCATAAAATGAATTGTCTGTCAAACAGTATGCATTTTTCCTGTAATGAAAATTTCCTTGACAATATCATCCATCTTCTATTGCCTGATGGGCACATAAAAATCAGCTTTCTAACATTGTTATTATTTATCTTGAGCTTGTGCTAGCTTGTATCACAGAAACTGGGCAGGAGACCACTAAGTGCACACACAAATACAAAATTGGTATCATTATATGTACGTAAGAATCTGGTGAGGTAGGTAAATATGTTAGCCTTCTCTAGAACAATCTTTTTTTTTTATGAGGTATATTGAAATGTATGACTTTAGTTTGAAGGAGATGCCAGTAAGAGAGATCATAATTCCATTTAGCCATTGTTTATTGAGTATCTAATTTTGAAAGTACTGACAGAAGGTCCTTAAGATAGGAAGTCCGTTTGAAGCTTGTGATGAATGTCCTGCTAGATATCAGAGTAGGAAAAATTGTGTGGTAATCTGTAAAAAATATATAAATATCTATGCCTGTTTCCTTACTTGATATTCTTATAGGCTGACTATGTATGTTGATTTGAATCTCCTCATTATGAAAATAAGTCAGAAAAATAAATAAATGCCTCTGTAAGATTAATACTTGGCTTTAGTGCACAGGTTCTATACGGGCACACCTTATATTATTGCATTTCTTTCAGTGCGCTTTGCAATATTGCATTTGTGTGAATTGAATATTTGTGGTAACTGTGTTGTGCAAGTCTCTAGGCACCATTTTTTCCAATTGCCTGTGTTTGTGTCACATTTTCATAATGTTTGCAATATTTCAAACTTTATTTTTATTACTATATCTGTTGTGATCTGTGATCAGTGATCTTTGATGCTACTATTGTAATTTTTGGGGGTGCCGTTAACTGTACATTGTAAAATGCCAAATTGAATCGACAAATATGCATATTTGGACTATTCCACTGACCAATCATTTTCTATCTCTCTCCTCCCTGAGCCTCCCTATTTCCTGAGATACAACAATATTGAAATTAGGTCAAATCATAATCTACAATGGCCTCTAAGTGTTCGTCTGAAAGGAAGAGTTGCATGTTTCTCAATTTAAATCAAAAGCTAGAAATAATTAAGCTCAGTGAGGAAGGCATGTTGAAAGCCAAACCAGGCTAAAAGTTAGGCCCCTTGAGCCAAACACTTAACCAGGTTGTGAATGCAAAGCAAAAGTTCTTGAAGGAAATTAAAGATGCTACTCCATGAACACGTGAATGATACAAAAGTGAAACAGCTTCCTTGCTGATATGGAGAAAGTTTTAGTAGTCTAGACATATGATCAAACCAGCCACAACATTCCCTCAAGCAAAAGCCTAATTCAGAGTCTAGGAAGGCTGAGAGAGGTGAGGAAGCTGCAGAAAAAAAGTTGGAACCTTCAGAGGTTGGGTCATGAGGTTTTTGGAAAGAAGCCATCTTCATAACATAAAAATGTAAGATGAAGCAGAAAGTGCTGATGTAGAAACAGAAGCAAGTTATCCATAAGATCTGGCTAAGATAATTGATGAAAGTGGCTACACTAAACAACAGATTTTCAATGTAGACAAAATAGCCTTCTCCTGGAAGAAGATGCCACCTAGGACTTTCATAGCTAGAGAGGAGAAGTCAAATATTGGATTCAAGGCTTTAAGGACAAACTGACTCTCTTCTTACCGGCTAATGTGGTTGGTGAGTTGAAGTTGAAACCAGTGCTCATTGACCATTCGGAAAATCCTAGGGCCCTAAAGAATCATGCCAAACCTATTCAGCCTGTGCTCTAGAAATGAAAAAACAAAGCCTGGATGACAGCATGTCTGTTTACAACATAGTTTATTGACTATTTTAAGCACACTATTAAGACCTACTGCTCAAAACAACAACAACAGTAACAACGAAAGGAGATTCCTTTCAAAATATCAGTGCTCACTGACAATACACCTGGTCACTCAGAGCTGTGATGGAGATGTGCAATAATATTAATATTGTTTTCATGCCGCCAAACATAAGATCTATTCTGCACCTGATGGATCATGGAGTAATTCTGACTTTCAAGCCTTATTATTTAGGAAATGTGTTTGGCAATGCTATAGCTGCCATAGATGGTGATTTCTCTAAAGGTTCTGGGCAAAGTAAATTGAAAACTTTCTGAAAAAGATTCATCATTTTAGACGTCATTAACAACATTCATGATTTATGGGAAGAGGCCAAAATATCAACATGAGCAAGAGTTTGGAAGAAGTTGATTGCAACCCTCATGGATGACTTTGAGGAGTTCAAGACTTCAGTAGAAAAAGCAACTGCAGATGTTATGGAAATAGCAAGAGAACTAGAATTAGAAGTGGAGCCTGAAGATGGGACCAAATTTGCTGCAATTTCATGGTAAAACTTATGGATGAGCAAGGTAAATGGTTTCTTGAGATGGAAACTACTGGTGAAGATGATGTGAAGATTGTTAAAATGGTAACAAAAATTTAGAATACTGCATAAACTTAGCTGATAAAGTAGGACTATCACCAATTTTGGAAGAAATTCTAATATGGGTAAAATGCTATCAAACAGATCATATGCCATAGAGAAATCATTAATGATAAGAAGAGTCAATCAATGCAGCAAACTTCATTTTGGTCTTATTGTTTAAAATTTCCGCAGCCACCCCAACCTTCAGCAACCACCACCCTGATCAGTCAGCAGCCATCAACTTAGAGGCAAGATCCATGACCAGTAAAAAGATTACAACTTGCTAAAAGCACAAATGATGGTTAGCATTTTTAGCAGTTTTTTAAAATAAAGTATCTACATTGTGTTCTATGACATAATACTATTGCACACTTAATACGCTGCAATATAATGTACACATAACTTATACATGCCCCAGGAAACCAAAAACCTCATTTGACTTGGTTTATTGAGATACTTGTTTTATTGTGGTGGTCTGGAACCGAACTCATAATATCTCTGAGGTATGCCTATACATTTCTCTAAAGCTGTGTTCACTTCCACATTTGATTATTGTATTTATGATTTGATATCAGCTTTGAACCCCATGATGCCATAGATTTTTTTCAGCACCTGCTAGAACAATTGATTTTGCTGTCAGAATTATGAAACTACCTTTGGCGTGTAAATAATTTCATTCTCATTTGTACATAAACCAGATAGGAACAACCTGAACTTAATCACCTTAGTTCAGATATTTCTGTCTAGTTGATATTTGTGAGTTGTTTTACAATTTGGTCTTGAATTTATAAATTTGTATTCATTCTTACAGTTACTGACTTACTATTCTACTTCACATGATGCCAGGAGTCTTGATTCACTAGCTGCCTTATTCATCTATGTTTGTAGCCTAATTAATATAAGCTAGAGGGAAGAAATGGCAGTCAGCATGAGTCTAGAATACAAAATTTACAACAGCAAAAGTTCTGAAATAATTCGTAGAGTATATCATGGAGTAACAGATATACATAGTTCAAATTCGTTATTATTAACCAATATATTCTATAAACTAGGAGACATTTTTAAATGTATAACAAGTAATGATGATTCCATTCAACAGAAATATATAATTAACGTGTCAGGAAAATCGTCTTTATTTGCATTTTTGCCAAATTTAGAGACATTATGGAGGAAGAAGGAAATGTTTATAATCACAGAAGTGTATATAAGCCCGGAGGGTGGTTTTTGACAAGGAGGAGGACTTGTATCACCTACAAATGTTACCGTCATAGCTGTGTGGAAACACAACTGTGGTCTTCCCCCTCAAACTCCCTGGGCAATAGTCAGTTCACCATCACTGGTAGCACTCACCCACCTTGATCAGAGGAGAAACTGTATGCCACCGTCAGAGTCCATCACGTGGGAAGCTATAGGATAGATAAAATGGATTATTTGGCATTTTATTTCCAATGTCTGGTACAATGTCCAGAACACCAACAGATATGCTCTACAGATACTCACATTCGATGTGCACTTCTTTTCCAGAAAGGAATCAAATTCCTAGAGCTTGGCTTATATGGTGGTTAATTTATTTATTTGGGCACAAATCAGAAGCAGTGTCTCAGTACAGTTATCTAGACAATCATTTCAAAATGCTCTCATTCCCTCATCCTCGTTAGTCAAAGCCTGGTCTGTCAGCCTAGAAAAGCACTGCATTACATCACATGTGACAGGATCTACTGTGGGGAACCAGCTGTAGAGCTTATCTGAGAACCAAATCTAGTCCACAGCACCCTGGGGAGAGGTGAGGTCCTGAGTCAGCACACTGACTCTTGACCACATTGTTCTCCAGATACAGCTCCTCCGCTCCCCACTCCTTGAGTCAATGCCTCTTCTTTTACCTTTTGAAGTAAACATGTTTTTCTCTGCTTCCAAAAGTTAATCATTCCTATAGCCAATCTGCTAGCTCTCTTAAAATCTGGGGGAGACAGCCTCGGGGTAGAGTCTAAGTTAGAGTCCATTCCGAGTCTGAGTCTGAATCCGAGTCTTGTTTCCCCTGTTCCCCATTTTAAAATTCAGTGAGACTTCGAGTCTTTCTTCATATAGTCTCCTCCAACTACCCTGGCTCCATGGCACTCTACTACACATAATCACAAGCAGAGCACCTAGATATATGAGCTCTGAAATCAGATGATTTAAGTTGGGACTTGCCTCTATTTCTTATTAAGCATGGAATTTGGGGGCAGATTATTACATTTTGCTAGGCCTTGACTTTATCACATCTATACTGGAGGCAGTGAGTAATAATAGTCTTTTCCATACAGTATTAAGTATTAGAGAAATAACACATATTCTTCTTCTGCCGTATGCTATGTATAGAACAAACATTAGTTATTATTAACTTACCTAATGCTAATAAGGGCCAATAATATGTACACGAAGATTTTTCTATAATTACACAATGTTCCACAATTAATTTCAATTTAACATCATGGAACTCTCTTACCTCTAGCTGTCAATATGATAAGCATGAATTATGTACATAGGTATATTATTGTTGGTAGGGGAGATAGGATCCCTCTCTCTCATTTAAATCTTTCTTTTCTTTCATTCCCTCCCATCTCATTTTGTCACTGGACAAACCTGAGAGGAGGTCCTTACTCTGCTCATATTTATTAATTTATTCATCCAAATAGCCCAAAAGCAGTATCCTTGGGGTAAAGGGCCTCTCTTACAGCAATAATTGTACGGTTTAAGCACCCTGGACTTAGGCTTGAATGAATGCCTCCATTGTGCCAGGGTACAATAGATCAATGCGTGTTTTCCCTGTAATTCTCCGAATCAGTATCTTTGTTGCAATGGAATCTAAAGTAGCACAGTGGCAAAGCAGAATGGATCCATAACACAGAGGCCAGTAGATTGACACTGTTCTCTGCTGCAATCCCATCTTCTGCCAAGAGGACTTCCCTCTTTTCCCTTTTGCTGTCTTGGGTACCTAGCCATGTTGCAGTCATAGTTTTCTGTTTTTGCCTTCATCTGGTCTTCATGTGCCAATGGCAGACCATTTTGGTCATTATGGAGAAAAGGAAAACCTCACTTTCTCTGGGAATGCCAATTTTCCTGGGATCAGGGTCCCACACACAATTAGGTCATTTGGCCGATGGCCCAGGTATGGGTAGTCAAGATCTGTAGTGACAAGATTCAAGACCTTGGGCATGGTAGTAAGCTGTAGCACTAGATAATGCTCAGGCACATTGGCTAGAAAACTTAAATGGAAAGAATATGGGACTCCAAATACTTCTCCCTGTCCCCTTTATTTCTCATCTGTATTGGAACAATTGGCCACCATGATGTACAACTCAATAGCCTTAGAGGTCAGGAAAGCACACAAGAGTGCAGCAAGCAGCAGCATGGCAAGTAGCAGCATAGTAGAAGGCCTAGGTCACTACCCTTCTACCATCCCTGCCCTACTCTTATGAGAAAGTGGGTAATCATTTTTAATTTTTCTCGTGGTAACCTAGAACTCAGCCTTTCTGCAAAACCTTAGGTCAATGAGCTACTTTCCTGAATGATGTTTGGGTGATTGCCCCAAATAATCTATCCCCAGTCACCTGCTAGACACAAGATCCTGGGATCTTTATCTTTGAGAACTCTAGCCTGACCAGTGCAAACAGGACTCAAGAGCCCACCATTTAAGACAATATGTTATCACTGCCCCCAGCTCCTATTGATATATCAGCCTCTCATCACACTCTGTATGGGCTTGTCAGGCCTCTGCTTCAGACTTGGTGGCAGGAGTCCCAGAGACCACCTGGTAGAAACAGGCCTCATCCAACAGCACCTCATGCATGATATAGTCAGTTAACAATAGTTCTGACATAGGGGATAAGGAGGATGCTTTTTTTTTTTTTTTTAGGAGGATGCTTTTGAATGAAACAGATGACAGCACTGGGAGGGTCAATAGAAGTGCAAGCAAGCTAAAGCACAAGCCAGCCAGCAATTAGTCTGTCCCAGGAGGCCTTCTCCCATATTAGGAACCAGTTCATTAGAGAGTGAGTTAAAGCTGTCTGGATGTCCTCCATCGTGGTTGAACCATGCTGTCCATGGCATCACAATCTTCTAGATGGCTGGGACAGACCTCAGTATTCAAAAAACTAGGCACCAATTTTACTTACAAGACATAAATTTATAGTTATAGAAAATTATTTTTATGTAGATTACTGAAAACTGGGTTTATCTTATGTAGCAAGAAAATACAAAGGAAGCAAGAAAGGAAGAGGAAAAAGAGGAAGAAAAATAGGAAAATACTTTTAAATTAGGCATATGAAAATGTTTACCTTTAAAATGCTACTTTAGGGCAGCCTGGGTGGCTCAGCGGTTTAGTGCCACGTTTAGCTCAGGGTGTGATCCTGGAGACTCGGGATCGAGTCCCACGTTGGGCTCCCTGAATGGAGCCTGCTTCTCCCTCTACCTGTGTCTCTGCCTTTTTCTCTCTCTCTGTGTGTCTCTCATGAATAAATAAATAAAAATCTTAAAATAAAATAAAATAAAATTCTATTTTAATACATAGTTTTTTGCACTTTTACCAAAGAACATGACAAATCTAATTTCTGCATAAGGAATAGATTAAGGTCCTAATATTTTACTATATTTAAATTTTTTCCATAAAAGAATCCATGAAGCTGAGAGGAGCAGTTGTAAAACAAGCTCAGTACTGTTGAGTTGTTTTTGCAGTTTGAAGGTCAAGTGAAGGCCAATCCGATGAGTAGGTTGAAATCTTCATTCACAGTGCATCTCAATGGGAACATTGTAAGAATTTGGCTTTAAATTTATATGATTGAGGACTATCCCACACACTGTAGGATTTTTAGTGTCCCTGGCTGCATGCGCCAAGTATTGGTGGCCATCCTGTGCTCATTGTGGTATCCAAACAATGATCCTTCTACAACACACGTGCACATTTCTAAATAAAGGCCAGAAGCAGGCAGTACTACAATGTTCAAAGAACCCTGTTTGGAGCCACTGCTTTGTCCAAATTCCTTTTGGATATTTCAGCTAGTTTACATTCCTCCTAAAGTATGACAAGTCCTAAACTAATACGCCTAGTTTATAGTCCTCCTGTAAATTCACATATCTTTGTTTCTTCCTTCATGGGAAGGCAAGGACTTTCAAAGCAGTTATCTCAAGTACGTTTCATGCTAGTCAAAAAATCAAAAAACTTAAAAGAAATTCTAATGTTTACTGAACACAACCAATAACAACTCTCAAAGGAGAGACATGGATTTAATCAGTTTCTTAGTTCATTGTAACAACATATAACATCTCCAAGTGATATACCTAGTTTCTAGTGTAGATGTCTTAGACCATTTGTAAGTAATATTTGACCTTCTCTATATCAGAATCTTTTCAGAACCTAAAGGTGTCTTATTAATGGCTCTATTATTCTTTGTTTTCCCTGGAAGCATCAGACCACATTTAAAGTAAGTGCTAAAATGTTAAGAAAAGTTGGATCCTGAGGTTTGGCATGTGATTGTAGGATTTAAATAAAATGTTAAACCGAATACTTTCATTATCACATTGTACTTGCCTTTTCATTCAACAAAGATTCCCTCACCTCTGGACATTTCATCTTGCTGATTTAAAAAGAAAGAAAATTACCGGTTTTTGTGTGTTTTATGTTTCCTCACACCCGAGATTGTTATTACTTTTTACAAATTGAGGATAAATAGAATCATAGGTTTGCAATACCATTAATATTAATCTCTATACTACCACCATTTATTTATTGGATCAGGAAAGCTCTGTTATTGAAATTGTGAAAGAAAACTGAGACTCAGATGATTACAAAAAAGGGGCTTTGTCCTTACTAATGGACTCGTTAATAAGGTCAGGGTTACCGATACTGAATAAAAGTTTAAATTTTAATTGTGCCTATTATGTTATGACTGAGTTTGCTATCCCAAGACCAATCAATTCTATTCATTTCAGTTTCTGCCCATTAAGTAGAAAACTCAGAACATAGTTACAATCTTTTGTGTGCATTTATGATAACGTGATGAGACCATATTCAGCTGGAATTTGCATCTCACAATCTTCTATTAACCCCTAAAAATGCCATAGATTTTCATATAAATACAGTAAGGAGACAATTTAGGATAATATACTTGATATACAATCTTTTATGATGTCACAATGAGGCATCCTGAGGGAAGTGGAACAATGAGGAAAGTTTTGTTGAGGTGCAAGTTTATTTTTTTTTATTTTTTATTTTTATTTATTTATTTTTTAAATTAATTAATTTATTTATGATAGTCACACAGGAGAGAGAGAGAGAGGCAGAGACACAGGCAGAGGGAGAAGCAGGCTCCATGCACTGGGAGCCCGACGTGGGACTCGATCCCAGGTCTCCAGGATCGTGCCCTGGGCCAAAGGCAGGCGCTAAACCGCTGCGCCACCCAGGGATCCCCTGCGCCACCCAGGGATCCCAAGGTGCAAGTTTAAGCAGGTTTTTCTTGCCCTTCTTGATCCACACTGCCCAATAAAAATATAATGTGAGTTGTAGATGTGAGCTTAAATTTTTTTAGTGCTAAATAAAAAGCAATAATGAAATTAATTTCAATGGTATGTTTAACCCAACAGATCCCACATCCCCAATTTTCAACTAGTAATCTCTGTATGACATTTAGTGAGATGCTATAATGTTCTTTCTTCATACTGTCTTTTTGAAACCCTGTGTGATTTTATATACATAGCACATCTTAATTAATACTACTTATATTCCAAATGTTCAATAGCCACAAATGGCTAATTCACTACCTTACTGGACAGTGTGGCTTTAGATTTTTCTACTATAAAGATAAGGAAAAAAAAAAAAAAAAAAAAGATAAGGAAAAGGAGACTCAAGGGTAAATATCAAAAGGGAAGGAGAGAAATAAAAACAATAGAGTCAAATATATTTCTAATATCCACACCATTGAAAATTTGGTTCAGTTTCCTTCATAGAAGGAATTCTGATGGATTCAAAACAGCTTTTCTTAGGGGCTCAGCAGACTGGAGTGGAAACAAAGGCAGGAAGGGAGAAGAAATTTCAGCTGCCCTAAAAGGCAACACATTATACTGAATATTTTGGATAACAATGAGACACGCTAACAACCCTTCAAGAGATCATAATCAGAAACTGTTTTAGTTAATTTACAAGATAATAAGAAACTCAGATTTTAGTCACAAGAATGAAACTCACAGTTTTAAAATACAAAAATAAATGACAGGGATCCCTGGGTGGCTCAGCGGCTTAGCGCCTGCCTTCGGCCCAGGGCGTGATCCTGGAGTCTCAGGATGGAGTCCCACATCGGGCCCCCTGCATGGAGCCTGCTTCTCCCTCTGCCTGTGTCTCTGCCTCTCTCTCTCTCTGTGTCTCTCATGAATAAATAAATAAAATATTTAAAAATAAATAAATGACAGTTTAATACCTACAGATTTTAGGCAAAACCATAGAGCCCAAATGTCCAGATGCATCATGGAAAAAATGTAAAAATTTTCAAATTCAAATGGATATTAAACAAAAACCAGTTAGTACAAAATGTTTACCTAGTGGAATCTTACTGCTGTTTTTTAATCATTCAGAATACAATTTCCATATTGAACTCTGTCTTGTTTCAGTGAAATGTGATATATGTTATACTCTTAGCAGTAAAAATGTTGAGAAGACTTTACAGATTTATCTCTTAGCTTTCACCAAATAACAATAAATCTATATTCTCTGAAGGAAGTACAATTTAAGACAATGCCAAAAAAAATTTTAAGAATTATACCGGAAAATATAAAAACCCATGAAAACTTTCTACTTATTAAAATGTTTTTCTACTATTGATAAAAAAATTTAAACAAAAATGTGAAGGCTATAAATATAGAGTAGTTAGAGATCTGGCTTATGAAGTGTAGACACAAATGACAACAGAATTGCCAATGACTAGTTAGAAGAGATAGTATTGATTTAATCCTTGAGAATAACTAAGTATGTTCAAGTTCCTAAGTGACCTATCATTGGATGAGCACCAGAAAATGAAAAGCGACATTTTCCTCTAAAAGAATAATATATTGCTCTGGATAGATAATGTGCATTCAAATAACTACTGTAAAACATTAGACAAAACTACATTATATATGTCATTAAATAATTAAGCATCACATTTGGAACTTCCCATAACAAGTTCATGACACTGATGAAGTTTTTCAATCTCCTCAAAATCTTTCTAAAAGACAAATTTAAAAAAATGGACTTAAACCAAAGTAAAGCAAACACAATATAGCACAAATGAGCTCTTTGACCACATAACTGATAGAAAATATCCCAAAGTCCAAGAGTGCTCATTGTTGTGGTTGACATAGCAACAGGACTTGGGCAAAGTCAGATATTTTATGGCGGGAGAAGAGGCAGTTAAAGGATACTATTTTCAGCCCCAGAAGAAAAAAAAAATGTCAATTAATACTCATCCTAAACCCTTTCTAAAGCATGAGAATGACCAACAAAATGAGGAATATTCCCTAATTTTCCAGTAAGTGAAAAAAATTATACACAACCTCCATACAACTAATAGAATGATCAAAACAGAACAACGACACCACCAAATGCTGGTGAGGATGTAAGAAGAGAACTTTTATTCATTGTTGATAGGAATGCAAAATAGTATATAAACTTTGAAAGACATTTTGGTAGTTTCTTGCAAAACCAAACATACTTATATTATATGATCCAGCAATTATGCTCCTTGGTATCTACCCAAACAAGGTAAAAACTTGGTATCTACCCAAACCAAAATTCACACACAGATATTTATAGTAGCTTTATTCATAACTGCCAAAATTTGCAAAAACCAAGATGTCCTCCAGTAGATGAAAGGTAAATGAGCTGTAATACATCCAGATAATGGAATAATTTACAACACTGAAAAAATTAGCTATCAAGTCATGAAAAAACATGGAGAAAACTTAAACTTACTAACCAAAAGAAGTCTATCTGAAAACAGCTACACAATTTGTGATTTCAAGTATGTGACACTATAGAAAAGGCAAAACTATGGAATAGGGAAAAGATAAATGGTTGTCAGGGGTTGGGAGCTGAGGAGAAAGGTAGAGCACAAGGAAGTTTTAAGGCAGTGGTACTTTGTGTATTACCTTAATGGTGGATATAGGTCATTTTATGTGCACAATTCCAAAGGGAACCCCAATGTAAACTATGATCTCTGGGTGATAATGATGTGTCAATGTATGTTCATCAGTTGTAACATGTGTGCCATTCTGGTGAGGCTTTTCAATCATGGGGGAGGTCAAACAATTGAGTGAGGGCAGGTGGTAGAGGGGAAATCCATACCTTCCTTTCAATTTTGTTATGCACTTAAAGCTGCTTGGAAAAAATAAAATCTATTAAAACCAAAGTACACCCAGATTTGTGAGGATCAAGGCATGGAGTGTAACTGAGAAATTCAAAAATACCAAGTAGATACTACCTTGAGAAGGACAGAACCAAAACCTGAAGGAAAACTACTGGGAATAAAAATCCAATGGTGCAGGGCACAGCTCTAGAGGTAAGAGAGCAAGAATGGTTAGAGCATGAATAATGGAAGAGATGTGGAGAAAACAAATTATAGAAACTACTGAAATAACAAAATATAACATCTAAACCTGAGGGCACTGTCTTGAAAGGCAAGGTTCATAAAACTCTAGAGTAGATAGAGACATTGTCCTGAACCTTACTTAGCTCTGAGAAATAAATCAGGGCTAGAGAGGGAAAAAAAAATATATTTCAGTCATCCATGTTCACAGGAGAGGGAGGAACCTCAAAGCTTAAAATCTAAGGAAGTTATCCTACTGTGCATCCCCTGCTCACCTCCATAGGAATCTCCTCTAAATATCTCATGAAAGTCTGTCTTATTATGCCATAGTGTGTGGGGGGGAAAAGAGGGAGGTATAAGAAAATAGCAACATACCAAAAAAAAAAAAAAAAACCACAGGAACAAAGTATGTGAATAATTACAATATTGCAAAATGAGCTAAAATAAAGAACATCATAGAAGTTTGAAAATAATTGGACAGTCACAAATAAATAAGCTCAGAAATGAAATAGTTAGACAAAGATACGAAATGAGAACTGATTGATCATATGAAATAACTAAGATTAAGACAGAATCAAATTTATAATGACTTAATTTTAAAAAGCTCAAGAATGAATCACATCATGGAAATTCGGTAAGGAAGATAGAAGACAAGGATAAAAATTGAAAAAAAAGATAAATATATTTGGAATATCAAACAGAAAGCCAAAGAAATGGAACAGAAAAAAATATATATGAAAAACTGTCCTGAAAAGTCTTAAATCTATAGATAATTATACCAAGTAATTGGAAAATTTGACCAGGATATTAATAATGATATTTAACATAATATAACAATTGGATTTTGTCATCTAGGCACCCCTGTCAAAAATGTATATTATTTAAAGGGAGAAAAAATCAAATTGGCATCAGATTATTGACAACAATATTAAATGCTACAAAATGGAGCAACATTTTTTATATTCTCAATGAAAGAAAAGATGAGCTGAGGACTTTTTATACCTAGCCAAATTATCCTTGAGATTTTGCCGCTGAGAAGAATGTTAAGAATATATAAGAATTCAGGAAATACTGTATTCATCAGCCCATTCTGAAGAATCTATTTATCAATATGGTTCACAAATCATGAAATGAAGAGATGTTTCATGTACAAATGTCTTCAGTAAGCACCAAATATATTTAATTATAGAATTCACCTTCAAAAAAGTATATGAGAGTAAAAAAAAAAAAAAAAACTGGTTTTCTACAACTTAACAGCAAAAGACAGACATCCCACTTAAAAAGTGGGCAAAGGGGGATCCCCGGGTGGCGCAGCAGTTTGGCGCCTGCCTTTGGCCCAGGGCGTGATCCTGGAGACCCGGGATCGAATCCCACGTCGGGCTCCTGGTGCATGGAGCCTGCTTCTCCCTCTGCCTATGTCTCTGCCTCTCTCTCTCTCTCTCTCTCTCTGTGTTACTATCATAAATAAATAAAAAATTAAAAAAAATAAAAATAAAAAAAAATAAAAAGTGGGCAAAGGATAGACATTTCTCAAAGAAGCCACACAAATGGCCAATGGGAACATTAAAAGATGTTCAACATTATCATCACATCAACAGCCTTTAGAGAAATGCAAATCAAAACCACAAATAGATATCCCTTCACAACTTCACATCTACTAAGATGGCTCTACTAAAGCTGTACAAACACTAGCAACAACCAGAAACAGAAAATAGCAAGTATTAAAAGGATGCAGTTAAATTAGAACCCTTGTAAATTTGGGATGGGGTGGGGATGTGATATGATCTAGCTACTGTGAAAAACAATTTGATGATTCCCCAAAAAGTTACACATAGGATTACCATATGACTGACCATTTCCACTCCTACCTGTATATACCCCAAATATTTGAAAATAGAGACATAAACTCTGTTATGTACTTGTACATCATTGTTTGTTGCAGCATTACTCACAAGAGCCAGTAAGGTGAAAAAAGTCTAAGTGTTCATCAATGGATGAACAGAATTTTTATATGTGGTATATACATACAATGGGAAATTATTAAGCCATGAAAATGAATAAAGTTCTGACACATACTACAATATGCATAACCTTGAAAACATGCTAAGTAAAATAAATCAAGCACAGAGAAAAAACATTTGCTTATAGATTCGAGTTGGCTGTGGCTGGAGACAGGGAGAAATGAAGAGCTACTGTTGAATGGTTTCAGAATTCCTGTCTGGAATGATGAAAAAAATTTAGAAATAGAGAGTTGTGATAGTTAAGTACACTGTGACTGTATTTAAAGCAATGAATTGTACACTGAAAAATGGTTAAAATAATGCATTTTAAATATATGTCTATGGCGATGAAAACTTTTAAACAGTGGTATTATAAACTCTATTAAGATAGTAGAATTAATAAAATTATTAAATACAGAATGGGAAGAAGTAGAATTAGAATAGTCATGGATTGCCATGTAGATGTTGGCTGGTAGGAAAGTATCACCTCTTGCATCTGACAAATCAAGCCATAGGAGCTTAAATAAATTCAACAGAACAAAAATTTCTAGGTGTGCTACTCAGCTCTCTTCATGGAATTGTTTATCACTTGAATCCTGGCTTTGGTTGCCCTTTCCTTTTATCTGCCATCTCTGTCCCTTTGGCTGTTAGAATCATTTGCCTGGTTGTCATTCCTAAAAATGGATGTATTACAAGAATGAATTGTTCTTGAACAACTAAAAATATCTTTTTTTCCGGTCATATAGAATGAATAGTTTTCTATCTTCAAAATTCTGGGCTTCAAAGAATTTTCCCTCAAACTTTGGATGCGCTCTACTGTCAGCTGCCATGTATTTTTGCCAATGATAAGTCTGATGCCAGCCAAATGCTTATTTCTTTGTAAGTGGCCTGTTTTGTCATTTTGTTTTGTTTTGTTTTGCTTTTTTTGGGTTTCCCTCTCCTGTCTGGATGTCCTGAGAATTTTCTATTTAAAATCAGTGCATAGGGATCCCTGGGTGGCTCAACAGTTTACCACCTGCCTTTGGCCCAGGGCGTGATCCTGAAGTCCCAGGATCAAGTCCTACGTCGGGCTCCTTGAGGGAGCCTGCTTCTCAATCTGCCTGTGTCTCTGCCTCTCTCTCTGTGTCTCTCATAAATAAATAAATAAATAAATAAATAAATAAATAAATAAATAAACAAACAAACAAACAAACAAACAAAATCTTTAAAAAATAAATTGGTGCACGGTATGAATTTTTTCCCTCCTTTTTCTCCCTTTCCATCTTGAAGTCTCATTTGTCTCTGAACTCTGAGAAATTATGTTTTTTTGTTTTTCTTCCTCTTCATCTTTTATTATTCTCTTCCCTTAATTTTCTCTTTTTTTTTTTTTTTTGAAATTTCTATGAATTGAATGTTGAATCTATTGGATTAATCCTCTTTTATTTATTTATTTTTTAAAATTTTCTTCCCCTAATCCCTTTCATTTCTCTGTACTAGGAGATTTTCCTGGACTGAAACTGTAACTCTTCTATTAATTTTTTTGGAAATTACATTGTTTTAAAGATTTTATTTATTTATTCATGAGAGACACAGAGAGGTAGAGACATAGGCAGAGAGAGAAGCAGCCTCCATGCAGGGAGCCTGATGTGAGACTCAATCCTGGGACTCCAGGATCACATCCTGAGCCAAAGGAAGACACTCAATTGCTGAGCCACCCAGGTGTCCCTAGAAATTACCTTTTAAATTGCCAAGAGTTCTTTCTAACTCTCTGTATCTTTAATTTTTGTATATAATGTTTATAAGTATAAAATCTTTTTCAACTTTTCTGAGGACACCTAACTGAAGGGTTTTCAGCTTTGTTATGACTGTATTTTCTAACTTATTTCTGGTTATATGGATATGGGCCATCAATTAGCAAGTGCTACTTTAGGGTTATCAGCTGTATATTGTATTACCCTTCCTCTCACACCACTAAAATGGTGACGCTCCATGCTGAGGAATAAAACTGAGGAGCTTTATTAAAAATTTTTTTAAAAGCTTTATTATCTGAACCTTATCTCTAAATGTTCAGATGCATATGGTTTAAGTATTCAACTGAAGATTAATTTTTAAAATAATCTTCAATGTGATTCTTATTATCAGCCAGATTTGTAAACTTGATTCCAAGATCCTAGATTGAGGTAAAGTGAAGGAATTTAAGTACTGGGCCATTGGTGTTTTGTTTGCATTCCAGAATTACCAGTGCAGATTATCTATTGCTGGTACTTGTAAATCTACCTTTGAATAAGGTCCTTAAGAAAATCTTAGGCACACAGATATCTAAGAGCCATTAGTCTAATAGATTTCAAGGTTTACCCCAACCTCAAACTCACCACATCCTACTATGAAGAACATAGGGGACATAAGTCAAAGCCAGCTGGTCTGGGAATGCTGCTGGAGAGGTGCTTTCAGAGGGAGGAGGAAAGACGTTGAAGACTATTTGCTTATTCAGTATGTACTCTGGACTATTTTCATAGGATTCCACTTTTAGATCATGGCTATTTGCTTCTTTTGATTCCATGCTATTTTGGAACTCCCTTCTCATCTCTTGATATGATCAAAGTGAGCTCTTATCTTGTCTCATACAACACTGAGAAGCCAGGCAAATTCCACAGTCGGGTGTATGGGAAAGGAAGAATATTTAGTCTAGCTTGTAGTTCATACAAAACCATTTCTTGTGACTAAACTGAATTCAGCAGAATTCATCAGGGTTATAGATCTACAGAGCAATTGGTTGTCTCTGTAATAAGTTTAATAAAGAGCATGCAATTTACTTATCTACATAAAATAGCACTGCCCACCTCCATCCCTCTCTAATCTCTCGTGTTGATCCATTCTTATTCATAGCACTTATTACTACCTTACAGAGTATATAATCATTTATTTTTATTGTCTTCTCGCTAACTACAATTTAAATCCTATTCAAAGTGAACATTTGTTTCCTCTCTACTGTACCCCTAGCATGACAGGCCTCCAATAAACATATATTGAATAAATGAATTTACCTTCATATCTTTTATTATGTCTCCTGACGTCCCACCTGGGAATGATAAGTGAGCATAAGATTGGCTACTGATTGTGACCCCAAAAAAATGGACTTTGGAAGAAGATACAAAAGTCCTGATTCTAGCAATAAGCATAGTATCCAACAATCTTAATACCAAAATAAAAGTACAATGTTAAAAATTCAATTTAATAAGGGTTTCTTTAAAAAATTTTTTTAATTTTTAAATTTTTTTTTCAATTTTTTGGTACTGGGATACCCAAAAAAAGAGACAGTTCAACAAGCCTCTTAACTTCTTAAGGAACCAGAGGTACACACATATACTTTTAAGTTTATTTGTGATTATATATGTGCATACTAAATCTAGAACAAGGATGTTGGTACAGAATTTCAAAAATGATTCTTTCCATTTCTTTATGCCTGAATTCTTGAGCTTCATTCTGATAGTCATTTGAAATAATGGATATTTAGTATGAAGGAACTCATTACAGAAACACTGTGGTAGTCTAATGAGATACTTTTGGAAAAAAAATTCGTGCTTGACAGTTCAAATTCATTACTGCTGACAACACTGGCAGCTTAGATTAGTATATACTCTCACACTGAAAATAGTATCTGAAGCCAGGTAAAGACTAAGACAATAAAATTGTTGTGTGATTTCAAAAACCATAGATCATGTTATTTTTCCTTCTGAAAAAAGAGAGCAAAAAGATTGAATTGTTGGCCTATTGCATTGCAAATAAATGAAGCAGAATTTCTAATTTACAAAATTTTAATACAGAGCAAGGTACATGTATGTCATTTGAATTTCTATAATTGTGGTCAGCCATATTCTGAACTTAATGGGATACTTGATACAATTTCTTCCTATGGTTCCTCATTTAGCCTCCTACTGGCATTTGTTTCCCTTCTCTAATTCCAGAAAATTAAAATCCATCTCTAATGATTCCAGTATATTCTATGTCTTAGGTAGTTCAAGGTTTATCCTCACTCTTAGTGTCTCTGGCCAGGAGAGAAAGACTTTATAGGAAACTAATATATGGTCACTGAATCTGAGACTTGGACTCTGAATAGACAATATTATAGGGCATGTTAGGTAAAGATGAGAGCATGCCCTATAAAAAGGCGCAAGCCCTACAGCAGCAATTTATGGAATGCTTACAGCCAAATAACTAAAAGCCCAGCTTCATTATACAAATAGTTCTTTGAAATAATGAGAGAAGGTCCCCTAATAAGAAGCTTCTCTGTTGCGGTGTTGAGCTTCTCTAGAGACATTAAGAGCATGAGCTTCCATAGTCAGGGCTCAATTATCCCACGTATAGTCCTTTAAGCTGTCCACTCAGAATACAGTTGTTATCCCAACATTGTGACCATCTCTGCTGCAATATTTCCTGGTCTGAGTAATTACCATTCTCATTTGGCTTCTGAGGCCTTTTGACTTTTCCTACTGTCATCCTAACTGCACTAAAATCTACTTTCAACATACCATCCAGAGGGATTCTTTTAAAACTTAAGTAAAATTACACCACTCTTGTGGGTAGAGCTTCCCAATTTACTGAGAGTAAGTGCCAAGGACTTAGCAAAGTCTTTCCTTCTCCCCTCGCACCACTACCTCTCCACCTTCCCCCCACCACCTAACCACATCATGTACTCCCCGTTACTCCTCTACTCCAGACAGCACCTCAAACACACTGAGCTCCCATTGTAGAGTCTTTGCACTAGTGTTTTCTAGAATGATCTTCCCCTTGTTTATATGCATGACTAATTTCCTTGTCAACCTTAAATCTTTACTTAAAAATCACCTACTCATGAGACCGATCCTGATACCCTATTTAATATTGTACCTGTTCATCTCTATTCTTGATCCCATTCTAGTTTTACCATAACATTTATCACCTTCTAACTTATTATATAATAAAATTATTTATTTTAATTATTGCTTTTATGAACTGAATGTTTGTGTCTCCCCAAAATTCATATTTTAAATCCTAACCCAGGGATCCCTGGGTGGCGCTGCGGTTTAGCGCCTGCCTTTGGCCCAGGGCGCGATCCTGGAGACCCGGGATCGAATCCCACATCGGGCTCCCGGTGCATGGAGCCTGCTTCTCCCTCTGCCTGTGTCTCTGCCTCTCTCTCTCTCTCTGTGTGACTATCATAAATAAATAAAAATTAAAAAAAAATCTATTTAAATCCTAACCCCCAATATGATGGTATTAAAAAGTAATTAGCTCTTGAAAGCAAAGCCCTTATGAATGGGATTGGGGCCCTGATGAGAAGGGACAGGGGAATAAAGGGAGCTTATTTCATATCTCTGCTTCTCCATCACATGATAATATGAAAAACTGGGAACTACTTGCAAACAAGGAAGTGGTCCTCACCAGAATCTGACCATGCTGGTGCCCTGATCTCTGACTTCCAGACTCCAGAACTGTGAGAAATTTGTTACTGATAAACCACTCAGTTTATGATGTTTTGTCATATTAGCCTGAGACAACTAAAACCACTACATATTGTTTTTCTCCCATAAACAAGATAACAATTTACATTAGGCCATTTTAGGGGTTTTTGTTGTAACAGACTTGAGAAGCCCTTTTATCATTCTTAACATATTTCACAAACTCCAGTTTTGCTTAGAGTTTTTTATTTCCAGATACTCTTACAATATCTAACCATGATTTTATATAAGTCTTTAAGTTTTTTATTTACATTCACCTATATATAACAATTAAAGTCTAATTTAATAGGAAGTTCTCCATGCAGTTACTTTTATTTCTTTACATCTTTCTTTCTCTTTCTCTCTCTTTTTTTCCCCTCCCTGGAATTATCTTCAACTGTACTGCCAATGTTATGCTTCTCATTTCCCTTTCCCTTTAAAAGACTGCCAGCTTTTGAAGACAATTTTCTGGTCTAAGTTATATGTCTAAACATACCCTACCCCAGGCAAATTCCATGGACACTCAACATATTTATCATTTATATTTTAACATAAAATTCTCATTAGCATTAGTTAAGTGTGAGAAATGTCCTTAAGTTTTTTCACTACCCAAACAATGAAATTGTCAAAAGGAGGGCAAACATTCCTCACATGTTCAGTGTTAGCAGAATAAAATTTCCAGGAGATAAGTGAATATGTGAGGTCAGCCATCAGCATAGTATTTTCTGTTTGTGAGCTCTATGAGCATTAAGCTTCTCCTCCATCTAGCTAGGCAATCTCTACTATTATCTCACAAAAGTTCCGCTTTGGTTTCTCTCAGCATGGCCCCTCAATCATGACCTGTCCATTTTGGTTCTACATGTATTTGTATCTGCCACCTCATGTTCCTTTTAGATCAGATTCTAGAAAAAAATATATATCCCTCTGCTGACAGATTATCATCATGATTTTCATCTCAATGTGTATTAATGTTACATAATATATCATGATCATTTTCCTTTATTAAAATTTAATGCTTCCTTGTGTGTTCTGAGACTATATTCTATGCAGTGTCCCTCTGAAAACTGTGGGGCACTGCCCTACCTATTGTTCTCTTTTCTTTATTTTCTTTAAAAGATTTATTTATTTTAGAGAGAGAGTGATCACAAGCAGGAGGGGAAGAGGGAAAGGAAGAATTTCAAGTAGACTATGCACTGAGCACAGAGCCCAATGTGGAGCTTGATCTCATGTACTCTAAGATCACAACCCTGAGATCAAAACCTGAGATGAGTTGAAACAAAGAGCTGGATACTGAACCAACTACACCACCCAGGTACTCCAATTGTTCCATAGCCTGTAAAGCAGTTTCTAGAAAGAATTCTTCACAAGAGAATATATCTCTAGCTATAAATCTATCATTTTATAACAAATAAAAATTCATACCCACATAGCTAGATTTTGTTATTTGACATCTGCTATGTGGATAATTGCTCGATTCCAATCTCTTCTTCATCATTTCACTGTCATAAACTTCAATTTGAAAAGAGATTCAAATGTCACTTATTTCCCTAAATTCTCTAGTTCTCATTTTAAAATATCAAGGATGTAGAGAATAATAGTCAAAGGAGATAAGCCAGCATCATGCAAACACATTCAAAAACAGAAAGAGTTATAATTTTTTAATAATTGCTCAAAAGCTACTCTACTATCATAAAATACCAATGTAATAGCTGTACTAATGGAAGTATTTATAGTTTTAAAAATCTTTTAGAGATTTGCATGCTACTTAGACTAAATCATGATGAAACTATCAAACATGGGAGGAAACTAATTCTGAGTGGTGGAGTACTGCCAACATTTCACCAATTTTTCCCTAGAGAACAATGAAACAAAGATCATCATTCATAAGAGCAGTCTATCAAAGAGATGTTTAAAGCTTTCAATTGTTAAAGAGTAGATGCTGAAATGACAGGGCTTTAAGATTCCCTCAACTCCCAAAGATCTCTCAAATTTCACATCTAGTGTCTCAAACTCATGGCTTATATCATTCTATTCAGAATTCAGGAAGCTACAACAACATGAAACATGTTCTTCTGCTTCATTGAATTGAATATACTAGTTTAATTAGTTTGATAATAAATTTTTACAGACTCATAATTTCTGGAAAGAATCAAAGACATTTGTCTATTCCACCAAAATGCATGTCTTTCCTAAACACATTGCATTTTGACATTGATATATGGTAGGGATGAGGGGAAAAGACTCATGAGTGACCTTGAAAGGCTTCTCAAGATAGCTTATACTATTTAATTTCTGAGAAAGTTAGACACCAGCATGCTTCAAGAGTTCCTCAATGTTTTCCTGGTGACAGATATACCTCCTGTTGCCCACTACATTCTGTGAGATTTGAAAGTACACAGGGACTGGATCCTTTGCTACCAAACATATTGGAAAACCACAGACATGATTAGACTTGGTGGTTTCATGTGTTTTATCAGCCAGTGACATCATGACAGATGAGAATGTTCTGCCAAGAAAAGTCAAAATTTCCTAACATTAAGGATTTCGCAGACAAATCACATGTACTAAATGTCATTTAATCTATACAATGATTTGAACATAATCCAGACCTAAGGCAAGAAAAAAATTCTCAACCACCAAGCTTGTTATATAGCAAGACATTTGATTTAGAGCAAAACCCTAAGGATTTGCAAACTATTTAAATAAAATAGTTTGATAACTACAAAAAAGAATATGTTCTTCTGTTTTTCCACTATTATCTCATTTGATGAAGCATCAAACTCCCTACTGGGAAAAACAGACAAGAGCTAGTAAATAGTACCTTGCTTTTAATGTTCTTCTTTTATCTGTGAATCGCAAAAGGAATACAGCAATAAGTAAATGAATGGAATGATATATGCAGAGAACAGAGCATTCTACTGAAATTGCTCCTTTTAGAGATAAAACTCTAGGATAAGTTTGTCCAAGGGGAGATTAAAGCAAGTCAGCAGTGTTTCTCTAAGACAAATTGGCATTACACTTCCCAAGGAATGGCTTTTTATCAAGCATAGTCATTTAGATAAAGTATAATCAAACAAATATAAACCTAATACACACTTCCCAATTTTTTTTAACACGAAACTAATCTTTATAGGATCATGTCCAAAAGCAAGCTCCTTAAAAGCTGCACTCTGTGGACAATTGCCTAAGAGAACAATGACCCATTCCTCAATAAAGGGGGTTTAATAAAGCAGAATGAAGCCATGATTGGGTTCTTTATTTATGAGACATTGAGGAGCAGCTGCATGGTGTGTGCTACTTTCTAAATGGGTTCCGCCTCCAGCAGTTGTCTAGACCAGATGGAAAAGTGACAAGCTCCACTTAATATGTCACAGCATCAGCATGGTCATAAAAAAGTCCCCAGCAATTCTCTTTTGAACAGAAGCCACCTGTTTACTATAAACACACCTTTTATTTCTCAAATTGCAATTTTAATTTGCAACTTGCACCTGAAAGGTAGCGCACCTTTGAGTTCAAAGCTGCCAGGTTGCAAGTCAATCACGAATGTTTGAAGACTTCACATCTCTATGGTGAATTTGGGCAGTTTTAAAACCTTAATGTGTCCAAAGATTGGTTGTAAATGATCCAATCCATCTTTTCTTAGGAGGAAGTTTTGTCATAATTATAATTTCAGTTGGCATTTTATTTAGCTCTTGCTTTATTGTAGAACTATGTTTATTAGAAACAGACTCATTACCCTTTTGGTTATTAGAAACAGATTCATTATGCTTTCTAATTTATCTCAGTAGCAGAAATTTAGGATGAAAAACTGAAGATTTGGCTCTCTAGCCTATGGCTATTACTTCTTCACAGAAAGGAGTGTTTCATCAGGCATCTGGGGCCCCTTGCCATTCATTATTAGAGATCATTGGTGTCTCTAAATGTATATGATAGCTTAGAAAAGATCATACGTCTCATCAGAGGGAAAGAAAAAAATACTTTAAAAAATTGGAGCTAATGCATAAATCTAAAATCAAAGATAACAGACATTGCTAGAGCATCAATTCGTATTACTGTGCAATAAATCTATTAGAGTAGACACAATCTCTCTCTGAACCAAGACATTCAGCACAGGAATGAGGCAAAAGTAGAAAAAAAAATTCTTACTTGGATGATGAATTCTACAAGAAATTTATGGTATAGCTCAGTTTTTCTATTACAGGTTTTATTAGGAGCCTGGGATTAAACTTGGATCCCTTCAGGATCTAATGTACAGATAATTTTTCTTGCCCTTTTTCTCTTTGGCTACAAACTTACCCAGTAAGTTAATAATGCTAAATCCAGAACATATAAAGGATTCTTCACGTAGCAATATTTCCAAAAAGGAGTAACAATAAGTTTCATCAGCAGGGTTGGAGTATAACAGAGGTTAATTGGGAATTTCTCCAGTTACTGATATTTTAGAGGAAAAAAAAACACAAATTTAGACAGCAACTTATGTTGTGTCCCTGTACCATCCTGGTCTGCCTGCCTATGTTAGAGGGTCTGAAAGGGTTCACTAGTCACAAACATGTAGATATGTTCTTTGTTTTTGGTTTTTTTTAAGATTTTATTTATTCATGAGAGACTCAGAGAGAGAGAGAGAGAGAGAGAGGCAGAGACACAGGCAGAGGGAGAAGCAGGCTCCATGCAGGGACCCAACGTGGGACTTGATCCCGGGTCTCCAGGATCACACCCTGGACTGAAGGTGGCGCTAAACCGTTGAGCCACCCAGGCTGCCCCTTTCTTTTTGTTTTAAACTGCATATCTATGTTTTATATATATACTTATATATTTGTTTTGTTTTTTTAGAACCAAGTCTTCTGGTTTACACTAAGAGAAAAAAAAAACATTGAAATAATTGGGAATGAAAAGGGACAATCGATTGCTTAGAATATGTGTAAGGCAGTGCTGCTCTGGGAGCTCAGATGGTCATGACATTGTTGAGTTACACACTAGAAGGCAATCGACATCACCATGTAGTACATACCACACCATTCACTTACACAGACATCTCTTGTTATACATATATACTACAGACAAGATATTTCATAAGACAGAAACGGGTCAAGTTTAATGTCAATCACTGCAATGATCACACACATTAAACAAAAAGCCACTTTCTTGATTGTGCCCTCTCCCAAACTCCCACCACAAATATTCAAAGATCCAAGATGAAAGAAAATTAGCAAATACTCTAATATAGGCATGCAAGTCATATAGTAGATTGCATTTTGATCTCCAGGATCCAGCAGCTTTCTCCATTTAACCATATTTTCATCTTCTCAGCTAAGCAGCTCCTACAGGAAAACCACAACCATCATTTTGTACACACGGGCTTGCAGTAACTCACTTGTCATCCTTCACAGCAAGCCCTGCAGTACTATTTCCCAGCTTATAAGAAACAGAAGGATCTCATCAAACATACATGTAGAATAAGTGGTGAAAAAGAAAATGTTCCTGACTTTATGCATTCAACCAAATAATGCTAAAAGTATTTCTGAATATAGTATCATATAGATTCAAAGAATAAAAGCAAAAGTACATTTCTTTTGTGGGAAATAGGCAATCTCTCACTTAAGAGAGAAAAATATAAAACAGCATTTCTTTTTACAAAAGAAATTACCTTAATATTGAGTATGATAGTCAGAAAGTTTTTCCCTAATATATATAGCATGATCTCATCATTTTTCAGAAACTTCTAACAATCCTTCTTCTAAAGGTAGACATGCTCTCACACAATTAAGCAAGCATTTGTTGGCTACTACATCTATTTGGTTAACTCCTAATAAAGAGAAGGGGGCAATTTATGTTTTTCAAAAATATAAAAGTGACACTTTTATTTTTATAACATTTTACTGTTTGCTATTTGCAAGGTGGTTTACAAGTCATTAGCATATCCTCCTAGTATTTGTCACTATTAACATTCCAATCTTAAAGCTGAGAAAGCAGAAAATAAAAGATTTATACAAAGCTACTGACTAAATCTGGTGCAGTACAGGATTACTCTCCATTGAAGTAAGTCACTATTTTTAATTCAAAATTTTACCAAAATAGGTAAGATATAGCAAATCAGAACATGTTCAAATTACTTTTTTTGGGGGGGGTCCCCAATATGTTATAACATTTTACAGTAGAGTTTAGACTTGACCTTAATATTTCAAATTTTAAAATTTGAGTCATTTAGGAAAATATTTATTATGTGTGTGACATCTTTGTATAACTAGAAATAAGCTTATTTTCATTTAATTATTTATATCATGGAGAGGTTACAAAGTTAAATGACTTCAAGGTAGTTTTTAGGGTCTACATTAATGCACTGACCACCTGAGAATCTTTAATGCTAAATAACTCAGTAAAGTTTTCTTTTTTTTTTTTTTAAGATTTTATTTATTCATGAAAGACACAGAGAGAGAAAGGCAGAGATGCAGGCAGAGGGAGAAGCAGGCTCCAGGCAGGGAGCCTTATGTGGGACTCGATCCCGAGACCAAGGATCACACCCTGAGCCAGGGGCAGGTGTTCAACTGCTGAGCCACCCAGGTGTCCGAAGTTTTCTTTTATATTTCTGTTCATGTCACTAGACATAAACAGAAGAAAAATAGTTAAAATTGTGAAATATTCACTTCCATTACCTTAGTAATTTAATGAATAACTATTATCAATATTATTTAAAATATTTATAAGCAAAATAATCTATATTTATTACCCTTTATGGCAAGACACTCTACCATTAAAGGTTTGTTCTCAACTGAATATTTTATAGGATAAGGAAGATGAAGAATGTAGCCTATTGACTTCAGTATTGCTAGCAACTAAGTACAGAGCTAAATTACAAAATTTTTTATTGTATTCTAAAATTTTATACTAATATATGCACTAATTTTTAATGTTAAGAATTTAAACAAGAGAATGGTACAGAGTACAAAGCCCCTTTCATTTGACATATTCTCACCTAAAATTGAACAAATTCACAAAGTTGGTACTGTTATTTCATTTTACAGATGAAAAAACTGAGGCGCAGATTGGTTCAGTAACTTGTGTAAGTATCAGTGATTGAATAGCAGACTCAGAACTCAACCCAAAGCTCTGAAGCCCCCACCCAAATCCACATAATTATGATTCTTAAAATTTAATGAGAATATAAGATACCCATTTCTGACCAAGATGGAATAAAAGTTTCCAGATTTATCCTCCTCTGAATCAATTAAGAAGATGAACAACATATATGAAACAACATTATTCAAGATAGTGGACATTTAGCAATGAAAGACCTTGATCCCTGAGAGATGAGAAACAACAAATGAGATGGGCCCTGCACTGACCTTAGCTTTCTGTGGAGGTTTCTAAGCTGAAATGCAGTGAAGGGAGATAATTGTGAATATCAGCAGTCTGCCACAGTTAAGGAGGCAGAATTAGAAGATTAGACAGCTAGAGCTCATAGGACACAGTACTGGAAAAGAGAGAGCTATATACACAAAAATCTAGAGACCTTTGGAAAGTATGCTTTATATATTCAGCTGGTTGGTAATCCATTTATTTGAGAAAACCATGCAAGGACAGGAAAAGAACCACCAGAAATAATAGCTGAAGAACAAAGAAGAGTGGAAATATGCCCATTCCCACCAAGTGGGCTAGAAAACTTCATAATTCACAGGGCACTGAATAAAATACTCAGAAGGGTCTTGTCTTGGTAATGGAGCAAAATTGCCCTAGACTAAATGCTAACAAAGCTGAAAAGCAAGATCCAAAAGACCATGTTATTTCTGTACAAATCAACTGTCTCACAATAAAGCTAAAAATTTTTTAGAAAATTATTCAGTGACCAAAAAAATAGAATTTACACTGTCTGGTGTCCAGACAAAAAATATAAGGCATTAGAAAAAACAAAAATATACCACCCGTAATAAAAAGAAGATAAATCATTCAAAAGTGACTCATAACTAGTGCAAATTGAATTAGCAGAAAAAATATTAAAACTATAAGCCACATAGCTAACATTATTCTTAATGGTGAAACATCAGATGCTTTACCTAAAGATTAGGAATAAGACACGGACGTCCATTTGGCTACTTGTAATATACACGCTGTCCTGGAGGTTCTTGTTAGGGCAATTAGGCAAGAAAAAGAAATATAGGGTATCAAGATTGGAGAGGAAAAAATTCAACTACAGTTGGCTCTTGAATAATATGGGGGTTAGTGGTTCTGACCCCTTGCATCATCAAAAGTCCATATATAACTTTTGACTCCCTTAAACTTAATTACTTACAGCCTACTGTTGACCCAAAGCTTTATCAATAATAGTTGATTGACACATATTTTGTGTTATATATATTATATGCAGTGTTCTTATAATAAAGTAAGCTAGAGAACAGAAAATGTTAAGAAATCATAAGGAAGTAAAAATACATTTATAGTATTATACAGTATTTAGTTGAAAAATCTGTGTATAACTGGACCTGCATAGTTCATATCTGTATTGTTCAAGGGTCAACTATTATTAGATCACGTGATCTTTTATATTAAAAAACCCTAAAGAACCCACTAAAAACTATGAGACCTAAAGTATTAGTAAACCAAGTTACAATGAACTAGAGGATTCTTGTGCATTATTGCTTGGAATATATATTGGCATAACCACTATGAAAAACAATATGGAGGTTACTCAAAAAATTAAAAGTAGACCTACCATGTGCCCAGAAACCTCTCTTTTGGGTGTATATCTGGAGAAAATAAAATAGAATTTCAAAGAAATATCTGCATAATTATGTTCATCACAGCATTACTCACAATAATCAAAACATGGAAACAAAGTGTCCATCCATGGTTGAATGGATACAGAAAGTGGGGTATTCATACACAACAGACTATTACTCATAAGAAAGAAGGAAATCCTGCCATTTGTCACAATATGGATGAATCTTGAGTGCATTATACATAGTGAAATAAGTCACAGAAAGATAAATAAACAAGTACTCCATGAGCCACTTATATATGGAATTTTAAAAAGTACCAGTCATAGAAACAGAGTAGAAAAGTGGTTTCCAAGGACTTGGGGAGGGGGGGTGAGGTTAATGAGATGTTGGTCAAAGGGTGTAAATTTCCAGTTATAAGATGAACAACTTCTGAAGATCATTGTACAGCATGGTGACTATAGTTAACAATATTTTATTGTATACTTGAAAGTTGCCAAGAGAGTAGATCTTAAATGTTCTCACCATAAAAACAAAAAATGAAAATAATGGTAATTATGTGAGATAAAATATGTGTTAAATAATCTTATTTAACATAAGATATCTTAAATATCTTATGTATTAAATCATCACATTGTATACCTTTAACTTTCACAATACTTATTACTTGTCAATTACATCTTAATAAAATTATAAAAATGGATATTTTAATATGCCTATATCTATTACAATGCATCTGTTTTCATATAGAAATCAAAACTTATCAAATTGTATCCTTTATCCAAAGTTTATTGTGTATCAATTATCTCACTAAAGCTGCTTTAAAAAAACTAGGTGGGGGGAAGAACATGATAGAAGTAGAATGTGGTAGAAATGACACTGTTCGCTTTTTTTAAGTCTGGGCCATAAAGTGTGATTTATCTTCCAATTTGTTGCTTGAAAACTCACTTTAGAATCCTGAGCCACCATGTAAGATCTGATTACCTTGAGACCATCTGTTAGAAAGACCAAATCACACTGCAGGAGCCTCATGGAGATGTTCCTGTCAATAGCTCTAGATGAAGTCTCAACAGCATTCATCAACCAAAATGCATGTGAATAAAAATGCTTCTGGATGATACTAGGCTTCAGTCATCACATCAATCTCAGGAATCAAGTTTCAAGAGGCTCAGTCAAAATTATATAGATACAAGTCATTATCACTAGTCTTCATTCTTGAATTAAGAAACTATGAGCATAGGGACTCCTGGGTGGCTCAGCAGTTGAGCATCTGCCTTCAGCTCAGGGCATAATCCCGGGGTCCAGGGATCGAGTCCCACATTGGGCTCCCTGCGATGAGCCTGCTTCTCCCTCTGCCTGTGTTTCTGCCTCTCTCTGTGTGTCTCTCATGAATAAATAAATAAAGTCTTAAAAAAAAAAACTATGAGCATAATCAAATTGTTGCTTTCAGTTGCTAAATTTTGGATTAATTTTTTTGTACAATAATTATCTGGAAGACTTAGACTAAGTTTCCTGTAGATAACAATCATAAAATCCATAACATTTTTTAAAAACCCAGCTATTTGAGGTCACTGGTAAGCAATAAAAATTAGGCTGAACCTGGAAATGAGGCCACTCTTAGACAATTGAATTGGGTGAGATTTCCATGTTTACAGTTTTTGCCTATTGCTTACTCTAAACTAGACTGTTCAGGTGACAGAAAGCTACATTTTCATGGACTCCAAGCTCTCAGAGAACAGTTTCAAGCTGACAACATGGCTGAAATATTGGAAGGAAAGGAAGGAGCTACATAGGGATGAACTTCAAAACCTGTGTTTAAGAATTGTCCCAATTCTCCTGGCCTGATCCGTTTTCTAGGTTTTCTTTCCCACAATCATCCTGACCTTCACAGAATTCTTTTTTTTTTAAGATGTTACTTATTTATTTATTCATGAGAGACACACAGAGAGAGGCAGAGACACAGGCAGAGAGAGAAGCAGGCTCCCCGTGGGGAGCCCAATGTGGGACTCCATCCCAGGACGACCTGGGTGAAGGCAGGTGCCCAACCACTGAGCCAGCCAGGCGTCCCCACAGAATTCCTATCAATGTCCACCCCTTATCCCAACACCAATGTTTTATTCCCTGCTTTGGTAAAGGATGCTTTCAGAGACAAAGAAGTTGATGAGTGAGCCACACAGAATCAGTTCAATGCAATATACCTATATTTCCCCACTGTCAAACTCCTTCCTTTATACTGTATCAAGACATAAATGGAAGGTCAATTTCCTTTCTCTATCAGGTCTAGGCTGCAGCTACTGTCTGTGAGCAAGGAGAGGCATTCCCAACTATCTGAGCTGCTGAAGTACAGGATCTTTGGTGCGGAGGCTCATTTTGACAAGCTCTGCTTAGACAAAAACCTAGGCTTCTTTTCCCCTGATGTTAGGAGAACGAGCATCAGAAGAAACATTCCTACATCTATTTCCCAGAATTTTATAGTAAAGATGAACACAATCTTTGCCTTTCTGCTGTTATACCAGTCATATCCCAGGTTTGACTTTATAATTGGCTCCTTGGGGTATGCTAGAATTTGGAGGCAATGAGGTGTGGTTGGATAGCACATTAGGAGAAATAGCTTCTTCTTGCTGAGTTGCTTCCTCCTGCCAGGTTATCAAAGGATTTTCAGTAAAGTCAAGAACAGTTTCATCCGACGAGAGGAGAGACTGCTTCTGCTGATAAGGGAGGTGTGTTTGGGCTCAAGACCTTGGGTTATTCCTATTCATTTGGATCTTCTCAAATATTCTCAGTCTAGTTATTAGCTCTGTACTCTTTCCCAACCAATAATATGACTTTGATTTCTTTTTATTATATCTATTCTGCTCTACCTGCCAGCAATATTACAGAATGGTCACAGCGACATGCTTTTTTTTTTTTTTTAACTATACACTGAGATTTGAAGTTTTAACCTTGCTAATTTATTTCTAGTTAGACATAGCCATAACACCACACATCCTTGGCATTCTTCATCCCCTTTTAAATTTTTTAAAAGATTTTATTTATTTATTCATGAGAGAGAGAGAGAGAGAAAGAGAGAGGCAGAGACACAGGCAGAGGGAGAAGCAGGCTGTATGTAGGGAGCCCGATGTGGGACTTGATCCTGGGACTCCAGGATCATGCCCTGGGCCAGAGGCAGGCGCTCAACCGCTGAGCCACCCAGGGATCCCTTCTTCATCCCTTTTACATGACTCCAGGGACTACAATTTGCCATCATGTTACAGACTACCAGAATCCCATCCATTAGCAAGATGACCAAACCCTGTTCCTAGTTTCTTTGAAGTGATTTACTTTACCATGTAAGGTTTATTGATGAAACCAACATAAAACATTTTTTGATTTTAAAAATCATTATAAATTTCAAATTAGTACATATAATCCACAGAATAGCCTGAGAATCAGGTAAAATTTAATCAGGTAGGGACAATTCCCAAACTGTCCTATTGGAGTAGTTGCCAGCTAATCTCAGGGGTTCCTGGGTCACTGGCACCACTGGTTCTGGGGCATCTACCTCTATGGTCTCTAAAAGCTCTTTATCTCTTTCCTATCTCTCCCAAGCAGAATGTTTCCTGGCCTTTCTCTCTCCTGAATCCATATTAGTCCAGTATATGGTGGAAACTGTCATGTTTTAATATCCTGACTTCCAGGAAAACCAGGGAATTCATATTATTGGGGTTATCAGCAGAAGTGAAGAAGTAGACAATACTCAAAAAACAAACGAGCAAACAAAACAAAACAAAACAAAAACCTCAGTCGATAGCTACCCTGTGGCAAACTCCTCCAATCTATGTGACTCAATCATTTGCTTATAATCCCATTCCTTGAATTGTCTTGTTTAGATAGTATCTGTAGAAGAGGTGAATATGAAGTATGGGCAGGCTTCTGACTGTTTCCATTACTCCGGGAGTAGAGAATATGAGTATGCTGTCCCCAGAACAGAGATGCTTTCTTTTTTGTCCTTTTTTTTTTTTTTTTTTTTTTTTAATTTCTTCCCACCTATGCCTTTTATCACTCACTATGCTTTTCTTCTCTCACTATTCTCCAAACTTCAAAATTCCTAGAGGGGCTCTCTCAAAACAAGTAGGTTCCTTGTTTCCCAGTGCAGCTCTGGGTTTGACACCTGTGCTTCATCTCTGCTGCCCCTGCAAGTGAGTACAAAGGGCTGGTGCGCAAGGACAGTCTTGGTGGCCTGACCACCCACTTACCTGATCGCCCAAGTCTCCTCCAGGTCTTTATTTTTATTTTACTCCAGGGTTCATGATTTTCTGAATATGTTCTCATTTTTACTTTGGTAAGATATAGTGTGCTCATGCTTATGTTTTTCTTTTCAATCAATTCTATCCCTAGTGCTTTCTATTTTCCAGAAATGTTTTACAACTTATCTATGGAGGGCACCCTTTCTTGCATTAGGAGTGATATATTATTATTCACACTTTAAATAAAAGAAAATTGAGGTTTAGAAAATTCAAACAGTTTGCCAATGGCTGATGCAAAAGAAAGTCAAGATTTTCATACAAATCTGTTTAACCCCAGAGCTCAAGATTTTTACCACTGTGAAAGGTATTTCCCACACATTACCTAATATCATGTTACTCTGAACAAATCAGTATTTTCCTTGCCATCTCTATTCAGCATTCTAAGGATATCTATTCCTTTGAAATTATGAGTGTTATAATTTGAGGTTGCCAGAACCAGTATTTTATCTAGTCAATACTCATCTATTTCTCATGGAATGATGTTTCCCAAATGTCAGTTTCACTCTTCTCCTCCAATAATCAGGCAAATTTTTCACTTGGAAATTTATTCTTCTCTATGATTTTTCTGTTATAAATTTGAAAGTGATGCACAAAGTAACAGCTTGTCTTCATCCCAAGACTATGAGAGGAAACTTCTTTCCTCTCTTACAGGAGGAAGATATTCTGCGAGAGTCCAGATTTTGTAGATGATATCAGGAGAAAGGGAAAATATCTCCAAGTTTCACTAGCAAGAAGGTCTAATTACTCCTGTAGAGTAATTTCTCTATGTTACTGAATACTGAGCTAGTAAAGTGGAAAGGAAAGGGATACTGTTGCTTCCCTAAACCTAGATTAACAACAAAAATTAGTTGACTTGGAAGGGAATGAGCATTGGGACCTTAGGCAGATGACTTAGAACAGAACATCTTGTCTAGTGCGTATCAGGGTATAAAGCTCTTTAGTCAATGTTTTTATTAATAAACACACTAAAATACCATAACAGCTTGCACAGTAATCTATCAGAGTCATGGAGGTAAGAACAGATTTCAGAAGCGCCCTTCTGAGAGAGGCCTTGAAAGTCAACTCTCCTGAAAAAAGCTATATTTAATATGCAAATAAACACATCCCTTAAAAAGTTGCTTGCAAATTTATGTCTATTAAGCCTATTATCCCATTGATTTGCATTTTAAAAATGAAGGATGCATAATGCAGGGGGAAAAAGTGTCCATGAAGCAAAGTTAAGGGAGTGTGTTAACCATTAAAATAACTTTTAGTATAGAAGCAATATTTTTGCAATCAACTCAATACATAAGTAAAATGAAATGGCATAATAGAATTTGAGACTTTAAATGACCAGTAGTCACAACTTCATGGCTAAAGAAACTGAAACAACTTAAGTTTTAAAGTATCACAATTAATAAACTAATGTATTTTATCTCAGGAAAAAAAGTGGAAACTAAAACCTGGAAGTTACAAAACAAAAATAAAATTGAAAGTAAAATGGTTAACGGTATAAGATTCAGATAAAGGAAAACTTTTAAGAGTTTGAAATCAGAGATAGATATACGTGTTTATCAGCTAACAATTCTGGCATATTTCTGAACCCTATAAAATATCATCAATACTTTCAAGATTAAAGCATGGGTTTAACAAAGTCAAAAAAGAGGATTTTTTAACACTCCAAGAGATTTCATCCAAAATGATAAATTACAAGCTTTAAGTTTAAATGTCTTCACCATGTCAAAGACATAGCCTTTAGAAGTAGCTTATACATAATGAGAAAAAGCTTACTTTTTCAGTCTAAAAGAAAAGGGGAGAGGGGAAGGAAGTACAATTGGATATAAATTCCTACAGAGAGTTTTCACCTAAGGCCTTTCTTAAGTAGTCAACTATCAAAATCTCTTGTAGCTTTATACATGCTAAATTCACTGCATGATGCAAGCTGTTTTATACACAAAGAACATATTTAAAAATATACAAATGATGTTTCTAATGGGTTCTTTTAATGGATTAATTCCAGGTGTGGGAACCACATTTCTGGTTCCTGAATATCCAAACATGATTTAAGATACATCAAATCAAAAGTAGAAAAGTTTTTTAAATCATTGGTTTTAACTTTCCTTAAAGCAATTATGATTTCCCCTCACTTTGCTCATCAAATAGAGCTATTCATAGTAAATTCCTCATAGAGTGTGGTAAGGATTAAATAAAACACTTAGAATAGCACTCCATGAGTACAATATATGATGAAAGTGACAATGAGATGTTGGTGATTATTAAATTATGCCTTCTGCTTGAAGCTATATTGACAAGATTGGACATTTGTACCTACCACAAGGTTAGCAAATTTAGCCAATAAAAATTCAGGACATCCAATTAACTTTGTATTTCAGATAAACAACTAATAACTTTTTAGTGTAAGTATGCAATATTTGGGACATACTTGAACTGAACTTCAGATGAACAATTGATAAAGGTTTTTTTATGTAAATATGTCTCAAAGATTGCATGGGGCATACCTAATTCCAAAAGAAATTATCCTTTGCTTAACATAAAAATCAAATTTAACTGGATAATCTGTATTTTCTTTGGATTTTTAAATTGAAATATAACCGACATACAAAGTTTTATTAGTTTCAGATTTATAACAGAGTGATTCAACAATTCTACATATTACTCAATGCTCACCACATTAAGTATAGTCACCACCTGTCACCATACAAACATTATTACAATATTGTTAACTATAGTCCCTAAGGTATACTTTACATCTCTGTGACTATAACTCAAAGTGTTTATTTCTTAATCTCCTTGATTTATCCATCATTTCATTCACCTCCCTTCTGGCAACCAACAGTTCTCTTCATTTAAGTGTCTAGTTTTTGTTTGTCTGTTCATTTGTCATTGTTGCTTTTTACATTTCATATATAAGTGAATCATGTGTAATTTGTCTTTGACATATTTAACTTAGTATGATACCATTGAAATCCAGCCATGTTGTCACAAATGGCAAGATTTCATTCTTTTTTTAAGACTGAGTAATATTCTAGTGGGGGGGGTATGTGTGTGAAGTGTATGGGGTATGTGCATGTGTATACACACCACATCTTCTGTATCCATTCACCTATCAATGGACACTTTGTTGGGTCCATACCTTGGCCATTGTAAATAATGCTGCAATGAACATAGGGGTGCAATATCTCCTCAAGTTATTATTTTCATTTTCTTCAGATAAATACCAAGAAGTGGAATTGCTGGATCATATGGTAATTCTATTTTTAATATTCTGAGGAATCTCCATACTCTTTTCCACAGTGGCTGCACCAATTTACATCTCTAACAACAGTGTTGCAAGGATTCCCTTTTCTGCACATCCCTGAAGATTAGTGATGTTGAACATCTTTTCATGTGTCTGTTGTCATCTGTACCTTCTTTGGAAAAATGTCTGTTTAGTTCCTCTGCCCATTTTTAAATCATATCATTTTGGTGTTGAGTTGTATAAGCTTTTTATATATTTTAGATAACATCAATATACCAGTGCAAATATCTTCTCATTCAGTAGGTTGTCTTTTTGTCTTATTGATAGTTTTTCTGTTCTGTGCAAAAGCTTTTTATTTTGTTGTAATCCTAATAATTTATTTTTGTTTTTGTTTCCTTGCCATATAAGACAGATCCATAAATATGTTCTTAAGGCTGATATCTAAGAGATTACTGTTCATGTTTTCTTTTAGGAGTTTTATGGTTTTAGATGTCATATTTAAGTCGTTAAGCCATATTGAGTTTGTTTTTGTGTATAGTGTTAAGAAAGTAGTTCAGTTTCATTCTTTTTCATGTTTTCCCAACACCATTTATCAAAGAGATTGTATTTTCTCCATTGTATATTCTTGCCTCCTTTGTCATAGATTAATTGACCATATAAGCATAAATTATATCTGGGTTCTCTGTTCTGTTACATTTAAGTATGTATCTACTTTTGTGCTAGTACCATATTATCTTGATTGCAAAAGCTTTGTAATATATCTTGAAGCTTGGGATTGTGATAATTCCAGTTTTGTTACTCTTTCTCAAGATTATTTTGGCTGCTCAAGGTATTGTGTGGTTCCATGCAAATTTCAGGACTATTTGTTCTAGTTCTATGAAAAATACTATTGATATTTTGACAAGGGAAAAAATCTACAAAGAAAACCCAAAGAACAACAACAATAAAAAGTGGCTTTGAAAGACACATTAGGTCAGATGGACCTAATCAATAAATAAAGAACATTCCATACATACCCCTTTCAACTGCACATTGAAAAATTCTCCGAGAGATCACATGTTAGGTCACAAAACAAGTCCCAATAAGTTTAAGAAGATTGAAATCCTACTAAATATCTTTTCTTATCATAATAACATGAATTGAATCAACGATGAGAAAAAAAAAAAGGAAAAACAACAACAACAACAACAACAACAACAACACCGGGAGGCTAAACAACCTGCTACTAAGAACCAGTGAGTGGGTCAATGAAGAAATCAAAGAGGAAATTTTTTTTTTTTAATATGGAGACAAATGAAAATACAACAGTTTAAAATCTTTGGGACTTAGCAAAAGCAGTTTTAAGAGGGAAGTTTATAGCAATACAGACCTACTTCAAGAATCAAGAAAAATTTCAAATAATCTAAACTTCTAACTAAAGGAGCTAGAAAAATAATTAAAAAAAAAAAAGCCCAAAGCTGGTAGAAAAAAATTTATGTAGATTAGAGCAGAAATAAATGAAATAAAAAACAGACCAATCAAATGAAGAGCTGGTTCTTTGAAAGGATAAAATTGGTAAATCTGTAGCTAGCCTTATCATGAAAAAAAAGAGAGAGGACTCAAATAAGTTAATTAGAAATGAAAACAGAGAAATAGAACTATTAGAGTACTATGAAAAATTATATGGTAACAAATTGGACAACCTAGTAGAAATAAATTCCTAGAACAAAAGTCTTCTAAAACTGAATTGGAAAGAAATTTGAACATACTGATTACTAATAATGAAATTGAATCAGTAATCAAAACCTCTCAACAAAGTCCAGTACCAGATGACTTCACTGATTAATTCTACCAAACATTTAAAGAGTTAATAGCTATTCTTCTCAAACTACTCCAAAAAGGAAAAGAGGAAGGAAAGCTTCCAAATTCATTCTACAATGCCAGCATTACCTTAATATCAAAACCAGATAAAGATACCACAAAAAAAGAGAACAGGACAATATCTCTGATGAACATAGACACAAAAATCCTTAACAAAACAGCAAATTGAATTCAACAATACATTAAAAAAATCATTCACCATGGTCAAATGGGGTTTATTCCAGAGATGTAAGGGTGGTTCGATATTCACAAATCAATCAATGTGATACATCACCTCAACAAGAGGAAGGATAAAAACCATATGATCATTTCAATGGATACAGAAAAAGCACTTGACAAAAAAACATCAGTTCATGATGAAATCTCAACAAAATGGGTTTAGAGGGAATATTCCACAACATAATAAAGGCCATATATGAAAACTCACAGCTAACACTAGATTCAGTTATGAAAAATTGGCAGTCTAGAATATTCATAAGCCTATGTTATTCAGTAGGAATTACACAGACCCTTAAACCCTTACATAAATCCTGGATCTCTCACTTCAGAATCGTGTGACCTTCACCAACTTAAATAATAACGTATATAAGCACAGATTTATTTATTTTTAAAGTTAAGTCAAATAAAATGAATCATCTCCCTTCTGTAAGATTATGAAGAGGAAGAAAGGATATAAAATGCCCAGTGCAATGACTGTCTTATGCATTTGTTCTTCTTCCCTCAAATGTTTCTGGAAACAGAACCTACATTGTTGTTAAAATTACAATTGTAATTTGCAAAGGTGAACCTTGCAAAGGTGAAACTAATAGACTGATTAAATGAATTAGATGCTAAAAGGAGAACAATGGAGAGAGGTCAGAAATAACTCCAAGATGTGGGTAATGATGAGGGAAAAGAATAAAGTCCCTAGTGAAAGTGAGTGAATATAAAATAAAGCATCTTTTAGATGAAAGATCGTGAATTTTAAGCATAATGAGTTTGAAATAATGATTACTTTCTGTGAAAGCCTCCTAACTGATCTCCTAAAACATGATCCTTGTTTTAATTTCCTCTTTAAATTATCATTATTCTTCAATAAATGAACTAATTCATGTAAGACACTTGAAATATTACTTGGACCATAGTAAGTCTCACTTAATATTAACAACTATTCCACTCACGTTTGCTTATTATTTTACTACCTTTTCAACTAACAAATTTGAAATTGTGAAATCATTCTTGACTCCTTAAGATCTCATAATTTTTTTTCTTTTTATATGTACCTCCAAAGTCATTTCCTCAAATTTTTCTGATCAAGATAAAAAAACCCCAAATTTCCTATGCCTACAAAAGGAAACCCTGTTCTCTTGATCTTGTATTTGGACCTACAACATGTGTATTTAAATAAATATAAGCTATTATTTAAATGTAGTGTATATATTTATTTGTATATTTAAAATATATGCTTATTCAACTTAAAAAAAATAGAAAACAGGACAAGGATAAAAATCACTCACACTCCTAAAACCATGATATTATCAACTAATATTTTGATGTATGTCCTTTCAGTATTTTTGAGGTATGAGTTTAACAAATATTCCTTCCGTAGTTTTGTAGCCACACTGCATATTTAGATTTATACATGATATAAGCTTCCTTCATTCACTGAGAGATGTTTGCAGTTAGATGCTGATGTGGATTTATAGAATGTGGGTTAATATAATGACAGGATGTTAAATCTGAGACCTAGTCAGATGGAACATCTGTGGAAGCTTCGAAAGACCTTATTTGTTCACTTGAGCATGCAAAAATTTCTCCCTGAAAGTCCTTTTTGTTGGAAGGCTTTTGTTGGAAAGCCTCACATCACTAAATTGCAGACTATATCTGACTCTTTCTAGAGAAATAAGAATCTACATAACCACCTGATCTTACAACTTCCTCAAGATTGTACATTTAGCCCAAACTTAATCCTATTGCTATTAGTATATTTCAGCCCTCCTACCAACCACCAGAGTATTACTGGGAATAATTCTCTTGGAAAACTTGTAACTAACTGAAATTAAGATAAAACATAAAACATTAAGACTGTCCTTCCATCCCTCTTCTGCTCTGTGATCTCATTCCCATTGACCAAACTTCCCAACTGTCTTCCAAAGTCTTCCATTAGAATTAGCACCCCATGGCTAGAAGAAACCCCTGAATGGGATGTATGTGTCATGGCCATTACATATACCTATCTATTTCTCTTAATCAGTCAATTTCTTTACCAATTAAAAAGTTTTATTCAAAGTCAAATATCTTTGCCTTTCCAAGTACAGTAAAATATATATTTACTTTTCATCTCAGGGCAATGCTTATCAAACTGAGAGGACTGGTTTTAAAGACATAAATCTTATATACATGTATTCTATAACCCACAAAATTTATTTAAAAACACTACATGGGGGATCCCTGGGGAGCTCAGTGGTTTAGCACCTGTCTTCAGCCCAGGGCATGATCCTGGAGACCTGGGATCAAGTCCCACATCGGGCTTTTTGTATGGAGCCTGCTTCTCCCTCTGCCTGTGTCTCTGTCTCTCTCTCTGTGTCTCTCTGTCTCTCTCTCTCTCTGTCTCTCATGAATAAATAAATAAAATCTTTTAAAAAAAACACTACATGATGGGGGGCCTGTGTGGCTTGGTCAGTTAAGCATCCAACTCTTGATTTCAGCTGATGTCATGATCACAGGGTCCTGGGATTGAGCCCTTTAGCAGACTCCATGCCTTAGCTAAGGTGTGGAGTCTGTTTGAGGATTCTCTCTCTCTCTCTCTTTCTCTCTCTCTGCCTCTCCCCTTATTTGCCCTGTCTAAAATCAATCTACTACATGAGGTGTGCCTGAGTGACTCAAACAGTTAAGTGACTCACTCTCGACTTTGGGCCAGATCATGACCACAGGGGTGGTCATGAGATAGAGCCCTATGGCAGGCTCCATGCTCAGCCAGGCCTCTGTTTGTCCTTCTCCCTCTGCTCCCCATCCCCACACACCTGTTTGTGTGCTCATGTGCTCTCTCTCTCTCTCATTCTATCCAAAACAAACAAGCAAACAAATAAATAAAATCTTTAAAAATATATACTACATGATCCATTTGCCAAATAAGTGGTAATTGACAGGTATGTCATTTATAGTATTAGAAATACTTATTATATTACTTTTTGCACAATCCCTAATAATGTAGTACAGTTTTTTGATGTAGAAGTACAAAATAATAGAATTAACTCTCAGCCATATAATTAGACTAAATATGACAAGAGATTTTTTTTTTTTATATTTCAGCAGTTGTCTTAGATTCTATGTCCTAAAATGGACTCTGCCAGGCAAAATTTGATAGAGAGATTTTCTTGGGGCATGTGCTTGGGCACTGTAGTTATGAGGAGGCACAGAAGGTAGGATTGGGAAGGGGAAGAAACTGACCTACAATGTTGTAACAACTCAATTTAAGTCATCTCAAAAGAACTAAAAGATTGAAATAGCTCTTAATAGTTGGCACAGTATGTGGCAATGATTCTGGTCCACTTCACCAGTCACTGGTCACAGGATATGAGATGGAAGTCACTGGAGTGTTTTAGGTAGAAGACTGGCATAATTTGTCTGATGTTTAAAAAGAACACTCCGACTCATATGCTAAGTATGGGTTACTGGGTAAAAAGGTAAATGTAGGAGCTGGGAGACAGTTAGAAGACATAATAATAGTAACCCAGGAACAAGATGACATAGATCAGCCTGGTCATAGTGGAGATGGTGAGAAGCATTTGGAGTCTGTGTGTAGGATGAAGTCATAACTAAACATCTAATAGCTTGGATATAGACTGTCAGGTTAAAAAAAGAACCCTATAAGGAGGAAATAGTCATTCACCAAAATGGAAAAGACTACAGAAGAAATTTGTGAGCTGAAGGAAATTAGGAATTTAATTTGGACATGTTAAATTTAAGATAACTATACACAATATCAGTGCATAGTTTAAGTAAGCAGTTGGATATAAAAATTTAGAATTCAAGAAAGAACCAAAATGCGGGTATAATTTGGACAACAATGAACACAAAGATGCTTTCTAAACTGTGAGATTTTTATCTGGTCCCTTAAGAAGTAGATGCTGAGCTGTGCCTGGCTGGCTCAGTTAGTGCAGCATGTAACTCTTCATCTCAGGATCCTCAGTTCAAGCTCCATGTAGGGCATAAAGCTTAATAATAAAAAAAAAAAAAGCAGTAGATGTAGGAAGAGAAGAGAACTAAGGATTAAAACCTGCAGCATTCCAAGTGTCAGAAAACTAAAGAGAAATCAGTAAGCAAAGGAAAAATAGCCAGTGAGGCAGGAAAAGAACCAGGAGTGATTAGTGTCATGGAAGCTAAGTGAGAAGTATTTCCTGAAGGAGAATGATCATCTGTGCCAAATGTTGCTGAAATGACAAATAAGTAAAGGATCAGAAATTAACCATCAGCCTTTGCAATATAGGAGTAATCTGTATTCTTGAAAGAGAAATTTTGCTGAAGTAAATGGAAGCACATGCCACATAGGAATTTGAAATAGTAGGTATTGCCAACTTTTCCAGAGATTTCCTATGAAGAGGATGAAAGTAATAGGTCTATAGTTGGGAGAATAAAGTGAAAAGGTGTTTATTGTATGATAGCAGGGTTACTTAAGGGTATGTAGGGATACTTAAGTTGGAAAACTTAGTGTGTTTACATTTTATGTAGAAAGGGGAAAAACTGAAGATATAGAGGAAATAAGGAACAATTACTAAATAAATATATTAGTAACAAGGAAAATGCAAGCTGAAATTGCAATGAAATAGTATTTCACATCAACCAGGTTAGCAAAATTCAAAAATTCTGATATCACTGAAGGTTGGCCAGAATGCAGGAAATCATAAACTCTCCTACATTGCTGACAGGACTATATGTGGTAACATCTACCTAGGAAAAATATTTGACAATATGCAGTGAAGTTGAAAGCATTTATTCCCCGGTAATGTGATTTCACTTTCTGGTATTCCTCCTAAAGCAGTGCTTTTCAAATTTTAATGTGCACAAGAATCCCCAGGGACCTTGTTAAAATGCAGATTCTGATTCAGGTGGTCTAGGGTGAGATTTGAGATTCTGCATTTCTAACAAGCTCCCATGTGATACTGATGATGCTTGACTGTGGATATGCATTGTGTCACAAGGCTCTGTAGAAGGTCCTACACATGTACCAGGTGACAGATAGAGTGATGTTCACAGATACAGTGAAACCCTTGACAACAACCTGTCAGTCCATTAATATGAGAATGGATAATACATTTTGGTATATTCAAAAGAAAATACTGTCCTAGTTCTATCCCTAACAAGATGGTGTAAAATGAAAACAAATCAAAGAATGATACCTATAGTATGTTGGCCTTTATATAAATTTTGTTTCTGAACATAGAAATATAAAAACCATAGTAGAAGACTAGATAAAAAATGCATGAAAATGGTTGCCTTTGATAAGGAAGAGGAATGGAATCAGATGGGTGAGGCACTTGATCTTTGTAACACAACGGAATGGGCAAAATGTTAACGTGTTAACAGAGTATGATTTAGATACATTAGATTATCTCTCTTTAATTTATGGGTTTTAAATGCTTAACTTTAAACTTATATAAATATTTAAAAAGAAAATGCCTGGAAGAGAGATATTCATGGAATAATAATGGAACTATTCCTGTGCTCCTAAATTACTTTTAAAAATATCTCTCTATGTGCTATTCTATATAGATTGGATCCCATATAGGTTTGTGTAAACAAGGAGCTGAGTGGAAAACTATATATCAAACTCAAACCTTCAGAAATGAAATAGAAGTGGCAGAAAATTCCTTATATTTTGTTACATAGTATTGGTCTTATTTTTTTTTTCATTTCAAACAATATTCATGCAATATTTTAATATAAACAGAAAATTTAAGGTAAAATTAATTAAATGTCAAGTAAATTTAAAAATATTGAAGCAAATTAGCATAAGAATAAAAAGTATGTTCAGTTTAGGAGATGAACAGGAAATTTAAAAAATAAAAACAGGGATCCTTGGGTGGCGCAGCAGTTTAGCGCCTGCCTTTGGCCCAGGGCGTGATCCTGGAGACCCAGGATTGAATCCCACGTCGGGCTCCCAGTGCATGGAGCCTGCTTCTCCCTCTGCCTATGTCTCTGCCTCTCTCTCTCTCTCTCTCTCTATCACAAATAAATAAAAATTTAAAAAAAAAACACTTTTAAAAAATAAAAAAAATAAAATAATAAAATAAAATAAAATAAATAAAATAAAATAAAATAAAATAAAATAAAATAAAATAAAATAAAATAAAAACAAAAGGGGCACCTGGGTGGCTCAGCTGTTGAGCATCTGCCTTTGGCTCAGGTCATGATCCCAGGGTCCTGGGATCAAGCACCACATCAGGCTAGCCGCAGGGAAGCCTGCTTCTCCCTCTGTCTCTATGTCTGCCTCTCTCTCTGTGTCTTTCATGAACAAATAAATAAAATCTTTTAAAATAAATAAATAAAAATAAAACCAAAACAGTTTTTATTATGCCTACTACCCAGTATTAGTGCAATTTATAAAGTTTCATATTGTTTCTAATCAAGAGCTTATTGCATAAGCAGATATAAGATATTTAATCTCTATCTCAAAACATGGCAACAGACATGTCATAAAATTCCAGTTTCCCTACCTCCTCTGCCCCTCTTTCTTCTTACTCAACTGCTGTGTCCCAAGCTGAATCCCATACCAAGTCGTATTTCTTAGCAACTCTTGTTCTGATGAAGTCACCACCATAATTTAACCCACTCAAATCAACATAACATCTGAATGAAATTCTCTTGTAAACTCTCGGCTTTTGAAAGGAATTGCATCGTAATCAGTATAAAAGAAATCGGTACTGGCCTCCAGTTTTCAAAAAAGCTTACATGCTACCTAATGGCCAGTTCAAACTGAACATCATGAAGTCAGCAGTCTACAGCAATCTAGGCCTCAAATCCACTCATGTGGATCAAAAGCAGAATCTGATATTGGAAATGACAGAAATGTAAAACAGAGTCACTCACTAAAACTCTATTATACTCTTGCGATATCCCAGGTGCTATGCTAGACTTAGGAGAACAAAAGAATAACAAAGGTCACCTTCATGCTTTATCTTTTAACTAGGCCCATGCCACTTTCCCTGTGTATACTACAACTTAGAGACATTGTCCAGAAATGTTGAATATGTCTGTGTGTAAGAGAGGGAGGGTGAGAGAGAGAGATCAATCCACGGTAGTATTGTCTCTGTAGACCCGGATGAAAGAGAATGTGCCAATCTTTCCCCTGGTGCTAAAGACATCGATGGTTCTGTGTAAGGCATTCTAACACTTTCTTTGTTCCTTCTTTTACAATCTCTTCCACATAAGAATCTATTTCACAGACCTCGTCATTGTTCAATTTAAATGCTCCAAAAGGAGTTTGACACTAGTGGGGAGTGAAAATGATTATAAGGGTAGTTAAAGTGGCTTTCAGTTTGGGTTTCTGCCTTTTTTTATCACCATATAGCCAGGGTCTCTTGAAGATGAGATTATCTAAAAGTGGATAATAACACACAAAAATGGAAAGGGAGGGAACTAAAGAATCCTATACTCAGTAAGCTTATAAAAAAAAAAAACTGGAAGATGTAGCAAACGACTAGACATTTTTATGGCAGTGTGTGCTCATCTTTCATCAGTTATAGCAGAACTGTTGTGTGTGTGTGCTATGATGACCTTATTTCTTATATAGATGTATTTGCAGAAAGTCTCTTATTTTCTTTAATTTTGGGACATTAGAAACACTGTGTTAGCAATTTGAGGCAATCTTTGCTAAAAGCAGCATTTGGCAGGACTCTGTACTGATGATTCAGCATCACAAACATCTACTCAACATAGACTATTTTGCTTCATTAACCTATCAGCAAAACTTCATTAATGTATTATCACAAAAAAATAAAACATAAGATAGCAATTTAAGGGAAGAAAAATGAGGAAAAACCTTATCTTCCTTTTATTTCTAAACCTTATCTTCCTTTCTTCATATTTCTAATTTTCTCACCTAAATTTAAAATGAAAACAACAAAAAAAAATCTTAACATAAAAGTATGTAAGCTTTCTTAGACCTCACACCTGGAATGCCTGGAGAATGCCTTCCATCTTCCTTGAATATCAGTGTGTGGTCCCTGTGAACCTGTGGTCCTTGTGCTTAAAACTCTCTTTGCCTGTGGATCTAATGAGGTAGCCTCTCCTGAGAGCCATTTGTCTGATAAGCCCTGTGCTTCTGCTGAAGTCTTCACTCTGTACCACTTAGCCGCCAATGACCATTAAGAAAGTTTTCCGAAGACCCATTCATATACAATTCTATTAAATTCTCCAAAGATTTGTTAAGAGCTTACTATCAGGACCCATGTTTAAGTAGCTCATAGTCTAAAAAGAGATAAACATAAAAGAAAATGATTGCAGCACAGTGTGATAAGCACAATAACTAGTTTGGATAGAGAGGTAAAGGAGAATGTGAATGGCCAGGGAAAATTTTCTCAGAGGAATTGCTGCCAAATCTTAGTTTTGAAGGATGAATAAACACTCATCAAGGAGTCAGGAAAAGTCTTACAAAAAGAGGAAATTATACTCTTTTTAAAAATATTTATTTATTTATTTATTTATTTATTTATTTATTTATTTATGAGAGATGCGGAGAGGCAGAGACATAGTCAGAGGGAGAAGCAGTCTCCCTGTGGGGAACCCAATGAGGGACTTGATCCCAGGACCCCAGGATCATGACCTGAGCCGACGGCAGATGCTCAACCACTGAATGAGCCACCCAGGTGTCCCAAAATACTACACTTTATTTTCTACTGCACAACCATAAAATTGTAAATCCATGTAAACTAAGTGAAAATAGAAGAGTCTAAAATGAAGGAATTAGGGTCTGAAGAGTGAAATATGAAATGAAAAAGTCAATATAATGAACACTGAACTCTATTCTTTTGATCTGGTGCAGTAGACTGTGCCTGGTGGCTACATCTGGTGCATCATCTGTTTCTGAAAACAAAGTTTTACTAGAAGACAGACATACTTGTTCATTTACATGTTGTCTTCAGCTGCTTTCAAGTAGTTGTGACAGAGACTCTGTGGCCCACAAACCTTAAAATATTCACTGTCTGACCCTTTAGAAAGTTTGTCAACAAACTTACTGATCTAAGCAACAAGGATTCAGTGAAATATTCAATGGAATGTTAACAAGGACAGATTTGTGTTATGGCTTTGGCAGCAGAGGGGAAGTCAGAGGCTAAGTACATGGAGCCAGGAAGATCATTGATGGAGAAATAATCAGAATGTAAACTAAGGCAAGGGGGCACTTGGGTGGCTCAGTGGTTGAGCATCTGCCTTTGGCTCAGGTCATGATCCTGGGGTCCTGGGATCAAGTCCCGAAGCAGGTTTCCCACAGGGAGCCTGCTTCTGCCTCTGCCTATGTCTCTGCCTCTCTCTGTGTCTCTGATGAATGTATAAATAAAATGTAAACTAAGGCAGGAACTGTGACATTGCAGATGGTGAAAAGCCATAGAAACCAATTCATGTTCAAAAGATACAGTATTCCAAACAAAGTGTTAGGTGTGGCTAATAAAGTAAACAAAGATTTTTCTATCACCCTACCGAGATGGGGGAAGGGTGCCTTTGGATATGGGAATGATCAGATTCTCAAGGAGAGAATCCAGTGATGAGGTCTGGTTGCTCCCTTCAGTCAAAGCAAAACCACTGTTATCTTTTTAAAAGTAATATATATTCTTAACATAGGACATGTTTGTTTAACATAATTGTAAAAAAAGAGAGAGAGAAAACAAAACTATAAAAGCAATCCATAATGACACAATTATAAAACTTGTAAGAGTTTTTGAGTGTCTACTGTTTCTATGAGCATCCATGCTCTATAATTTTTTACCAAAATGTAACAATAATTTTATGTTGTTTCATAAAATCCAACAAAAGATGGGCAGTTAGGATATTTTCAAATTTTGCTTTTATAAACAGTACTCTAATTGTATTGTTAGATAATTTTTCTTTATCATGTATTTATGTCCTTAGTATAAATTCCTATATCTGGAATTGACAGGTCAAAGAGAATGTACATTTTTAGAAGTATTCTTTTCTTACAAGTGCCTTATAATCATTTCTTTGCAGAATGTAAAAATCCAAGCAAATCCATATCATGAAGGAAAATTTATTAACAAAACACTATTAGACTCTAATTGCAGAAATAGAGCTGTGCCTCCTGAGAAATGTACTGGGAACTTGAAAGTCAGGCATAAAATATCTTTCGTACTCTTTCTCATCTTATTCTTTCTTCTTCTCGTGGCTGATATTTCTTTTATACTCTCTGAGCTACTACATCATGATTTTTAATCACTAGCACTTCCTTGGCTCATCCTTCTGATTACATATGGCTCATTTTAGTGGCCCAATATGAGCTTCAGTCCATAAATCTAAATGATCTCATAGCTCTACTTGATACTAATTTCAGATTTTCTAAAATAAAGCTATCAAAGAACAAAAAATCCTTTTGACCACACTGAGATCATTTGTCCAGCCCTGTTCAAATCAGCTCTGGCAATGGATCCATTATCACTTGTAAGAACCTCTCATCTTTTCTAAAAAGCACTTTGGACAGATCTCTTGGCAAGGGATATAATTACAGGTATCTTTATCACAAAAAGCACTCAATAATTTTGTGTAATTTTATCAATTAAATATAACCACAGTTTCCACTTCTGTTTAGCATCTTCTGGATGTATTTTACATACACACACAAAGAATCATGAACATTTTTCAAGGTCAAGAATGAAAGCCCTACACTGTCATTTTTAATGATTACTTAATATTTTAGTCACTATATAAATGTGAGAAGCTATCAAGCCATATCACCTTTGGGGATATTGAGATTATTTCCAATATTCAGATGTTAAAAACTGTGTGGTGGTAAATACATTGGAGCATTTCTTTCAGGTTATTTATTTAGAAAAAAATCTAAGATGGTAACTGGTAATTCAAGATTTGCAAACTTGAAGAATTTAGATACACATTTGCATTATCATCTACAAATTCTTATCAACTTAGAGGTACAATAGCCCAGATTGGATTATGTTGATGTTGTTTCACTACTGCCAAGTTGAGAGATGAAAAATTATTTTATTTTTATTTATTTCTGTGCAACTATTTAAATGGTTATTGGTCATATGTACTTTTTACTCATAGTCTGGAATGTTTTTGTTTGGTTGGTTTTCAGGTTTTTGGTTTTTTTGTTTGTTTTTTTCACAGATGAGTGGTTCTTTCAAATAATTTGTATAATACTTTCCTTTATCAGATAAGGATATTAAAATTTCCACTGACATATTGGTCTAATTTTTTTTCCTCAGTATTTGTACTTTAACATTGTTTAAGATAGAATCTTTTACTTGTTTGTTTTTAGTTTGATGTATAATGGGAATGTTTTCATACAAATATATAGTCAAATCTGTGAATCTTCATGTAAGCCTTCAGCCTACATCAGGATTGGGTGAAACATTTAGAAAATCCTGACCCAAATATAATATTTTTTTAATTTTATTTATTATTTTTTTAATTAATTGTTTATTGCTGTTCAATTTACCAACATACAGAATAACACCCAGGGCTCATCCCGTCAAGTGTCCCCCTCAGTGCCCATCACCCACTCACCCCCACCCCCCGCCCTCCTCCCCTTCCACCACCCCTAGTTCGTTTCCCAGAGTTAGCAGTCTTTACGTTCTGTCTCCCTTTCTGATATTTCCCACACATTTCTTCTCCCTTCCCTTATATTCCCTTTCACTATTATTTATATTCCCCAAATGAATGAGAACATACACTGTTTGTCCTTCTCCGATTGACTTAGTTCTGACCACACTCAGCTGTTCTGTCTCCCTTTCTGATATTTCCCACACATTTCTTCTCCCTTCCCTTATATTCCCTTTCACTATTATTTATATTCCCCAAATGAATGAGAACATACACTGTTTGTCCTTCTCCGATTGACTTACTTCACTCAGCATAATACCCTCCAGTTCCATCCACGTTGAAGCAAATGGTGGGTATTTGTCGTTTCTAATGGCTGAGTAATATTCCATTGTACACATAGACCACATCTTCTTTATCCATTCATCTTTCGATGGACACCGAGGCTCCTTCCACAGTTTGGCTATTGTGGACATTGCTGCTAGAAACATCGGGGTGCAGGTGTCCCGGCGTTTCATTGCATCTGAATCTTTGGGGTAAATCCCCAACAGTGCAATTGCTGGGTCGTAGGGCAGGTCTATTTTTATTATTTAAATTCAATTAACTAACATATATTATATTACTCACTTTAGAGGTAGAGTTCAGTGATTCATAAATTGTATGTAACACCCAGTGCTCATTACATCACGTGCCCTCCTTAGTGCCCATTAACCCACCTTCCTCCCCTTCAACAACTCCTCAGTTTGTTTCCTATGATTAAGAGTCTCATGACTTATTACCTTCCCTGATTTTGTCCTATTTTGTTTTTCCCTTCTTTCCCCTATGCTCCTCTGCTCTGTTTCTTAAATTCCACATATGAGTAAAATCATGTATTTGTCTTTCTCTGATTGACTTCTTTCATTTAGCATAATACCCTCTTGTTCTATCCACAACTTTGCAAATGGTAAAATTTTATTCTTTTTGATAGCTGAGTAATATTCCATTGTGGTGTGTGTGTGTGTGTGTGTGTGTGTGTATATATATATATATATATATATATATATATATATATATATATGCCACATTTTCTTTATCCATTCATCATCTATCAATAGACATCTGGGCTCTTTCCACAGTTTGGCTACTATGGACATTGCTGTTATAAACATTGGGGTGCAGATGTCCCTTTGGATACTACGTTTGTATCTTTGGGGTAAATCCCTAGGTAATGCAATTGCCGGGTAGTAGGGTAGCTCTATTTTTTTTAACTTTCTGTGGAACCTCCATACTATTTTCCAGAGGGGCTCTACCAGTTTGTGTTTCTACCAGCAGTGTTATTAGGTTCCCCATTCTTTGCATCCTGGTCAACACCTGTTGCTTCTTGACATGTTCATTTTAGCCATTCTGACTGGTGTGAAGTGATATCTCATTACGGTTTTGATTTATATTTCCCCAATACCGAGTGATGTTAGGCATTTTTTCAAGTGTTTGTTGGCCATTTGTATGTCTTTGGAGAAATGTCTGTTCATGTCTTCTGCTCATTTCTTGACTGGATTATTTGTTATTTGGCTATTGAGTTTGATAAGTTCTTTATGAATTTGAGTTTGAGAAGTTTTTTTTTTATGATTTGGAGTTTGATAAGTTCTTTATGATTATGAGTTTGATAATTTCATTATGAATGAGCCTTTTATCTGATAAGACATTATCTTCTTCCATTGTGTAGGCTATCTATTAGATTTCCTTTGCTGTGCAAAAGTTTATTATCTTGAGAAGTCCCAATAGTTCATTCTTACCTTTGTTTCCCTTGCCTTTGGAGATGTTTCTAGGAAGAAGTTACTGTGGCCCAAGTCACAGAGGTTGCTGCCTATGTTCTCCTCTAGGATTTTGATGGGTTCTTGTATCACATTTAGGTCTCTCTTCCATTTTGAGTTTATTTTTGCTTATGGTATAACAAAATGGTTAGTTTCATTCTTCTGCATATGGCTGTCCACATGTTTGTGGGTGGAGTCTTTTGAGTTTTTCATATAGAGTATCATGTCATCTGCAAAAAGTGAGAGTTTGACTTGTCAATTTGGATGCATGTTACTTCTTTTTATTGTATGATTGCTGAGGCTAGGACTTCTAGCACTATGTTGAACAACAGTGGAGAGAGTGGACATCACTGTCATACTCCTTACCTTAAGGGAAAAGGTCTATTTTTCCCTGTTAAGAATGACATTCATTGTGGGTTTTTCATATGTGGCTTCTATGATATTGAGGTATGTTCCCTCTATCCCTACACTGTGAAGAGTTTTAATCAAGAAAGGACACTGAACTTTGTCAAATGCTTTTTCTGCACCTATTGAGAGGATCATCTGGTTCTTGACCTTTCTTTTATTAATGTAGTGTATCACATTGATTGATTTGCAGATGTTGAACCACACTTGCATCCCAGGAATAAATCCCATTTGGTTGTGATGAATAATCTTTTTAATGTACTGTTGGATTCTATTGGCTAGCATCTTGGTGAGAATTTTTACATCCATGTTCATCAGGGAAATTGGCCTGTAACTCTTTTGGTGGGGTCTTTTCCTAGTTTGGGGGTCAAGGTAATGCTAACTTCATAGAAAGAGTCTGGAAGTTTTTCTTCCATTTCTATTTTTTGAAATAGCTTCAGAAGAATGGGTATTAATTCTTCTTTAAATGTTTGATACAATTCCCCTGGGAATCCATTCAGCCCTGGACTCTGTATTGGAAGATACTTGATTATTGCTTCAAATCCCTTGCTTGGTTACAGGCTTGTTCAGGTTTTCTATTTATTTCTGTTTCAGTTTTCATAGTTTATCTGTTTCTAAGAATGCATCCATTTCTTCCAGATTGCCTAATTTGTTAACATATAGTTGCTTATAGTATATTCTTATAATTGTTTGTATCCTTTGATATTGGTTATGATCTCTTCTCTTTCGTTCATGATTTTATTTATTTGGGTTCTTTCTCTTTTTGATAAGTCTGGCTAGGGGCTTATCAATCTTATTAATTCTTTCAAAGAACCAACTCCTACTTTCATTAATCTGTTCTACAATTCTTTTGGTTTCTAGTTCATCAATTTTTGCTTTACTCTTTTTAAAGTCTCCTCTCTTGCTGGGCTTAGGCTTTATTTGCTATTCTTTTTCCAGCTTCTTTAGCTGTAAGGTTAAGTTTTATATTTGAGACTTTTCTTGTTTCTGGAGAAAGGCATGTTTTGCCCTATACTTCCTTCTTAGGATTGCATTTGCTGCATCCCAAAGGTTCTGAACAGTTGTGTTTTAATTTTCATTTTTTCTATGAATTTTTAAAAATTCTTTTTCAATTTCCTACTTGACCCATTAGTTCTTTAGTAGGATGCTCTTTAACCTCTATGTATTTGTGTTCCTTCAAAATTTCTTCATGTGCGTGAGTTCAAGTTTTAAAGCATTGTGGACCAAATATATGCAGGGAATAATCTCAGTCTTTTGGTACTAATTGGGATCTGATTTGTAACCCAGTATGTGACCTATCCTGGAGAATGCTCCTTGTGCACCACAAAGAGTGTGTATTCTATTGCTTTAGAATGGAATTCTCTGAATATATTTGTGGAGTCCATCAGGTCAATCTGTCATTCAAAGCCCTTGTTTCCTTTTTTAACTTTTGCTTAGATTATCTCTGTGTTGCAGTGAATGGGGCATTAAAGTCATCTTTTATTATTGTATTATCATCAATGTGTTTCTTTAATTTTGTCATTAATTGGCTTATATAGTTGGCTGCTCCCATATTTGGCGCATAAATATTTACAATTGTTAGATACTCTTGTTGGGTAGATCCTTTTTTTTTTTTTTTTTTTTTTTTGGTAGATCCTTTAATTATTATAATATATTGTACTTCCTCATCTCTTATTACAGTCTTTGGTTTAAAATTTAATTTTTCTGATATAAGAATTGCTACCCCAGCTTTCTTTTGCTGTCTATCCATTAGCATAATAAATGGTTTTCCATCCCCCCCACACTTTCAATCTGGAGATATCTTTGGGTAAAATGAGTGTCTTGTAGACAGCATATCAATGGGCCTTCCTTTTTTATCCAATCTGATACCCTTGATTGGACCATTTAGACCATTTACATTCAGAGAAACTATTGAAATATGAATTTAGTGTCATTGTATTATTGTAAAGTCACTGTTTCTGTATATTATTTCTGTTCTTTTCTGGTCTGTTACTTTTGGGCTCTCTCTTCACTTAATGGAACACCTTTAATATTTCTTGCAGCACCGGTTAAGTGATCATTTTTAAAAGTTCTGATTAAAAAAAAAAAAAGTTCTGATTTTGCACTCCACTGCTCTATCACCTTCTAGCTTATGGAGGCTCCTGTCCCCTACCCATCCCCCTCCCGGTTTATCTTCCCATATATCAACTTGGATTCACTTCTCTGCACCCCCTACATTGCAGAAAGTGGTCACTTTTCTATTTATAGAGTTGCAGTACTTTTTTCCTAAGACCTCCAGATGAGTTTGCAGGTGTTCAGAATGATTTGATAGCTATCAAATTTCCTGGGACCAGATGAAACTAGAGCTCCCTACTCTTCTATCTTCCTCCCAACTCCCTATGATATAATTTTAAAATATTTTTATCATGTTACATTATTTCCAGTATTTAAATGACCTCATTTTGTATAGTAAAATCTTTAGTCCATTTGTAATTTGTTTGAATGTTATATATATGGAAGGGATATAAAGTTTTGGTCGCAGATAAATACATTTACAACATAAATTTGATAAACTTTCTTCTTAATTTTAAATTCAAAACTTAGTATATACAATTTAAAAAATGTACAATTTCAGCTCCAGTGTGTAAAGAGCAAATATGTTGGCAGTCTCATCCATATAATTTTTAAAAAGCTGGGCAAATTGTAAGTCAAAGGGTCTGAATTTATAGGAAGAACTATCACTCAAAAAGCTGGAGAGAAAGGCACATTAGAGAGATATTGCAACCGAGATCTGTGTGCCTAGAGAAAAAAACTTCTTGAGCCATAAACTGGTAGAAACACTTAAAATATAATTTGGATGTTTGGAGGCAGAGTACAGATTAGCATGAGAGCAAGAAATTCCAGGGTCCAGAATCTTAGGGTCCTACACACAAATCATAGACTTTCTTTCCAGGAACCCCAACAGATTCTCACAGTTGGATTTGAAAATTTCCTCATAGCCTTGGCAGGTAAAAAGAATGAGTAACAAACATGATATATGCCATATCCTTCTCCATAAAAAGCCTACTTTCCAGGATAAAGGATTTTGTCAGAGCTCAATTCTGTATCCCAAATGGGAGACAAAAATCACTCCCCATGCAAACAAAAAACAAAACCATACCCACAGTCAACAGGAGTCAAAGCTTCAAAAAATAGATTGGGGAACTGCAGTGATGGAATGGAGAAGAGGGAGATGGGGATAAAGACACACCACTTGTGGAGGTCACAATCCAGAAAAACAAGCCAACTTAAGACTGAGATTTATTTGGAAGGTTTTGGAACATTTTCCTCATCTACCTTCCATCACATCAAAAGGACTCCAGTATAGTAACAGACCATTACAGCTGAAAAAAGCTGTAAGACTCAGAATTTCTCTGAGAAGGGATTATATATCCAAAGGTAGGAGGGGAGACAAAAACAAGAAAATTAAAGGGATTTGAAGCCCCTCTCCCTCGTACATATATCTGCAACAAACATTGAATACCCAACCCTTTAGCCAGATTAACATAAACCCTTACACTAAAACGTATTTACCTAGTTCTTATTACTGGACACAACATGTCTGGTTTTCAACAACAACAAAAGAATGCGTAAGGCATGCCAAAAAAAAAAAAATACAATCCAAAAAGACAGAGCAATAATCAGAACCAGATGTAAATATGATATAGATTTTGAATAATTAGAGAATTTAACATAACTGAGATTAATATGTTAAGGATTCTAAAGGATTTTGAATCTACATACAAAAATAGATGGGTAATGTTAGTGGAGAGATGGAAACCATAAAGCAAGAATCAATTGAAATTTTTGAAATAAAAAACATAATAATGCAAATGAAGAATGTCTTTGATAGACTTGTTAATAAATTCAGTGTGGCCAAGGAAAGAATCTGTGAACCTCAAGACAGGTAAATAGGATTTTTCATGATGAATGCAAAGAAAGTAAAAGATGATAAAAACCATAATGGAATATTCAACAATTGTGGGGTAATACCAAAAAATGCAACATATATGTAATTGGAATGTCAAAAAGAAAAGAAACAGAAAGGAACAGAAGAAATATTAGATAGAACTATTCCAAAATTAATAATAAACATCAAATCACAGATACAGATAGCTCAGAAAGCACCAAGCAGTATAAATTCCAAAATATCTATGCCAAGGCATATCAGATTCAAACTGCAGAAAACTGAAGATAAAGAGAAAATCTTGAAAGAATGTAGAGGGAAACAAACAAACAAACCTTACCAATAAGGAACAAGGAAAAGAATTACTTGGACTTCTCACCAGAAAACATGCAAGCAAGAAGAGAGTAAAGTGAAATATTTATAATATTGAAAGAAAAATATTACCAACCTAGAATTCTACATTCAGTGTAATTATTCTTTAAAAGTGAAGGAAGAACAAAGTCTTTCTCAGACTAACAAAACTTGAGGAGTTCATCACCAGCTGATCTGCCAGCAAGAAATGCTAAAAATAAGTTTTTCAGGCAGAGGGAAAATTATATATGTCAGAAATTTGGATCTATGTAAAGAAAGAAAAGCATCAACAATGATTAAATAAAGTTAAGTATTATATTTTATTTTTCATATTCTTAATCTAAAATAAGATAGGTTGCTTAAAAAAAATAACAGTATCAGTGTATTAGATGATTATAACATGCAAATAAATGAAATGAATGGCAGCAATATCACAAGAGATTAGGGTGAGAAATGAGAATATTGTTACAAAGTACAGGGACTACATGTGAGGGGGACAAAGTGTTTTTGAAGGTGAACTCAGATTGGTAAAAATGTATGTCATAGGGGTGTCTGACTGGTAGAGCATATGACTCCAGATCTCAGGGTTGTGAGTTCAATCCCCATGTTGGATATAGAGATTATTTAAAATAATAAATTAAACAAATAAATGAAACCACATTATCAGAAAAAAATAAAAATGTAAGATTAAACCCTAGGAAAGCCACTAAAACTTTTAGAGAAGAATTATTGATATACTAAGACGGAAGATAAAGGATGCCTGGGTGGCTCAGTGGTTGCACATCTGCCTTTGGCTCAGGGTGTGATCTTGAAGTCTTGGGATCAAGTCCCTCATCGGGCTCCCTGTGGGGAGTCTGTTTCTCTCTCTGCCTACGTCTCTGCCTCTCTCTGTCTCTCATGAATAAAATAAATAAAATCTTAAAAAAAATAAGGAAGATAAAATGTAATCAAATTACATGTGCAATTAAAACCACAGAAAGCACTAAAAGAGGGGCGAAGTTAATATTTAATTTTTTTCCTATATACTTGGCCTGTCTTTGTTTTTCTTTTTCTACAGAAATCAGTCACATTCAAAAATTCTTTATTACATTTGCATTAATCATATTGAATAATTTAGGGGAAAAATCATGTGTTAGCCATGCTGCATTTTTTTATTGTTCTATTTAGTGAAGTCATATTGCTCTTAAAAAGATTTTATGGCTTTTTTCCATATATCCTACACAGCTTTTGTTCAGTTGATTTCTATTTTCATTTTTGTTGGATAATAATTTCTTAATCATTTAGTTTTCTAGCTCATGTCAATCAGTTTCAAAATTATGTATCCGAGTGTATCTTTCATGCACTCATCAAGCTATTTAATACTCTTATTAAGCATAATACTAATATTATTTTTTCTCTTTTCTAAGGGCAATCATATTTGCTGCAAATAATGTCAATTTGTTCTTCCTAATATTTAAATTTCTTTTTTAAAAAAATCATTCATATTGGACAGGACTTCCAGAATACTGCTCTACATATAATGATGTTTACAGGCCTTCATTATCTAATTACTGAATTTAAATAGACAGCTTTAATGGTCTTCTGTTAAATATTAGTTCACCACTGGTTACTTTCATATATTCAATCAAAATTTTTTTCAGTACAGGCATTTTTCTAGGTTCTACTTATATAACTACCCAGATAATATCCCTGCTCTAGTGGAATTTACAATCTAATGTAATGGGTTACAGAGTTGCAGTCATAAAATAAATCAATAATTAAATAAACACTATTATCATTGAATGAAAGATGTATTAATTTTAAGATTTACCACTATCTATTATGGTATGTTAAGGAAAAATAATGTGCCAATTAAACTGTTAGATAGAAGTTGATTGTAAGCTGTTGGTGGGAATGTGAACTGGTGCAGCCACTCTGGAAAACTGTGTGGAGGTTCCTCAAACAGTTAAAAATAGACCTGCCCTACGACCCAGCAATTGCACTGCTGGGGATTTACCCCAAAGATACAGATGCAATGAAACGCCGGGACACCTGCACCCCGATGTTTATAGCAGCAATGGCCACGATAGCCAAATTGTGGAAGGAGCCTCGGTGTCCAACGAAAGATGAATGGATAAAGAAGATGTGGTTTATGTATACAATGGAATATTACTCAGCTATTAGAAATGACAAATACCCACCATTTGCTTCAACGTGGATGGAACTGGAGGGTATTATGCTGAGTGAAGTAAGTCAGTCGGAGAAGGACAAACATTATATGTTCTCATTCATTTGGGGAATATAAATAATAGTGAAAGGGAATATAAGGGAAGGGGGAAGAAATGTGTGGGAAATATCAGAAAGGGAGACAGAACGTAAAGACTGCTAACTCTGGGAAACGAACTAGGGGTGGTGGAAGGGGAGGAGGGCGGGGGGTGGGAGTGAATGGGTGACGGGCACTGGGTGTTATTCTGTATGTTAGTAAATTGAACACCAATTAAAAAAAAAATTAAAAAAAAAAAAAAAAAAAAAAAAAAGATCCTATTATGTGTAAACTGTCATACTCAACTCTTACTGAGTAACCCCAGTCAAAAATCTTTCCCAAGAGCATCCATTAACAGGGTAAAAATTATGTGGCTGGCTACTTACATAGTCCAGAGTTCCAGGGTCACGGCCAATGCCACAATCTTTTTCAAGCAGCAATATGGACTCATGACCCCTTTCCCAAGGCTCTCTTCTCAGTGTTTTGGGAATAAAAAAAAAAAAAAAAAAAAAAGAAGTTGATTGTAAGACATTCTAATTTCAAAAAAGTAAAAATATTTTTAAAATTTTGTTCTGGAATCAGAAAAAATTATTGATGAAAATAACCTCAATATGTTAACCAAATATGGAAAATTTGTCAGCTGGCAGAAGAAGCTATCAGATAGTTAGAACAGGGTAATGACTTAGGTTTCCTGAGTGGGTTTTATAGACTGGTGGTCAGAAATTACTTTTCTGGTTAGATGAAGTTCAGGCAGAGAGAAAGAGGGGACCAGATACCTGAACACTCCAGGCAATGACAGTGTCTAGTAAAGAGACTCCAGGGACAGAAGCTTGTCATTGTAAAGAACAGAGCAGCTCATTATCACTGGAGTGAACAGTGAGAGGAGGGGAGATGCTACTAATTGAGATCAGGCTATAAGCAGTCCACATTTTATCCAATTGCCTTTTCAGACAGTTTAGATTTATTCCAAGTATAAGGAGAAGCTGCTAAAAGGTTTTAAGAAATAGATGGCATGAATTACTTTTACCTTTTAAAAATAATTCAGGCAAAAAGGTATTTTGTTGAATAAGAGTAGAAAATGAAAGACCAGTTCGGAGGCCATGCTGATTGTCTGCATGGCTTTGGATGTAGGTGGTGGTGGTGCATATAGAAATAAATAAATCTTTGTTATATTTTGGCATAAGAGCTGGCAAGACTTGCTTAGAGATTGAGAGGTAGATGAAAGAGAGTGAGAAATAAACAGTCCTAGATTTTGATCTGAATGACTAGCTGCATCATAATGGGATTTCCTGAGATGGGAAAACCTTAAGGAAGGAAGTATCAGAGGCAAAATATAAAAACAGTGTTGTCCACATTAAACATGGGATGCTTCTAAGATGCTAAATATAAAACCAAGTTAGGTGATGAGAGTTATAAGTCTGGAATTTTGAGCGACAACATGTCTGGAAATAAAATTAGGGGTAGCACTGATGTTCAGATGTTAAATGTAACCATCCACTAAGTGATATTACATAAGAAGAGTTTATAAATAAACTAAGAAGTTCAATTTCAAAACCTGAAGATCTCCAACCTTGAGGATCCAAAAACCCAGCAAAAGACACTAAGGATACATGGCTAGAGTTCAAGGTAAAAGGGAAAGCAATATAAGAAAATGTCTTATGAAAAAAAAGTAGCAATATTTGTGTTGAATACATCTGAGAATGTAAGATACATAAAGAAAAGTGTGGTTTCAAGATTAAAACTAAGACCCAATATTACATACTACCTTAACATCTGGTGAAAGCAGGGGTTCCTCAAATGCCTGACCACTTCCCTTCCAGTAGACGAGGCCCCTTAGCCAAACCACTTCTCGACCAAGGTGGCCAGGTACAGCTCCTGCTTACCTGTGAGTAGCAGATTTCAGTTCCTTCCAAACACACACAATTATTTGAACAAGCCAATTACACCCCACTGTGGGAGTCAGAAGTCACTTCACCTCTTTGATACTACAAAGTCTGCTTCCAAGGCTCCTGGTTGTCACTTTGCTTCCTAGTACAGCCTTCACATGATATATAGAGTGGGCAGAGTTCTCCTCTCTGCTGTGAATATATGGGATATTAATCCCATTTACTAAAACTGCTGTCAGTCTATCCAGTGTTGGGTATTGTGTGTTCAGCTTTTGCCATAACCCTAGGACAGGAATCCCTCCCTATCAGTGGGATGGAGGAGGTGATTAAAATAAGAAGTGACTAGTGGATTTGGCAATACAGATGCAATTGGATGTATGAATGAAATATGTTGGAAGTAGAGATAGCAACCACAAAGATTTCTGTCAAGAGGTTCCAATATGTCTGGGAGCAGAGCTATTGGGTACTAGTTAGAAAGGAAAGTTAGGTCAGAAGTGGTTTTCTAAAATGGGAGATGTTGTAGCATTTATAATGAATGAAAATTAAGAAAGACATACTGATGGTTTATACCAGTGGTAGAAGTGAAGTCCTGGGAAAGGGGAAGATGAGGAGCTCCAGAGCACAAGGTTTGCCTTAAAGCTTCCATCTGTTGTTACAGGAAGAAGGAAGAGTGTATAGATAGATACAAATGTGTTGCACAGTAGATTTGCAGTGGAAAGAGGAGAGCCTTGGCTGGCTTGTCTGATTTTCTTCAGCTTTAATCCACTGCTCTAGGGCAGACACAGAGGAGACAGTGTAAGGTTTAACCAAGATTGGGATATGCCCAGAAAGGAAGTCAAGAATGTTCACAAGAAACTCTAGATACTTATCATATGAAGAGAATAAACTCATTCCTAATTTTTTTTTTTCATTCCTAATTAAATAAAAGGGAAGAGGGTCTTTTCTGTCCATTGAGAAGGGATTTGAATTTTACCAAATATCATATATGAAGTATTCAAGTTGTCATATTCTTTTTCTTCTTCAAATTCATCTTTAGTTACATAGCATTCTGGTTATTTTCACTTACTTTAAAATTTCAGAAACTAAAGAAATAGCTGGATGCAATGTACTGAGTGTTACTAAATCACTAGACTTCATTGCTGCACTTCAAATATAAAATGTATGCTTAATCTTCCCTAACATTATTTAGATTTCATATTATTAAATAAGAAGCACATGGTCATGTCTATGTGGTAATATTCTGGAAATAGTGCTAAATAAGTCAAGGAAACTCTAGCCATGGAAAACTGGACACAGGAATAAAGGTGCTGCCTCTGCTTCACAGCCCAGAGGAGCTTTCCCACTATCCAAAAGGCAGACCAGCATTTCTGAGAAGAGCCAAACAGTTTGGTAAGTCTTAGCAAATCAGATTAACCACATCTAATTATTATGGTCTAGTTAATTTAGGACATGAGCCGGATGTTTCAATTAATTCATACAAGTTAGTAATTCACAGTACAAGATGAAATAGGTAAGGTATTTAGAATAGTACCTGATATATGGTAAATAACCAACAAACATTGTTGCTATTATACTTTTTTAATATTGATCAGCAATGCTTGTCAAATATAAGAAAATAGAAAATAATGCTAGGTAAAGTCCAATCATCATGGTGAAACTATTTTTATTGTTTTATTGAAGAAAAAACAATAACCTTTTTTTCTTAGATTTATTTCCTATTGGCATTAGAACAATTACCACAAACTCAGTAAGTATAACAAATGTCAGGAAATTCTTGTAACCCCACATCCTATTCTTCCTGTTATGACTTAGATACATGTCTATCTTTTTAGGTGAGTACTAGAAATTTTAAAACTCAGTCCAAGCATTACTCGTATACTGTGGCCAAAAGTGTAAATTAAATAACTCTTCTATAAGACAATTTGGCAAAATGGAACTTTTATAAATTGCTGGAACTAGCAACTTTCTTTCCTGGAACTAACCATGCCTAGTCAAACATACTTATTTGTAAAGACATTCACTTTGACAAGAGCAAAAATAAATAGAAATATCCATTGATAAACAAATAGGTAAGTAAATTATGGCAATAATATATATGCATCAATTAAAAATATGTTGCATAATACCGTGATATAAAAAGAGATAGCTATATAAAAAGAAGTTCTTGACCTATTAAAAAGCCTCTCTGTTGTTACCAAAAACTAATGTGACCCTATGTAAAATATAAAAAATATATGAATATAAAAATATAAAAATAAAAGGCAGGAATTGATAGAAAAATACTCTAAGGATATATACTAAATGCTAATAGTAGTTATGTCCTACGGCAGTATTAGAGGTAATCTCCATAGTTTATGTGTTATCATTTTCTTTGTGTTATCTAATCTTTTATAAATGTATCCCTGAATTTATTTAGAAAGAAATAAGGTGGGTTTTTTTTCCCAGCTATAATATAACAGATAAAAGTGATATATAAGCAGATCTACTTCCAACAACATAGTACAACATCAAAACTAAGCTTACTAATGTCATGCATACTAATAAACATTAAAGCCAAAAGAAATAAAGGAAAATACAATATATTAAAATTAAGAAAAAGTACATAATTTATACTCATTCAGAATCAAATATTTAGTGAGGTCAGGAATGAAAAGCTCATTTATACTAGTTACAAAAACAACAGATGGGTATATAGTTCTGGTAACATCATCATCATCATAATCAATTAATATTCTCTGGCCACTTTTCTAGGAATCCAAATCTATTTCTCAGAAATAGGGCACATCTGGAAGTAAAATTTGCTTCTTCAGGGTTCAAAGGGACTACCTGGGAAATTCCAGTTTCAGAATATTACACAGTATCTAGTCTCTGAAAGAGTTTATGTAGTTTCCAGGAACAGCCCAGCATATTAAATAGTGTCCACTGAAAACAACTGGATTAAAGAATAATCCCTGAACAACTGTACTGGGAATAGCATTGCTCAAATGATGTATTATCAGAAAACTGCTGCAGGCGTGCCCTACAGCTGATGAGACTTCTATCCTAAAACACCACTGTCCTCAAGTAGAACACTTGACTAGGTACAAAAGAAAATTTAAGATATGTCAACTGAGATTCAAAGTAAATAATGTGCAAGGGGAAAAAAAAACTAGTTAAACCACATCTAAGAGAAACTTTAAATTACAAAAGGCTTTGAAATTATCCATTCAAAAATTAGTTTCAAAAAAAATTAGTTTCATTTTGAAATTGCCCATGCATATATAAATAAGTTTTTTGGCCTTTAATGTAAATCTTCTAATTAGTCCTTTCTTTCTTTCTTTTTTTTTTTTTTTTTTTTTAAGATTTTATTTATTCATGAAAGACACAGAAAGAGAGAGAGAGAGGCCGAGACACAGGCAGAGGGAGAAGCAATCTCCATGCAGGGAGCCTGACATGGGACTCGATCCCAGGACTCCAGGATCATGCCCTGGGCCGAAGGCAGGCACTAAACCACTGAGCCACCCAGGGATTCCCTAATTAGTCCTTTCTTTAAAGATTTTATTTTAGAGAGAGAGAGAAAGAAAGAGAGCATGAGCAGGGGGAGGGAGGGAGAAAAAAATCTCAAGCCAACTCCATGTTTAGGGTGAAGCCTGGCACTGAGCTTGATCCTACCACCTGAAGATCATGACCTGAGAATTGAAACCAATGAGCCACCCAGGTGCCCTTTTTTTTTTTTTTTTTTTTTTTACAGTAGTTCTTTAGTTTAAATTACATTGAGATTTAATTAAATCACCTTGGCTGTATAAGTGATGTGATTCATTCCCAAAGAATAATATCTAGAATATATTTTTCAAAAGAAAATGAAGGCTTCCACATTTGCTATGGTAACTATGCAATGAACATATTAGTTAGGACAATAAGGACTGGAGTCAATAGTCTTGAGGTCCAATCCTATATTTGCCAATTATCTAATATCTCTGTGCATTAGGTCCCTATCGGTAAAATAGGTTTAATTTATCATTTCAATACCTACTTATAGGCATACTATCAGGATTAAGTGAGTTATGCATGTAAAAGCATTTAGAAAAATGCTATGTAACATAACAACTACCCAATAAATATGTATTGTTATTATTTTGGCTGTAGTATGTATTCATGGCAGCCTAATAAGTCTTGTTTTAGTACCATCCTGAATGACCTTCCCTAGAGCAGGTTCAGTGCCTTGTATCAACTAACATGGGGCCTTTGAAGAAGCAGTTTTCTCCCATTAGCGCTTTCCTCTTGTTTCCAATGAAGCCAAACTCATGCTTTTCAAATGTATATGTCAGTAAGCTAGAGAGATAGGAATGTGAGGAATGATAGATTCAAGATCAAAATAACCTCCCTACACTGGAATGCCAAACTATAAGAACTATGACCAAATGTGAATAAGTATGACATCTCACACTTGAGATCCTAAGTCAAATGCATAAACATAAGATAATGGAAACCTAGTTCTAGAAGTTTAGATACAACTGGATATTCCAATCATGCTCTTCTAAAAGCAAGCCTATTTTTGTCAATGTGAAAATTATGATTCCAGGGAAAACAGAAAATCAAATTGACATAAGTTTGGGGGAAAGCAGGAGTTTAAATTCCCTTCCAAATTCTTGATTAAAAAAATAAAAAGGAGGACAGGGACACCTGGGTGGCTCAGTGGTTGAGCATCTGCCTTGAACTCAGGTTGTGATCCCTGGGGTCCTGGGATTGAGTCTCACATCAGGCTTACCTCAGGGAGCCTGCTTCTGCCTCTGCCTAAGTCTCTGCCTCTCTCTCTGTGTCTCTTATGAATAAATAAAATAAATCTTGAAAAAAAGGACAATCTATGTTCCCTCTCAACACATCTTTATACATGTATATAAAATTAGTAATATCTTACACTGTGAGGTATTAATGTCAAAGTATTAGGTCTTAGGTATTATACCTAGGTATTAGGTATAAAGTGTGAAGAAATCCCAGGGCTAAACCCTAAAGAGCTCCACTATTTAGGATTGAAGAAAGAGTAACTGACAAAGGACCCTAGATGAAACTGTCAAATTAGCGGGAAAACAATGGTACAGTGACATGTCACAGAAGCTCAGGGAAAACAATGTTTCAAGGAAAAAGTGGTTAACTGTATTGAATGCCACCAAGAGATCAACTAAAATGAGGACAGGAAAGGGCCTTCGGACTTAACACAGTGACAGACATTAATGGTAGTAAGTCAGTGGTGTGTGGGGTCCTGGTAGAGTGGGATAAGGAGGAAGTGAGATCCAAGGAGTGGTAGCCTATGTAGATGACTAAACAATTTAAGAGGTTTGGTTGTAAGGGGAGCAGAAACATTTTTGGAGGAGCTTATAGGGTAGAGAAAGGGTTTTTCCCCCACAAAAGAGTCCAGAATACTTTTACCAGCAGGTAAAGAGATCTGTTAAAGAAGAGTTAGGGAATAACCAGATCTCCATGACTCCTAAATATACAGAAATAGGATTGATCATATTGGACAGGAGGGCAAAGGAGGATCCATCCACATGGCTTCCAGAAGCAAAGATTTGTCAGAATAGTATGGGATTTTTGGCTTTCCATTGTATGTACACTCAGTGCCTGTTGTTTAGGTTATGTTATTAGAGCTCCTTAAGAACAAAAGTACAGCAATATAGCTGAGGGAGGCAAAGTGTGTGGATTTAACCTGCTATATGAGATAAAATACAGTACTTCTCTGATCCATAGTACTTCATATGAGAATATTCTTAGTGTTTTTTTTAACCTTTTTAAAATAATAGATGGCATTTATTTAAACCCTATCATGTACCAGGTACGATAACAGTGCTTTACATATATTAATTTGAATCCTCACAGCAATTGTATGTTATAAAAAGGAGTGTGGGATCCAAGCCAACAGTAATTTTCCTTCTATATTCTTAGCCACTTAGTGCAAAATATCAAAAGAAGAAAGATCTCAGCATTTTAAATTACCTAAGTCAAGTCGTAAAGTACATTGACGATAATTTCAGACAAATGTTTGCAACTGGTTTATTCATCATATTTATTAAATGCCTGTTATTCTGGAGTGTGTTCAGGTGCTGGGGATTGGAGTGCCTGGGTGGCTAAGTCAGTTAAGTGTCTGCCTTCAGCTCAGGTTACGATCCCGGGGATTGGTCCTGAGATTGAGCCCCATGTCATTGGGCTCCCTGCTCAGCGAGGGGTCTGCTTCAACCTGTGTCCCTGCTCCTGCTGTGTCTCTTGTTCACTTTCTCTCAAATAAATTTAAAAAAAATTCTTTATAAAAAAAGGTACTGGGGGTTAATTCATAGTTAAAAAATTATAAAATCCATGTTCTGTAACTGACATTTTGAAAATATTGCATCCACTTAGGGCAATGGTACCAAAAAAAGAACAAAAATTAAACCAAAACAAACAAAAAAACCATCGCACTTCATCAATGAATAGAACTGTACTTGATACTGATATCAAAAAAGACAAAGTTCCCCCAAAATTGATTTGAAATAACACATTTTAAAGAATTTACCAAGACTGTGTGATAACATTGCACAAACTTAAACAATAAAATGTGATCATCTTACAAATTAAGGTCATAGAAAAGTTAAAATCCAAACCCTAGAACATGGACAAATCCATGTTAGGCATTTATTGTTACCCAAAAAAAGAAGGTATTCTTTACTATTTTGCTATTTTCCCCATAATATTTTTCATTTTGAATACTTACAAAAAGATAAAGTCCCTGAGATGAAAACATAGAGGTGAGGCAAAAAGAATTAACGAGGAAGATTTGAAATTATTACAAAGTGGATTACAAATGAATTCACTAGAAATTTCAGTTTAAAAAAATCCACCTTTATTACCTTCCTCAACACACACACACACACACACACACACATAATTTTAAATTTTGAAATCCTGAGTACTCCTAAGTTTCTATTACAATATAAACTGCTAGGTAGGGAGATCAAGGAGGATGAGTATATTTGGATACATTAGCCGGAGATAGTTGAAGTTTTGAATTTTGAAATTAGATAGACTTCATTCAAATTCAGGCTCTGTGACATCCCTGACATGTAAACTTTCCAAACAATTTTCCAAGCCTTTTACTCCCAAATAGCCAGAAGAATGTTGGAAAATAAAACCAAAGCTGGGGGCATCACAATGCCTGACTTTAAGCTGTATGACAAAGCTGTGATCATCAAGACATGGTACTGGCATGAAAACAGACACATAGATCAAGGAACAGAATAAAGAGCCCAAAAATGGACCCTCAACTCTATGATCAACTAATCTTTGACAACGCAGGAAAGAATATCCAACGGAAAAAAAAGTCTCTTCAACAAATAGTGTTGGGAAAATTGGACAGCCATATGCAGAAGAATGAAACTGGACCATTCTCATACTACATACAAAGATAAACTCAAAATGATTGAAAGATCATAATGTGAGACCGGAATCCATCAAAATCCTAGAGGAGAACACAGGCAGCAACCTCTGTGACCTCAACCACAGCAACTTCTTGCAAGATACATCTATAAAGGCAAAGGAAACAAAAGAAGTAATTGAACTATTGGGACTTCATCAAGATAAAAAGCTTCTGCATAACAAAGGAAACAATCAACAAAACTAAAAGGCAACCTACCAAATGGGAGAAGATATTTGCAAATAATATATCAAATAAGGGGCTAATATCCAAGATCTATAAATAACTTATCAAACTCAGAAACCAAACTATCCAGTCAAGAAATAAGCAGAAGACATGAGTAGACATTTCTCCAAAGAAGACCTACACATGGCTTACAAGCACATGAAAAAATGTGCCACATCACTTGTCCTCAGGGAAATACAAATCAAAACCACAATGAAATACCATTTTACGTTGGTGAGAATGGCTAAAATTAATAAGACAAACAACAAATGTTGGCGAGTATGTTGAGAAAGGAATGCAACCTGGTACAGCCACTCTGGAAAACAGTGTGGAGATTCCTCAAGAAGTTAAAAATAGAGCTACCCTATGACCCAGCAATTGCACTATAGGGTCTTTACCCCAAAGATACTGATGTAGTGAAATTCCGGGACACCTGCACCCCAATGTTCATAGTAGCAATGTCCACAATAGCCAAACTGTGGAAGGAGCCACAATGTCCATCAACAGATGAATGGATAATGAAGATGTGATTATATATAATGCAATGCAATATTACTCAGTCATCAAAAAGGATGAATACCAGGCATCCCAGGTGGATCAGTGGTTTAGCACCGCATTCAGCCTGGGGCCTGATCCAAGAGACCCGGGATCGAGTACCACGTCGGGCTTCCTGCATGGAGCCTGCTTCTCCCTCTGCCTGTTGTCTCTGCCTCACTCTCTCTCCTTTCTGTGTATTCTCATAAATAAATAAATAAAAATATATATATATACATATATTTTTTAAAAGCATGAATACTTACCATTTACATCAATGTGGTTGGAACTGGAGGGTATTGTGCTGAGTGAAGTAAGTTAATCGGAGAAAAACAATTATATGGTTTCACTCATATGTGGAATATAGGAAATAGTGAAAGAGATCATAAGGGAGGGGGTGGAATTGAGAGGCGAAAAATTAATGAGGAAGACAAACCAGGAGAGACTCCTAACTATGGGAAACAAACAAAGGGTTGCAGAAGGGGAGGTGAGTGGGGGAACAGAGTAACTGGGTGAAGGGCATTAAGGAGGGCACGTGATGTGATGAGCACTGAGTATTATACTATATGTTGGCAAATTGAATTTAAATTAAAAAAATTTTCCAAGTCTTTTAAATATGGGAGTAGTAGCAATATTTATCCTTACAGTGTTATAAGGATTATGTGGGTTAATGAAAATGAGTTTAAAAAAGGTTTTGGCACATAGTAAGCACTTATTTAGATCACTGTTACTATTACTACTCTTTTATTTAACTTAATGTCAAATTAGTGTTGTTTTAATGCAACTCAAAACTTATCATTTTGAAAGATAGGCATTTTTCAGATTGCCTAAATTGTGTATACACACACACTCACTCACACACACAGACACGTACACACACAATTTGGGTCATCACATTAATTCTTTATTATATGTAAGAAGCATATGAATTCCAGTGAGTTACCATAAACTTTACTCCCTCTGAGCATTTTTCTAGGGGAATTATTACCTTTTATGAGAAAAAGAGTCCCCATGTGGCATATTATTCCAGATTCTGATTGAAAAACAATTGCTAAATTTGAGCATGTATATGTAGCTTGAGGTAGTGATTATGAGTGGAGAGGCAACTTCTGGTTTCATAAAAAAGTGCCCCATTATTTTGTTTCCATTTTTAAATTGTACCAGGAAAGTCAGGGGCCATTAAGGAAATGTATATGACATAAACTGTACTCTGTAAAAAATATAATATATTATTCACTGTTTAATATTTATTGAGACCATTTTATCAGTTCAAGGACTACTACACTCCATTTTCTGTTTCACTTTGTGCATTCTTCTTTTTCAGAGAAATCGGATGTAAGCTACCAGGAAACACTATTTTTACAGCTTGTTAGAGAGATTAGATGGAAATGATGTTTTGTGTTTCCCTACTTCCATATTTGACCTATAGAGTAATTCCTGATTAGAGACCAAGAGTCCACTGGAAACTCTCCTTGTGGGGAGCAAATTAGAGTGGAAAGAATGAGAAAATAGGAGCCCAAATAAGAATTTGTTTTCCATTTTTAGCCAATAGCCAATTGAGTGAGCATACCTAGCTTATTTCTTTGTCTTCATTCCATCTCCTGTTAAATTAGGAGGTCTGAGTTATTTTGAGTACAATCTATAATATTAAGAAATTAAAATGGTATGTATTTAGAAATTCTAAAACAAAAAAGCTTATGATACCAAAATCACTTAGTAACCGAACTAGCTCATTCTCTATCAGTTTGTCATGGGTTATGGGATGCCTGGGTGGCTCAGTAGTTGAGTGCCTGCCTTCAGCCCAGGGCATGATCCTGGAGTCCTGGGATCAAGCCCCACATTAGGCTCCCTGCATGGAGCCTGCTTCTCCCTCTGCCTGTGTCTCTGCCTCTCTCTGTGTATATCTTTCATGAATAAGTAAATATTTTTAAAAATGTGTCATGAGTTAAACCAAATGTTTTTTATCCAGATTTTGGAATAATTAACAATTTTCAACTAATATTGACTACAATTTTCATGGTTTTTCAGAACAGCACCAGAATGTAGTTAATAGTGAATGATATGATATGATATGATAAAATAATTATATATCTTCCCCCTTTCATTGAGCAAACACAACTCAAGACCTTTAAGATGTGGCTAAAGGATCTGTTGACAACTGAGTCTAAGTTTGGAAATAAGAATCACATGCATTACCTTTAGCACAGATACACAGAACAGCAGTCTTATGCTTTAACTCTCAGCCCTTTATCTTTGCCTATAACTTTTCTCATAAGTCTTGTAAACACATGTAAGCTTTAGGACATTATTTGGATCACTTTAAAAATGTAGGCTCTTCTGGAAACAAATACTTAATCTTTAAGTAGTTATTTAGAATTGAGTACGAATGATTTTTGAATTTTTTGATTTTTCCAGAGTGGGGGTAAACAAAACTAAACCTTGTCTAGTTTTCTCCATTTTACCATGAGCCAGTTCTGATAAGAAAAAATGTAAAACTCAAAGGCATTCTATGCATTAATTGTTGCTGAAAATTCAAGAAAGAAACAATTAAATCAAGAAGTCAGATTAAGTTGCATACTTTATACAATTTTTATTTGTCAATTATACATCAATAAAGCTGAATAAAAGGAAAGAAGTAAGATTGAACAAATCATCATCTTCTCATAAAATGACCAAAAATTTTTTTTCAAAAAAGAAAAAAATCAAGAAATATGAAAGAACACAAGAAGGTCTGCAGAATTCCTAAAGAAAGTATATTAAGTCAGTAGAAGCAGGGAGATAATAGGCAGAAAGAAATTACTAGTAATGATAATCAGGAAGAAAAATATTACTGATGTGGGAGTGGTTTGCGAGAAGCTCAGAACTAAGACAACACAGATAAAAACTGTCCTGAGGTAGTTATTAGGAGTAAGTAATATGGTCACCAACAAAAGTGTCTGGGCCCTATTGCTCCCTACACCTTCTTCCCCTTTCCTGAGCAATGATCATGAAGACCATTGCTTAGGCCTCTGAGAAAGCAGGAAATGAGTCTCCCTCAGCAAGAAAATGAGAAAGGCCAATTAGCTACATCAGGGAGCTAGCACACCTCAATTAGCCCTCACACAATATTTTGACACTTTACCTGCAGTCACCTATGTCCTAGTGCTATAAACTGAATGACCTAATGGCTAGGATTAAAAAGATAATAATAAAAAAAGATGGCTAATGATCAAAATTCCATAAGCATTTGACCAAAAACTGTGCCAGAAACAAGACTCACTGAATTCAAAAAACATATCAAACTCAATGATCCATATGACCCATCTCAATAAAATTAGTCAGCATAACTAATAATGATAAGGATATTAGAGGATATTGCATATACATGGAAAGGAAGAATCTGAGGATACCAGAAATTTAAAAAAAAAAATGTTTGTCAAAACAATAGGTGGCCTAAAAAGTAAAATGTACTCAATTGAAATGATTATGTTAGTTGAATATTAACAAAAACATTCTTCTATTAAACTATTTAAAAGACCTGAGTATAGAATGTGTCAGAGTATTAGAGACATGAAGTAAATTCCGAAAAAATTAGAAATTGTCAAGGGGTAGTGTGAGTAGAAAGTATAAATAATTGGAGAAATGATAGAAGACAGTTTTTAAGAAATACAGGCAATTTGAGTTTCCAGGTTAATAGGTACAAATAAATACCCTAAATGTATGATATAATGTAACACAGATCTACACATCCTGTCAGGAGAATGTTTGGAAGATTACACAAGAACCTATCAATGATAGTACCTCTGGGAAAATTAATAGAATTAGAAGGAAATAGGAGGAAGGAAGAGTTTCTCCTGATTACTTTGCATGTATTGCTTGAATCTTTTATAATTAAAATACCTACATGTAGTGCTTGGGTTTAATCAGAAACATAATTTAAGGAAATGAATTAATACTACTTATAGTTGATGAATAACACTTTAAATGCCAAAACAGAAACTTTAAAATAATTATACTTTAAGTTAATGGTATTTATATTAAATAAAATAATTTAATAATTTTAGAAACAGAATAAAATAATATGAAATCGCCAACAATTTATTATTAAAAAAAGACAATTTAATATGTAAATTCATTGTCAACTATATGAAGTCCTACAACTAGAAGAACTTTCAAAATTAGAGGAAGTCTGAGAACTTCTTGCTTACAGTAAATGCTTATAACGCTAAGCCAAAATTGGACTTCCAGAAACTCACAAGAATAGGAAATGCAAAAACCATTGTCTTTCAAAGATACATTGGAAATATTCAAATGAGGTGAATGTTAGCATTTTAGTTAAAAGGGGTACTACCGGATGATATTAATTTTTCCAGGATAATAACCTAATTGCTACAAAATACTTTTCTTTTATATAATAACAAAAAATAGAAATTCTTAGATGACTGCTTTACTAGTGGTGAGCAGTCAAGGTAAACACTATTGAACTCTCCAACTATTATACCTGTGTCCTGTAAAGCCAGATGAATGATGAAACCAAAGTATTTGGGTCTGACACCTAGTGGAGCAACACATCTAGAATATAGACTCAATCTTTTACCATTCAGGGTGGTGGCCTACAAGAGAAGTGGAAGGAGAAGTAGAAAGGAAAGGCAAGGACAAATGGACAAGGAAGGAAGGAAAGCTAACCAAGAGCAACTGAGAGCAATGGATTCAGTGTAACTGAGTAACAGAAAAACTGAAGGAAGCTTAGGGAAGAGTAGGAGGTTACCATCCATACCCAAGAGAAGGCTTAAATTTGCACTTTTGACTACTAATCGCTGTTTAATCTCTGCACACATATGTAAGGAGACTAATCAATTTTTATTAGAAAACAAAGCAGAAAGTCCAACAGCTCTTGAAAAGAAAAAGGCTATTTAATCACTAGGTAATTTGATAATTTCTTTAATTCCAATGTAAAGAGACAAATTCTAAATCATTCCTTCACATTCATGAAAAGTCTTCAAATTTCTTATGGAAACCATACTTTAGTTATTTAAGAAAAAAAACACAACACTATATTTGAAAAAAAAAAAAAAGGTAGCTGAACTTTGTACTCAAATTGAATTGAAATAGTACATAAAAGGCCTATTTTGTATAGAATTAGACTTATTTTGCATAAAATTATGTTGAAGGCCTAATTAGTAGTTCTGAGGGAAATGATAATGATTTGGATAGTATCCATAGAGACTGACAGAGACAACTAATAAAGCAGTATCTCTCCCAGCCATATGTAGAATATGTGGTAATATCATTTCATGTGTTAAACAATCCTCAAATCACTTTACATATATTAACTTATTTATTCCCCACAACAACCTCGTGAAGCAGTCACTATGATTATCCTCATTTCCAAGTAAAAATAATTGAGGCACATAGAACCTAGTTAAAATTGGTGTCTAAAAAAAAAAAAATGGTGTCTAAAAAGCAATACCATGCTTTTTGATATTACACAGCTATATCTTCTGTACAGTGAAGATGTAGTGTCTGTATTCTAATTATAAACTGAGCTATTAACTATGGCATATTTTGTCTCATGCATCATAAAAACATATAACCCTATTTACATGTACTGTTTACACTATAAGCCACCAAGGAGAATGTTTACTGAGGTAGAAAGGGCTAATACTCTGAGAAGGACAGATGAACAAAGTGTGCCTTTCCCTGAACCAAGTAGATGGAGGATGGATGCCTCTGATACAAACAGATTATTAGTAAGACAAATGTTGAGTGCAACAAGATTAGGCTGAAATTAGGATCAAAACTTTGACGTGTTGAACAGAAGATTTGAGTTGACATTTTAAAAAAATGCATCCTAAATTCAAATAGTTGCAAAAGATATAATTTCCAGCATACTTTAATTCTGAAAATTTTAAGTACATGATTAACTTACTCATTTAAATATATCCAGTAAAATTTAAATACCATATAAAATTTATAATTCTAAAAAGGTTTTTGGTAACAGCCAGAAATTGTGCATTACTCTTTTCTCTTTAAATCCATTTTCATTCTCACAGATTATTTTTATGTAATGTACTTATGCTTAAAAACTTTTTATTGATCACTTAATCATATTTTTTCAGATGATGCTCTAAATATAAATCAAAATGTATTATTCTTATTTTATGCTACCTTAATTCTCCAAGAGTTTAAAATTTTGTCAGTTGAATTTTCATAACAATTATTATTAGAACTCAAGTTTTAAAAACATAAATATATTTTTAAATGTGTAAGTAATTAATAATTCTAAAGTCAATTTTCATTGGAAATACATCTCTTAATAAAATGGATGGAGCTGATTTACCTATTTAGTTTTTGACTGGGACATATCACCATGGTTATTACTGCTAGAATGAGATGAAATTAAACATCAATTTCATTCCCACATTTTATTTTAATAGATGCAATCTCTAAAAACCTTACTCGCATAAATAAGTATATGAAAATGGAAAGTTTGGTCATAGCCATGTCAATTTAAAAAAAAAAAAGTCCTTCTGAATTATCTATTACAAATTTCATAGTCAGGGCACCTAGGTTGCCCTGGGGCTCAGTTGGTTGAGTGTCCAACTCTTAGTTTTGGCTCAAGTCATGATCTCGTGGGTCATGAGATTCAGCCCACACTGGCTCTATGCTCAACAGGGAGTCTGCTTAAAGCTTCTCTCCCTCCCACTTTCCTTCCACTCACATTTTTCTTTTCTCTCTTTTTCTCTCTCTCAAATAATAAATAATCTTTAAAAGAAATTTCATAGCCATTTATCATTCAAACCAATCATTGTTAATAATCTGACGGGTTCCCCTTTAGAGCAGAGTAGAAGGTATCTGGCTTGCACAAGTACTTTCACCAAGTTAGCTGAGCCACACACTCTCTCAACCCTGATGACATTTCAGACCCTTCCTTAATGGCTGCCCCAGTGCTTTTAATCCTTGGATACCACACATGGAAAGACACAGATGGAGAGAAATGTGCTTCCTCTTTTATAGAAGGGGAGGCAGGAAAGACAAGGAAAACCTCTTTTATCTCAGACATGTTCACAGAAAGATCAATTTTAGGAACAACAAATACAATTAGAATCTGGAAATTATTTTTCCCAACAGCACCCAAGAAGTCTTTGTTCACTTTCAGGATAGATGTTCTCCGGTTTAGAGACCACTGATCTAACATGCAAAGGTTCATTCAGATAGGAGTGTACTGATGATGTTTATGTGTAATGTGTATATGTCTGTGGGTTTGCAAGGCATCTCGCCAATCAGCTCAGTGTCCTCATTTGCAAAAAAAAAAAACAAAAAACAAAAAACAAATAGTTGTCTACAGAGCTCTGATGAGAAGTAGAGATAATGTATGTCAAGAGCCTGGCATCCTGCTGGATAGAAGCCAGACATTCAATAAATGGTAATTTTATCAATTTTCCTATGGCATTTTGTACCTACCTGGAATCCTCTTCTGGATCATCTCAGGCTTGGCCCCTTATTGTCACTCAGTTCTGAACTTAAATTATCTTCCTGAGGCCTTCCTGAACACTTAATCTGAAATGGCCTCCAATCTCTTGCTATCTCATTACCCTGTTTTCTTTCCATCACAGCTGTTAATGCAACCCCATATTGTCTTAGGTTTTGTCTTTTTTGTTAGCTTACTGTTTGTTTTCACCTACTGATTTAAGCTCTGTGAACACAGGATATTATCTATACCCCCAGTGCCTTGAGCAGGGTCTGACACAAACTATGTTTGCTGTGAATGATTATTTACTGAATTAATGAGTGAATCTATTAGTTTACTAGGAATGTCATAACAAGGTACCACAGACTCAGTGGCTTAGACAACAGAAATTTATTTTCTCACACTTCTGGAATTTAAAAGTCCAAGATCAAGTGTGTCAACAGGGTTGATTTCTTCTGAGGGCTCTGCCATGGAATTGAAGATAGCTGCCTTCCCTGTGTGTCCTCACATGGTTGTAGTTGTCCCTTGGTGTCACAATGCTTTTGTCCTAACGTTCTCTCCTTCTAAGGATCAGTTCCCCTCCCACGTGACCTTTAATTACCTCCTTGAAAGTCCTCTCTCCAAACATAGTCACAATCTGAATATGGGGGTGGGAGGTAGGGGTTAAGACTTCAACAGGGCTAGGTGTACCCCTCTACTGAATCTGGAGTAGGGGGTACACGTAGCCCATAACAGTGAGTGAATACTCTGAGTTTCAGATTCCAATCTAAAGTAGCCAAACCATTAGCCCTGATGAGTAAATTCCAGAACCTCTACTCACCAAGTGAAAAGTGGTATCTGGCAAAAACCTAACCAGGAAAGTACAGCCTCCAAAGTGCAGGTTAAGAGCAAAGTGTCTTATGTGCATATAAAGTTCTGTGTACAAATGATTATAACTTTATTCATGATAGCTAAAAACTGAACACAACCCAAATGTCCATCTACTGGTGGATGGATTAATACACTGTAATCTATCTATTCAATGGAATACCACTCCTTAATAAAAAGGAACCGCTGGTATATGAAATAACATGGATGAAACTAGAAAGCAAGATGCAAAATGATAGAACCCAGAAAGACTCTATACTATAGAGATCCATATATATAACATTCTAGAAAATGCAAAAGTTTAGAGACGAAAAGGACATCAGATTTGTCAGGGGCTGAGGTGTGGAAAAAAAGATTAATTTCAAAGGAGTACAGATGAACTCTCTGGGGTAATGAAAAAGTTCTATGTCTTGATTGTGCTTGTGGTTCTATGAAGATCTGTATTTATCAAAGCCCGTCAACTACATGCTTAAGAGGATTTTTTTACTGTATGTAAACTTTATCTTAATGCAGCTAATTTCTCAAAAGTCAGACCATATTGAGAGTACTTGAAAATCTGGTTTCATCCCATAGCCTGCCATAGGATTTTTTGAAGATCTCTTTTTCACATGTATTTCAGAAAGAAAATATGTGCAAAAACAAATACACACATGTTTACTGTAAAACTAGGAAATAGAAATGTAGATTTCATTCTTAAAAGTTCTAGAGAGTGCTACAGGAGCAAAAAGTAGCATCAGTCTGAACCTGGGATTCTCCTTGACAGCCGCTGAGATAACGCCTCATGCATTTCCTCTTCTTTGAATCCCCAAATCCCAAAGCCTACCCTGAGCAGTCAGTGAGGATGCTGGAAGGATCCCTCTAAGCCATCATTACTCATCCCCATTCACTGGCACAGACTTAAAGATTTTATACACTTTTCTACACCATATCATTTTAAAATTTCCTATGAAAGCACTTCTCCCAAACAATAAAACATGCTAATGCTAGAGACAAAATGCCACTCAATAGAAATTAAAGCAATTTGAGGGTGTAGAATACTTACACCCCAATAGGACAAGGAAGAATTTGAGGGGAAAAAGGTTTTATCCTATAGAGGACACATGAAGAGGATAGTTGCATTTAATTCAAATGTTCTACAAAAGTTAACACTTTCAGCCTCAAAGAAGGGCCCCCAGTTTCCCGGCAAGTGACAGAAACGCTTTATCCTGAATCTTCTGCAGGATCTAAGACTTTTTTTTTTTTTTTTTTTTAGGATCTAAGACTTCTGGATGTTGAGCCCATCGGGAGCTAGAGTTCTTTTGAAAGGAGGCACAGTGGGAAAGGGCTCTGAGATTTCCACACCCCCAGCGCAAACACACACGCAACCCTAATACCCCAAAGTTTCAGGTTGTGATTAATTAAAGATACCAGGTTTTCATAATCACTGACTGCTCTTTCTTTAGGGGCTGATTTGGTTTAATGATTCCTGACATTTCATCCAGCACACTCTGAGCTTTTTCACAGCAATAAAAAATAACAGCCTCTCTGCCTGACAGCAAGGAAGGTTTACTCAGCGCTGTCAAATAGATGAACAGTTATGGCTCTCCTCCGTACTAACTCACGGCACAATAGGTGGAACATCAAGAATAATTATATCAAATGGCCATGGAAACTGATTCACAGGATGTGCAGGTGAACGCCCGTTTCAAACTTGACACTCTCTTGTGTCTTATGCTGCTTCCAGCAGCAAAGGGGTTCTCGAAACTTCCCTCTGCCCCTCATTTGAGTGTGGAGAGCTGCCAGGAAATTTTCTTCTCAAAAGCCATGATCTAAGGGACCATCCCCACCCTGGGCTTTGAGGACCTTCCCCAGGAAGGGGCCCCTTCAGTGCCTTCATAGAGACAGCTATTAGGATAAGAACACTGCAGTGCGTGGAAGAGGCACCTGGTGATGTTTGGGGCCAGCATGGAGTCATTGAGATCAGCAGAAAGAAATGTGGGTAATGGCACAAGCAGCTACCCAGGGGAGTCTGAAGGGAACAAAAAAAAAAGGATTAATGATCTCTGAGACTTGTTCTTTTTCCACTCTTTTCCTGAAATGCCAAACCATGGAGCCAGTTATCCATCAAGAGAGTGAAATATATCAGTGGATGGATTCGGTTTGCTACAATGACAGCCAGCTCCACTTTTGAATACTCTTTGAAAACAATTTTTACTGTGCAATGCTGGAGAAAGCCAACAAATAATAAACCTGTCGCAGTACTCACCAAGTGCTCGTAAATACAAAAGTCTGCCATGCAGCTGCAAAGGGAAGCCATTCCCAGGCTTGAAAAATGGTCAGTGCTCAATCATTGCATCCGATGTCAGTTCTCATTTAGGGCTGCAATTTGGGGTGACTCTTATCTTCAGCACCCTTGGGGTGGAAGCCCCCTGCTCCCGCTGGTCAGGAGTTTAGAGCGGAGGTACAGCCATCAGAAGGAGGCCTCATAGTCCCTGGAGCTCTATTTGTCCAACTGTGCTACAGTTACACAACAATAAGTTCATCTTTTTGCTTAATTCAAAAAAAAACCATACTGAATTGTGCTTATCGTGCATTTTTGCTGACAAAATTTCAGAGGCAATAAAAACCCAGTTAGTGAAAACTGTAGGCTATTAGGTTCTGCGCAGCACCCCTAGCACTGTGGCACCCCAGGTGGCCTGCTAGTGCTTCCTCCTTTGCCCTCCCAAAACAGTTCTTTTTATGCATCGTCCCTGGAACACTTTGTCTCTATCTGTCCAATTCTTACCTGCCTTCTCTGCTCCTCTTTAAAGTGATCAAACATGCCATTGACAAATAAAAACAAGAAAAAAATCCTCACACAAACCCTGCTATGCGAGAAATGAGAGCTCTCTTGGAAGGCAGGGTGCTGAGTGGACACTTTTCAACCACAGCTTGCTGCTTTAGTGGGATTCAGCTGAGACAAACTGTGACCAGATTCTTCAAAAGAAAGCCAGGAAGCTGCCTGCCATGTCCTTTGGAGGGTTCGCTGTGGACAGGCACAAGCTGCTGCAACTAAGGAAGTACTGTGTCTAGTCAAGATAAAGTTTCTAGGCGTTTGCAAAGTACCCATTTTCTGAGAGAAGCCAGGTCCACACATTTTCGTGTTAAGACTAATAAGTCACTGGGTTTAGAAGCAACAGCTACAAGCATACATCCCTCAGAAAAGGGTTATTCAGTAGGAGGAGGTTGCTTGTTAAGTGAGTTTTCTTTTTTTATATTAAACTTTCCTGTATCTGAACTACCTGGGACAGAGGTACACTCAGACCCTGCTGGTTCCTCCTTCTGTGAAGTTAATACGAGTCATCTCCAGTGCTCCCAGATATCATCACCTTCCAAAGCCTCATTTAGGGTTACTTTTGGAAGACCTCCCCACTCTCCTGAGCCCCTCTGGATGTTGTAGTGAGTTTCAGTACAAAGGTGAAGATTCATTATTATGATTAAACAGCTATATACAAAATAGCTATCTAGAGTTGAGAATTGACAAATCACTCCCAGGGAAGACAAGAAAGTATTCATGATTTCCCATCTAGTAACATAACAACAGAATTCCCAAACTTAAAGGGATTTCCCATGGCACAACAGGGTACTCCAATGATTGCTTGTCCTAATACACACAGTTGGGCCATTTTCGGTGAATGGTTTAGCAAATGAATATTGAGTTCCAGCAAATGAAAAACAACAGCAACAAAATGTACTACTCTAAAAATAGTTGCTTTACCCAGACCTTCCCTGGAAATACCAGTTTACACGCTCACTACTAGGATATTTTATTAGAAAATATGTAAAATAGATGGGGTGCCTGGATGGCATCATTGGTTGAGCATCTGACTCTTGGTTTTGGCTCAGGTCGTGATCTTGGGGTCATGGGATCGAGCCCCGCATCAGGCTCTGCACACTCACAGCACAGATTCTCCTTGAAATTCTCTCTCCCTCTGCCCCTACTCTCCATTCTCTCTCTCTCCCAAATAGATATATGTAAAATATATTTTAAAAATATATGTAAAATAAAAATAAATAAATAAAAAATAAATAAATAAAAAAAATATATGTAAAATAGAGCTATATATTATACTCAAACCGTTCATTTTTCCCAATCACTACAACCAAAATAACTTAATCAACAAATATTTATTGACAGATTATGTCCATTGCTGAAGGCAAAAGATAGTTAAAATCATGCTTGAATTTTCTCACATCTAATTAATTTAAAACCCTGCCAATTCTACCTTCAAAAATAGACTCCATCTTTCGGTAGGAGGAGTACCACAGAATTTGTAGCCAAATTCATTGCACTGCAATGCTCCTGCTTACTTGCACACCCACTTCCTTAGGTCTTTGAGGTCAAATGTCACCTCTTCAGAGAGGCCAGTTCTGTACCCAAGTCACTTTCTATTTGCTTAATACCATCTTTTCTTACAATTATACATTATGTATATTTACTTGCTCATTCGCTAATTTCCTCTTTCCCTTCTACTAGATAGATGTGTGTTCAATGTTCACTCTTCTCTCATCATTTTCTGGAGTAAGTCCAGACACAGAGTGGGCATTAACTATTTTCTGAATGAATGAATGAATGAACCAATGAACAAGTGCTCACAGAGCAATCCACAACAACAGCAGTAATTATCAAAATTCACTAAAATCTAGGTATCCTCTCAATAAACTCAGGAATTTCTTGACATTCAGAAGTAAGATATACATGTTCATGTATATGTTTTGGAAGAGTTAAACTAATATGGATGATATAATGGGTAACATATGGATGTGTAATAAAAAGAGTGGTGTTTGCATTCAGGATTTAATTTTTTCCAGTGTCTAACTTAAACCTTAAATCACTCTTGCTCAGAGAGAAATTATCCAAACAACTATTATAACCCTGGCAATACTGTGGCTACCTCTCAAGTGGGTTGGAAGTGTCATGGGAGGCCTACCTTGCCTCTTCAAAAAAGAAAGATTATGGGATAGCAAGTATGGTTAGAAGAGTGAATGTTAATCTAAGTAAAGGTTAACCCTATAATAAACGGAATCAAAATTAAATAAGTCAACAGAGAAGTTGCTTTTTTAAAGATTTTATTTATTTATTTATTTATTTATTTATTTATTTATTTATTTATTTATTTGAAAGACAGAGAGAACACAGTGGGGAGAAGCAGAGAGAGAGAGAAGCAGGCTCCTTGCTGAGCAGAAAACCCGATGTGGGGCTCAATCCCAGGACCCCAGGATCATTACCTGAGCTGAAGGCAGACACTTAACCAACTGAGCCACCCAGGCACCCCAAGTTGCTTCTTTCTTATGTAACAGTCTGAAAGTTGGCAGATAGTCCAACCCCATCAGATGTACTTTTCTATGATGTCATTGAGGCTATATCACTGCTTTGCTAGTCTTGAGTGGATGCCCCTCACCTGCACATTCAAACTTGGGTCACCATCATACTTCTTCATTCTTGTCCCTGCAAGGGGAGAAAGGATGTGTGGAGGGTAAGCATTTTCACATACCTCTTTGGAATTTGCGCCTGTCACTTGCACTAACACAACTGCCACCAATGTTTACACATACAGCTCAAAATGTACTCTCTGGCTGAGTAACCATGAGCCCCACAGGATAGAGATGATATAAAATGGAGGGAATGAAGACAGAATAAATGGCAGTCCTTGGCATGGTTGTCTAGTTCTCCCTACTTCCAAATCAACAATTTAGCTCTTCTTAATCTAGATAAGATGGGGTTCTTCAGATGTGAAGAATTTAATAATGGTCAAATTGTCGTTTTGGAACAGAAAAATCAATAGGAGTGAAATTACATTGGAAAACAGTACTATTTTTCCCTTTCATAATTTGCAAGGTAACACGCAAGTCACATATACTCACACACACACAATGAGTATAAAAGGCAACGTGATCATTATGTGCTCAGGAGTCTTGTGATAACAAAAGAGCTAATCAGGACAAAAGCAATCACACATTTTTAGACCTGCAATAGGAAAAAAAAAAAAAAAGCCATCAGGAAACTAGAGATGACCAGTTTCTCTCATCAGAAAATGATCTTGTTTTGCACTTCCAATGAGGAACTTCATAGTATGATTACATTGAGTGATTATATATAATGACCACATTTTAATGTTCTTGAATTGGGCACCAAGAATAAAAAACTAAAACATTTTCCATTTAAGAAGACATGGATGATTGTGGAGTAACATTACTATCACCCACAAAATTTCATCTTTACAAAAGAATCTAAGGATAGAGTATATATATATCCAACAGAATTTTCTGGGGAAAACAAAAATTAAAGAAGCAAAGAGGATGACAAGTACAGAGACACAAATACAAAACCAATAACTGAAGCTGTAAAGTGAGTCTTCCAGGTACCTTTGTATTTGCTTAACTAGTTTACGTGTTCATTTTGTTTTTTCAATGATAATATAACTCCACATAAAAGAAAAACATTTGTGCACTTAAAGCCAAAAGGACTATTTATTAACTGTCATTAGATTTGTTCTAAAAGAAACTACTTTAAAAAAATAATCAAGACACCATGTAATATTCTATTTCCTAACCTGGGAATTATTGAGAAAACAGAAGGAAAGAAAATGCTGCAAAAGAGGAGAAGAGTTAAATGAATTTACATAAATTGTAACCGATAAATTTATATTCCCATTATTTGTTAAATGATTGGGATTCAATTCTTTTAGGAATATATTTTTTCTGCAGTTGTATATTGATAGTCTTTGTAAGAAGGAATTAGTGATGAAAAATTATCAAATTGTTAAAACTGATTAGAAAAAAATTGCTTAACAATATTGCCTAAGGTTTTTCTGCATTTCAAGTATGATTTTTTGGGGGGAATATTGTAAATTAGTGAACATGTGGGGTTTTTTTCAATAGTAAACTGACCACATGTAAAAATTGACCCAAAGTGAAATTAGGTAAGATTCAAAAGATTAGACAAAGTTAAATTATCTAAACTTGGAATAGGGATCAGTACATTTTTCTGTAAAATGTTTCTGTATGGCCCAGAGATAAGAATGGTTTTTGCATTTTTTAATGACTGGAAAAAAATTTTTTTAAAGGAATAGAATTCTATAACAAGTGAGGAATATATAAAGTTGAAATTTGTGTCTATAAATACAGTTTTATTGGAAAATGGACATTTATGTATTGTCTGTGGCTGCTTTAGTACTATAGTAGCAGAGCTTCTTAGTTGTAACAGAGATATTACCTACAGAGAAATATTCATAGAAAGTTTGCTGACTCCTGATATAGACTGTAGATAACCCTTTCTCTTTCTTCCATATCAACCTGTTTTCTAACTAGGTGTTTACCCATTGCTCTTACTTATACTCAGGTCACTTCCATTTGGATTAAAAAAAAAAAAGTTAATCAAAGGATTCTCACTCCATCATTTGTTTCCTTGCAAACATGAGTTTGACTGTCTCTTCACAGCTGAATTGGCCTGGTCTCAATGTTCATCTGTATTTCCTTTCCACTCACTCATCAACCCATACCACATTAGCTTCAGACACAATTATTTTAACAAATACACTTTTGATAATTTCACCACAGAATATGCATATACTAGTTACCATCTTACTTGTCCTTTCAGAAAGATTTCATAGTAATGACCATTCTTTTATTCTGAAGCAAGTTCTTTCTTTCTTTCTGTGTACAAAAATGTCCCCGCTTTCCCTTCAACTTATCTGGTCAATAATTTTCTGTCCCTTGTTAAGATCCATTCTCCTCTTGGGGCACCTGGATGGCTCAATGGCTGAGCATCTGCCTTTGGCTTAGGTCCTGATCCCAGGGTTCTAGAATGGAGTCCTGGTTCAGGGTCCCGACAGGGACCCTGCCTCTCCCTCTGCCTCTTCCTTTCTCTGTCTCTCATGAATAAATTTTAAAAATAAAAAATAAAAATAAAAAAGATCCATTCTCCCCTACCAGAACACAAGTAGTGTCGTTTCTCAGGTCTTTGGGTCTTCTCATTTCAATAATCTGATACATTTACAGTTTCAATTCCTACCTATAAGCAAATAACTCACAAATTTGTATCTACAGTTTAGACATCATTTTTCTACTCCAAACTCATTAATTCAATTTGATATAACCACTTTGGTATCTCCAGTAAATTTTAAAACATTCAGAACCAAACCATGACCTTTCTGCATGCACCTGTTCCTCTTCCATCCACTCTCTAATTGCAGATATTGGCACCACTGTTCATATACTGCCTGAAGACCAGAAACCTTAGTAGTTCACGTCATTCTCCCTAGCTTCCCATATTCTGTCCATCATCAGATCCTGAATCCTTCTAGAATCCATCTAGTTCTCTCCGTTTCCACTAGTCCCCAAGCTCAAACCCACATAACCTTTCATCTAATCTACCCCAATGTCCTCCTAGCTGCTGTCACAGACTCCACTCTGGAGTGAAGTGGCTCCCTTCAACCCCAGTCCATTCTCAACACTGTGGTAGACATGATCTCTGATTTGGTGACAAAAGTTTCCAAAAAAAGAAAGAAAACAAAAATGAGATACTGACAAAATAAAAATCAAGTTGGCATCTGCAACAAGCAATGAGGAAAATACATTTCCAATCTAACAAACTACATGTAGTCAAAATACTATTATAGATCATGGTGTGAAAGACATTTTTGGATATTCAAAACTTGTGATATTTATCTTCCAAACATTTTTGGTGGAAAAAAATTACATAATGCTTTATTATAATCATATAGAAAGAGTATTCAAGAGAGAAGGGTATATGGAATATCAGAAAGAGTGGACCCAACTTGGTTGTGCAATACATCCAAGCAGTCTATACATAAAGAGAGACAGAGGATTCTTGGAAGGATAACTTCAAAAGGACTGTGGGTTTGTTTTAATCAACTGTATGATGAAACAAGATGATGTTAGTGAAAATGTAAAGGTGTATTATTCTTTTGCACAAGAGAAAAGAAAATATACAATGAAAACCTCCAAGGAGAGCAATAATAAAATAGTACTGAAAAGACATGGTCCTCATGTAAAGAAATGTAATATGATTTTTATAAAATACCTAAGTGTTAAAAAAAAAAGGGAACTTATTTCATTTTGGAATTCAGGATATTCATAATTGAGTTGCCTGGTTTCTCTTTCTCCACATATCTACATGTAGTAACTGGTATATATGAATAATGTTTGGAAATGCACATTTTTATATTTACTGGTTGTCAGTTTTTAGATCAATCTGCACACAAAGGAGAGAAGGCAATATAATGCCATTTTTCTAAATTTTTATGATTTTAAAATCATTATTGAAAAATTGTGAAATTAAGGATGTGGACAGTACAGGAAGGACATTGAGGCATGCAAAACCCTGAATTTATAAACTGGGCAATCAAGGTATACTGCTTAAAGCTGCTGGAGAAGGAAATAAAATTTATATTAATATTATAAAACTATTGATGGAGGGAAATGACTACAATTCTATCAAATATTGACAGTAGTAGGAGGAGATAAGGAAGGGAGGCGAAGTTACAGTAATTGAAGCATAGCCTGTCACCTGTTATAATTGTGATTTCCTATTACCTATAGGTCACAGTTGATATAACAGCAAATTAAGGTGGAAATACATTGTTTGGGATATAAATGTGACCACTGGGAGAAGAGAAAGTAGGTAAGGTCTGTGGAAAGGGACAGGAGCTCAGCAGAGGAACTTTGCTCTTTTTTGTACTCTGAACTCCTTGAATTATTTACTTACTAAGTGTGTTGTGTGCATAATAAATGAAAAACAATAATTCAAAAAAGTAAATTGGAATTTGACTCCATTCAAATATTAAAATTTAGAAGAAACAAAACTAACAGTCCTGAGAAGTAGTAACAGAAGCCCCAAGAAAATAAGAAAACTAAAAGCAATTTAAAGATATTTATATTCTTGGATGTAAAACATTTTGGTCTTACTGCCAAAAGAATATGATGTTTAATATATCTCTCATAACAAATAATAAGAAAAAGCTATTAAGCTCAAAAGTCTCTCACACACACTGGAGTTAGAAACACACAGAATCACAAAGATGTTTGTTATTTCATATCAATCAACAATGACAGAAATAACAGTAAAACTGTCCTTAGCATACTTCTCACTGAAATAATGTGAGGTAAGAAACCTGAACTATTATATATTCTTTACTTCTCATGTACAGAGTTCAACATGAAAGTCCTCTCCCTGTCTGTAAAACGCAGTTTGGCTGTACATTGTATATTGTAATATTTAGTGACAGTGGGCACTCAGAACATTCCAGCAGGTAGTTTCATTTTTCCTATAAGCTTCTAGCACCCATTTTTTTCAACATTGTGCTCTAGGGAATATTTTATACCTTTTAGAGCTGAGGGGAGATAAAAGCATAACAATTATATTTATTAGAATAGCTCCTTTATTTTTTAAATATTTTATTTATTTATTTATTCATTTATTTATTTATTTATTTATTTATGAGAGAGACAGAGAGAGAGACAGAGAGAACAAAACAGGGGGAATGTGAGAGGAAGAAGAAGACTCCCTGTCAAGCAAGGAGTCTGATGCAGGGCTTGATTCCAGGACCCCAAGATCATGACCTGAGTAAAAGGCAGACACCTAACTGATTGAGCCACCCAGGTGCCCCTAGAAAAGCTCTTTTAATCACAATTACCTACTATGGAGTTTGAGGGATACTTAATGGAGACCTGAACATGCCTCCCATAGTCATTTACTTTTAGAGTTAATTTATTTCAATGTGCCTAATAGTGATAAACCCATTTTCAGTAGGTACACAGCATATAATCTAATATTTAAAAAATCACTTAAGGGGACACCTGGGTGGCCCAGTCAGTTAAGCATCTGACTTTTGGTTTCAGTGCAGGCTGTGATCTCAGGATTGTGAGATCGAGCCCCTTGTCGGGCTCTGTGCTCAGAGCAGAGTCTGTTTAAGACCCTTTCTCCCTCTGCCCACCCCCCCAGAATAAATTAACAAATCTTTAAAAGCCCCCCAAAGATCATTGTCTGAATCACACCAGGTACATAAATTGCTTCTCTCTTGTCCCTGAGAGATTGCTTGCACACTTCCATATTCTGACATTAAAAGAAAAAAAAAAAAAGTAGTAACGAGAGTCAGTAAGGATGTGAGAAATTAGAACACTGGTACACTGTTGATGGGAATGTAAAATAGGAAAACCCCTAAGAGAGTGGCCCAAAAAATTAAAAATAGAATTGCTATATTGTCCAGAAACTCTACTTCTGGGTATAAACTCAAAAGAATTGAATGCAGGGTCTCAAATTCATATTTAGATATTCATGTTCACAGCGGCATTATTCACAATAGCTAAAATGTAGAAGCAGACCAAGTGCCTATCAGCAGATGAATGGATAAGATTAATGTGGAATATACATACAACAAAATATTATTCTCAAGATCTTTCTATTAGTCTCAAAAAGGGAGAAAATTCTGACACATGCTACATCATGGGTGAGCCTCGAGGATATTATGCAAAGTGAAATAAGCCAGTCACCAAAAGCATATACTCTATGATTCTACATATATGATTCCATGTATACTCAGAGCAGTCGAAATCATAGAGACAGAAAGTAGAATGGTAGTTTCCAGGGACTGGGGGAAAGGAAATCGGGGTGTCATTGTTTAATGGTATGGAGTTTGGGTTTTACAGGATGAAAGAGATTAAAAGTAGTGATTGTTACAAGATATTCTGACTGTACCTAATACCACTAATGCCAATTCTAAGGCACTATACAATAGTAGTTAATTCTAATTATGCTTGGTCTTTTAATAATAATGGTCAGCTTACAGTATGACAATATAAAAAATTTTTAAAAATAAAAAATAAAGTATGACAATATTAAACTTATTTCACTTATGAACTAAGCACAGCATAACAATGAGTGCTAGTGACTTATAAACAGGAATTAGTTCTAAAATAACCACTGGAAAATATTTTATCCATAACATCTATTAATTTTATACATAAAACACATAAAATACATTGTAAATGAGCCAGGCAGAAGTGAATATTCTAAATAAAATTGTCATGGAGCAACAAACAATTCCTGACTATTCGATATGAAAACTGTAGAACAAAATCAAATGTTATTCTTTTGAGGAATCAATGTTGTTACCATGAGTGTCTATTCAAGAACTTTATGATTTTCAACATTAAGCATGTCATTGTGCATCTCTTGCCTTGAAGCTGAATAAGCAACCACAGCCCACTGGCACTGGAATAACCCAGAGACCACTAAATCGTGTCATTATGTGACTTTTATCCCACAACTGAGGGTCATCTCAAAGAGCAAGCAAGTAAAATTTTACCATAACACATTCTAGGAAAGTACAGTTCTGTTTTTTAGTATTAGCATTAATGAACTAATGTGCTACAAGCAATGTAGTATCCTATGAATCACCTGGGAAATCCATAAGAAGCTAGGAGTATTTATTGGGAGAAAGGAAAGAAATAAATAAAAGGATATATAGTGCTTTATGAAGTTAATTTACATGCAAAATGAAATTCTTTGTACTTTCTAGTCATAAAAGCATAAAATTTTAGACAAGAATTATAGTTTTGTAGTTTTACATTTAGCATAAGACTTAATACTTTGTAAGAGTATCAGTATTTGCTATTTAGAGGCTTAAATATTTGTTTCTGAAAGTGCAATAAAGCAATACGAAAAAAAAACCCAAAACTATCAACATGAAAACACATACACTCTCTGAAGCTTATATTCAAAAATCATCTGACTGATCAAAGGAAATCAGAATGTTTACTTTAATAAAAAACTTAGTACTCCCTGGTATCAGTTAGCATGTTTCAACTCACTGATCTGGACAACAGACTGATGTCTGGATCACTGGCAATCATTTTTTAAATTTTTGAGAACCAAATATCATTCATATTTAGGTCCCACTGGGAGAATATTAGGAAATAAAATCAAAATTTGAACATTATTTTTTATATCGATTGTATATTTTTTTATTGTGCTATTTATATAGAAGAAGTGATGAAGGACAAATATTTGCAAAATAGGCCCACCTGGGCCTGGAGGTGGCTCCTTTATATTAAGGTTTTATCCTTTAGGAATCCTTTAGTTCATATATCAGAATGAAGTAAGGATATAGTGTAAAATAGAACTTCATCCTAAATTAAGCAAAGATATGGCATGTGATTAAATTCATGACCTATGTTTATTATTATGTATAACAGTTGTTTTTTCTGGCAAGCAGAGAAGTTGGAAAATAATACTTGAAAACATGTAATTTTTTTAAAGAGGAGAAAATTAAAAATTATAAACAACAGATAACAATTATGGAACACTTAGTATAAATTTGAATCAAATTTATATGCTTTGCATGCATTATCTCATTTATTCTCCACCAAAACTATTTAAAACAGTAGCTTTTATTAACTTCTTGTTATAGATGATAAAACAGAGCATTATAAAGGAAAGACTTTTTCAAAATTCAAATAGTAAATGTTTTTTAATATTAGTACCAATAAACTAAAGTACTGCAAGCAATATAGTAGCACATTTGATTGTAATGAAGCAAAATGCAGATCCACAACTATTTTACGTAGTAGTGATTTTCAAAAGTGAATTTTAACATGAAAAGCAAAGGTTACAAATCAGAAATAAGTAGAACTATATCAAGCTAAGAAGCTTCAGTATATATAGCTAAGGAAATCATAAAAAAATGAAAGGTAACCTATGGAATTAGGAAAATATTTGCAAGCCACCAATCTGATAAGGAGCTAATATGCAAAATACACAAGAAACACAACTCAATAGAAAAAAATATTAAAATAAAGAAATCTATAAAGAGCCAAGCTCAACACCAAAAAACAAAAAAATCCAGTCAAGAAGTGGGCAGAAGACACATACAGATATTTCTCCAAAGAAGACATACAAATGGTCAACAGACATATGTAAAGGTGCTGAACTCAGCATTAAGGAAATACAAATCAAAATCACGATGAGATACCACTTCACACCAGTCAGAAAGGCTAAAATTAACAAGTCAGAAAACAATAGATTTTGATTGCCAAGGATGTAGAGAAAGGGAAACTCTCTTACACTGTTGGTTGGAATACAAGCTGGTACAGCCACTCTGGAAAACAGTATGAAAGTTCCTCAGAAAGTCAAAAATGGAGATATTCAAGACCAAGCAATTGCACTACTAGGTATTTATCCAAAGGATGAAAACCGGGATCCCTGGGTGGCGCTGCGGTTTGGCGCCTGCCTTTGGCCCAGGGCGCGATCCTGGAGACCCGGGATCGAATCCCACGTCAGGCTTCCGGTGCATGGAGCCTGCTTCTCCCTCTGCCTATGTCTCTGCCTCTCTCTCTCTCTCTCTCTCTGTGACTATCATAAATAAATAAAAATTAAAACAAAAAACAAAAAAAAAAAAAACAAAGGATGAAAACCTAGTGATTTGAAGGGGCACCTGCACCCCAATGTTTATAGCAGTAATGTCCACTATAGCCAAAACAGAGAAAGAGCCCAGATATCCATTGACAGATAAATGGACAAAGAAGATGTGGTTCACACGCACATACACACATACAATGGAATATTGGTCAGCCCTCAAAAAGAATGAAATCTTGCCATTTTGAAAGTAATGGATGGAACTAGAGGGTATTACACTAAGCAAAATAACTCAGAGAAAGACAAATACCATATGCTTTCACTCATGTGGAATTTAAGAAACAAAACAGAGGAGCGTAGGGGACGGAAAGGAAAAATAAGTTGAAAACAGAGAGGGAGACAAACCATGAGAGACTCTTAACTATAGAAACAAACTGAGGGTTGCTGGAAAGGAGGAAGACGGGAAGATGGGATAAATAGGTGATGCTCATTAGGAAGGTATTTGTTAAAATGAGCACTGGGTGTTTTATGCAACTGAGGAATCACTAAATTCTACCTCTAATAATACACTGTATGTAAATTAAATTGAATTTAAATAAAAACTTTTCAAATGAAAAGAAACTACATGGACATTTTTCCAAAGAAGACTTACAAATGGCCAACACACACATGAAAAGGTGCTTAACAACATTAATTGTGAGGGAAATGCAAATCACAACCACAAGTACTTATTACTTCACATCTGCTAGAATATCTATTACTAAAAGGGTAAGAGAGCAAATAGTGGTGAGGATATGGAGAAAAGGAAACACTTGCACACTCTTAGCAGTAATGTTAACTGGTAGAGTCACTATGGAAAGTGGTATGAGGCTAAGAAATTAAAACTAGAACTACAAGATGATCCAATAATCCCATTTCTTGATATATAGCCAAAGGATGGATAAATAAAATGCACACATATAAAGATAGATGATAGATACACATAAGTACATGTGTATATATCTCTATATCTATATGATATATCTCTATCTCTACATCATATGATATATGACTTTGTCAAAGTCAAATTATAGGTGATATATATAGGAATATTATCCAGCCTTAAAAAGGAAAAAAGAAAAAAAAAAAAACTCTGTGACAACATGGATGAAACTCCAGGGCATTTATGCTGACTGAAATAAGCCAGACAGAGATAGGCAAATATTGTATGGTATTACTTATATGCAGAACTTTTTTTTAAGTTCAAAATAAAGTGAAACTCCTAGAAATAGACAGCAGAAAAACAGTTGCTAGGGGCTTCAGAATAAGGGGACTGGTAAAAAAGGTACAAACTTTCAATTATGAGATGAACAATGAGTAAGATCTGAGGATCTAATGAATAACATGGTGACTATGGCTAATAACATTGTACTGCATAATTGAAATTTCCTGAGAGTAGAATTTAAAGGATCTCACTAATAAATAAATGGATGGATGGATGGATGGATGGATGGATGAATAAATAAATAAATTATGCAGTAATCTGTGAGGTGATGGATATGTTAGTGAACTAGATAGTGGGACAATCCTTTCACAATATATAATGCGTATCAAATCCATGTTATATACTTTTTAATTTTTAAAGGTTTATTTATGTATTTCAGAGAGAGAGAGAATATATTAGAATATATATGGGGATCCCCGGGTGGCGCAGCGGTTTGGCGCCTGCCTTTGGCCCGGGGCGTGATCCTGGAGACCCAGGATCGACTCCCACGTTGGGCTCCCGGTGCATGGAGCCTGCTTCTCCCTCTGCCTGTGTCTCTGCCTCTCTCTCTCTCTCTTTCTCTGTGTGACTATCATAAATAAATAAAAATTAAAAAAAAAGAATATATATGCTCTCTTAATGTCTCAATTTTGATACTGCTTTCCTTTACTTTTTTTTATAAATTTTTATTTATTTATGATAGTCACACACAGATAGAGAGAGAGAGGCAGAGACACAGGCAGAGGGAGAAGCAGGCTCCATGCACCGGGAGCCCCACGTGGGATTCGATTCCTGGTCTCCAGGATCATGCCCTGGGCCAAAGGCAGGCGCCAAGCCCCTGCGCCGCCCAGGGATCCCCTTTCCTTTACTTTTTCATTCTGAATTGAAATTCTCACTTAAAGATCTATAACAAAGAGCTTCCCATTCCGCATGTACCATTTTTTTTTTTAAAGATTTTATTTATTTATTCATGATAGTCACAGAGAGAGAGAGAGGCAGAGACACAGGCAGAGGGAGAAGCAGGCTCCATGCACCGGGAGCCCGATGTGGGATTCGATCCCGAGTCTCCAGGATCGCGCCCTGGGCCAAAGGCAGGCGCCAAACCGCTGCGCCACCCAGGGATCCCCGCATGTACCATTTTATTCCTAGCTGAAATATTTGCTGTTGTATGGAATGACCATACTATTTAATGATTTTAATAATAGGTGCAATGATCATAAACATATAAAATCTATGTATTTATTATTTTCATATATATTTTAATTTTTACTGTCTCCCTACTACCAAGAACAAATATTAGTCCATAAAAGCAGAGCTCTCTTGTTCACTAGCTAGAACCGTTCCTGAAACATACAATAAACTATCAATAAATATTTGCTGAATACAAACAGATAAAATCAAGACATCAGTGGAATTTACTTTAGTGACCACCCAATCTTCCTTTAGATCTAGTTCCTTGCTCTGGATCATCATAATCTTCACTAGGATATAACCAATATTATTTTAAGGTCTCTGCTCCTGGGTACAGTAGAATTTTAAGAAAAGTTTACCTCCTGCATTCCAGTGCTCAGGAAGGGCTGGTGGGGGACACCTAGGCAGATTCACGATTACCCTCAGAGTATCACTAATAAGTACTAAATCTTGTACTTTCCCTCCCCTTCTTTCCCAGGATTTTTCCAGGTGTGTCAATAGTAAGTCTAGGTCTTGTGTCAGATGCAGGAAAAGTGAGAGCACAAAAAAAGAACAAAAACACCCAAACCTTATGAAAATATGAATTGTTGTATTGCATGAGGAAATATAGATTTATACATAAATAAATATTGCTTTATATGTACATAAATCCCGTAAGTATAAGGCATGTTTTCTTATATTAGCAAAGGATGTCTGTTAACCAGAAGGTTCCAGAATCCTAATGTAGTCTGTGGGATTTATTGAGATTCAGAGACCATGCTTCCTTGAATTAAGTTTTTAAAAGTACTCTTTTATCATCTTTTCTTTTCTTTTCTTTTTTTTTTTTTTAAGAAACGTGAGATAGAATTTAATCCTTTATCCTTGGGAAGTGTGTCTGGGGAAAGGGAATATTCAATTTTTTCACTTAGAAGCAGTCTTATTCCCTCTTCTTACCATTATAATCTGGTTTTTAAAAAATGACCTAGCCCCTAAATGGAATATGGAAGGCAACTGAATGAAATATGCAAGGACAGGGTACATAGGAAGATAACAGTGTAGAAGAGGCTGAGATAAAGGAAAGATCATTCAGAAAAAAACATCTCTAACCCTTAGTCAGGCTCCAGGTGACCAGAGTGCTATGCCTGCCCACTGCGAACCATCTCCTGTTCCTCAGTGCAGAGCAATAAAACCCTGCTCTAAAGAGAAATGTCAGGAACATTTTATACAAACAAGTAGGCCCTAATCTTTTAGTTCCCTCCTCTTTAAAAAAAATATATATTTTATTTATTTATTCATGGGAGACACAGAGAGAGAGGCAGAGACACAGGCAGAGGGAGAAGCAGGCTCCATGCAGGGAGCCCGATGTGGCACTCGATCCCAGAACCCTGGGATCACGCCCTGGGCCAAAGACAAACATTCAACCACTGAGCCATCCAGGTGCCCACCTCCTCTTTTTAAAAATTCTTTTCGGATCTCCTTTCTCTCTTAATGTCTTCATTTTGATACTGCTTTCCTTTACTTTTTCATTCTGAATTTAAATTCTCACTTAAAGATCTATAATAAAGAGCTTCCCATTCCTCATGTACCATTTTATTCCTAACTGAAATATTTGCTGTTGTATACACATGACCATACTATTTAACGTCTACAGTTCATTCTATATCATGATTTTAATAATAGGTGCAATACTAGGGTAAGCAAATAATTTCTCAGACAGCATACTTCATTCCTCTAAGGAATATGAGCCCTTCCAAGAAAATAGGATCTCATTAACTAACTTAACCACAAACACAAATGCATAATGGCATTAGGCATTTCTGATGGTAAAGTGCCAATTCTGAATTCCAGAGGAATCTAAGAAATAGCACACTAACCTTTCTGCCAAATTTAAACCACATACACTACAAAATAAAATGAGAACACAGAACAACAGCTCTTACTCTATGGATAATATGATAATATATTTTTTGTGTCAACTTAACTGGGCCATGGGGTGCCCAGATATTTGGCCAAACATCATTCTGGGGTGTTTCTGTGGGATGCTTTGGGATGAGATTGACATCTGAATTGGTAGACTGAGGAAAGCAGATCGTTCTCCATAATGTGGGCGAGACTCCTGTAATCAGTTAAAGGCCTCAATAAAATAAAAGAGCTGACCCTTCCCAGAGTAAGAGTAAATTATTTTGCCTGATGGCCTTCAAACTAGGGCATCAGCTTTTCTTCACTACCACCTCTAATAAAAACATCAGGTCTTCCTGGGTCTCTGGTCTGCAAACCTTCAGACTATATAGTTACACCATTGGCTTTCCTCTGTCTCCAGGTTGCTGACTCATCCTTCAGATTGTGGGACTTGTCAGCCTCCATAATCTTATGAGCCAATATTTCTAATAAATCCCTTGCCCTAGTATTATTATTTATGTGTGTGCATGCATACTGAGAACCCTGATTAATACAAATAGGGTAAGTTATATTACAAAAGACAAATCTTTGAATTCAGTGTAGATTTCAAAAAGCTGGGGTAAATTTTATCCCAGTTGCCAACTTCTGGATCTTCCTCTATTTAATTTTCCCTCAGATTTCTAATAGGTAACAGTTTAAGATACCACATTCTTTAAGGAAATGGCAATATTCTCCCATATAGTCAGTAGAGAAATTAACTATCATTTTCTGCCTCATGGAATTTTAGTTGGAACAAACATGAAAGCTGATCTACAGCTTCAATATCTAGAAGAGGAAAGGATCACTGAGAAGATGAATACATCTCCCAAGGGTATTATAGATCATCAGAAGCGATGCTCTGACTCAAATGCAATCTTTTAATTCAAATCAGAGTTGTGCTACTACTTTGCATAGATGTTTGATATATACAAATAAAATTTACAAACCCTTCTGAAATCTACTAAGTTTCAAGTGCATAAATGGGAAGAAAAAAAATCACGAAGAGAGACTTTTCCTTAGAATGTTTCATACCCTCTCTTCCAGCAAAGCAAAGCAAAGCGCAAACTCTGAGCAGTTACAAGTCATTGTCTCTGAAGTTGGTTAGAAATCTATTGATAATATTTCATTACTGATAGTGCATCGAGGCCTTTTTCAGATTCCAGCTCACAAATGTGGAGAAATTGGATTCTTGTGTGTAATGATTCATTTATTTCAACTCCTCCTTTGCCCTTTTTCATTTGGTGGGATTGATTTCCTTTCTCCATATAATTTCACTTGTCACTATTCACGACTCAAGAATTGACCCTCTCTTTTTTTTGTACTTTCCTTTATGAGCCAACTTCTATTCTTAAAAACAACTGAAATGCACATTAATAAAAAAAATGAAGATGGATTTTATGCAAATGCTTGCTTTACATTATGTTTTCTTGTTAATATAAGTTTCTGTGCATCAGATACACCTATGAAGAAATATCGAATTACCACTAGGACTAAAATGATGAGACAAAAATTCCTCAGGTGTCCAACTCTAGCTCCCTCCCATCCCACATATACATCCCAGAAAATTTAATCTTGAGCTACATTTTATTCTGCAGAAGGAAGAAATGGGAAATAATGGGTCTCTGCCTCCAATTTTCTAAGGCAATGCCCAAGTTATTAAAAGCAACAACAAGGGATGCCTGGGTGGCTCAGCGGTTTAGCGCCTGCCTTCGGCCCAGGGCGTGATCCTAGGGTTCCAGGATTGAGTCTCACATCGGGCTCCCTGTATGGAGACTGTTTCTCCCTCTGCCTATGTCTCTACCTCTTTCTTTGTGTTTCTCATGAATAAATAAATAAAATCTTTTTAAAAAATCAGCAACAACAATTAATCAATTCTCCCTTGGGTTGCAGAAAAATGATCCTTCCAAAATTCTGGCAAGGTGGGGGGACCCTGCTTTCTCCCCTCATATGAATAATAAGTCTTCTTGGAACTGAGCTTGGTTGAAATAACTAGTAGAGTTTGATGCTTATAAAATTGCCTTATGTCCAAGTATTACTAGTGAAAATTTTTCCCAACTGATGACGTAAGATCTGAGAATAAAAAGGCAGACCCAAGGAAAGAACCAATAATTCTGGTCTAGGCAAGCCCCTATCATGTACAGATCATGACTCTGGGGTTATCCCCTTGCCATAGTCCTTAGAGAACAAAGAAAGCTATATTGAAATTTGTGGCTCTAACTGTTATTCTCATTGTCTTCTCTTTCCAATTCCACTTAATTTATCAGGTTACTTTTTCTGATATGGTAGTTCTGAAGTTTTTTCGGAAGTAGAAATTCCAGTTTCTGGCATGGCTATCTTCAAGCTAAAACAGTTGGACAAATTTCTTTCTTTTTCAAACGAACATGAGGTACAACAGAACAATAGATACCTGGGCAATGTCACAGACATCTTAATATTTTGCTAAATTGCCTCTTACAGATAAATCAACAGTCAAAAGCATAATAAGAACTAAGAAAAAGAATTTATCTGCACTCAATAATGAAATATTTCATATTCAACTGATAGCCCAAATTCTGAAGTACCTTACATGTTTTTAAAAATTTGTTTTCCAAGCTTTAAGTGACTTGAAGATCTATCACCTCAAGAAAACCTGGATCAGGGCAGCCCCAGTGGCGCAGCGGTTTAGCGCCGCCTGCAGCCCAGGGCGTGATCCTGGAGACCCTGGATCGAGTCCCACATCAGGCTCCCTGAGTGGAGCCTGCTTCTCCCTCTGCCTGTGTCTCTGCCTCTCTCCCTCTCTCTGTCCCTATGAATAAATAAATAAAATCTTAAAAAAAAAAGTTAAAAAAAAAAAAAGAAAGCCTGGATCATCAAGAAGAGGAAATGCTGATTTGACTGACCTAAAAATCCGATTTGGCATATAATTGCTATCATTTGGATATGTTGTTTCAGCTTCTTGGATCTCAATCACCCCACTGACAAAATATGGAAATAATACCTACCCTGCAGACTTTCTATCGGAATTAGAGAATTAATATAATGTCTTACCAAAGTACTAGACACTAAATGGAAACACTGTTCATTTTTAAGAATATATTTGAAAAATTCATTAAGGGAAGAGTCAGCACAAGTCTTAGGTTAGATGGGCTAAAGTTGGATATAGTGCCTTTCTGGAATCTGAGAAGATATGAAAAAGCTGGAGCCAGAACCAAGAGGGATAAGAGACATGTTTGGGTATTTAAACACTACAGATGATCAGAATTTAAAAGTACATGGCAATTTCTTTGCTATATGGAAATACAAAGAAAAGCATTCAACTCTGCCCCTAGGATCTGAATGAAATGACCAGACAGATATAAAAATTTAGTAAAATGGGTGTCTGGGCTGGTAAACAAACAAAAATGCCAGCTATGTACAATCAATCTCTGCTAGATATAGTACAAACATTAAAAATAAAACAAGTTAGAAAATAATCTTTCTCCTGCCCTAATGGGAAAGCTTGGCATTTTGGGAACTCTGTACTGAACCTTTAAAACATACCTACCATCCTCAGCAAGTGGGATTGGAATAACTATTGCCTCTGGTACTGTCAGGAAGTACACCACTCAGAATCCTTGCTAATTCTGAAGATTGGCCAAAATTGCAAGCAAATGTGATTGATGCCTTAGGTATTCACAACAGCATATAGCCAGCAGGTATTTAGAAGACCATAGGGGCCTCTCCATTGTGTACACAATATAGAACACGACATAGATGATGTTCTTCTGGGCATAGCCACAAATTGTACCTGGCTTAGAGAATTTATCTCTGGACTTATCAATGAGAGTTTTTTGTGATTTTGACCAGAACAATTTCATTAGGAATGCCTGGATGGCTCAGTGATTGCGTCTGCCTTTGGTTCAGGGCCTGATCTCAGGGTCCTCAGATCGAGTCCCCTATCACACTCCCTGCAGGGAGCCTGCTTCTCCCTCTGCCTCTATCTCTGCCTCTCTCTCTGTGTCTCTCATGAATAAATGTTTTTTTTAAAAAAAGAACAATTTCATTAAAAATAATATCAGTATCTTTTGAGCTTAAAAAACAAGTTTACGACTAATGGAAGAAATTAGTAATATTCGTGTTACTGTGGGTATGGGACATTGGCATTCTTGGTCATCAATACGGGAAAGGAAAATTATTATGGAAGAAAATTTGGCCTACAAACCATCCGTAGTTTTTTTCTTTCTTTCTTTCTTTTTCTTTTTTTTTTTTTTTTTTTTTTTTAGTATTTTTTTTAAGTTTTAAGTAGGCTCCATGCCCAACTTGGGGCTTGAACTCACAACCCTGAGATTAAGAGCTCCATGCTTTACTGACTGAGTCAGCCAGACACCTCATAAATTTTCTATAGTTTTTGAACTAATAAATTAACACTTCGAAATTTCTTAGAAAATATATAGATGCACACAAGTATTTACATACAGGACATGTACACCTTTGCTTGACTTCACTGAATAAAAAGCAAATTGGATATTTTCTGTTATCCTCTCCACTATTATTATTACATATACTACTTTATGTGCCTAAAATATCTTGGTATCTCCTCTTCCTCACCTAACTTGGGCTTCTCCTTTCTGACATAGCTCATTTCTCACATTGTCCAGGAAGCTTTTTTTGATATCCCAGAAGAGATAGGACGCTCCTTCTCTGAATTCCCATAGAGGTTTCTGCATATTTTTTTAACATTGTGCCTATTACATTACATTAAATCGATTTAAATGATTTTCTTCTGTAACAAACCATAAAATCTTGAGGTATGCAAAAAAATAGCTTTTGAATTGAACTAAAGTGAACTGTATAACTGAATAGGGAATACAGAAGAGACAGTTTTGGGGAAACCACATATTCAGCTTAGATATGTTAAGTTTGCAATAGATGTAAAACTTTCAGGTGAAAATTTCAAGAATGGTTTGGAAAATCGTTGGGTGGAAATTCACATTTGGGAATCAAGAAAGATACCAAGACAAGAGATATCAGATGTGAGCTCTAGCTATTCACTTAGAAGTAGCACTTTTAAAAAGGATAAGAATATTAAGGGAAAATATAGAAAAAGAGAAAAGAAGGCAGCACAAAGAACCTTAGGAAGTACCTACATTTAACTACTTGAAAGGGCCGGCAGTGAGTTTGAAAGATACATGGAGAGGACGATGTCCAAATCACAGGATACAAAGAGGAGTAATCTGTACTATCATTTCTCCTTATTTTTTATGGTTAGAGTTGTAGTTCTCAACCTGGGACACTTTTGTCCCTCAAAAAATATTTGACAATATCTGCAGACATTTTTTTGGTCACAACTAGGGTAGTAAAGATGAGGTGAGGGGAGAGATGCTATTGGAATATAGTGGGCAGATGACAAAGATGCTATCTGTATTGGTTTGCTAGGACTCCCCAAATAAAGAGCACCTAAAGAGCACAAACTTAATTTATCACAGCTCTGGAGGCTGGATGTCCAAGATCCAGATGCCTCCCAAGGTTTGGGTCCTCCTGAGGCCTTTTCCCTTGGTGTACAGATGGTGGCCTCTTGCTGTGTATTCACTTGGCCTTTTCTCTGTGTGATCCCCAATGTCTTTCTGGGTGTCCTTATTCTGACCTAGGATATGGATCAGAATGATTAAGGCCCACCCAAATGAACTTATTGTAACTTAGTTAACTATTTAAAGGCTCTATCACCAGATACAGTCACAATACTGAGGGGCTGGGCTTCAACATATGGGTTTAGAGGGAAAACAATTCAGTTCATAACACTCAGCCCCTAGGTACCCTAGAATTGGTATCCTACTCACAAGCAAAATATATTCACTCCACTCCAACAGCCCCCAATTATTTTTTTTTAATTTTTATTTAAATTCCAGTTAGTTAACATGCAGTGTTATATTAGTTTCAGGTGTACAATTTTGTGATTCAACATTTCATATGGCATTCGGTGCTCATCACAAGTGCATCCTTTAATCCTATCACCTGTTTCACCCACCCCCTACCCCACTCCCCTCTGGTAGCCATTAGTTTGTTCTTTGTAGTTCAGAGTCTGCTTCTCTAACTCTCTCTCTCTCTCTGTCTCTTTCTCTCTCTTTCCCTTTGCTTATTTGTTTTATTGCTTAAGTTCCACATGTAAGTGAGATCATATAGTATTGGTCTTTCTCCGACATATTTTACTTACCCTAATACTCTCTAGCTCCATCTATGTCATCGCAAAGGCAAGATTTCATTTTTATGGCTGAATAATATTCCATTGTGTGTGTGTGTGTATACACACAATATCACATCATCCTTATCCATTCATTGATCAATGGACACAGAATTGTTTTTATAGTTTGGGTATTGTAGACAATGCTTCTATAAACATTGGGGTGCATGTATTGCTTTGAGTTAATTTTGTATTCTTTGAGAAATTCCTAGTAGTGTGATTGCTGGGTTGTAGGTAATTTTATTTTTTAACTTTTTGAAGAACATCCATACTGTTTTCCATAGTGGCTGTATCAGTTTGCATTCCAATCAACAGTACAAAAGGGTTCCCTTTCTGTACATCCTGGTCAACACCTATCATTTCCTGTGTTAATTTTAGCTGTTCTGACTGGTATGAAGTGATATCTCATTGTATTTTTTATTTCCATTTCCTTGATGATAAGTGATGGTGAACATTTTTTCATGTGTCTGGTGCCCATCTGTATGTTTTCTTTGGAAAAATGTCTATTCATATCTTCTGCTGATTTTTAATTGGATGATTTGGTTTTGGGGTGTTGAATTTTATAAGTTCTTTATATATTTTGGATAATAACTCATTATTGGATATGTCATTTGCAATATCTTCTCCTCTCCTGTAGAATGGTTTTAGTTTTGTTGATTATTTCCTTTGCTGTGCAGAGGCTTTTTATTTTGATGTAATCTCAATAGTTTATTTTTGGTTTTGTTTCCCTTATCTCAGGAGACATAGCTAGAAAGAAGTTGTATGGCTAATGTCCAAAAAGCTACTTCCTATGTTCTTTTCTAGGATTTTTATGGTTTCAGGACTCACATTTAGGTCTTTACTCCATTTTGAACTTATTTTTGTGTATGGCATAAGAAAGTAGTCCAGTTTCATTCATTTGATGTAGCTGTCCAGTTTTCCCAACACCATTTGTTAAAGAACCAGTCTTTTTCCCAAGAGACAGTCTTTCCTGTTTTGTTGAAGATTAGTTGACCATACACTTGTAGGTTCATTTCTGGGTTTTCTACTCTGTTCCACTGATCCAATGTGTCTGTTTTCCTGACAGTACCATACTGTTTTGATGACTACAGTTTTGCAATATAACTAGAAGTCCAGAATTCTGATCCCCATTTTGCTTTGTTTTTCAAGGTTGCTTTGCTCTTCAGTGTCTTTTGTGGTTCCATACACATTGTAGGAATATTTGCTCTAGTTCTGGGAAAATGCTCGTGGTATTTTGATAGGGGTTACATTAAATGTGCAGATTGCTTTGGGTCGTATAGACATTCTAACAAGATTTGTTCTTCTAGTCCATGAGCATGGACTATCTTTCCATTTCTTTGTGTCATCTTCAATTTTTTTCATCAGTGTTTATATTTTTCCATTTTTCACTTCTTTGGTTAGGTTTATTCCTGGGTAACTTATTGTTTTTGGTACAATTGCAAATGGGATTATTTTATTAATTTCTCTTTCTGCTGTAACTTTATTGGTGTATAGAATTGCAACAGATTTCTGTATATTGATTTTGTATCCTGTGACTTTACTGAATTTGTAAATCAGTTCTAGCAGTTTTTTTTGTGGAGTTTTCTGGTTTTCTATATACAGTATTATACCATCTGCAAATAGTGAAAGTTTTACTTCTTCTTTGCCAATCTGGATTCCTTTTATTTCTTTTGTTTTATTATTATGACTAGGACTTCTCATACTATGCTGAATAAAAGTGGTTAGAATGGATATCCTTATCTCATTTCTGACCAGAAAGGAAAAGCTCCAAGTTTTCCCTCGATAAGGATGATAATAGCTGTGGGGTTTTCATATATGGCCTTTATTATGTTGAGAATATCCCTCTAAACCTACTGTATTGAGGACTTTTATCATGAAAGGATGCTATATTTTGTCAAATGCTTTTTCTGCATCTATTGAAATGATCATATGGTTCTTGTCCTCTAATGTATCTCTCTATTGATCAATTGATTGATTATTCATCCTACAAGTCCTACAAGAAGCCATAACTTTATTAATGGTAGAAACAGTATAAATTTCAAACCAAGCTGCAGTTTTGAAACACCAAAAATTGGTCCTTGTTTTCAGATGGTTACATTGTTAATTCTATAATAACATTTAAAATGTCATTCCTATTTTTCTTCAGGACTTGGCTACCTTTACTCTTGACACATTTGCTTGTGACATGACCAATTCTATGTCCTTATACTTTACATGTGCTTCTTCAACCTCTTCCTTTCACTCTCCTCCTGCACAGTTGGAGTCTGTGTATTTTTTGAATATTTGAGACAGCTTCACCTTGAACTTTGAATTTCTCAGCAGCTGCCATATGTGCCAGCTGAGATAAATCCTCCATCTTTGCTTCCCCCAAAATTATGTAGGAATCTGAAGCTGGGCTTTTGCAGACATCTGGTTTTATGATGATAAAGAGGATATTCTTAGATTTCCAAATAATGATCTTAGTAACCCCTGTAACCCTTGCAGACCCATTTGGACATAGGCTTCCATACTTTCTTTTTACTCTGTTTTGCTTTACTGACTGGTTCTTTATTAATTTCAGCGGCTGCTGCCAGCTGGGCTTGTGTGGTTGCCAAGTGTGGAATCTTGTTTCTCAGGCTCTGGTACTGATTCATCAATGTTGGATTCTATTCCAGACCCTGTCTCAGTGTGAGGCTATGGTAACTACCACTTTATAGCAGGCATAGTTTCAGTGGGTTCAACTGGCATTGTTGCAGGGAACATGGAACTATGATGTCAGCAGAAAGGAAAGGAAGAGAGCAAGAGTAGTCCATGCCTGTTGCAGAAGGAATATCTTTTATTTTATTAATGTGATGTATCATGTTGATTGATTTGTGAATATTGAATCACCCCTGCAACCCAATTATAAATCCCTCTTGATTGTGGTGAATGATTTTTTTTAATGTTTTGTTGGATTTGATTTACCAGTATTTTGTTGAGGACTTTTGCATCTAAATTTATCAGAGATACTAGCCTATAGTTCTCTTTTTTTGTGGAGCCTTTATCTGGTACTGTTATCAGGGTAATGCTGATCTCCTGGAATGAAAATGGAAGTTCTCTTTCTTTTTCTATTTTTTGGAATAGTTTGAGAAGAAAAGGTTTTAACTGCTCTTTAAATGTTTGGTAAAATTTGTCTATGAAGACATCTGGCCCTGGGCTTCTGTTTGTTGGGAGATATATGGAATGATACATATATGTGTGTGTGTGTGTGTGTATTGAGAGAGAGCAAGAGACAGAGATAGAGAGACAGAGACAGAGAGACAGAGAGAGACAGAGAAAGTAAGATTTATTTAAGAGAATGGCCTCACAATTTTTGGAAGCTTGGATCCAATATATAATCAGGTAGGCTGGCAGATTGGAGACTCAGGGAAAAGTTACAGTTTGAGTCCAAATTATTTCTTGTCTGGAAGAGATCAGCCTTCATTCTGTTGAGGCCTCCACTTGATTGGATGAGACTAACCACATTATAAAGAGCAATGTGTTTTACTCAAAGTCCACCAATTCAAATGTTATTCTCATACAGAAAGGCACATTCATAAAAATATCTAGAATAACATTTGAATAAATATATGGGTGCCATGACCCAGATGAGTTGACATGTAAAATTAACCATCACACAACCTCATCCTACAATGCATAAAACATTCTCCAATAACAAAAAATTATCTGGCCCAGAACATCATTAGCACTAAAGCTGAGAAAGCCAGGTCTCAATTTCTGGAAATATTATGAAGACAACATAATGAGCATTACATATATAATGATACCTCTAGCAAAAATATAAATAATAAGTAAGGAAGGGAAGGAGAGAGGAGGGGACAGGAGGGGATGGGAAGGGAGGGAAGGTAATTTAGACACCTTGACAGTTAAACTGTGATATACTCTCTTTTTTTTTTAATTTTTATTTATTTATGATAGTCACAGAGAGAGAAAGAGAGAGAGGCAGAGACACAGGCAGAGGGAGAAGCAGGCTCCATGCACCGGGAGCCCAATGTGGGATTGGATCCCGGGTCTCCAGGATCACGCCCTGGGCAAAAGGCAGGCGCCAAACCGCTGCGCCACCCAGGGATCCCTATACTCTCTCTTTAGGCTACTCTCAGGTAGGTCTCAGTAGAAGAACTCACAGAGTAGTGAGAACTCAATAAATGTCACTGATCAGCAGTAAGTAGGCCCTATGTGTGTGAACATTAGAAGAGACATATCACCAATACGTTTTATTTAGTTTCATAATATTTCATGGAAGAACTTTTTTCTTGGCCAAGGGTATACTATATACATTTCAAAGGTTGGCTACTAAAATAATAGACGTGGCTTATTCTTTTGTTCTATCAGACTAGATCACTTTATAATGGTTTTTTGTTTTGCTTTGTTTTTGTTTTTATCAATGAGAGGCTTCAGCTGCCTTAAAGCATAATTAAGGGCTTCTATTTGGAAATAAGAGTATTTAGGCCAAATATACCTACATAAAAACCAGACAGTCTATAGATTTAAAATCAGTAATCAGATGCAAGGCTGGTTCAACACTCGTAAAGCAATCAATGTGATCATATCAGCAAGAGAAAAAAGAACCATATGATCCTCTCATTAGATGCAGAGAAAGCATTTGACAAAATATAGCATCCATTCCTGATCAAAACTCTTCAGAGTGTAGGGATGGAGGGAACATTCCTCAGCATCTTAAAAGCCATCTACAAAAAGCCCACAGCCAATATCATTCTCAATGGGGAAAAACTGGGAGCCTTTCCCCTAAGATCAGGAATGAGACAGGGATGTCCACTCTCACCACTGCTATTCAGCATACTACTAGAAGTCCTAGCCTCAGCAATCAGGCAACAAAAAGAAATAAAAGGAATTCAAATTGGCAAAAAAGTCATCAAACTCTCCCTCTTTGCAGATAACATGATACTGTACATAGAAAACCCAAAAGACTCCACTCTAAGATTGCTAGAACTCATACAGCAATTTGGCAGTGTGACAGAATACAAAATCAATGACCAGAAGTCAGTGGCATTTCTATACACTAACAATGAGACTGAAGAAAGAGAAATTAAGGAGTCAATCCCATTTACAATTGTACCCAAAAGCATAAGATACCTACCTAGAAATAAACCTAACCAAAGAGGTAAAGGATCTATACCCTAAAAACTACAGAACACTTCTGAAAGAAATTGAGGAAGACACAAAGAGATGGAAAAGTATTCCATGCTCATGGATTGGAAGAATTAATATTGTGAAAATGTCAATGTTACCCAGGGCAATTTACACATTTAATGCAATCCCTATCAAAATACCATGGACTTTCTTCAGAGAGTTGGAACAAATTATCTTAAGATTTGTGTGGAATCAGAAAAGACCCCGAATAGCCAGGGGAATATTGAAAAAGAAAACCATATCTGGGGGCATCACAATGCCAGATTTCAGGTTGTACTACAAAGCTGTGGTCATCAAGACAGTGTGGTACTGGCACAAAAAACAGACACATAGATCAATGGAACAGAATAAAGAATCCAGAAGGACTCTCAACTTTATGGTCAACTAATATTCTAAAAAGGAGGAAAGACTATCCACTAGAAAAAAGATGGTCTCTTCAATAAATGGTGCTGGGAAAATTGGACATCCACATGCAGAAGAATGAAACTAGACCGTTCTCTTACACCATACACAAAGATAAACTCAAAATGGATGAAAGATCTTAATGTGACAGGCAACACCCTTTTTGAACTTGGCCACAGTAACTTCTTGCAAGATATATCCATGAAGGCAAGAGAAACAAAAGCAAAAGTGAACTATTGGACTTTATCAAGATAAGAAGCTTCTGCACAGCAAAAGAAACAGTCAACAAAACTAAAAGACAACCTACAGAATGGGAAAAGATATTTGCAAATGACGAATCAGATAAAGGGCTAGTTTCCAAAATCTATAAAGAACTTATTAAACTCAACAGCAAAGACACAAACAATCCAATCATGAAATGGGCAAAAGACATGAAGAGAAATCTCACAGAGGATAGACATAGACACGGCCAACATGCATATGAGAAAATGCTCTGCATCACTTGCCATCAGGGAAATACAAATCAAAACCACAATGAGATACCACCTCACACCAGTGAGAATGGGGAAAATTAACAAGGCAGGAAACCACAAATGTTGGAGAGGATGCGGAGAAAAGGGAACCCTCTTACACTGTTGGTGGGAAAGTGAACTGGTGCAGCCACTCTGGAAAACTGTGTGGAGGTTCCTCAAAGAGTTAAAAATAGACCTGCCCTACGACCCAGCAATTGCACTGTTGGGGATTTACCCCAAAGATACAGATGCAGTGAAACGCCGAGACACCTGCACCCCGATGTTTATAGCAGCAATGTCCACAATGGCCAAACTGTGGAAGGAGCCTCGGTGTCCATCGAAAGATGAGTGGATAAAGAAGCTGTGGTCTATGTATACAATGGAATATTCCTCAGCCATTGGAAATGACAAATACCCACCATTTGCTTCGACATGGATGGAACTGGAGGGTATTATGCTGAGTGAAATAAGTCAATCAGAGAAGGACAAACATTATATGGTCTCATTCATTTGGGGAATATAAAAAAATAGTGAAAGGGAATAAAGGGAAAAGGAGAGAAAATGAGTGGGAAATATTAGAAAGGGAGACAGAACATGAAAGACTCGTAACTCTGGGAAACGAACAAGGGGTGGTGGAAAGGGAGGTGGGGGGGGTGACTGGGTGACAGGCACTGAGGACGGCACTTGATGGGATGAGCACTGGGTGTTATGCTATACGTTGGCAATTTGAACTCCAATAAAATATAACTTAAAAATTAAAAATAAATTAATTAAATTAAATTAAATAAAAATCAGTAGTCTGACAAATAATAAATCAGGAAGATTCATCCTTGAAAGGGCTCGGTTTAGGTTTTCCAAAGTAAGAAAACTTTAAAAAAAAAAAAACTAATTCATGCATGAGTCATGGTGTTATTAGGCTTTCCCCCATAAAAGCACTGCTTTATAACTACTAAATTAAAAAGCTAGTTATTCTAAAAACTTATAGTTTTGAATGTTTTAATTTTGTTAAGCAAAACTTTTTAACACAAATTTTGTTATAACTCTATCTGGCCATTTTTAATGGATATGAATTAAGTAACCCAAATCCTTTTCATTAAAAACAAAAAAAATGTTGTGGGCATTCTCTATACAGAATTTCACAATTCACTGTGATTGAAGCCGTAAGTGGAGCTGAGAGCATGATGAGCCCACAGAAGTTTCACAAAGTAATCAATGAAGTACCAATGATAACTCCAAAATAGCCACAAGTTTATCTGTGGGGCTTTATAGTTACAAATGTGCTGTCAAAAAATGGATTCTCTTTTTTTCCTGAGTATTAAGTATTGGTTTCTAGGTATTTAACTGACCCTTTTAGCTCTGCAGTTCTCTGTGTGTTTCATTCACAGAGAAACGGAATGGTTGACTTTCTTTAGGGACTGTTACCCATACCTTAAGTTATCACTTCCTTATGAAATACTATAGTAATCCTCAAATTCTGCCCTGAGTCATTCATATACTTACAGACAAATGTTAATTTTATGCGACATTCCTCAGGCTGTTTGGTGATAACCAAATGGTTCTTTGGTTTTAGCAGTGTTAGGTCATCATGATGACAATTTCCACATTTTTTTAAATTAAAGAAACTTGTACAATGTGTTTTGCATTTCTTGCAAATGTGAGTCACGCACTTTAAGTTAAAATAAGGAAGACACAAGGGACACCTGGGTGGCTCAGTGGTTGAGTGTCTGCCTTTGGCTCAGGTCATGATCCTGGGGTCCTGGGATCAAATCTCACATCAGGCTCCCACAGGGAGCCTGCTTCTCCCTCTGCCTAGGTCTCTGCTTCTCTCTGTGTGTCTCTCGTGAATAAATAAATAAAATTTTTAAAAAATAAAGAAGACACAAGAAAGCTAATTGATTTGAATCAGTGGTTAAATCCTGAACTGGCTATCAATGAGTAAGAACACAGAATACAGTAAATTTATAGTCTAGAAGGTAAAGTGATGCTTAGTTTTTTTTTTTGTTTTGTTTTTTTAAGATTTTATTTATTTATTCATGAAATACACACACACACAGAGAAAGAGAGAGAAAAGAGAGAGTAGAGAGAGGCAGAGACACAGGCAGAGGGAGAAGCAGGCTCCATGCAGGGAGCCTGATGTGGGACTTGATCCCAGGACTCCAGGATCACTCCCTGAGCTGAAGGAAGGCGCTAAACTGCTGAGCCACCCAGGGATCCCCTGATGCTTTGTTTTTAAAGCATCATTTGTAACACCAGTTAAGACCACTCACCATAATCAACTACAAATTAGAGAAAAATTACCCTAGGTCTGAAACACAATGAAATCCAAATAGGCAAATGTATTATTCCAAACCTGGCATTTGCCAGACCAACACTTCCCATTTGAAAGATTTCTTTTCTAGAAATGTTTGTTTTTATTTGTAAGATATTTAATGGCACAGTGGTCACATTATTCAAAGAAATATCAAGTCTGACTCATAACAAGGTAAAAGTAAAATTTATACCTTTTTTTTTCAGTCGAATTGTGGGGGGTTTCTAAGTACACTTTTTATTCTGGAGTAATTTTAGAATTACAGAAAAGTGGCAAAGATGTACAGAAAGTTCCTATATACCCCCCCCCCATCTAGTTTCCCTTATCATTCACATTTTACATTACCACAGTACATTATTCAAAACAAGAAACTGACATTGGTACATATATTAGTTTCCTAAGGCTGCTATAACAAATTATCACAAACATGTATCTTAAAACAACCAACACTTACTCTATCATGGTTCTGGACACCACAGAACAAAACAAGGTGTTCCCAGGGCCACATTCTCTCTCCGAAGACCATGAGGGAGATTCTATTCTTTGTCTCTATTCTTTGCTTCTGGTGGTTGCTGGAATTACTTGATTTCTGGCTCCAGTCTCCACCTCCATGAAATATTGCCACCTTCTCATCTCTGTGCTGGTCTTTAAGAAATCTGTCATTGATTTTAAGCCATCCATATAATCTAGGATGATCTTATCTGGAGATCCTTAATTATATCTGCAAAGATACTTTGCCAGGTAATAGTCACAGATTCCAAGGATTAGGACATGGACATATCTTTTGAGTGGGTGATCATTCAATCCACTACAGATTATTATTATTCATTAAACTCCAAATCATTTTTTTCATCAACACCATCTTTCTATGCCAGCAGTGCCCAATTGAGGACATCACGATGCATTTAGTTTTCATGTCTCCCACATTCCCTCTTGTCTGTGATAGGTCCTAGCCTTTCCTTCTTTTTTATGACCTGGAGAATCTTGAGGTATACTGACTAGCTAACTCACAGAAACCCCCCCAGTTTGGGTTTGCCCCATGTCTTTCTTATGATCAGACTAGTTTATAGATTTGGGAGGATTCATGGAATATGGGAGATTAAAGCTGTAGCTTTGGAATATGAGAGATTAAAGCTGTAGCTTCTGTAAACTGAAATAGCTACATACATTATTTGGAATTTTTCTGTAACTTCCTCATTTATTTATTCTTAATCATTTTAATATCAGTATAGGCACATATATTTATTTTTTACTTTGGGTTATGATTCATACTACATTATTTTGTCATTTAAATTGTTCTAGCTTTGCCAGTTCGGAGCTCTTTCAGGTTGACTCCTGTGACTCTATGACATGTCCTCCTCATCCTTTTGGTTTTGTTTTGTTTTGAGTACTTCTTTACTTTCTGGTATTACAAGATGTCCCAGACTTATCTTGTATTGGTAGTTTACTTTTCAAAGCCAAATAAAATATTAAATATTCAAGACTTTGGTTTTGCTTGTCTGGAATGATAAAGGGCACTCTCCTACTGATACCTCTTGGAGTCTTAGTAAGTAAAGACAGTGGCACAGTGTCATAAAGTATTGATTAAACAAACAGCCAGGCTAAAGAGTTATATGAGGTAGTAACTCTTCTTACAACTAAAGTGTTCATGCCTCAAGCAGAAGACAGGGCAGTAGCATTGAATTCTAGTAACAGAGTCAGCAAACTTAGTTCCAGCACAACCTCAGCAGAGATGATCAATTCCCTGTTGGTGCAAACCATGATTAGCTCTAGACTTGCGGCTCCCTTCTTACTTGCTTTTAACCTTTGTCGGTGTTTGTAAGTGTACAGATGCTGCTCTCTCATAAAATCACCAACTGAATAACACACCGTTTTCATATAACGGTTTTGGCCCTGGAGACCCTAGGAATGTTTATAGTGTAGATGTAGGTCACGTACCCCAGAAATGAAATGAAACAAAGTTGCCTATGGAAGCCTCCTGGTGGACATTTAAAATAAATAGCACTATGCAGAATTCCAACTTGTGTACTTATTTGTGTTTTCCCTAGAAGAGGGAAGCAAAGAGAAATTTCTCTGGTTATTGTCGGACTTTCTGCAAGCCAAGTTCTATTTACCTAGTACTACTTGGTCAACAACATCCATAACAGGCTAGAATTAAGGTGCTATATAGCAATAGTGATGACTTTAATAACAGAAGATATATATATATGACAGGCTGAATTTCTTGGTGCAATCATAGTTATTTACTTACAGAGCACAAGGATTCAGGAGTGTCTTCTGGATCTTTTTGTATTAACAATACATGCACAGAAAAAATCATAAAGTATGTCAGATACCTGAAATGTTCTTTAATGTTCTTATGGAGGATATGAGGCTCATCTCAATGAGAAATTTATAAATAGCTACAAAGTAATTAGCCTTCCTCTAAACTCAATGAGCTTTTATACACAATGTAGTTACAGCTTGATTAAACAGTTTTCCAAAATTCAGTGTGGCATGTAAGAAAATATATTCTAAGCCCTTAAAATGTCACTTGAAGGAAATTATGTGTGTATTAAAGTCAAGGTGGAAAACATGTGCACTACTTCCTCTAAACGAAGGAGTCCTTTCAATAAAATACATTTCAGTACAATGTGCATTGTAAGATTATAAATGGAGAGACATGACATGATGTGCTCTTTTGTTTTTTGGCATGGAAAAATTTTTAAATAGTGTATTTTGCCTTGTTATTTTCACAAAAGCACTTAGCAACCTTTCATATTTTCAACATTATTTCTTGACAAGACAAAGAGAAGAGTAATCTGTGGGTGGCACTCTGAAATAATAATCAGAGGGGTGTCGTAAGAAAGAACATCATGTCAGCTGTTGGAATGTTCTCCAACTATACTTCTCTGAGAGTCAGAATAAATGTCTTTGTAATTCCTTATCATATAGAGTGACTTTACTTTTGATATCCAAATGAAGTCACTAATTCTAAAGGGTAGGGTCTCACAACTCATAAAGCCACGTTTAAAAAAGCAAAGAGGAAGAAATCATGTAGTCAACCTATTTAGGATTTTTTTCCTCTGCTTGTCACATTAGTCTTCTTTTATTCTTCTTTTATTATGATCTAAGATATTACTGAATGTGAATTGTGGATAACTCTGAAACATTAATCTAATGTATTTTGATGCTTGTTTTTTTATGTGCAGTAATGAAATTACCATCCCTAAAATTTAATTAATGCTAAAACTGGCAATTATTCTATTTCCTCTCAACATCAGAATTTTGGTGAATGAAAAAAAAAAAAGAAATTTTGGTGAATGCTGGATTCTCTGGATTTTCTAATTATAAAAGCAATGGCATGTAAATCTGACTCCATTTCTTTCTTTAAAAAAATATATGTTTATTTTAGAGAGAGAGAGAGAGGGAGGGAGAGTAGGGGTGTGCGGGGGCAAAAGGAGGAGGAGAGAGAGAAGCTCAAGTAGGCTCCCCAATGAGTGCAGAGCCCTCTGTGGGACTCAATCTCATCACCCTGAGATCATGACCTGAGTTGAAATCAGGAGTCCAACGCTTATCCAACTGAGCCACCCAGGTGTCTCTGACTCTTTTCTTATACTTCTGCCATACACATAGCATTAGATGTTGGCACCGTACAACTTTCTGCTTTCTTTTACTTTTCATGAGTTTCATATTTAAGTGGGATTCAAGCAGACAATATATAGTTGGGTCTTTAAAAAAAAAAAAAAAGATTTTTATTTATTTATTCATGAGAGACACGAGAGAGAGGCAGAGACACAGGCAGAGGGAGAAGCAGGCTTCATGCAGGGAGTCCAATGTGGGACTCAATCCCAGGACCCTGGGATCAGGACCTGAGCCAAAGGCAGACACTCAACAGCTGAGCCACCCAGGAGTCTCAAGTCTCTCTCTCTCTTTTTTTTTTTTTTAATTATTCTGATAATCTCTCTTTTTTATATTAGTGTAGTTAGACCATTCATATTTAAAGTGATTACTGATATAATTGGATTAATATCTAAAATGTTTGTGATTATTCTATCCCTTGCATTTGTGTTTTGTTCCTTTTTGTTTACTCTTTTTTGTCTTGTCTTATTTTAATTAAGCATTTTATGTGCTACTATTTTACCACCTCTGCTAGCATATCAATTATGCCTCTTTTTAAAAAAAATTGTCATGGATTTCTTAATGTAATGTACATATTAAGCCAGTTTCACCTTCAAATGGCACTATACTACTTCAAGTAGCTTAAAACAGTATTTCTAATAATTCCCTTGTATTCCTTATGATACTGCTATATGAACTGAATTGTGCCCCCATCCCCCCACCCCCGCCCTTGCACAAATTCATATGTTGAATCCCTCACCTCCAATGTGATGGGATTTAGAGATAGGGCCTTTGGGTGGTAATTAAACTTAAAAGTAGTCACGAGGGTGGGGCATGATTTTATGATGGGAAGAAGAAGAAAAGAAAAAAATGGAGCACTCTCTCTCTCTCTCTGTCTGTCTTGTTGAAGACACAGAAAGAAAGCAGTCTTCTTTAATGCAGGAAGAGGACCTTCACTATGGATCAAATAGGCCAGTATCTTCGTCTTAAACCTCCTAGCTTCCAGAACTGTGAGATATAAATGTCTGTTGTTTAAGCCATCCAATAGCTGGTATTTTATTTATAGCAAGCAGCTAGAGTAGACTAATACTGTATCATTTATTTTACTTGACCATATGCTATAATCACTTGATACAGTATTATTGTTATTATTATTACTTTAAGGGCTATAATCCTTTAGATCAACTGACAATATGAAAAGTAAAAGATGTTTTACCTTGTCTTGCTCCTTCTCCAGTGCTCTTCCTTTCTTTATGTAGATTCAAGCTTCTGACCTGTCATTTTTCTTCTTCCTGAAGAACTACTTATACTGTTTGTTTCAGAGCCTGCTTTCTGGCTGTAAATATTCTCAGTATCTGGGCTTCTTTGTTTCCTGCATTTTGAATATGATAACTCTGTGTATAGATTTGTTTTTATATTTATCCTTCTGGGTATTCTCTGAGCTAACCAGATTTGTGATTTGATATCTCTAATTCTGGGAAATTCTCACCATCATTAAATATTTCTTCTGATCTCTTCTTCTTTTCTCTCTCTGATAATCTAATTAGATGTATGTTATATCTTTTGCAGTTGTCCCACAATTCTTGGGTATTCTGGGGTTTTTATTATTATTCTTTTCACATTTCAGTTTAGAATGTTTCTACTAACGTGTATTCAGCTCACTAATTTTTTCCGCAGGTGAGTTTTATTTGCTGATAAACCCATTAAAGGCATTCTTCATTTCTGTTACTATATTTTTCATTTCTTGGACTTTCTTTTAGTTATTTGAGTTTCCACTTCTCTGCTAATGTTATCCCTCTGTTGTGATGACTTCCAAGCTTTTTATGTACCAGGGGAAGGTATAACAGGAAGTCTCCTGATTTAGCATTAGAACAGTTTCACTTGGTAATTTCCTCACTCAGGATAGTTTCCAGAATGTGTCATTCTCTTATCCAGGACCAAAGGAATACAGAACTAATATATTCAAAGAGCCAACCAAGTATTTTACCTTTAGGCAGTCTTAGCTTTATACTATTGAAGACATATATTTAACCATTCTCTTAAATCTAAAGGGAATTAAATTAACCAATCTTAATAATCAATTTCAGCAATTAGTAATAGCCATTAAGAGAAATCTGGACTACTGGCCTAACAAAGTCTAAGCTCAATTATACTGCACATTATACCATGCAATGTATTTTAAGAAACTTGATGGTTTAGATATATTATGGCATCTATATAATATGTGTGTGCATGTTGTCCCCATTAGTGATTTCAGATCCATTCTCTACTAGTCTCTATTGTCCTCTATGTCTGGGAAACAGATCCATGCAGACTAGTCAAATTTTTTCTTTGCCTTCTAGATAGATTTATAAAGGGACAGGAGCTCAGATGGAGTGAAGGAAGTTAGTTTCAGGCATCATTTCCCCATCCCGCTGTATTCACTTCTGAGTTTATAGTACCTCCATGGCTGTCCTCTCCATGTGAATACCCCCATTAGGATTTTCATCTGTCCCTGCCTGCTGCCCATTCACACCGGTGTTATAAAAGCCTGAGTGTTTATGTGCCTGACCCTTAGGTCAATTTTCAGCATCTAAGGCAGAAAAACACCCAACACGGCATATATTGTAATGCGATCATGCCATTCCCATACCTCCTTTCCTTTTCCCCCACTTGTTTTCTGAGACTATAGCATATTAGTGTTTCTAAAGGAAGAAGGAACGGTGTTCTGGCTGGTCCAAGAGCAAGACATAGAAGAGATGATTGCCCATTTAAAGACCTCAAACTTCTGAGTCAGGACCAGCAATGCTGCTCTTGTTTCCAGGCTGTGGTCTGCTCTATTAGTCTTTTACTTGCTGGAAATCCCTTCCAAAGTCTCACAGTGTTGATCATTAGACTTACTTTGTGTGTTATCGTGAATTTTGGCTTTTATTTTTATCTTAATTGATATTCTACTGGAAAGTTAGGAGAGGATGTAAGGCATTATTATTATTTTTTTTTTTTTTGTAAGGCATTATTTTAAAAACATAGGCTTAGGGATGCCTGGGTGGTTCAGTGGTTGAGTGTCTGCCTTCGGCTGAGGATGTGATCCTGGAGTTCTGGGATTGAGAGGTCACATCAGGCTCCCAGCATGGAGCCTGCTTCTCCCTCTACCTGTGTCTCTGCCTCTCTCTGTGTGTCTAATTAATGAATGAATGAATGAACTTAAAAAAAAAAAGAACATAGGATGAATACTAAATAAGTAATGACTGCTAAATAAACCACAAATATTTACCTCTTCCCACATGAGATGCCACACAATATGGCACTAACCACTTCATCTGTACTCTATGCTTGAGCTAAACTACCTGGAAGTTCCTGGACACTCTCAAACCTGACTTTGTTTTCTTACCTTCTATTAGAATTCTCTTAGATCCAGCTCTACCTGTACAAATTCTATACTTTAAGGATTATCATGAATAGCAACTCCCCTATGAAATATATTCTGATATCTTATAAAAGATACTATCTCTCCCTCCTTTGAACAATTTTTCATATTATTTATTTCTCTCATTGCCTTTTTGTAAGATACCTACACAGTTGATTCTCATTATTTGCTTTAGCTATATTTGTTCTACTAAGTCACTGCGAACACTGAATGAGTGAATACTGAACTCCTAGGGGAAATACAAGGTCAATTCCAGTAAGCCCTTGGTCACAACATTGTTGTCAACATTTTGATCAATATATAACCTTGTTTTGTATGTGTTTCTGTTTGAAAATACCTTAATATATATTTTTAATTCATTAATGTTTAACTTAATTCACATCCAGCAATACTAAAATTTCATGCCTGAATGAATATCATGTCACATTAATTTCTCCATAAGGCACATCACAGGCACTTAGGAAAACTAGACAGTACTTCAGAACTATATTTGAGGGACACTTTAAGCAATAAAGTCCCAATAAAAAGCACAAAAATGCAACAACAACAACAACAAAAGATACTACATAGCCTGTAAGAAGAACAATTGTTTAGCGTGAGAGTGAAAACAAGAAGGCAGAGTATTTCCTTGTCCAACCTCAGATGGGAACATACGTATCAGGTGACTCAAATTATTCACTACTCCTTACAAGTCTGTAAATGATGCAAAAGCACCAGGATTATTGATTTTGTTATTACAAATAAATTGTAGGGGTTAGGCAAATTTGGAAATATAGAATTTGTGTATATTAGGTACCTGCCAAATACACAGATGGCAGGCGCTGGATTGGGCATTGTGGATATGTATAAAGGAGGGGGTTTACAACTTGGAAAGGAAGATAAAAGTAAACTGATGCTTCTGGTGTGATACAAAACATGCAAAAGGAAAGTACATGCTACCATAATGCCTCATAATGAGAGTACCTAGCAAAGTTTCAAGGTTCAGGAAAGGTTTCCAGGAAAAGAAGGCCTGTAGGCTAAATTCGAAGCACAATTACAGCAGAAAACTTTGGAGTTTTCCATAGTATCTAATACAGTGCCTTGGTACATTGTAAGCAAACAATAGGAATAAAGCTTTAAGGGAATCTCTGGGTGGCTCAGTGGTTTAGCGTCTGCCGTCGGCCCAGGGCATGATCCTGGAGTCCCAGGATCCAGTCTAACATCAGGCTCCCTGCATGGAGCCTGCTTCTCCCTCTGCCTGTGTCTCTGCCTCTCTCTCTCTCTCTCTCTCTCTCTCTCTTTGTCTTTCATGAATAATAAAATCTTCAGGAAAAAAATAAAGAATAAAGCTTTGATTTTCAAAGTCTACTTAAGTGAAAAACTTAAAATAGAGGGAAAAAATTATACGTAACTGAAACTTGGATATACAATTACTTCTAAAATCTTGGAGACTCATGTCAGCCACTGCAATTACTGAAGCATATCACAGAGCTTTCCTGTTGGGCAGACATCACAAATTGTGACATCACATAAGACTAAATAGGGACAAGCAGAGCACCAAACAGATTGACAGCAGCCAAAATCCGGGAAGACTCACACATCATGCACAAGAGTAGACTGAGAAGGAGAAGTAGGAGTAAAAGAATAATCAGTTGTGGCATCCTAAATTCAAGATAGAAGTTGCATATTGGAGGGAGTAGTAAGCAATGGAAAGAACCCAAGGAGTATGAAGAATTAAAAGGACCCATTAGATTTCACAGCTAGGAGATCATTGTAGACCTTGGCAGGAGCAATTGCAATAGATAATCACAGGCAAAAGCCAGATTGCAGTGCACTGAAGAGCGAAACTAATGTATGCGTGTTTTCTTCTCCAACTCCAGCCATGGTAACCTTTATCAGCTTCTCAAACATGCTTCCTCTAAATGAGGGCCTTAATGTTCTTTCCTTTCCATGTGGTTGATTCCTTCTTAGGTTTAATTGTCTCAGATTTTACTTCCTCTGCAAGGTCCTCCCTGAACAGCACATGCCACCTACCATACTGGATCTTCTTGTTACATTCCATGTCTGAACATTTTAATAATGTGTGCCTCCCCTTGTCACATCTAGATGAAGACCAGGACCATGCTTTGTTTTCCTGACAAGGGTATTCCTAGCACCTAGTGCTATTCCCAATATGTCATTTTTACTCAACTAGTAACTATTCGCCATATAAGACTAAAAATCCATTGAATTTATTCATTCCTTTTATTTCCCTGCAGTGTCATGCATATGCAAGTGCTCAGGAATTATGTTCAAGCAATCAAACCCTAGTTAATTAAATTGCAAAACAAAAAACAAAAAAACAAAAAAAAACCCCTAATAGAAAATATCTAGGTTATATGGTATCTAGAATCTGCCCCCAACCCTGTATGTTTGCTTTTTTCTTTGCTGTATCACTTTTGCCTAGGAAGATGCCTAGCACAAAACGAGTAAGAGGCAGGTTGGTTTTTTGTTGTTGTTGAATTTATAAATAAATGGTTGAAAGAATCAAAATTATGAGTTTGGTCCAGTCTCTACTTTATACATTTACAAGGCATTTTTCAAAATAATAGAAAAAGCAAGGACTTCTATGATGATTGTACAAGACAAGGAATTCTGACTTTTACTGTAATCTGTACCATGAGGAAGAAAACAAAGAGGTACTTTCAGAAATCAACGTGACATGTTGAGGATCTTTCTAATATGCTTAAATTCAAGAAGTTATGAATAATAGATGCAAGATTTGCACATAACCATGGACATTTATGAAAGAACATGAGCATCATGTAAAACACACTAAAGCCAGAATAAAGGAAAAACATAAGGACTGGAAAGTAGAGACAGAAGGATTTTAGGCTAGATATGGAACTAGAGGAAACATGAAATAAGCAAATCTTAAGATTATCAGCCTTAGCCACAAAGAAAACACAAAGTACACTAAGATTACTACATACCCACACAAATGGCTAAAAGAATACGACTGGCAGAGCAGGTTGTGGTGAAGACATGGATCACTATCTCTTAGTTTTGCTGCTGGGAAGGGAACAGGGTACAATCACTTTGGAAAACATTCGGCAATTTCTTATAAAGCTATACATAAACTTACATTATGACCCAATTCTACCCTAAGGTATTTATACAAGAGAAATTAAAACTTACGTCTACAAAAAGACTTGTATTTGAATGATCACAACAGTTTTATTTATTATGGCCAAAAACTGGAAATAGCTCAACTATCCATCAATAGGTCAGCAGATAAACAAGCTATGGCCAACAATGGAATGCTTCTCAAAAAATAAAACAGAAATGGATTATTTCTGGATTCCACAATATGGATAAGCCTCAAAAATATTTAAGTGAAAGAAGTCAGAATAAAAGATTCATACTATAAGATTACATTTATATGAAGTTCTAGAAGAGGCAAAACTAAACTAGGGGTGATAGAAATTAGACCAAGGATTGTCTAGGGTGAGTTATGGGAAATCTATACCTTAAATTTAAAACTTACTTATCACTGGGAAAGGACATAAGGACACATTTTGGAGTGATGGAAATGTTCTATATCTAATACATGACAGTAGTTACATATATATATATATATATACACACATTAGTCAAACTTATTACACTGTATTTTGTAAATTAGTGTATTATTTTTGTTGTATGTAAATTACACCACAATAATTTTTATTAAAAATTTGAAATAATACATTAACAGACAAAAAGGAGAAACAACAGGAATCTTCAATTTCTTTTTTGTTCCCATACTTACTGTTAAGGGATATTTAGTAGATTTAACATTGATAGTAAAGATTCAAGATCAAATGTGGCAAGATTATATAGTAGCATCTGGTTCTTCTAAATTCAACTTTTAAAACAGAAATCTACCTTATGCATTTTGGTGAAGGTTCTTCACTGCCTAAACTAGAATCCATTCTAAAAGATTAAATGGTGCTATGGGTGGGGGGGGGGGGGGACACCTGGGTGGCTCAGTCAGTTAAGCATCTACCTTCAGTCAGGTCATGATTCAGGTCATGATCCCAGCCTTGAAATTGAGTCCATGTAGACTGCACTATGGATTGAACTGTATGACCTCCAAAATCATATGTTACGGTGCTAACTCCCAATGTGACCATACTTGGAGATGGGCCTTTACAGAAATAAAATCATGAGAGTAGGGTCCTGATCCAATAGGATTGTCATTCTAAGAAGAGACACCAGACAGCTTGCTTTCTCTCTGTCACATGAGGCCCCAGCAAGAAGGCAGTCACCTGCAAGCCAGAAAGAGTTCTCACCAGAAACTGACCCTATTGGACCTTGATCCTAGACTTCTAGCCTTTAGAACTGTGAATAAATAAAGTTCTGTTCTTTAAGCCACCTGGTCTATGGTTTTGTTAATGGCAGCCCGACCAGATCAATACAAACTGAAATTGTTTTATAGGGTACCAAATAGCTTATAGAATCTCTGGCACAGCAAGAAAACCAATTTGGTCACCACTCAAAAATTTAATACTTGAACCTCTAACCAGAGCATTCTGGAAGAACCGAGTATCTCTAACACATGGTTGTAAGAGCTACCTTTTCCCACATGGACACTGCCTCAAGTTTCCTCCTTTGATTCCTCCAAGTCTCCTGTGGAGCTGTTTGTCTGGTAGAATGTAGACAGATCAGCCCACAGAATCCACCCCACCACTGTGCTCAGATCCCTGTTGTTAAGACCCTTGAGCTGCTTTCAGGGCACTTCAAGGAGTTCAAGAAAACATTGGAGAAAAAATTAAAATGTTCTATAGCCAAAAATGGGGGCCAATGTATCAGAGACCAGACCAGTGAGTTCAATGTTCTTTTCCAAATTTCAAAGAAACTTGTGAAATTTAATGGAAAAATAGCAATAATCACTGAAGGCAACACAATTTTATTATGTGCTAGGTTTCTAAGATTGGCACAACTGGCTGATCTCAGAAGAACATTCAAGAGTCTTCCATACTATAACTTGCATAAGATTAAGAAATTTGAGACAGATTCCCAAAATAAAGTAATTAATTGATAATACCCCAAAAGGAAATCCTAGGTACCTGCCCTTAGAAACATTTTTTTTTAATATAAACCCACACACGTGTGCATGAACACACACCAGCTCATCAAACTTGCATATGGCTGGTACAGGATTGAGACATAGGTCAATAGAGATGGCCTCTGACATCATATCCCCATTTTGTTTTGCTGCAAAACAACTAGTATACCTCACTCTTGCTCCATACCCTCCACACCACCCACCTTGAAACTTGTTAAAAGCACTGGTCTGAGACAAAAAGATCTCTTCCACAATTTATCTGATTAATCCCAGGTGATTCATTCTACCTCCCTGGGCCTCTGGTTTATCATCTGAACAAAAGAATCATTTCTAAGGGCCATCTTAGCTCTTATTCCCCATAATTTTTACAAAGCCTCTTGGGTTTGGCAGCACTTTTGTTCTTTCAGAAAAAAAACAGTCTTTATTCTTCTCTTACCCAGGAGTTTTATAAGGCTACCTATTGATAAGTCACTAAGGATTTGGGAATTGTGGGTTACAAAGGACAAATAAAGCATCTTATCTGAAACATCTCTGTCCAAGATCCCAGCTCACAGCACTGCACATCCCGCTATATCCAGGGAATAATTTAAAGACAAATAAAATCATCCCTGATGACTACAGATGTAAAAAATCCTCAACAGAATATTAGCAAACTGAATCCAAAATACATTAAAAAATCATTCACCACGATCAAGTAGGATTTTTTCCTGGGTTGCAAGGGTGGTTCAGTATCTGCAAATCAATCAATGTGATGCATCACATCAATAAAAGAAAGGATAAGAACTATATGTTCATTTCAATATATGTAAAAAAAAAAAGCATCTGACAAAGTACAACATCCATTCATGATAAAAACCCTCAACAAACTAAGTTTAGAGGGAACATATCTCAACAAAACAAAGGCCATCAACAACAGAAGAAGCAATAGGTATTGGTAAGGATGTGGAGGAAAATGAACACTCATGCACTGTTCATGGGAATGCAAACTGGTATAGCCACTGTGGGAAATAGTATGAAGTTTCTTCAAAAAGTTAAAAAAAGAACTACCTTTGATCCAGCAATTGCACTACTATATTTACCCCCACCCCCCCAAAAATATATATATATAAACACTAATTCAGGGGATCCCTGGGTGGCTCAGAGGTTTAGCCCATGCCTTCAGCCCAGGGTGTCATCCTGGATACCCTGGATCGAGTCCCACATCGGGCTCCCTGAATGGATCCTGCTTCTCCTTCTGCCTGTGTCTCTGCCTCTGTCTCTGTCTCTCATGAACAAATAAATAAATAAAATATTAAAAAAAAAACACTAATTCAAAGGGATATAAACACTCTTATGTTAATTGCAGCATTATCTACAATAGCCAAGATATGGAAGCAGCCCAAGTATCCATTGATTAATGAATGGGTAAAGAAGATGTAGTATAATTTGAAATATTATTCAGTCATAAAAAAGAATGAAGCTCTGCCATTTTCAATGACATGGATGGGAGCTAGAGAATACAATGCTAAATGAAATAAATCAGAGAAAGACAAATACCATATAATTTCACTCATAGTAGAATTTAATAAAAGAGCAAAGAGGAAAAAAGGGAGAGATAAACCAAAAACAGGATCTTAACTAGAGAGCAAGCTGATAGTTACCAGAGGGAGGTGAGTAGGGGGATGGATGAAAAAGGTGATGGAGACTAAGGAGTGCACTTGTGAGGAGCACCAGGTGATGTACGGAAGTGTTAAATCACTATACTGTAAACCTAATATAACTAATATAACACTGTATGTTAACTGGAATTAAAAAGTTAAAAATAAAACAAAATAAACATCTAGGGAAAAGAGAAAGAATGAGATAGATTATGAATTATGTCTGAAATCTTCTAATGATTACCCTATTCCTGGAACTTTTTAACAACAGGAATAATCTTTAAAGTGTGTTGTGTGTTCAAATCCCTCCAATTGAATTCCCAGAGAAGGTGTAAGCTGAACTGAGTCTAGTGACAGTAGGAGGCAGTCTGGTAACCTCTCAACCTGCATCCAGAGCCAGCACAAGGAAGTGTCACCATCCAATTGACCCTTCTTTCCCCCACTGCATTCCTCATCACAATAGGAGCTGCCTTGGTATTTAGCCAAAGGGCACACACCTCTGACATTTGGGGTCTTCTGCAATTAAATCAACTGGCTACTTTTATTCATTGTACAGCTTTTAGAAAAGCAAGCATACCTATGACATAGAATTTTAAGAGTCAAAACAGTAAATCATATGGAAAGGGACACTAGGCATAAATAATTTACATCTTGATGTCATATATACAAGAACAATTAGAAAATCTTACTAGGGGCAATAGCAAGTGAGAATGGGGTTGTTCTTATTTTAGTTTTCACTTCACATCTTGAGGTGCTGGTGAACACAATTCTTTTTAATCATTTCTAGCACAGGCATGCTAGTTCAAAGCTAATCAACCCCTGTAGTCTAGTATCACTTGTTCAAGTGATGCATTTTTCTTGAGCCCATTATGGGAATGAGAATTATAAGCTTTCTTGCATAATTCAACAGAGTCTAGACACTATGAGAAAATGAATCAAAACACATAGGAATGCTGAATCTTAAAATTCATCTCCAAAATTAAAAACAATCTACTCACGATTCATATTTTATTTGTATGCTCTTTGGCAAAACACTTTGTGAGATAAATTCATAAGCAATTATCCCTGTGCAAAGGCTGACAATACTCTTTCTTGAGGCCATTTGGCTTCTTAGATTTTCAGAGTGAAGAAATGATTGATGTTAATAGAGAATTTCTAGATTTGATGTACAGTATTTGTGAAGAACCCTGACTCATTTTTCTGTGTGCTCCTGGGCTCCTTTCCCACCAACATGTGAACCAGTGGGAGCTGAGAACTCACCTTGATCACCAACTATGTTCTCTGATCAAGTATAAAATAATGGGCCTTCCAATCCTCTTTCCCAGAATGCTGCACATTTTGATGTAAGATCAGTTCTTACTGAAGCATTCTAAAACTGTCAATTCCCTTGGTGCATTACCTGTTCTTCATATTCTGCTGAGGCCAAAATATGTCAAATGGACAGATTGCTCTGCCAAAGACAGTCAGATTTCGTCAAACCAAGAAAATTAAATCCAGGCCCTGTCATAAAAACACAGCTTAGGAGCCTGCCGGATGCACCAGTGAAACTGGTCTCACTAACAGCTGCGCTCCCTCCTGGCATTTCAACATTGGCCAAATGTGGATTCAAAGCATAACCAAATCCAAAATCTCTCAAGCAACCTCAGTTTCAGCTGACATAGCCAAGTGCTTTGGGTAAGTGGTGTTTGTCAACCCCTAGTCCAAACTGCTGACCATAAAACATGAGATAATGAACACAAATTAGCTCCAGAAGAAAAGTTTCAGTTGTCTGAACTTGTCTTTTCCTGTTTTTCTGGCCCTTGGGAAAAATAGGAATCCTTTACTTCAGCCTTCATCATGTTTTCGTATTTTAGGAGAGTTTCTATTCTCTAAATTGGCTCAGTTTTTATTTAGGATCAGAATTCTGGCTGGATTATCATTAATAGTGTGATTATACCAGTTAATTTATGATGATTAAGAATTCCCTATTGAACAAAATTGTCAAAGATTAGATACATAAGAACACAGTCAGGTATTAAGGGGAGATGTACTGTCTGGAACACTTCCTTTTGGGGTGTTTCTGGTCTGCCTTCCTCCTGGGGTACCTGATATCTGTCTGATATACTCTGAGGCTTATGGATGTGCTCTGGATGGATTCTAAACTTTCTACATAAATCTCAGAGTTCTTCATTTCCTCCACATAAATATTCCCAAGAATAGATGGCTTGAAAATTATTTCATCACAAAATAAGATGGACATAGGAATGACCTTTCTTGCTCAATTACTAGTCATCGTCTGATGCTGGCTGATTTGAAAGTAGCAAAATGGTTTTTACCTTTAGTCATAACTCAATTTCCAGACAAACTATACACTGCCAGAAAGGTAAAACCTACACTGGTATGCATATATAAGACAAAGTTTTTCTTTTTAAAGAAAAGAAACTTTGAAACTTTGAAAAATATCGTTTTAACCAGTTCTACCTCTGCTGACCTTTTGCTTTCAACCAAAAAGTTAATTTGGACATAATCTCCCTGAGCTATGAGAAAATCGTGTTCATAATTATTCTTTTATTCTTGATGATTTTAATGTATCAACCCCAACCCACACTCCCAGTATTATTTATTAAGCAATCAACTACTGGGATGGATAAAGAATGGTTCCTACAGCCTGAAACTATTAATTCTTTGCTTAACATAATTTGCTGAAATTTAGTATATACACACATATACAAGTGTCAAATTAAACAGCTATAAAATTATTGGACTATAAAACAAAAAACAACATATTTTTTCAAATATCTCTCAGAGCTCATTCTTCCAAGAATAATTCTCTTTAAGTGGTTGGTTAGGTACTCAATTAAGCCATTTCTTTAAATCCCAGGGCAGAGGGACGCCTGGGTGGCTCAGTCAGTTAAGCATCTGCCTTCAGCTCAGGTCCTGATCTCAGGGTCCTGGGATCCAGCCTGCTCAGCAGGGAGTATGCTTCTCCCTCTGCCCTTCCCCCTCCCCTGCTCATGCTCTCTCTCTCTTTCTCTCTCAAATAAATAAATATATAATTAATCTAAAAAAAATCCCAAGGCAGAGGCAACAATCTATGTCTAATTTATTTTCCCATACACAAGTGGATTTGAACTGAAAATTTAAAGGTGAAATGAAGCTGTCAACTCTATTTTGTGATGATTTGCAATTAACATAAATTAAGTGAATACTTCAGAACTTTTGGGCTCAGCTAATACTGAGAATAGTGTACATTCATATCTGTTTGTTGATGCTTATCTTGTTTCTAAACTTTAAGTAATTTACTCTCTATCCTTTTCATCTTTTTCAGCCTGTTCAAGTAAAACAAAAAATCTGTTCTGAAATCTTATCTGTTCTGAAACGAAACCTATCCAGCTATTAAATAGTGCCTCCTTTCCTCCAGACGTTTCCTTATAATTCTCTCATAGCATCTAGGTAACCATTCATTTGACCTTGAAGGCCTGACTTTTATTTGTTATGAGCCTATGAATTCAAGATCTAAAAAGATGGTCATTACCCCCATATTACATTCAACCACATTACAAAAACAGAAGTGGTCAATATAATGGACCAAAAGTTATGGCTTTTCTATTGAAGGGGACTAAACAACATGAGTCAAAGCACATGAAGGGAGAAGAACCTTGAAGTGGTCATAGATGCAAAGAAAATATGTGAATATAAGCTCTGATCTATGGAAGCTGAAGGAACTAGCAAGGACATAACCTGATTTTATGGCTTAAGTATTTAAGGCATGGAAGATAAAGCAGAACTGTAATTTGTAGCCACTGCAAAACACACCTTCCCTGCTAATATCTGGCATCTTAACTGCCTTCCTTTGAAAACACTTTCTGTATTTGGGATTTGTTGTATTTCTATGCCATTGACAAATTGAGTAGATTGCCTATTAGCTTCCTAGGAAAAGGATCCATCTGAATTTTTTTTTTAATTTTTAGTTATATAGCTATTAAAGAAGTAACACAGTGCTTTTCATTCTCTTTGTATACTTAACAGAGTGAATAATTAAAATATTCACCTTAAAAAGTTTGTAAACAAATAGAATTAAAATCCCTCTAGGCAATTTGGGTGTTGTTCTGTTGAGTTTTTAAACACCTCCGTTTAGTATCCGAGCCTTTTCTTTAATTGGAATCACACACAGGAGTGCATTATGTAGAACTAATTAAAATAAGGTCATGGCCCAGAGCACCCCATTCTGCTCTTGTCTTCTAATGGACCCCCTACACATGCACACACACACACGCACACACACGTACACACAAACACACACAGCAGGATTCCTGAGGAGGTCCAAAAGACTCATTTTGAAAATAACTACTAAATTATCTCTCAAGACCTCTCCAACCACTCATTGAATGACTTTTTACTAAAAATTCATTTTAAAAAAACTAAATGGAGAGTACTTTTCAAGTGTTATTTTGCTATCTCCAATTTTATTTTGTCCTCTGAAGGCATCATCTCATGGTCTGCACTCTGGAGCCAGATTGCCTAATTTTAAAACATGGGCTGTGCCGTTTACTAACTGGATGATCCTGAGGAACTCACTTAACTTCTCTGAATGAGCTTGAGCAAGTTAATTACTCTGAGCCTGTGTGTCCTCATCTATAAAGTAACATAATAAATATAACTGTATTCACAAAGTTCTTACATTGTTTTAAATGAGTTACTTCATATGGAGTCTTTATCCCAGTACCTGGCATATAGTAAGCACTCAGTACCTGTGAGCTACTATTATTCAGTTGACTAAATCAGGTACCTACAATGAAAAAGGCACAGAGTGTTTCAGGATACAAAGTAATACATAATCCTAGCCCACAAGGAATTGACAGAAGCCTTAGATAAGGACCCACACAAGTACTTAAGAAGACTTTCTAAGATTTATGGGGATCCAGATACCTAAAACATCCTCCAATCTACTTGGCCCTAACTAGAAGAGAAGCAACAGATGCAAGCTACTAAATGTGATCCAAGTGCCCATCTCATTAATAATTGGGAGTGCCCAATTGCTCTTAGGAGTGGACTCTGATTCATAACAGAGTAGAATGGAAAACTGTGTTCCCTCCATAAGCCTAACAATAGGACCTGCATAAGCCCAGGCAGAGGTGTTGCTGGCCAACTGCAACAAAGCACAGCAGAAGAAAAAAAAAGAAAAAAAAGACAAAGAGATCCTGCCTGAAAAGTTTTAGCTGGTGAGAAGGCAGAGTGGTAAAATCACTGTAGATTTTACCACCAGTGATTTTACCACTTGTAAAACTAAGTGGTTTCTTGTAAAACTAAGTATATTCTTACCATACAACTCATCCATCACACTCTTTAGAATTTAGCCAAAAGTGTTGAAATTCTATGTCTGCACAAAAATCTGCACATAGATGTCCATAGCAGCTTTATTCATATTTTCCAAAACTTGGAAGCAGCCAAGATGCCCTTTAGTAGGTAAATGTATAAACAAACTATTATGCAACCAAATAATGGAATATTAGTTGGCACTAAAAGGAAATGAGCTATCAAGTCATGAAAAAACATGGAAGAAGTTTAAATTTATTTTGCTAGGTGAATGAAAGCTATACTGTACATTTCCAACTATATGACATTCTAAAATGGCAAAACTATGAACACAGCAAAAAAAAAAAATCATTGGTTGTCAGAGTTTGGGGAGAGGGAAAGGATAAACAGATGCAGAATAGAGAGTTTTTTAGGGCTATGAAAATACTCTGCATGATACCATAATGATGGATACATGTTATACATTTATCCAAAACCATAGAATATTCAACATCAAGGATGACCAGTAATTTAAACTACAGACTTCGGGTGATTATAATGTGTCAACATAGGTTCATCAGTAACAAATGTACTACTTTGGTGATGTTGATAATTAGGGAAGATAAGCATGTGTCAAGGAGGGGACTATATAGAAAATCTCTGTGCCTTCCTTATATTTATTGTGAATCTAAAACCGCTTTTTAAAAAATCTTATTTATTTATTTATTTATTTATTTATTTATTTATTTATATTTAAGATTTTATTTACTCATGAGAGACACAGAGAGAGAGACAGAGAGAGGCAGAGACAGAGGCAGAGGGAGAAGCAGGCTCCATGCAGGGAGCCTGATGTGGGACTCGATCCCAGGTCTCCAGGATCACACCCTGGACCGAAGGTGGTGTCAAACCACTGAGCCACCCGGGCTGCCCTCTTAATTTTTTAATGAAAAAAAATGAATTTTACCAATTCAGCTCTGCCCATTAGAGAGCCATGGTGAATGAATGCCAGGCTGTCACTCATCTCGCTGGGTTAATCAGTCCATCTCCCAAGTAGAGGAGCAAATAATGGGACTCAGTGGTTCTCAAGGGTGCCAGATGAAACCTCTGGGAGAAAGAAATAAGAGGGTATTTTTGGTTCAGACAATTATAGGGGTGCTAACCTGTCCTGACATGAGGTGCCATTCTGTACAATGAGTCTATGCGATGAAGAATTGTCAAGCCAGTACCAGTAACACATCCAGAAGGAAATGATAGAAAGGTGATAGAAACACTTTTTCAACATTTCTACTACAGATTGAAGGAAATGGCAGAAAGTCATTTCTCTATGACTCCAGGTGTAAAAGTAGGAAGAGGTTTGAAGACATTTTATAATAAATGTAATAAAATTATTTTCCTTTCTCTTTATCCCAATTTGGCTTATTCATGAACAATATTGTGTATATTCTACTACTTTTCCTCAATTCTAATGATAGGAACAATGATTTCCACCTTCTCAGTGTTTCCCAAGAAGAGTGAAAACTTCACTCCCAGTTGAGAAAAGTGTGAAACATTGCTGATCTCTTTCCAAGGAAGCAGAAATGCCTACTAAGTAGGCAACTAGAAAAGAAACTAAGTTCTGTCTTTGTTTTCTCAAATCATCTTGTTCATGGGAGAGTCTAGACTTGTGTTCTTGCTGCCATATGAGAAAAGCATGCATGGCCCCTGGGCCAAGTATATCTTCTTAAATGTAGTCACCAGTGCAGATCAATCAGTATGTTAGAGATATTTTGATTTCCATCTACATAATTCATCCTTCCTCTTCCTCTTGTTTTCTTTCAAATTTCAAATAATTTAGTATTTGGAGATATACAAATTATGACATAGTACATTTAATAACACCTTTCCAAGGACAAATAAAGTACCAGATTAAAAATCCACCTTAGTTTCAAGACATATTCCAATCCAAAAATGTTCAAATGTAAAGACAAAGGAAATGCAGAAGATATGCTAATTTGATGTTAATTTATTTCATAGCAATGAAATATCTAATTAGTGAGTAGTAATAAATATTTATTATCTGTGGAAAACTTATATTTGAATTGTGTTACAATATATTACTGGAACAATAGAACCTTCCACTACTGAAGTCACATGATTTCCAGAATTCTTTCTCCCAGCATCATCATACATCAGTAAAACGTTGAGCAGCATTGTACCAGTCCTTCTCAGTTAACTCAACACTGCCCATCAAGGTTTTTATCTTTGTCACAGTCTTCATTGTTGCTATCCTGGTCTACTAAGAACAACGTATCTTATTGCAGAGAGGAAGTTGACACAAATGAGGTAAATAATCAAGCACAGGTAGTCCTTAGACTATGTAGAAGAGGTAATATTTGGTCAAGACCAAATATTTCAGGACAAATCCTGAAATCATAAAAGACTAGGAGATGCGACCAAAACAAAACAAAACAATAAAAGCTCCTCAATCATTCATGGCCCAGATTTTTCCAATTTTCAACCCCACACAAAGGGTGACTGCAAAGTCTTTGTGATTGCTGAATGGGAAGAAAAGCTGTAGGAGAGTTAAGGTTACAGATTTATCTTGCAAGAAAAGTTTTAACAGGCTTGTAGGCTATAGTGTTATATAATGATACATTTTTTTAAGGACCTATTTCTTTAAAACATAAATTTGTATTCCGTAGAAAATAATTTAAAATAGCTAACAATTATAATTAGCTTCAGGAACAAACAAACAGAATAATATATAAATATTGGCAATTAATGACCCCATAATAAACAGCCTGCAGTTGAATAAATAATCCTTTAGGCTGAGCCCTGAAGTATCAACACTGGCAAAATTAATGAATCTTTTATAGACCCTAGTTAATAATAGACTTTAGATCTGACAGGTGCATGTTCCAGAAACAAGCAGAAATCCAAATGTTGTAAGTCTCTCTATCCGCATTTGCTGATATGTCAGCTATGGGGCCATTTTTCTAGCAAAGATAGCAGCATGTCTTTCGATTGATGGCTTGAAGCTTTTCAAAATTATTTGTGTTTATCAATGACTCACAATAATTGTTTTAAGCTAACATCCCCACACACACACACACACACACAAGAAGAGGTAAAAGGATGCCAAAGATGAATAACTTGCTTTTTGAGGGTTTCAGCTCTACCATCAAGATCGGATTGGAATCCCTACTCTGACTTGCATAGCTGTAAATCTTTAGACAAGTTATTGGCTCTGCCTCAGTTTGCTTATCTGTGAAGTGGTTAAAATAAGAGTACTTACCTCACCAGTTACTCTGAAGATCAGTCCCTGAGGGTAATGACCTGAGAATAGTCCCTGGCACATATTAAGCCTTCAGTAAATATAGTATTATAAATATTGTTGGCACTAAATATTAGATTTTCCCTGTACTGCTTGCTTAGCTAAAGAAGAAACAAAAGATTAAATGTCATTTTCTCTATATTCAACTCTGGTTAATATGGAACAGAACCCATCATTTACAGTTGTATGTAGTAGGCAGTATTAAATAAATAACTTGCTAATTCTGTGTGTCAATCAGACATGTCAAGTGTGATCTTGATCATATTGAAACACTCTTATTTTTAACTATTATTTCCTTTAATACTGTGATCAAGGAGGCATCGTTTACAAACCACACCAAGAAGCTTAAATCAAAAGACCTTGGTTTTCAAAGTACTTTTTTTTTTTTCTTGGCTTTTCCCAGAGCACAGGTTTCTCAACTCAACAGTAACATAGTTTCTCTTTTGAGTATTTCCCTGTACACTTTGACTGTGGCCTTCATTCCTTGTCAGATTTGCTACTGCAGTTTTCACTAATCCCTGTGAATGCCTTCTCTGACAAAGAATAGAGTCTGGACCATTAACCCAGTCAAGGGCACTGGGCTACATTTTAGAGAATTTTTTTTTTATCACACACCTTTGATCCCAAGCAATACTTCTTAGCTGACAGTTCACTGAGAATTTAATACATATGAAGCAAAATTGACAGAGAAGGGTTCGCCCTAGCCGCCCAGAAAATGATTCCCTACCCCAGAGATTCTGGTCAACCCCAGGAAAGCCTGTAACCTGCCAAGAGTACAACTGAAAAACATATTTTCCATGCAGATGGTGGCTCAAGCATGTTTCTTTTCCTAGATTATATGTGCAGTAAAAAACAAACAGAATTAATGCTATCCTGAACTAGCCTGTAATCTCTGTCACTGTCTTTATGCTACAGGAACTCTTCACTCTAAACTTGAAGACAGATTCATCTCCTGTCTTTTGCAAGTAATTGGATTAAAAATAGACTGAGTTTAAGCTGGTGGAACTCGTTGGCCCAGATCTGGGAGGTCTACTTGAGTATGAAGTTTTCCCTCATTAACAAGCAATCAAAAACCAGTAGATACACTCGCGCATTTACTCACTGGTTCAGAAATTGAGTGTCTACGATCTGATCAGCACTGCCATGAGGGCTGGGGATACAGTAGTAAGTAATAGGAGGTTTAGGTTTCTAATACATTGTGCCTTCAAGAAGGAGGTTTTGTGGGGCTGATATTTAAGCTTTTAAAAAATTCTGAGAAATTTAGGGTTTAAAGACAGGAAAAAAAAATTAGCTTGGAAAGGAGAAGTAACCAGGATTTCTTCTTTCATGCCCTTTCCTAAAAGAATAACAATGGCAAAAAGAACCACTAAGAAAATGGAAAGTACAAAAAAAATAAAATAAAAAGAAGAAGAAGAAAGAAAGAAAGAAAAGAAAGAAAGAAATAGTAGCTTTTTTGGGGGGGGTGGGGGGGACAATTGTACATTTCACAAGGAATAAATAGCCTCAATCAGAATGCTATCCTTAGTTCAGAAGTAGGCTGAACTCTAAGAAATTTAGTATTTGAAACATATTCAATATCAAGTATACTGATTTTAATGAATTGAGAACTATTTTCTTCATTAAAGTTTCTAAAACTATAAGCAGTAGTCTATCAACGGGAGTCAACATGAAGTAGATTGTTATTTATACATCAACTGTGTTAAATGTGCTGAAATGCATGGTGCGTTTTCATGTTTGTTCCTGCAGAGACAAATGTCAAAGAAAAAGCCTTCAGGTTACTTACAGGTTGTATGGGCATGACTGGAACACAAGCTGGTCCATCAAAGAAACCCTATAACCCAAGAGCGATTACGCTGTACCCATGGATAGCTGGACCAAGCTTATCGCACACAGACATTGCTTTCAGCATCAGGTAAGGCAAATTTAAGAACTGCAAACTAAGATAATAGATGTAGAGTGTAAGACCCACACTATTTTAAATCAAACAACAGTTATGTGCCTTCCTGTGAGGACACAGATGGTAGTAGTTAACAGATTTCTCTATAAACATTAAAATGAGGGCATGGAGCCAGATTGCACTAATTGAAGAAAAACCTGCTTGCTAAAATACAGTAACTTTTAATTGTTGCGCTATTTACCCTTTCTCAGAAGCAAGACTGAAAGAGCTAAGCAACTTTGGGGAGCAAAACACAACTCGTTGCAAGTTGATACGGGCTCATATAGAAAACAACTAGCATTGCCTCTGCTCGGATGGCACAGAGACACCTTAAATTCACACATATAGAAGTGAACTCTTGCTCACATCACCTTTCAAACGAGTTCATTCCTCTGTGCTACCCAGCCCAGGCGGCAGCATCACAGAATACCATGTGGCCTCAGCCCAAATTCTGGCGATCAAATTTGGTTCCTCACATTCTTTTGCTCCTGGACCCCCAGTCATCACACAACCACCCTCAACTCTTGCGGACCCTATGACTAGAGACTATCTTGAACCAACGTTTTTTCTTGCCACTATCTTAGCTCACTTCACTTAGCAGAGGAAAGAGTAATTAGCTCTGGAGGAATATAGCATTATATGGAGCCATGACAGTTATTTTATGGGTACTAAGGGGCATTTAACTTAAAAAAAAAAAAAACTAACAAAGAACAGCATATTTCACTAAAGTCCAATAAAATAAAAACAGACGATAGAAACAGAGTGCAGACAAATGGGATATTGGACTTTAAAGAAGATGAGAAATCTAAAATAAGTGAGTGCTATGTGCAGAAAATAGGGGAAAAGATGATAGGAGAATCTTTTCCGATTGCTGGAGTCACTAATAAAGTACACAGTAGATGTTCTAGAATTGAAAAATACTATAACTAATGGGAAAACTTGAATAAACACATTTGTGGAATTGATACAGAATAAAACAGAATTAGTAAACTGGAACACTGGTCATTAGAAACTAAAACTAAAATACAATGGGGAAAAAAAGGAATGACAAACAGGACCAAGAATAAGAGACAAATAAGACACCATGAAAAAATGTCAGGGCTGTCGTTGTGTGGGGAGCAGGGAGAGAATGAGGAAAAAGCAATATTTAAAGAGACAATGGCCAAGAATTTTCCAAAACTGAAAAAAAAAATCAACTCAGGAAGTATGAGTAGGATAAATTCAACAGAAACACATTTAGATCACACTAAAATGGATGAACAGAAGGGAGGGAGGAATTTTAAACAGCAAAAGAAAAAAGATGCATTACTCTCAATGAAGAGAAACTTTATAGACTATAGCCTCTTAATAGAAGCTAATGGGAATCAGAAAGGAATAGAATCTTTGAAATGCTTTGTAAAAAAAAAATAACTACCAAATTATTATTCAGGAGCCAATAAAAATAAAAACATTCCTTATATATGAAAATGAAATAAAGATGTTTTCAGATTACACATACACACATATACAATACCTACATACACATACACACACACACACACAAGAGTGAGTGAGCTGTTCAAGCTGAAGAAAAATTATCCCAAAGAAAAATACTGAAATTCAGGAAGAAAGGTATAAGAATGGAAAGAATGAATATGTTGATGAATATAAATATTGACTGTAAAAAACAATGATGATGAGTATCTTGTGAGGTTTAAAACATAGAAAATCAAGAAGTAAAAGATTTGGATAAATGGAGATAGCCAATAAATTAGGAAAAGGTATTACTACTAAGCTAATATGGGGACAAAAGAGTAACAAGAGATATGTATTAATCCCAAAGAAGGCAAATATGATAGTACAAATGAATATCTTATACAGTCAAGTCTTTTCATATCAATCATTTAAAATAATCAACAGACCTTCTAAATTCTAGAATATGCATGCACTCTGACAGCAGTCACATTGAAGCTGGTCTGGACATCACTAAAAGTGAGCATCAGCCACAAACAGATGTGATTATTTCATACATGGGAAAGCAGGGATTCTCCAATCCCACTAGACCCAAAAGAATGCCCCTTGGAATATATCATGAGGTTTCTGGATCTCAAATACAGTCTCCTCTAACAGCTTGATGGGTCCACATCTATGCGAGTAGGATGTCTCCTTGACCACATTCAGCATGAAATAGAAAAGGGTAATGTTATCCAACATGTTTGCTGCTGGAGGGGACCATATATTACACACCATATCCCATTTCATTCAGATTTTCCTCTAAGAAGTATCACATCAGAGCCCCGAATGAGACCATCCAAGAGCCAGTGAGTCAATGTCATGCCATTGCCAAAGTTCAGATTTATTTGTGTGCAAACTCGGGATGTACATCCCATGTCCATCCATATTTATTTTTGACATTAAAATAATACTGTTTCTGATCATAAGTAATGTTTCTCTGTATGGAAAAGAACCAGGCTAATTTAATGAAGGGAATATCCCATTATTTCTATTCAATCTATTGAATAATTTCAAGTAAGTTCTGACTGACCTTGATATATGAACATTCTCCTCTTGGTGGGGCAGTGGCAGGTTGGGGAGGGGATAGGTCTGGCATTGTTTTTTATTTGTTTAATCACAGCTCCTGAGTTGTAAGTCTGTGTAAGAAAACTTTCAAATACAAAGGACTTTACCTCTCAAGCACTTTGTCATGTGCTCTGTGGTCTCTGTGGCTAGCTACATATTCTAGATTCTACATCCCTATAGAAACATAACTTTGCAGTCTTAATAAGCTTCACATAACAGAAGCAGGGATGACAGAGGCAGATGGTTGCTTCATACAGTCCACAATGGCCAAATAAAGAGCATCCATTTGTTAAAGAGACTCATTTTGTAACTCCGTTCCATACCAATCCTTGGCATAAGGTGTGGGCTGATCTGTGATGCTTATTACCTCCAGAGAGAAACACAGCTGAGAAGAAAGAATGAATGGATGGAATAGAAGATAGGTTCCCAGAAAAGAAATCACAGAGAAAAGGTACACACAACATAGAAGAGGAGGTAAAGAAGAGGGGACAAGACTCTATTTGGTACCAAGAACAATAACAAAAAACTAAGACTAAGAGAAACAAACTCTACATTTGAAAGGACCTTTTTCTTAAGACTATTTATTTATTTATTTATTTATTTGAGGGAAAGAGTAGAGTGAATGAGAACACAAGTGGGGGAGGAGGGGCAGACAGAGAGGGAGCAGCAAACCCCCTACTGTGTAGGGAGCCCGACATGGGGCTCAATCCCAGAACCCAGGAACATGACCTGAGCCAAAGGCAGACACTTAACTGACTCAGCCACCCAGGTGCCCAATTGTGAGATCATTTCAACCCTCTTTTGGTTAATAAAAGAATTGTCTTGTTTCATTTTCTTTTATTTTTCCCAAAATATCCATATACACTACTTAATATTGAACATGAATGCAAGCATATTGTTTTGTCTCATAAGTTTGCCCTATGATAGCTCTTAACCTCTCAGATTACCTTCTCTAATGGAGAACTCAGAAGTCTGAAATGTTGACCAATTCTTTAACTTTTACACTTGTGTCATCTCATCAAATCCTCAAAAAAGTATTTATTCTAGTTTTAGATATAACTAGACAAGACTCCAAGCACTTTGGTATCCCTGGCAGCAAATCCCGCATTCCTGCCCCTCCTGTCCATGGCAAATACTGTAGGTAAAGTTAATGCAACATCCAGTTAAATCTATTTGGTTCTTCTTTCTCACTTGTCAAGATTGGAAAGCTGAAAATGCATCTGCTCAGACTCCCTTTATTGGCTGTGTGATAGAGTTGTTACCAATGAGATCTATGTAAACATCTGGAAATTTCTTTGAAAGATTTTAACTTTTCTGATAAATAGCATGAGGGTGAGGATGCAGAGTAGGGAAAATGAAGGAGGTCCATCCCACTGAGAGTATTTTATTACCAATTTATTTTTTAATTCCTGGCTTATGGTGATAATGAAAACCAAGAGACTTTTAGTCAGATTTACTATTGTTTACATTTATACAGAAACTGTGCCCCTTATTGCATGTAGGCAGACAACTTCCATCACGTCCCCTCAACTTAGTATGTCACTCTCCTTGACATGAAGACCACCCTCCCTCTTGCTGCCTGCAATCAGATATTTGGCTGCAGCAGCAACTGCCATCTTGTCACAAGGGAAAAGCTAAAAAAAAATCATCAGTATAGGGACACCTGGGTGGCTCAGTGGTTGAGCGTTGAGCATCTGCCTTTGGTTCAGGGTCTGATCCCAGCCAGGATCCGGGATTGTGTCCCACATCGGGCTCCCTGAGAAGAGCCTGCTTCTCCCTCTGCCTATGTCTCTGCCTCTCTCTCTGTCTCTCTCATGAATAAATAAATAAAATCTTTACAAAAATCATCAGTATAATAGCATTAGCATCCTCAATCTTCTGAAACAGTGCTAGCAACCTTTCTTTCAAGATACTTGATACTTGAGGAAAAGACACATCCAATTTTTATAAGGCATGGCTTATCCAGCTTATCTGTTACTCACCATCAAAGGATATCTGCTCTTCATCCCTAAATATGATCTTTATATTTTATATCTGCCTCTTGTAAATTCTTTCATTTGTATATTTAACTATTAATATTTAGGTAATCATGGCTGTATGTGGACTTGGGCCTTCTTCTCCTTTCTTTTGTACCACCCCCTATTAGCTCCTTTGGTTTCCTTAATCAGGTTTTATTCTTTTTTATCTCATTTTCAGATATGTTAGTTTGGGAACTATAAAGTCTTCTACTCTTCTTTTATTGGTTACCCTAGAGATAATAGACATCCTTGACTTGTTAGAATCAACTGCAAATTAGTGCTTCTACCACTTTTCAGACAAGTCTAAGTACTTAAAATTCTTCCCTAGTCAATGCATTCCCTGTTGTATAACTTTGTCACTCAGTTTCATACTACAGATAACCTACAATATTGGGATGTATTACAATGTTTTCACAAGATGTCATATACCATTTAATATAGTCAATATTCTTATATTTATACACAGTTTTACAATTTTGTCGCTCTTAATTTCTTCCTTCATGTTTATTGTTCTGTTGGGGAAAACTCTTGCTTTAAGAACTACTTTTAATGTCAATATGTTAGCAACAACATCTCTTCATTTTTGCTTCTCAGGAAATGTATTTATTTTATTTTCTCACTTTTAAAGAATACTTTTGCTAGATACAGAATTTTAGGTTGACAGCTGTTCTCTTTCATCTCTTTAAAATAATATACATTTTCATTTCTATTAAAAAATTAACTGTCAATCGTGTTCTTTTGATGATATTACTCTTATTCTCTGCTCATTAAAATTGTCTTGCTTTTCAGTAGTTCACTAACATGTTAAGGCTGCGGCTCATATTTATATTGCTTGAGGCTCATAGAGTTTCTTGCATCTGTGACTAATTTTTCAATTTATCAGTTCTAAAAATTACTAGACATGATCTCTTCAAACACTGATTCTCCCCCATACTCTCTTCCTCCCCTTCTGACACTTCAATTACTTATATTTTAGACTTACCATGTCTCATATATTCCTTAGAATCATCTCTACTTCCCATGCTTTCTTGCTCTCCATGCTTCAATCTGGATTTTCTTTTTTTTTACAAATCTATCTTCCAAGTCACTATTTATCTCTTCAGTTGTATTCAATCTGTTAAATCCATCTCTGGTATTCTCAATTTTATTTATTGTGTTTTTCAGTTATAGAATTTCCACTTGATCCTTTTTAATAATTCAAGTTTTCATGAAAAACTCTCCATCTTATTACTTATTTCCTGGAACATGTTAATCATAGTTATTCAAGTTCATGTCTAATAATATCAATATTTTGATCACCTTTGAATATATTTCTAATGTCTATTTTTTAATCCCGTCTTGTTCATTGAACTGTGCTAATTTTTTTATTCATTGTAGATATTTTATGTGAGAAAATAATAAAAGCTTTGGAAATTTTCCACCAGAGAGGACTCACCGTAAGAGGATTCACCTTTGCAGAGAGCTAGCATGGAACATATTACACCAATTTTATCATAGGCAGATCATGTTGCTTGAGATAGGATTCCAGTCTTTTCATAGAACCCCACTAGAGGTCCCAAATAAGAGTCTGGGTGTTTCCTAGTGTTCTCCTTGGAAGTTTCTGAATTCCAATTTTAGTTTCTTCAATACCGTAAGATTACAAAAACTCTGCTCCACTTTAAGTTTCCTTATTATTGGCTTTTTTTCCCCTTGTCCTATGCATGTTAAAAACTCAACAAATGCCTCAATGGAGAAAACAAGTGTCAAACTTAGTTCTTTATGAATCTTTCTCTCAGGGCTCTTGGCATCTCTACTTCTGGCTACCTCAGCAACCTCAAATTTCAGTTTTCATTTCTGCATTTCAATTCATATCCATGAAATTGCCCAAAGCCTTACTAACTTTTCTACCTCTCAGCAGCCACCCTCTTCATGACTTCCATCCCCCTATCTCCCCATCCCCATTAGCAAATGACTCAAAGAGAAAAAGCAGCATATGGAATGTTGAATTTATGCTCAAAGAGCCCTCTTTTGTCTGGATCTTTGTTCCTCAATGTCTGGCTCTCTCAACAGCACCCTGGTATGTTCAGAGAGATGATCCTTTATGGTTTATTCAACTTTTCTAGTTGTTCTCAGAAAGATCACTAATACATTACATGCTACTCCATCATAGCTAAAAGTGGAAGCCTCTATCACATTTAAATTTTGCTTTATTCATGAAAATGGCCTCTTCTTGGTAGGCAACATGTGCAAATGAACAAGTTTGGATTTTTTTCCACCATCCTCTAAATTTGAAGATAAAGTAAAAAGATACAATATTATCACTACATAAGTGAAAAATTTCTTACATGCTATCTTGTTTAGAAAGAAAAATGTGTAAGATTCATCCATGTTTCATTTAGAAGTAACCAATCTGCCTGGTTCATTTCAGACTAAGCAGAGGGCTTGAGGCACAAATAAATTTCCTCTAGAACTAGAATGAAATAAAACCTAGGCACAAGAATTTCTAACCTTGAATACAATAGTAAAAAGAATACATTTGTATTTATGTTATGCTTTAAAATGTCAGATTATTGTTTCTATGCAATTAATCTATTCTTACCTATGTTTATGTACATATATTCGTTTTGCCCAAATGATTTGTTACTCAATACTTCTGTGAAAATCAAAACATATTTCAAATTCATTTTGTTTAAATGAACCACACATTAAAATCATTTTCTAAATAGAAGAAGCTCTCAAATTAACTTTCAGACATATAGATGGCCAACAGTATATCAGATATTAGTCACATTAATGAATTCTGGGCTTCCCTTTACTCTTCCTTTCCTTATCTATTAGGAATTAATCAAAAGGCTTGAAAGAATTACTTCCTTATTAATATATTAAATCAAGGCTGATTGATAAGTCTCCATGGAAACTTTTTTGGCAAGTCCTTCTCATTAATTTATACCTTGCCAGAGGATCCTAGCAGATAAATTATTATTATTATTGGAAACTGCAATAATGAATAGCAACAGTTGACCTCCCTGTATATATATAGTGACAAATCAACTATCACTCCAAGTAGGGAAAGAAGTATCAAAAGAAAAAACGAGACTTCCTTGTTGCTTTAGCAAGCAAAGTACTAGATTTAATTATTATCCATTCCATAGATACTGGAATGTAGATGGTGATTCACATGGATAGTGATTCCAATGGGCTGCCTTTCTCTAGACAAACCTCCCAACTTGGACAGCATTAATTCAAGAATGTATATGACTAGTAGAGGCTGGAAAGTCTGAACAGACAGAACCAAGTCTTCATTCTGTCACTACAAGTTGTGTGGCCTTAGGGATGTTTCTTAATCTCCTGGATCTCAGTTTCCCCACCACCAAAATAAAGACTAATATCACATATGCTATAAAGTGTTAGAGAATTATTTTAAAATTTATATGGATACATTTATAAGCTCTAAACAATATTAAAAAGGTAAAGAATGGCATTTTTGTTGTTGCAATTATTATGTCTGCAAGCTTAATAGGAAAATATTGCTAGTTATATCAAAGAGTTATAGAGTGTCACTATGTCCATGCCACAATAAGTTAATTCATTTCTTTTAAGAAATATGCTATGTGAAATAGTACATTCCAACAAGATAATTCTATTCCTGTAAGCTTTATAAAAAGGTATATTTCTATTTATGGGCCTAATTTAAATTTTGCTATATTTAAATTGTGGTTAACTGCATTCCAGGAAATAGCCACTTTGAATAGAGATGCTCATTAAGGAAACAAAAAAAAATACATTAATATCACCATTACTTTTGCATTGATTTCTCATCTGCATTCAAAGGAAGTCAATATTTGAAAATAAGCTAGAAAGTGAGAATTGAATAAATTAGTTTCCATGACCTGATCCACACTTCTAAGTGTGGTTTAAGATGCCCTATACTTACCAAGTAAATTCTGAGATCAAAATCTATTATTAAATCACCTACATTATTAATGATCAATGCCTAAAAGCCAAATGCTTTTTTCTCCCAAACCAAAAAATACCCTCATCCATCTATCCATCTTCCTTCCTTCCTCTCTCTTTCTTTCTACCTTTCTTCTAACAGTTATATTTCACTCAGCTATTCATCATCTGACTGTTATTTATAAGGTCATGCTTGACTCCCAAAAGTCCAAGTGCTGTCTGTTACAGGAATCTAAGTTTGCACAAGAGATTTCTTCTGTGGCAGTGACAGACAACAGATTCCAGAATACCAACCATTGGTTAAAACATCTGTGAAGAATAAGTTCACTCACATGACACATAAAACCCTTTCAGTAAGAAAATGTGAAAGTAGAGGAGTGTCTAAGAATAAATAATATATTGCTACAAGTTGGAAATGCCCCAAAACAGAATTGTAACAAAGCCTGTTTTTTGTTTGTTTGTTTGTTTGTTTGTTTGTTTGTTTTTTACTGTATCTAGGGCTGCTGATATCATAACATCAGATCATAGTTTAGCAACATATTATATCTTACTAATACCAAGAGAATATATTAAATTTATTCTCTTATTGTCAACTATTACCAAATATAAGCAGTAAGGGGATGGGAGTGTTTATTAGCTTCTAAAAGATTGATGAAATGACTAGATTTTTCTGCTTTGATTTAATAAAAATATAAAGAACTACTATAATGTCCATAACAGAGTAGAGAGTTTAGAGATAGTTTTGAAATCAATTAATGTATTGATTAATGAGAAAATAATGCCTCAAAAAATTTTAATAGTAATTAATGGCACTACATTTTTTTTTATTATACAACAGATTTAATTCAAATATTGGCAAATACTTTTAGATAATGAATACACAGACACTTTAAAGTCAGAGTAAAAATCTGTGATACGTGTAAAATATTTCCTGTAGATAAAGGTAGAAATATTCACATGCTCACTTTAAATGAGGTTCAATATATAACCACCAAGATGGTGTAAAATAAGGGATTGAAGAACTCTTAGATTTTTTACTCTTCTTGTCTCCTGCATCTTTCCTGTTAGCTAAATATTTCAAATCTAGTTAAGATTAAGCCTTCGATTTCATAATCAAAACAATTGTTTAAGATTAAAATACCACAAAAAAAAAAAAGATTAAAATACCACTAATAGAAGTACAACATCATTAATTCCACAAGGCATAAGTTAGTAAAACAAGTATATATATGAAACTATAATATGGAAAATATGCTCTGACTCAGAATGTGAAATTAGCAAATATGTTTTAGTAATACCTTCAAAGTTATACTGCATATATAAAAATAATTTGTTCTGTACTACTAAAGTGACAGAAAAATATACAATAAAATAGCATCAGAGAAAAGCAATAATTGAGCACATAACTTTACTAAACAAGCATGGCCTTAAGTCATTACCCAATAAATATTAGGAAGGGACAAAGTAGGTAGACTCCGCCTTTTGGAGGAGACAGTTATAATATGGTCAATTTCCAAAATGAAATATAAAGAATTACTACCCCCAAAATAAGAGCAATATAATTTAAAAACAGGAATTGCCATTTCAGGCTCATTAATATTCAAAGGAACCAAAATTCAGAAATGTTAAGTACGCCTCAGGCAAGACTATATAATGAAAAATGGAAGAATTGGGCTGTGACATGAGGTTTTGGTATTGACAAAATCCAAGGTAATTCAATCAAGCCATACTTTGTCCCCATCCTTGAAATAGTGATTGAGCAGTTTGGGTTTGTTGTACTTTGTCTTGGCTTAGTTTTCAGACTAACAGAAATACCAAGAGAATATGTTAAATTTATTCTCTTGCTATTTTTCCTATTTCAAATAATTATTTTTCTGACTATTCAAAGAAAACAAACAGCTCTACTTGAAAAATGAGGAGAGTAGCACAACAGAAAAACCACTGGTAATGTCACTATGCAGATATCATCACTGTTAACATTTCAGTACCTGCTCTGCTATTGTCTGTAGGTAAACGTGTGTACATGTGTATGTATGTGTGTGAATATATATATGTGTGCATATATCTGCACTTCTTTAAAATGTTGTGATCTTCTTATTTGCATTTTCCATTGACATTTCATTTTTTAAAAATAGGATTTCTAATGGCTACCTTACCTCTATTTTTTGGTTAGACCACTATTTCTTTAACCATTTTCCTTTCATTGGGCCTTTGCTTTGTTTCCAACTTTGTTTACATGTTGAGACTTTTTTCTAAATTCTCTCCTCATCTGGAAGCCTGCAACTGAGCTCTTTAATCCATGAAAATATTTTTGAAAAAAGATTATCTTGCGAAAAATAAACTTTAAGGAAAAAGTGGATCTATGTGGAAGATATTTATTTTCTCACAACTGATTGGTTGTTTGATTTTTTATAAAAGGCATTTACATATATTTTTAAGCTCAGATACAATCAGACAAATTTTTTCCTGCTCAAAATGTGTTATTATTTCTTCTGTAACATCTTTTATTGTTCCTCTTTGGAAGTTGTTGATTTCCTTTTATACACTTTCAAGTGAGTCAGCTAAACAAAATAACCACACACTGAGATGACAGGTAGTAAAAGCCACTCTTAAAACGGTATTTACAAAAACTATTACATGCTTGGCATGTCAGACACCCAAAGAGTAATCAAGCTAAACACTAGGATTTTAAAAGGGATATATGATGGTATAATGTCCAAACATTTATGATTATGAAAAATATCCTTGTGATTTTGAAAGGTAAAGCATAAAGAAGAGATAAATGCAAATAATTTCAGAAGTCTGAGTGCCTTAAACCAAATGAGGCTCTTTCTTAAGAAGAAAAAAATCAATTTATAATAAAGAGTTTTTTTTTTTTAAATTACAGGAGAAGGAATAGGACGCAAATCAGTGAGTTCACTTGAGAAAATATGAATGTGTTTGTCAAATTACAGGTCTGTGCTAGAAAAGAGAGAGAGAGAAAGAGAGAGAGAGAAGTGAAGAAGTATTATGAATGGTAGCTTTATGGAAGTTTAGCCAGAAACTGCCATGTTAGGTCCTTATGGATAAAACATCTTTCAGGCTTCTATCTTTGACCCTGGCAAACACCCTAGCCATGGAGGACAGAGACCACAACTAATTGAAGATAGAGTTGAGCAAAAGAGTTTGTGAGAACCTCAAAATAAAAGGCACAACTAATCAGATGTGGATGTACCTACAGATTTTCAGCACCAGTGTCATTTTATTGAATAGTGGAAGTTTAAAGAAGAAAAGGTCATGAGACCTGCAGTGTCACTCAAATGCTCCATCTAATTTAAAAGCATATGAACCTTCAAAAAGGAATTCTCTTTTGAAAATCAGAGACCTGAAGCTGAAAATCAGAGACCCGAAGCTGAAATAAACACCAAGTTGCAGTACAAGCTAACTGACAGGTACAGTGCTCTAATTAGTATTTTGCTTTGAGCACTCATGGTGCCAAGAAAGTTGACAAGAAACAGCCTAAAGATCTACCCTGTCCCACAGACCTACACAGGCAAAGAAAATATTTTTAAGGTCAAATGTAGAAAACTTAAAATTTAAAGAACAATTGTTCTATGTATCTTTGGGTTTTCCATGATTTCTTTTACTCTTAGTCCTTTTATTATATCAAAATGCTATTGTTCTTATATCCTTTTAAACTCAGACACAGTCTTTTGTTCCTTTCTACCTTCTTTCTAGTTTTCTAGTCTTCTCTTCTCCCTTGTCCTCTCCCCCTCCCCACCTCTGTCTCCTTCTACCTCCCCTACTCCTGCTCCCTGCCTTTCTTTCCTCCTCGTCCCTCTCTTTCTCTCTAAAAACAAAATTATATCAGAAGTACCTGTACTGATTTAGAAAGATCATGTTATTGGTAAGATCTTGGCTGACAATTGTCAATTCTGGCAAGATCCTTTAGTGTGAGCTTGAAATTGAGTTAGTGATTATAGCACTCCAACTCAGTAGAAATAAAAGATTTTATTCCTGGGCAAGCCTATAGATAAAAGAAGTGTATCTACAATACCAGGTGATGCCACTGGAATTCTTCTGAAAAGGAAAAGAAATGATGAACAAAGCAATTTCTAAACACTAGTATTAGAGTTTGCTTATTTTTCCTTTGCTAGCTCTCAACATAAAATCACCCTGAATGTTAGGAAATATTATATGTAAACAGTATTCAAGAAAAAAACCATTTTCACTGGTCAACTTCTGAGTTTACTATATAGAGGAAAGAAAAATGAAAATTAATTGCAAATGAGGGATGCCTGGGTGGCTCAGCAATTAAGTGTCTGCTTTTGGTTCAGGGTGTGATCCTGCAGTCCCGGGAGTGAGTCCCACATTGGGCTCCCTGCATAGAGCCTGCTTCTCCCTCTGCGTATGTCTCTGCCTCTCTTTCTCTGTGTCTCTCATGAATAAATAAAATCTTTTAAAATTAAAAAAAAATCGCAAATGAAGCTGCCACTTAGCCTCCAAAATATTTTTTAAATAATCATGTGGTGATAAAGGCATATTTTTTCTATTTAATTTAATAAGATTCTAAACACAATAAAGCCCATATTACAAAGAAGCATCAGGAAATAGCATAAAGGAATATAAGAAACAGCGAAAGAGATTATAAGGGAAAAGAGGGAAAATGAGTGGGGAAAAATTAGAGAGGAAGACAAAACAGGAGAGACTCCTAACTCTGGGAAATAAACAAAGGGTAGTAGAAGGAGAAGTGGGCGGGGAAATGGGGTAACTGGGTGACGGGCACTGAGGAGGGCATTTGATGGGATGAGCACTGTATATTATATGTTGGCAAATCGAACTTCAATTTAAAAAAATTAAAAAGGAATAGCTGGAAGGTAAAGTTATGGGTCTTTTTTTAAAGTTATGGGTCTTAAAATCAATCTATTTCTTTCAGAGATCAGTGATTTCTTTAATACACACATTGGAAAGAAAAGTATATTTACAGTACATTGACAGTTTTACCTGTATTTTTTGTGGAATAATAATATTGCATGTTTTAAATTTAGGGTATAAAAGAAAACCCATGATGTTCACAATGATAATCAAATCAAGTATTCAAGCTTTAGCTGGATTTTGGTTCCTAGCATTTACAAAAAATAGCTCTTCCTCATGATACAGGTGTCACTCATTTTCAAGTATGTCTTCAGGATTGAACCTATTGGCTTTTTAATCCTAGGTCAATAGTGGAAATGTTAGCACAAGTAAAGTTAATACTGATTTTCCCACCTTAGACTAACAAGATTTCTGGATTGCATTGGCAAACAATTCAATAGAAATTTAGAAAGGATATTTTAAGAGCAGGAAATCCCTTGTCAGGGAGTTAAAAAAAAAAAAAAAAAAAAACTATAGGCAGACAACCCTTATGTCCAATGACTTCTACATTAAAAACAAATGTTTCATACTATTGAAATCATTTCATTACCCAGCTCATTCCTCTTATCTGGAGGTAATTTTTAACAGATTCCAGCCTACTTTGCAGACACAAATTTCCAGCCACTCTCCTTCAGGCCCCAAGAGGCCATTTCATAAGCAAGCTAACATCAATTCAAACAAGATTCATTTTTTCCATCACTTTACACCCTAGAAAACTGATACAGACTTCCCCAGATGAAGTTTAATACAGAACATAGGTTTATGAAGTGTGGAACCTCATTTCAAATGTACACATAATATATTGATATAGACTTTGGGAACATTTTCAAAGAATACAAATGTGCTTGGTCCAAGGCTTAAATGGTGCTTTTTTGCTGAAATAAAGCTCATAAAAGATTTCAGAAGGCTAGAAAACTTTAAAATTTAGTGCCCTTTTTTGAGATTTCCCAGAATGTTCTAATTTAGAAACTAAACTGTATATCCAACATGCAAATGTGTAGTATAAGCAATTCATTATATTAAACAAATTTGACAATTGTGGACCTGATTATGAATTTCAAAGCCTGAGTACTTAGAGAAAAGGTTTATGAGTAAAAACCATGATGACAATAAATACACAATATATAATATAATAAACTGTCTCCCAGACTCAAAACTATGATTAGTCTTAGTAAAAAATAAAAAATACCTTTGGAGCCATGGTCACTCAAATTCTATATTTGTCTGGTCTTAGAAATGTCTAAGGGATCTAAAGTAATACACAGAATTGTCTCTTATAGCGCATCTTTTTAATTTTTTATATTTTTATTTAAATTTGATTTGCCAAGATATAGTATAACATCCAGTGTTCATTGAATACCCACTACTTGCTTCAACATAGATGGAACTGGATGGTATTATGTTGAATGAAATAAGTCAATCAAAGAAGGACAATCATCATATGGTTTCACTCATATGTGGAATATACTAAATAGTGAAAGGGATTCTAAGGGAAAGGAGGGAAACTGAGCGGGGAAAAATTAGAGAGGAAGACAAGCCATGAGAGACTCCTAACTTTGGGAAATAGCACATCTTTTTTAAAAGCATAGAGACATACAATCACATCCCACCTTCATTAGGAGGTCCCACCTTCATCCCACTATCATATGCATATGATATGCTTATATGTATCTGTTATCATATCCTTATTATACAAATTTATATTTTATCCTAAGTAATGAGCTCCATAATTGAACCACACTATGCAAAAATTATACATCTTCTTACCCTCTAAACTGCTATTTCTGTTTGAGAATTCTCTCACTTCATGGTAGCATCCTACTTCATTCTTCTTGAATCCAAGCTATTTACTGCTTGATTAATAAAATAGTGTACAGTTGATAATGACCCAGTCCATAGGAAGTGGGCAGCATCCATCTTCTGCTCTAGGAAAACTATTCTCAGAACCTGGCCACTATGAAGCAAGAGAAAGCCTCATGTGACAGCATATGAAAGAGTCATCTTGGAAGTGAATCCTCCAGTTCCCAGTCCAGCCATCCCAAGAGTTGATACTCTGAACAAAAACAAACTGTCCCTACCAAGCCCTGCCTATTTTGTAAATTCATGAGCAGTATAAATGATTGTTGTAGCTTTGGATCACAATATATTGGGGTAGTTTGCAAAAGATAATTAGAAAAGACTATATTGTTTTGCTTCTACCTATTTAAACCTTTGATACATAATCTTAAAATACTGCAAATTATTTCAGTTTCTGGTGTCCCCCTATTTCACAGTGCTTTCCAATGTAGGATTATAAAATGGAAGAAAAAAATTTTAAGTCTGTTACAGGGCTGGAAAATCTAACTGGATAATCAATGTTGTGTCACTGAGATATAATTACCCTGAAAGGCAGTTTGTGAAGAATTAAAAGTGGACATTATGGCAACGTACATGTTTCAGAGAGCATAAATTTTCTGTAAGACTTAGAATCAAAGCTGTGCTCCTAGTGTTGTCAAACTATCCCCAGAAACTAACTAGTGGACAATGGCCTTTAAAACTCAATTTATTAACAGGCTGAAATCTTATATTCTACTAGGTTGTAGAGCTAACATTTTGATTCATGTGAAATATACTAAACCATGTTGTGTGTCAGATATCAGGTTTCATGCTGTCACATGCACCTCTGTTATACTGTTTCCTTAGGATACTGTGTCATCTCATACAATCTTTTTTTGCATGGAGAAATGTGTTCCTTGAAACTCCCCTGCATAAATGTGAAAAATAAAAGGATGGTGTGTGTATTTTCCAACCCAGATCAATGTATTTTTCAATTTGGAATTAAAGTTTTATTTTGATAGTTATTTCACTGTTCCAATCATTCTGCCATCAAGGTAGATTTGATTATTATTTTTTAAAATTGTAATGACCATAAATGACTGACACCAAAATAGAAACTTCTTTTAGAAAATGCCATTCTAAGAAACTAATTGCAAAATATGGTATGCAGGATGGTCTATTATTTCCTTCAGGACAGTAGGGGGAGAAGAAATAATGGTAGCATCAAAAGTAGTGGTGATAATAAAAACTTATAGATAAAGTAACTCATAAAGCAACAATCTTATTAAATGTTTTCAAGTATACACAATAATTAATATAAATTGAGGCCACATATTCAAAGAGGTTATATTTATGAATTCACATAAGACCAATCACATTTTTCCCTAAGAACATATAGAAATGTCCCTAAAGCCTGAAGATTTACCTATTTCTGACTTCAGAAGTCTAATGGCCAGCAAGCACTGATAAGTACACATGATGTTAGATATAGACTCTCTGAAAATGAATTAATAATATAGTGAAAGTTACCAGAGTCCCATCTGCATTATTTTTTTAGTTCCTGTCTAAAGACTGCGTACTTTTAAAAAATAATGTCCAACAAATATCTCACTTTCCTCAAGTTTTCATGAATTATATGTCTTCCATTCATTAGATATCATGAATTGCTTCAGTTATTTTTAAATGACCTCCAAGTCTGAAACAATATTACTTGGGAATATTTGATTCAGCAGCTTTCATGATGAGGCAGCTGGAAAAATGAAAAATGACCGATGAAGTGATGACATTCATTTAAGCCACTGGTAAAATGATGTTATTCTCTCAAGATAAATGGGATTACCACCTTTCTCATATATATGCACAGCCATAAGTACACATGTGAGCAACTAATAACAGGGAAAGAGAAACAAAAAATTAATGTTCTACAGGTATTACTAGGTGAAAAAGTTCATTGTACCCAAAGCAAAAAATAATTAATATATACATATATAGAGAGATATATAGATATAGATATACACACACATACACATACATTACACATCTATATGTTAAAGTATGTCCATATGTGTATATATATGGATATATATATATATATCCTAAGACCATTCCTGGCAATAAAAGTTAGCTATTATTATGAAAATAAAAACAAAATTTTGTCACCAAAAATATGATTAAAATAATAATTATATATGTATATATATATACACACATATATATGTATACATATATTTAAACTGAAACTCTCTCATGAACTTAAAGAAAATGAGTTGCTTTATTAATGATAATTGTGATAATACAGTAGTTAACTTGGCCTGTCATTGGTTTGAGGCAGGGGTTTAGCTTCCATATTTTTCTCCAAGAGTAAATGTGTTAGAAATTAAAATACAGATTTATGTCCAAATAATGCTTTATGTTCAGGAGCAAATCTTTGCCCAGCATTTGACAGGTATTAATTAAGAGCACAGGACAAAAATGATTTCCTTAGGCTTGGCCCAAGTTTAAGTTTGCTGATTAGAGCACTGACAATTTAATCCACCTCTTCAGGCTATGTGGAAATCCAGGGCAAGTGTCAGGATTAGAAAACCAGATTAACTGATCATCCATGCTAACCACAAACTCCTTTTCTCAGGGGGATCTTTTACCCTGGTTCTGAGAAATATCATATGCCTAAAATAAATAGCCATTAGCATAAGAAAAACTGGATCAGATTTCATTAATCCTGTGAGATTCTAGATGGCCTTTCTTCATATCAGTAGAAACCACGGCCCCAGTTTTTAGGGTACAACTCTAAATGGACAGTAAAGAATAACGATGTAGGGGCACCTGGGGGACTCAGTCAGGTAAGCTCCAGACTCTTGATTTTGGCTCACATCACAATCTCAGAATTTTGAAAATAATCCCCATGTGGAGCTTCACACTGGGAAAGGAGCCTACTTAAAACTTCTCTTTCTCCCTCCACCTTCCCCCCACCCATGAGAAAGAAAGAAAGAAAGAAAGAAGAAAGAAAGAAAGAAAGAAAGAAAGAAGAAAGAAAGAAAGAAAGAAAGAAGAAAGAAAGAAAGAGAGAAAGAAGAGAGGGAGAGGAAGAGAGAAGAAGGAAGGAAGGAAGGAAGGAAGGAAGGAAGGAAGGAAGGAAGGAAGGAAGGAAGGAAGGAGGCAAAACTCAGAATTCTGGAATTCAAAGTGTTCCTTCCCAAGAGATGGGATACTGAAAACCAACCACCATGCCTAGACTCCCTTGCTGAAATATAAAAGTATATGTTTCTTCTATTATTTCTGTGAGTAAAACGGTTAAACTTTCTTTCTTTGGGTTTTTAACTTCTTGCCTGGATTATTATTTTGGGAAACTAAGCAGTTTCATAAACAGCCCCTTTCTGGTAACAAGAACCTAAGAATAGAGATACTCACAATTTCTGGATCATAGTTACTACCTGGAGTGTAAATTATGCTTGAGGATATTTTTTTTTAATTTTTATTTATTTATGATACAGAGAGAGAGAGAGAGGCAGAGACACAGGCAGAGGGAGAAGCAGGCTCCATGCACCGGGAGCCCGATGTGGGACTCGATCCCGGGTCCCCAGGATCGCGCCCTGGGCCAAAGGCAGGCGCCAAACCGCTGCGTCACCCAGGGATCCCCTGCTTGAGGACATTTTTAAACATCTTTTTTTTATATGTAAGTCAGAACCCATAGTGTAATTGCTTTACATGAACAATATTAAAATGCATAATATTTGCTATCAGACCTGAGCCTTTTATATTTTACTCTGATATAATGAAGTAAACTTTTAAGCCTAATCATGGAGAAGAATGTACTCCAACAACTAGATATCTCAATGTATGTCATTCCTTTCAAAAGCAATTTAACTGACTTATTTTTTAACTTCTTGGTATATTTCCTGATTCAATTTTGATCAGAAAAGTTCTTCTCAAATATATTAAATTAAGCAAATGCTTAGAAGCTTCAATTCTGGAGTGGAGTTTTCTAACTTTCTTATTTAATGGTGAGTAATGATGGAAGATACAAAATAAAAAGATCTCAGCCTAGGAAGCTAAGAAATTTAATAATGCCCCATAGACTGCTTTAAAAAACAATCAAATGTCATCACATCCAATAGCACCAGCAAGAACTCTGAGCTATAGGTTAAGATTTTAAAAGTATAATGCTCCCAAATCCAGATATGACACTAGTGATAGTTTAGATAGATAGATGATAGGCAGAAAGGATAGAAGATGGACAATGGGCAGACAGATAGATGAATAATTAGATGCGCTGACAAGAAAATGCACCAGGGAACATCTCTAGTAGTTTTGATTCTGAGAAACTGTTTATAGGACAGACCTTCCACCTATTGGAGCTTTCCTGTCAATCCATGTGTGTGGTACATAGAAAAATGGACATATAGAAGGCTTCCCCCATGGGTTGCTCAGTCCTAGGAGGGTTAAAAACACCAGGATAGTACAAAGTGGTTCTGGGGCTTACATTTGTGAGATAAATAAGTCATGGGGATAAAAGAGCATAGAGAATATAATCAATGGTATTATAGTGTTATATGTGACAGATGGTAGCTACACTCATGGTGAGCATAGATATGTTGAATCAGTATGTTATAAACCTCAAATTAATGTAACACTGTGTGTCAACTATACTCAAATTAATTCTTTTTTACAAAGTTAGGGGGAAAAAAACTATACCTAAATCATGTAAGGATATACTCATAGCAAACCTACCATATATAGGAAAGTGATCTGTTTTGTTTTGTTTTTTTTTTTTCTAAATCATTGTCATCACATGGAATGGATTGGTCATGTCATTTCAGCAGGTAAAGCAGGTGATGCTACTGTTACTGTAGCATTTCATCTGTCATAAGTTCATGATTCCCAGCTTTTAACTATCCCAAAATGTAAACTTATTTTTAAAAACTTGGCTCTGGGTTCTGTGATTCATGTTAGTTCATGGTTCTATATGATAATGAGGGGGAACCATGAGTGATAAGGAAAGAAACAGGCCATTCTCAAAATCTAATTTTTTCATTTGAGGTTATTAAATGGAACTAAACAACTACTTTGCATTCAGCATCTAGTTTAGCAGATGAAATTGGGTAAGGAAATGGGTATGATTTAGAGTCTGAATTCAGATTCCTGGAGCGGAAGAGCACAGGCCGAGGATTGATCTGAGTATAGACACATGGCATGAGAAAAGAGGCAAGGAATACAATTCTGTACACAAGGAGATATAGAAATGGAAATGTAAGATCTGGGCATTTCTGTTAATCTCAGAATGCAAGATATTTGCCTAGTGGCCCAGTAAGGCCAAGGAGAACTAAGCTGCTCTGTAAAGTTAAGCCAGCTCTTCGGGGCCACAAGGGCTGGCAAGGCAGAGGACTGGTTCTTGGGCAGTTTTAACATGATCACTTGCTTCAATATAATGACCTGAATGTTAGCAAAGGTGGATGAGGATCATTTGCCAAACAAAGTTTGGGATTGGAACAAGAAATAGCTTAGGAGTAGATACGTCTTCTACAATAGATAGATAAACAATAGATAGATATTTTTCACAATCCAGGGGGCCTTTAGGCAGTTAGCTGTTTTGGGTTTTGCAAATCTAAATTTGTCCTTAATCTTGTTTTCTGGAGAAAAGATATGTTTTAATCTACCTCCTTGCTCAGAGCATATCAAGTCTCCTTAAAGTGTCCCAAAATTTCTAGAAGGGGTACACTTAAATCTATGAAACTCTTTATCTACAATGAGAGCTTTTGTGAGAGTCAATAAGATAGCTTACCTACCTCAGAAATTCTAGTATATCAGAGGAGGACCCCAGCATCCTTTTTGTATGTCCTTACTACTCACTAGAAGAAATGAGAAAAAGAACTTTGGGATATACTGAGCCTTGTCAATCAAGATAAGCAGTCTTAAATATAGGGAAGATAAACATCTATTCTAACCTATGGATGGTAGAAACAAAAAGCAAAGACTTTAGAATTGTACTTTTTGTTTGTTTTGTTTTCTAGTAGTCCTTAAATAATACTTAACACCTAGGGGGAAAAAGGTTTAAAATTATGGGACAAGCATATATTGATTCTCATTTCTCCTGCACATATGCAGTACTGTATTAGGATTTTTCTCTGCTTTAGAACAGGACTGACTTGAAATCTATAGACGACCATATATATCCCAAATGGAATTATCTTAAATGCGCTATGATATACATACTTGCCACTTACACAAATATTCGGTGCTGTATCTTTATACTCAAAGTCTTAAATTTACCTTGAGACTTCTCTCAAAAACTGTTGTATGAATTATTCATGTTTTAAAAGTAAGGAAATCTGATGGCTTTGGTGGAGAAGACAATCTTTAAAAGGAACAAAAGGATTTGTTTCTTTTTGTCCCATAGCAAAGTCCTCCAGCAAAGTCCGCCATGTGGCATATGGTTGTCCTGGCCTCAGCTCCTCACTACTCCTCACTACCCATGCTCAAAAATAGAACACCATCCTTCATGTATCAGGGAAAACTACACACACACTTCCATGGAAGAAAAAAAAAAAGCTGTGTCAAACAATTGCCAACATCGCTATAGCAAGCCAGGCAGAAAAAAAATAGAGTTGCTTTCTGACTCAACCAAAATGAAATACCCTTGATAAAACAAATGTTCATGGCAGATATGATTCATCAGGTGCTTCTTCTACTCTAATTGAGTTATCTGGGAATTTGTCCTTTGTTTCATATAGAAGATGATAACCCCATGACAGATAAGAAATAATCTTTATCTGTAGAGTCTGAGACCCAGGTTTTCTGTATTATATTGAGTAAGCCCTCTCATGTCATATGTAAAAAAGGTAGTTATAATTTTATGGTGGACATCTCTTCCATTGCCTGCTCAGTATCATTTCCTTTTCTTGTGGGATAAAGTGTCTCCCACTTGCAGTCCCTGTGGGTTGGGTATGCTGACCTCCACAAGTTCTACAAACCCCTGACCACAGAGATTGGTTGGGGGTGGACACATGTACCAGGCTGACCAACGAGAGTCACACCTTGTACCTTTGCTGTAGCTCTCAGGCAGGCAAGACATGTGTTCCTTCCATCCCTGACTTAGGTTTGCAAGTGGAAAGGGTTGGCAGCCTGGAGTGTTGATGACCATGCTTGCTACCACAAAAGTAAAGTATACTCATTTACTCATTACACAGCTTCCAACAAGGCTGAAGGCAGAACAGATGAAGATGGAAAATGGAGGCTCAGAAGAGTTTGCCAGGAATTTTAAACTTGGTCATTTCCTATAGACTCAGAAGATCTGTATTTATGCACTGTTCATCCCACCAAATGGGTGAAACTAGACAGGTTGCTTAACTTCTCTAAATCACTTTTCACATCCATGAAATGAGCACAATAGCTTCTCTTAAAGCTTTGAGGAGATAGGGCAACTAGTTAAAGAGATGGTTAATATAACTGAAATACGGAATGTATTAATTTTTGTCCTAACCCATTTAATTTAAGCAAGCTCATTTTCTTGGTGAATATACCATTGTCCATGATTTGGCCTTCAGCTTTGCAAGTCCACAAATTAAACAATAGTAGCAGACAAATATATGGTTAAAAAAATCATAATTAGGGACTTCCCAAAACTAAATTCACTTGATATATAACTAAGCTGTTATTTATTATCACAATTTGGGCCAGCATATCATAGCCATTTACTTCATGGTCTCAAGTTTCCTGAGAAGCTTGAATTTGGACCAAAAAGGCCTTGGGTGTGTATGAAATGATAGCAAAGATAAGTGGATATTCCTGGGAAACATTGTTCATCAGACCTGTTTAGCCAAGAACTTTGCACAATGAGCAAACTACCCCATCCCTCCAGCTCATTACTCCAGCACTGCTAAATTCGCTGTGTGTGAAGTGCCCTTCTTTGAGCCAAATGTGTTCACACTGGCCACCTCCTCCTTTTCAAGAGCTGGGGCAGAGGATGTCCAGCCAGGATGATGCCCAACTCCATCCCCATTCTCCCTTGCCTACCCTCAGTAGAGCAGCTACATAGTCATTTCTCAGCCCCCTTGAAATGAGAGAGAGTTTTTTGGGAGTTGTCAGGTGCAGATAAGCTGAAGACTGCTGGGTGCTTCTGGAGAAACTGTTGCATTCCTGACACAAGGGACTGGCAAAGCCATCCCTTCCCCCATCCTCCTGTCTTTACTAGAAACATGATCTTCGGGGTTGTAGCAGCCAACTCTTTTATGACTCAAGAAATCAAGCTAACACACTTAAGACAGCAGAGCAAAAATCTAGAAGAAAGCTAGGTTTTACCAACATTGCCAATCCTAATCCTGAACCATCTGTCTAAATACTGTGCTGTGACAGATCATTAAATAGTGTCATTGCCATTTTAAACCATTTTAGGTGAAATTGTAGCTTTTGTTTGTTTTTAGTAAAAGCATTCCTAACATATATCAATATCATGGTTAATCCAGTTAGGAGGCTGACACCTTGGGCCAAGGAGACACTGTACCTTGGAGACTTAATTTATCTCAGCCAACCGTATTTTCTGTATTTCCAAGTTCTTAGATTGGTCTTCACTGTATCTCCCACTGCAATATCTACCTTAAAGACTTATTGTGGAGATGAAACTGATTTTTTTTTCTAAAAGTCCTAAAAACTATAGAGATCTTCACAAAAGCAAAGCAGTCTTATCACTACAGTTTTGTAACATTCAGAAGTTGCTCATTGCCATTTAATTTCCAAGATTTTTAGATAGAATTTACATGTTCCAAGAAGTGATTAGTCACTTTAATTTTACTTTGCTTATTTTTAAAAATGTTTTCTTATGGATAAGTATTTAAATAAAGATTTTTTTAAAGCCTATCAGAGTGACCATCTCACCACATTTACCTAGGACTGTCTCAGTTATAGCACTGAACTTCTTGTATCCAGAAATCCCCCAGTACCAGACAATTCTCCTGTTTGCTCCTGCTATGACCCTTCCAGTCTTGTCATCATTCAGTCTTTTAAGTTATGTTGCCTTTCGCTGCTTCCAATGTCAAAGGTCCAGTATTTCCACTTATCTGTTCACTCAACAAGCATTTGCTGAGCCAGCTCACCTCTATGGCAGGCTCCATGGGTACAAAGAATAAGACATACCCAAAGAGTTCACAAACCTACTGGGAAGACCTGACCTTGACACATAAGGGAATCATTATAACACCACTTCTGACTGACCCAACCAAATTTGGTCACTAACATCTATGAAGTTCTTTTGTAACTATGTGTTGCCTCCAGCAATAAGAGGCAGTACAAACTATTATTTTAGGCAAGGTGCAGAGCAATTCTGCTACAAATGGATATACTTAGAAGCAAAAAATTCCTCAAAATTGTCATGAACTTAAAAAAAACAAGACTCCATGATGCCCTGCTCTCTGCCCTAACCACTCTGATAAAGACTTGACATGAAAAGTTTACTCTGAGAGAGAGAATTGCATCCTAATGGCAGTTCTATCTAATCTGAGTTTAGTTCTCAGATTAGACCAAACAGCCCTGCCTAAGAAGGTGGAGAAAAGTCCCAATGAGCACTGAGGATGTGAACTCATTGCAAAAGATGTGACCTTGCTGGGTTTGCCAGATTCTAGTACTTCATTCATACAAGGGCAGCAAAGTTCATAAACCTTTTCTGGCTAACTACATATCTTGAGAACCATTTATTTCATCAAAGAATAAAACTATTTTTAGCACTCTTTATGTTAAATAACACACCTCTGTACTGTGGAGTTAGATGTGAACTACTTGCCATAGGTACCTCTAGAAAGTGAAATCTTTGTTAAAGTTTTTCAAATGCAACCTCACAATCACTAGATACAGATTAAAGTTAATTTATGCATACAGAAAGAGAGAGAGATGCACAATACTGAAATATGATCTTGCAACAAATATGAGACACCCAGTCATTATTCTTTTCAAATATAGAAGAAATCTCTGTGGCCAAACGAAATGCCTGAGTATATCAAGGACTTGACAAGGCAACCCATGAATGAGGTCTTAAAAGATGAATGTATATTTATAAAATGGGAAGAAAAGTAATGTAAGGCTGGACAGAGCACAGTGCAAAGGCTTCCACATGAAAGGGCTTGCTATCTTGGGAAACAACAGAAAGTGGCTGAAAGCTCATAGAATCTCAGGGGTGGTGTGGAGAAATGCACTTGAAAAAGAATTTGGAGAAGCCAAGACAGGATTTGAAGATCACACTAAGTGGTCTGGGCTTTATAAATATAAATATAAGTATAAATATAAATATAAATAAATATAAATATATTTAGAAAATGGGATGACTTGTTGTTTAGGTAACAACAGAAAGAATGGATTGAAGAGAGAAAGAGGGGCCAGGGAACCAAATCAAAGCAAGACAGGACATAGACTGAACTTAGGCCTCAGAATTTATTCATTCATTCAACATGCAACACAATATTAAACGAGCATCTACGAGACTCCAAGCTCTAGAGGCTAGAAAAACACCATTGATAAAACAGCCAAAATCTCAGCCCAGAATGCCTTTCTGCCTGTTCTCTGAAGAGCTCCTCTCCACTGTTCTAAAAAGTCCAGCTCCTCTACCTATGCTACCCCAGCCCCTCAAGCTGTTGGTGCCTTCTCTTTATATCCCCATAGTCCATATCATGCTTTTACAATGGAGTTTGTAGTACATCATTTATTTTTAGTTATGGCAAAATACACAGAGCATAAAATTTACCATCTTGACCATTTTTAAGTGAACAGCACAATAGTGTTAAGTACCCACAATGTCATACAACTAATCTCTATAAATTTTTTTTATCTTGCAAAACTAAAACTCTGTACCCATACAACCATTTCTCACTCCTCTGAGCTCCTGCCAACCACTGTCATACTTTCTGGTTCTTTAAATTTGACTACTCTAAATACCTCATGTAGTGAAATCAGATAATCAGATGGTATTTGTTTTTTCTGACTGGCTTATTCACTTAGCATAACATCCTCAAGGTTCATCCTTATTATATAGCATGTATCAAAAGTTTCTTCCTTTTAAAGCTAAATAATGTTCTATTGTATGTGTGTGTGTATATATATATATATATATATATATATATATATATATATACATGCTTGTGTCATGGTGTGTGTGTACCACATTTTCTTTATCCATTCATCCATCATTGGACAATTGGGTTGCTTCCACCTTCTGGGTATTGTGTAATGCTGCTATGAAAGTGAGCATACAGATATTTCTTCAAGACTCTGCTTTCAAGTCTTTGGGTAAATATTCAGAAGTGGAATTTCTGGCTCATATTGAACTCTATTTTTGATTTTTTGAGGAACCACACACTCTTCATAGTAGCTATACCATTTTACAATCCCACCAACAGTGCACAAGGGTTCCGACTTTTCTATATCCTTGCCAACACTTTTATTTCTTGTTTTTTTGATAGTAGCCATCTTAATAAGTGTGAGGTGACTACCACATGATATTTTAATTATCTGTTTGTCATCTGGCACTGACCTTCCGGAGAAAGAGAACCATGCCTTTTCATCCTGACTCATTCATCTTTATGTAGCTAGTATCTAATCACATGCCTGGAACATACTATGTTCTCAACAAATGCTTGTTCACTTAATAAAAATTGCCACTGTTAAGCATCACTATAAAACCTCACAAAGGCCTTAGGCTTTTGTAGGAGTGGAAGGACAGGGGACTCACTGCATCCTGTGTCCAACACATTAAGGAACAGAGGAGTCATGACTGGAAGCTTCAGGTGGTAGTAGTAAAAAGAGGAGCAAGCAAATTAGTCACATGACTCTTTGGAAGGAAAGATGCAGGTAGGAGACAAAATCAGGAGCTGAGCTGGGACTGAAAAGTAGCCCTAAGAGTTTGTATTTGAATAAAACCATCCGTACAGATTCTCAATCCCTAACTTCTAGACGTCTCCATCTCCACCCACCTGTTCCTATCCCTAGCTATGGGTGCCATTTGATATGTAGGAAGGGGATGCTTGTGTGTTCTTGACACTCCAGGTTAGAACACTACAGAAACTCTGTATAATTCCTTTAATTAGGCTTTTGTGATCCAAACAACCTTGGAACATTGCCCACTGGCAAGATGGAGAATGCCATCAACTTTATCATAACTTTACATATGACAAAACCAAGATTCAAAAAAATAATAAACAATGGCACAAGATCAAAGATTATATCCCAAAGGTCCTGATTCCTGCTCTATCATGGAGTTTGGCCTTGTGAACTTTATCAGCAATTTAAGGATGCATTTTGCATATTTTATTGTCAAGCTGTTATATTCCTTTCCCACAGCTCAGTTTTTCTAAGGAAGTCTAATTCTTGGCTTTATATTTCTTCCCTTCCTTATTACTACAGCATCAGCAGTTCCAGAATTTCATATTGCTCAACAGTCCACACTTTCAAAGTGTAGGTTTTCCTATTCAGTATATTCTTTAAATAATTGCAGGTCTCTTTCATAATAAACTCTTTCTTCCCTACTTGTTACCAGTCTACATTTTTATCTGCTTTTGGTTCTGCCTTTAAAGTTGTTTCAGCAACGCTAATTATAAAGAAAAAGATAAGGTCAGATTGCTTTTCTTTCCCACTCATAGCAGCTCAGAAAATAAATTGTAGCATTCTGCTTTCTTATTTGTGCAGGTAATGATGGATTCATTGTGGCAAAGTCTTCACAGATAATAAAAATTATATGCTTTTTGTAGATGTGCTAATTATCTCTTCTTGATCAAAAAAAAAAAAACAACATTGAATCAGCTTCCAGCTACACAGTTTAATTTACACCCATACTTGAGGCTGGCAAGAAGCCTCAGCTACTTTATGTCACTTCATTTTTTGGCTAGGAAATAAAAGTATTCTGGAAAATTACTAAGAAATGCTTAAAATAACTAATATATATGATTGATTGTTGAAAGTCACCATCATTTAAAGTTATAAGGCTCATGTAAATGCACAGAAATGGTGAGGAAACCAAAGGACAAACAGGATGGATGGTTTGCAGTATTCAACTTGAGTAATGAGAGCTAATTCAATCTATTTCAGACATGCAGAGATAACTCCGTTATTAAATGACTATTTGCACCAGCAAAGGAACAAACCATATATTTTTAAGACATAAAAACTACATCATTCTCTGGCGACAGAAAGAGGCCAATATTTCCATGATGTTTCATTCACTTATTTCTTTATACTTGTACAACACTAAACCAGAAATGTTTGCAGTTGCAGACTAGTTTTACTAGATTCTGTTACTTTTGATAACAGTTCTTTGTAATTTTCTGAAAGCCCAGTTAGTCATGAAGTTTGGTTCAAAACTATATTTTTAGGGGGAAACTGATACATTTCAACCCCGAAACAATTACTCAACAGGATCTATATTTATAAAATAATACCTTCAATACCATGAAAAGTGGCCACGTTAAAACCAAAATGCTTCACTGTCAAGAGAGAGAAAATGCGAGATGGAAAGAGTTTTTCTTTATGTACTTTGTTTTGTTTCTGTGGAAACTAGATTTCTCTTCAATGTCCAAACAATGGACATTTTCAAAATTAGGAAAACTGTCTTGCCTTTGCTTCTAGCACATACAAATCATAAGCCAGGTAATTTTCCTTCTTTTCTATCCTGATCTATCTGTCAGACATACAGGCTTCCATGAAATGTTGGTGAAATGTTTAACATGAGCCTACTGCAAGATCAAAGGATTGCTCAGCCCATCACCACAGGTTGGTCTGGATATTGGTGCTCCTGGGTTAATAAATAATGATAATATAAAGTAAGATATGAAGTGAGAATTAAAATTCAAGTCTTTTAAATCCCAATTCAAAGTTTTTTTGACCAAAAAACTCTAGCTCTGTGACATTGGACAAGACTTTTGACTTTTTGGAGTCTCTGTCTTGCCATCAAAATTAATATAACACTACCCAAAACTACTCCTAGGGTTATTTTGACATAAGCACTCACATTCACATGAAAATACAATGTAAAACATAAATACAGTAGTTGTCTCTTACCCATGGGGATACATTCTAAGACCCCCCCCCCCGAGTGGATGCCTGAAACCATGAATAGTACTGAACTCTATATAAGCTGTTTTTTTCTCTTCTACACATACATATCTATGATAGTTTATAGTAAGGCATAGCTAAGGATTAACAGCAAAATTAAAAATAGTAACAATGTACTATAACAAAATTTATGTGAATGTGGTCCTTCTCTCTCAAAATGTTACTATACCACACTGTTCTTGTGATGATGTGAGATGAGAAGATGCCTACACAATGATGTGAAGTGAGGTAAGTGATGTGCATGTTGTGACACAGCATTAGGCTACTACAGACCTTCTGATGCTAAGTCAGAAGGAGGATCATCAGCTTCTGGACTGCAGTGAATGGCAGAAAAGTAAAACCACACAAAGCAAAAACTTAGATGGAGGTTGGGGAGAGTATGGTATAAAATATGTTGACCTTGAAAATAACAAAAATCTCAGTATCAAAACACTGATTGTGTCACTCATCCCAGCATATGGATCAGACTTCCTTCTCACTTAATAATAGTAATAGCTTGTGAAAACCTTCATGGGCAAAGAGGAGAACTAACTCATGTGCTAGCCCAGATATAGGCACTTGACTTTTGTTCTGGCCAGAGAGTCCCTGGCAAGAGCTTATGTTGCTCCCTGAGCCTGGAGCCAGGTTACTGCTGCTGATATAAAAATGAAGAATCTTCCTGTGGTGGCTGCACATAACATTCCTTCAGGAACGATACCTGGTGGCTCTCACCTGTTAGTAATGCCATATACTTCTTCCATTCCTCAACAGGGTTTTTGCATTGACTAAATGCACTAAAGTGCAAGATGCTACAGGACTCTCTCAACATCAATATATGTGGAACCCAGAAGTGTGAGGAAGATGATGCTCTATGGAGCGACATTTGACCAATGCAATACAATACTACTGGGTAAATCTGGTAGCTTTCATTCCCTGGATGACATGTTTGGAGAAGCGTGCCTTCTCATGCTTCTCTGTTGATATTCTGTGGGTTGTAGCTGTGATCATCCCAGTAACAACCCCTTTGCAATTTCAGTCTCTCCTTCCTGCCTCACTCACTTTCCTTCACTTTTACATTCCTTAGATTACACTCATTATAAAGTAGCTTCTTTTTTTTTAAGATTTTATTTATTCATGTGAGTGAGAGAGAGAGAGAGAGAGATTGGCCAAGACACAAGCAGAGAGAGAAGCAGGCTCCATGCAAGGAGCCCAATGTGGGACTCAATCCCGGGACCCTGGGATCACGTCCTGGGCCGAAGGCAGACGCTCAGCCACTGAGCCACACAGGTGTTCCTATAAAGTAGCTTCTAATATTTGCCTCAAGCACTATTTTTCAGGGGACCCAAATGGAGACTCTATCTAACTAGAAATAAGAAAAACAAAAAAGATTAATGATTGATTAAGGGCCCAGTTGAAAATAGAAATTGTAAGATTTATCTTCAGTCAGTAAATAGAGTTATAGGATTTTCCCCCCAGAATATAAGTAGAGAAAACACAGAATTAGGTTCATTTATTCATTCAGCAAATTGAGTTTCTCTTAAGTGTCAGTCACTAGATTAGTCATGAGAGATTTCAAGATACAAAAAAAAAAAAAAAAATAGCAACCCAGAGGATTCTAGTTAGTCCTTCTTTAGGAATTAACATTATGTGGTAGGATTTCAACTCAAGATCATCCAAGATACAGATAAAGTAGCGTTTGTAAAGAATTGAGAGAGAAGAATTAATATATTAAACAATAAGGAGGGGTGAAGAAACAGAAGGTCCAGGCGAGATCACTGAATAAGAAGGGGTAAAAGAGACAGTAAAAAATGTCAGAACACATTTCAGTTATTTAGCCATTCCGGGTGACAGCAGAGTCCAGAATACAAGCATAAGAGTGAGTGGTGCCAATGGAGCAGAGATTAAGACTGTGAAAGGAGAAGAATCCAAAGAAGTGAAAAACAGATGTGTGGTTGATTCATCAGTGTGACTTGGAAATTCATAAGATAAAACAGAAGATGTTCGTTTCTACTTTGGTCTTTGCTCTTCTGTCAACTTGGTTGAGATAAGAACCAACCACCATAACCAAGAAGGAAAAGTGCTAAGTGAACCAGCTGCTCAATTACAATAACCTGTATCAGCCCAGTAATGGATGAAATAAGATTTCACAGGCCTTTTCTGGATATAAATATCTTAACCATCACCATGCTGTGAAGCCAATCCCCATGGTGAGAAGTGATACAAACAGGTCAACAGGACGTAGAAATGAGAGGAAGCAAGGAAGGAATTATTAGGAAACAGAATAGAAAGTTCACCCTGTATGACAAGGGCAACAAAGGTGGTGGAGAGGTGAGTAGAGTGGGGAGGATGCCAGGAAAGGAGCTGGAGAGAATACTGTGTTCTAAGGGCAGTGAGAAGTGCAGGTGCCAGAGTCACCATTGCGAAAATAGTGTGTGGGCTTTGCCATTCTCCGACTAAATTACACTAGAAAGGCAGTGCCATGCATGGTTAATGTTATGGCTTTCTTTAATGATGCCATTTCCTCCATAAGCAATGCCAAAGTCCTCAAACTCAGAGATACTCAACCTTATTGGAAGACTGGAGAGTACTCATAATAAACCAAGCTGTGGCTTCTTACCTTGTGACCATGCAGTATGGTCCTGCCCCTTAGCAGTCTTCCAGGATCACAGAGTCGGGAAGCTTAGAACTGCAATCACCAGCATCCCTAGCCAGCACAGTAGTCAAGGAAAGGTCCTTGTGAAGGATGTGGCTGTGTGAAAGTGTCTCTGGGTGTGGCAGACAAACATGCAGCATGTGACAAACATGAGATTTTTGTGCTAGCTTCCAAATGTTTTCCTAAAAATAACCTTTTTCAGCATTGAAGAAAGATCTGAGTATTGGCATCTGTTTCCTGGATCTATGACCTTTTGATTCCCTAAAAGCTGACAGTGCACCTGAGAGTCCCCATGGCAAGTTCTGAACTTGGCTTTCCCAACACTTCACAAAGTTCCAAGCATTTAAGTTCCCTGGATTAAATATCATTCTGTTTGAAAAACCTATAGTGATTTCTGGTTTATGGACAGAACTCGGACTGATACTTATTTATCTTCTTTATACCACCCACCTTAACATAGAAATGGTTATTTTTTAGTACAACAATAAGTTTTTAAGACTTTATTTTTTCATAAGCTATAGTTTTTTACTACTTCCATGAAAGTGCCAAAGATTAAACATAAAAATATCTCTTAAACATTATAAAAATCATATCCTCAGAACTTATTGATATGCTATTCTTGCCATTATAAAATCAAATGAATAATATACTTCTTTCTTTGGGATAAATTCATCTTTATGTATCTCCAACCTGATTTCTTCCATGTGTAACTTAATAAAAGCCATAATACTCAAGAACTGATTCTTTTGTAATAGGTGAGAAAAAGTTAATGAGTGCTAGGCATAAAAGAAATACTTTCATCTCTTTCTAGGGAACACTATTAGATTCATAAAATAACCACTTAGTCATCATTAAGGCTATAGTGAAAATTGTTAATTAATGTTAACAATAACCTTTGTAATTTTAGGCATAATTTTAATTCTTTTCCTTATGTTTAAAATTACCAAATTATTCTTTAAGAATTCCTCATTTTTCTCAACTTTTTAAAGAAAAATGTTTATTATCTTTATTACCATTTCTGATTATTAAGAAATGAGAGCAATGGTTTATAAGTTCATAAACATCTTTAAAGTTACAGACCAGATAACTCATTTACCCAGTTTCGACAAGTGCAGTTCACTTTACGTAGAGAAGGATGTGAGCCATGCACACATAATGGCACTGGAGGGCAAGTCTTTAGCCCCTAGACTAGTTGCTGCCAAGGCACACCCAGAGATACCTGGCTAAGGTAGATTTTATTTTTTTTATGTTTTTTTTAAGTTTTGTCTAAGAAAAATTTTAGCTGCTCCTTATTTCAACCTCCTGCCTGTGTAAATATCAGACCCAGTTATGATAATCATTCTGCTTTTCTAGGAACATAGTAAGAACTTAAAGAACAAAGCTGGCAGAGCAGAAATAGGAGAGAGGCTGGCATAAGTATTTCATTTCCAAAGGTGAATCCCAGAGAATCTAGAGAGGGAACAGATAAGAAAAAGAATGCTGACCTGACCTGTTTGCAACCACCTTGAAGATATCACAGACAGTGCTATAAAAATGTCAGGGTTCAATGCCAAAAAAATGAACTGATTATTTTTTTGTGCATAGTACAATAACATTCATAAAACTCTAAAAATTGTCTTGAGCTAAAATCAGAAAAAAGGGAGAAATGCTAATCATACAAGTACATACACTTATGGAAAAATTTCACCATCTGTGTGTGGTTACCTTTTCACTTCAAAAAATAGTCACTAAGATAGGACTACCATAGCGACGCCACTAGAACCAATGAACTGATCTTACAACGTGCACTGTGCTACCTAGTGAAGTGGGCATGGTGAAATCTTTATCCTGATAAATATTACTGAATTTGAGTGTAACTAAAGATTCTAGTGATCGAAAAGTTAAGACAAGCTTGAGGCAGGACCCTTTCTCTTTAGCTTACTCTATTACCAACCAAATTACATATTCCTTGCACAAATGGTATTAAGGAGAATAATGTTAACAACTGGGTGTTCACTATCATGACTAAATAATCTGCAAAGGAATGAAAATATCCTATGTAGACCAAGAATAAAAGGGCCACCAAAGCAAAACAAACAAAACCTAAGCATGAGATTCCTTTTTTTAATATATATAATTCATATATAGACAATATTTCATCTTTTCGTGTTTTATAGCTTCTATTCCATGGTTAACAAGGCCCAGGTACTATGGTACTAATCTCCATCTCATGTGAAGCTAGTGGGTGGAAGCTGGCCTGAGCAGCACCATTCATGAACACAGAGATTCTAGAACACAGGAAGTTCTTGAGATTTACCATATAATTATCTTTTCTAGAAGGTTGAGTTGTATAGAGAAAAGATGAGCTAAAAAGAATTTCACAGTTTCTTGGTGAGTTTAACCACATGAAAATTATTTGCTCTCCTAAATGATTAAAGGAATTAATTTAATAGCTATGATCAAGAAGATAAAAGGAATTCAGGAAATCTAAAATCCGAGGATACGGAGATTTTGCTTCCCTTAAATCTGTTTAAATATGAAATTTCCTCCTCCCCCAAAAAACACAAAAACATTCATCCCCATAGTTTCATATATTTAAATTTAACTTAATTATCTATTTTTTTGTACATGGATTTTGCCTTTGATTAAAATTCCTATAAAACTAGGACAATTCGTGTTTTATTAAAATTGAACTATAGCTTATCCAGTAGTCCATAAAGACAAGCATTCAGAAACGTATTTAACAGTGTCTAAGAATATTAACTTGTGAGATTTATGGTTAGTCCTCACATGCTGGTCTTTGTTATCTTCAGCCCAAAGTTTAATGTGTTCCTTAGTAAAAAAAAAAAAAATTCCTTAGCATCTATTTCAATAAATATTAGATAAATGAGTGAAAGAAGGAATGAACATTGGAATCTAAACTTTTTTCTCCTACCCAAGCACTTTTCCTTAAAGACTAAAATTCATTTTTATATCTCATCTGATGTCCTGAAATAATTTTACCACAATACTTAAGGATGTAAAATAGAAGCTTCCTATCTTTCAAGAACACTTTAGACTTTTTTGAGGTCTCCTAAGCTCAGGCCATCTCAAGCCATCAGAGCACACTCAATTGCCTGTTTTCAATCTGATTAGTTGATAATAAAGCACAAAATCATAGCAGGATTAGTTTTTTCTTTACAACTTCTAGATCTGAAATATGAAAATTTTATGGTCCGATTCCATGAAATTGTACTAATACAATTTATTAAATTAGTTCAACCAGCTTTGCCTTCAGAAGGATTGGCAATAAATTAATTTGGGTGCGCATCTTTGCTATTCTGTATTTAGCTGCCAGATCTGCTCAACTTTCTGTGTCTGAAACTCTTACCAGATACTATTCCATTCTGATTAGATTCTCCTATTCCAGTAGACTGTATTAATTTATAATGTTAGACAGTTGCTGCTATCTGAAAGATACACATAAGAGTAAATATATAATTAGCCTCTTTAAACCAGCAGGACATAAACAGGCCATATTTCTAGGGTGACAGAGCAAGTGAAGAAATTCAAAGATGAATAGGGAAAGCCAAAGTTAGCTAATAAATGATATTCATTGGTAAATGGTATTTACAAATCATTCGGAATCTCCCTCTTGCTAAATAAGTCATAGGATATGGTTTTGTTCTAAAGACAAAGTGATGAAGTCCAGATAAAAGAGTCACACCAAATCACCATTATTCACCACACATCTTTAGAAGGCTGAGAATGAGAAAGATAAAGCGAATTAATTCCTGATTTACATATTCTGCTAATAAAGTGGCAAGGTCTTATGGAACAAACACAACAGCTGCAAATTATGTAATTATGTATCTGTATGCAAATTTGCAGACATCTCATAAATGCTGGAACACTATTTGCAATGCTAATTAAGTGGCTTTTATTGCTGCTGCATAATTCCTACATGTGATTTGGTTCCAGATGTCATTGTAGCTTGTGAAACCTTTATTGTCAGGTTAGCTGAGGTAGCACACATTAACACCACTCATAAAAACTCTATTTATAATTAAATTACTTGCAGTGACTCAGTGATTTTTCATCATCTTCTTGTCCAACTCTGCTACTCATACAGTATTTAGATTAAGTTGCAGCTAGAAGCTTGGTCCAAAGGAAATTTCTCTGTATCTACATTCCCATACAAGTGTTTAATCTATTTAATCTCATCCACATAAACCAAGTTCAAGCGTCTAATGAGCATGCGGAAGTTCAGATAACAGACTAAAGCCAACAGAGATTCAGGTTTTACAGTTGTAAGAAGAATAATTCCATTTGCTATAATCTAATACCAGTATTTTAATAAACTGAAGAGCTATTTCTTTTTCAACAATACAAAGTGTTTTGAGAATCATAGAGTAGGGAATTGGTAGGATACTTTTAATTTACAAATAAGAAAAAATTACATTATGAAAAAACTATAGGGGTACCTAGGTAGCTCAGTCAGTTAAGCACCTCTTGGTTTTGGCTCAGGTCATGATCTCAGGGTCATAGGATCAGGCCTCCTGCCAGGCTCTGAGCTTAGCAGAGAGACTGCTTGAGATTCTCTCTCCTTCTCCCTCTGCCCCTCCTGCTTGTGTGAGCTCTCTCTGTCTCTCTCTAAAGTAAATAAATAAATAAATAAATATTTTTTTAAAAAAGAAAGAAAAAAGTAGATATTGAACACCCACTCTATGCATAGTACTGCAGGAGTTCCAAAGAAGCATTAATACATCTGTCCTCGAATAGCTTATAAATAGTTAGGAAGGCAAGACTAAAAAAAGATTTACAGTATAACACCAGAATGTGAGACCTGACTGTTCATAGGCAACTAAAACAGACAAATGAAATCAAAGATAGTCTTTATGACTGTTTTAATCTAATTTCTTCAGACTTTTCCACTACTAAACTTTTCATCAGAATCACTGATAATATAAGAAATATATACTGGTATTTTTATTGCTTCTTTCTACTTCTTTTAAGAAGAATCAGGACAATTACATAACCAGCCTCTAGTGTTTACAGGGCTTTCTTTTAGATGATGGTATTATGGACATACATCATAAACTGTTGTAAGCAGACGAACTACCTTATATAATAAAGTGCTGAGTGAGAATTTTCTTGGTTGCTAGAGATGGCTAAGGCCCCCAAATAAAACTAAGCTATTAATAAATCCCCTACTTTAAAAATGAATACCTGATCTCCCTGGTACTTGCTGGCAGAGCTTACTAAGAAGCAGCAGAACTGGCAATACTACCATTAATCATCATACTATCTTATCTTACGAAGAGAGGAGGAGCTTAAGGTTAAGGGAGTATGCAAGAATGGGAATATAGGCGATCATTCTTTGGCTTGATACTTCCACAGTAAAGAAGCTTCAGGTCCATCTACTGCTACCCCAGGACAGAGCTGGATGGGAGAGCCCCTGTGAGAGCTTGACATCCTCACCCAAACATTAGGAGCACTTTATACTCCTCACATATGTGAGTATAAAGTGTTCATCTCTCAGTTAATAAATAAGGCAACCAGATTTAAAGGAGATATGAAAGAAATGAGTCATTTCCCAGTGTCATTCCTTATGGCTTGTGAGCACCTAGAAAAGACAATTAGTAGTTCCCCTGGCTCCATGTGAAAGCACAAAGATGCTAAAGGAGAAGTTACTCTACTGCTGGCAGGTAAAAAGGCTCCAAACCTACAGACAGGGACTTGGAGATGTGAACCTCTGGTGCCAAAGGAAAACTAGACTACCCTATCCTAGAGGGTCAAACTGAAGTTGCCTATTAGTGTGAGAAAACATGTACAGACATGTCAATATCAATAAAAGCCATCAGTGTCAGAATAAAACCAGACTAAACCTCAGCTAGAGCAAAGTCAGCCCCTCTGCACTACCAGGAACATCTTTAGATTCTATCATCTTCTTTCCTGTCTCTGCCCCAACATCAAAGGAGTCAGTCCTGGAATCAAAGGGGTGGAACTAAAGGTATCTCCAAGCCAGACCATAACCAGCTCCCTTCTACACACACACACACACACACACACACACACACACACAACACATTCCTATAAAGAAGGAAAAGATCAAAGCTCCAGTTGCAAAAGAAGTGAATTTTAATTCATGCATAAATATGAGATTCATGTTCTAAATGGGCTGGAATTAAATTTCAATTTCAATAAAGCACAAGGGATCAGACACTTGATTATGTTTTTATGTTGTTAAGTGTGTTGGGGGGAAGAGGGGTTGGAGGGGGTTTAATATGGAGCATTGGAAAATATTAATTGAAAAATAATTTTAACTGAAAAATAATTATACCCTATATCCCAATAATATAAGAAACAAGAATACTGGGCATATTTTTTTTTCTTTTACCATCTATCCTTTTCTAAACCGACTTCATTGTTGCCCTTCAAATGTTCTATATTCAAGAAGAGCACCAATGTCCCACAATTAGAAACTGAGAAAGCTTCAAAAACCAAAAGTTTAAAACACTTAAAAAAATATTTATTTATTTATTTATTTATTTATTTATTTATTTATTTATTTATTTATGAGAGAAAGAACACAAGCAGGAGGGACAGAGGGAGAGAGAAACTCCAGCAGACTTCCGCGCTGAGCACAGAACCCAAAATGGGGGTTGGTCCCACAACTATGAGATCACAGCCTGACCTGAAACCAAAAGTCAGACAATTAACCATCTGCATCACCCAGGCACCCTAGGTCAAAATACTTTTTAAACTAAATTATCAAGATATACTTCACATACAATAACAGTCACTCATTTCAAGCTCTCTGGTTTGGTCTGGTTCTGATGGCCTTTGTTGGTATTGAGAAGTCTATATAGGTGGGCTTCCACTCAGCCCTCATTCTCACTAAGGAGAGGGTGGCTCAGTTTTCCTTTGGCACCACTAGTGGCTAATGTCCCCAAGCTCCCGCCTCTGGATTTGAAATCTTATTATTTGGCAGCACTAGGGAAACATACAGGTAAATGGTTTTTAATATATTCAGAATTGTACATCTCCACAATCAGAAACCCCTCCCCATGAGCTGTCATTCTCTACTTTCTCCAAACCCCATCCTTCACCTGGGGCTCTAGGTAACCAGTAATCTACTTCCCATCTCTATAAGTGTGCCCATTCTAGATGTTTTATATAAATAAAATCATATAATATGTGGACTTTTTTTGCTTTATGTATAATGGTTTCAAGATTCATACATATAGCATATATCAATATTCTTCTAAAATGACAAATTCAAAAAAAAATTAAAAAAAATAAAATGACAAATTCTTTTATATTGACAAATACTATACTACTACATGAATACATCAAACTTTATTTTTCATCAGTCAATAGACATTTGATTATTGAATAATGATGCTATGAACATTCATGCAGGAGTCTTTATATGGATATGTTTTCATTTATCTTAGGTATATACCTGGGAGTAGAATGCTGGATCATGTGATAACTCTATGCTTAACATTTTGAGGAACTATTAAACTGCTTTTTTCAAAATAGTTGCACCATTTTGCATTCCCATCAGCAATAAAAATTTCATTTCCTCATCAATATTTCTTATTGTATGTATAGTTTTTTGGTGGTAACACTATTAGTTATGAAGTGATCTCTGATAGTGATTTTAATTTTTATTTCCCTAATGACTAGTGATATTTAGCATCTTTTCATGTACTTATTGTAATTTGTATCCCTCCTTATGAAAATATCTACTAAATCATTTGCTCATTTTTGAGTTATTTGTCCAATTTACCTATTTACTAAATTATCAAGTGCCAAATTAATGTCCAATTTACATTTCTTTTCTTAGTTGTACTTTTGGTGTCATATCTGAGAAACTATTGCCTAATTAAAAGTTTTTTAAAAAAAAATATATCTCTTGTCTTCCAAGAGTTTCACAGATTTCATGCTTAGGTTTAGGTAATTATTTTTTTTTTCCTTTTTGTATGGTATGAGTTAGAGGTCTAATTTTAAGCATTTGCATGTGGATATCTATTTGCTCCAGCACCATGTTTTGAAAAGATTACTCTTTCCCAATTGAAATGTCTTAGAATCCTTGTCAAAAACCAGTTTACCATAAATGCAAAGAAGTATTTTTTGTACTCTCAATTCTATTCAACAATTTCTTTATGCCAGCACCATACTGTCTCAAATAGTGTAGATTATAGTAAGTTTCAAAATCAGGAAATTTGAGTAATCAATTTTTTTTCTTCTTTTTAAAGTTTAGTTTATTTTTTTTTAATCTGAGTCCCTTGCATTTCCATATGAATTTAAAGATCAGCTTCTTGATTTCTGGAAAAAAAAAAAACAACACAGATGGAATTTTGACAAGGTTTGCAATCAATCTGTAGATCAATTTGCAGAGTCATTCATCTTAATAATATTAAGTCTTCCAATCCATGAACTTTAAATATTTTCCCTAGGTCTTCTTCAATTTTTTTTAGAATATTTTATAGTTTTCAGAAAGCAAGGCTTACTCTTCTTAAATTTACTAAGTATTTTATTCTTTTTAATGCTAATGTAAATTGTTTTCATTATTTTATTTTTAAATTGTTCATCATTAGTACATAAAAATACAATTCATTTATCACTATACCAATGGTGTATCCTGCAACATTGCTGTATTAATATATTAGGTCTAATAGCTTTTTTAGTTGATTCTTTAGTTTTCTATATATAACATATTATCTATGAATATTGACAGTTTTATTTCTTTCCAATTTGATGCTTTTTTTTTTTTTAACTTAATTGACTTAGGCAGAACACCCAATAAAATGTTGAATAGAGGAGGCAACCAGATATTTTTGTTTTGCCCTGATCTTTGGGGAAGCACAACCAACTTTTCACTATTAAGTAAGGTGTAAGCTGTGTTTTTCACAGATGGCCTTTAGGAAGCTCCTATCTATTCACAGTTTGTTCAATGTATGATATCATATAAGAGTTTGACTTTTGTCAGCTGTTTTCTTTTTCCCGCATCTATTAAGATAATCACGCAGCTTTTGTCATTTATTCTATTGGCAATTAATTTTTGGAAGTTACAAAGCCTAGTATTCCTGGGATAAATTCCTTTTAGTCATGGTATAAAATCTATTTTATATGTGCTGGATTTGGTTGCTAGTATATTGTTGATGTTTTTGCATCAATGTTCCAAAAGTCTGTATTTCTCCTTTCTCATAATGTTTTGTCTAGTTTTAGTTTTAGTGCAATCCTAATCTTATACGTGGGAAGTATTCCTTGTTTTTTTGTTTGTTTGTTTACTTGGTTTTTTGGAAGAGTTTATAAAGATTTGGGTATTCTTTCTTTAATGTTTTTACAAACTTCATTGAAGCCATCTAGGCCTAAGCTTTTCTTCATGACAAGTTTCTAAATTACTAACATATCACATTTCTTGCTACATATTTATTTAGATTTTCCATTTCTTCTGAGTTAGTTTCAGTAATTTATGTCATTCTATGAATTCTAGGAATTTTTCTCTTTATTGATATTCTTTGTTACTTGAGACATTGTCATATTAGCTTTAATCTTTTATATAGTTTTCTTTAATTCTTTAAACATGTTTATAATAGCTATATAGTCTTCAACCTTTAAGTCCAAACCAGTGTGTCTCCGATTGCTGAGAAGTTGCTGGTTTCTGTGGTTGCAAGGATGATTGTTTTTCAAGTCTATTACAAAGTTGGGGAGAGGAGGATGGAAGTAGATGACAATACCACCAAAGTTATTAATCTTACCAAACTTCTACACTATTTCTTGAGTAAACACCCCTCAGATGTCATAAGTTTTTAGTTGATTTCCAAATTTCTGAAAAAGATGATGAACAATTTGTGCCACCTTGTTCATTGTTTTTATGTTGGAGCAGATTTATGGAGGTTCTTAGTCCACTATTTTGCAAGTTCTGCCAGAGTTAATGTATGTTTGATTTGGGGTATGAACATTGAAATATTTTTTCTGTAAATTTCTCAGTTGGTAACACCATAATTTTGCATATTAAAGTGCTTCTAGTGGCTCCTGAATGGCTTAATCAGTTAAGTCTCTGATTCTTGGTTTTGGTTCAGGTCATGATCTTACAGGCCATGAGATCAGCCTGCATCAGACTCCCTACTCAGCAGGGAGTCTGTTTGAGGATTCTCTCCCTCTGCCCCTACCCCTAATACTGTGTGCATGCTCGCGCTCTAATAAATAAATATTTTTTAAAAAGTGCTTCCTTTTTTTAAAAAAAGATTTTATTTATTTATTCATGACAGACACAGAGACAGAGGCAGAGACACAGACAGAGGGAGAAGGAGGCTCCCTGTGGGGAGTCTGATGTGGGAATCGATCCCAGGATCCCAAGATCACACCCTGACCTGAAGGCAGATGCTTAACTACTGTGCCACCCAGGTGTCCCAAAGCGCTTCCAAATAGAATCTTCTGAGGGATGAAAAATGAAGTTTGTAAGTTATTAAGCTATTATGAAAATAATGAGATTTATATCTGGGGAATACTATCATCTCATTGATAAAAATATGACATATGTAATTATAGCTTATAATCAACTGAGAGGAATTTGAATTTACCAACTATTAATAAATATTGGCTGAGTGCTTAACAAAGACTATTATCACATGACGAATGAAAGACAGTGAACTCATTCATGATTGTATAACTAAAAAACCCAGAGATAAAGTTTTGCTGTCCCCATTAGACATTCTGATATACTTGCCCCTCATCTTTGCTGCCTGCATGCATAACAAGTTCTTAAATGTCAGCAAGGATTTTTAACATGTTTATTCAAACCACATGGAAGGGGGCATCTGGGTGGCTTAGTGGTTGAGTGTCTGCCTTTGGCTCAGGGTGTGATCCTGGGGTCCTGGGATCAAGTTCCACATCAGGCTCCCAGCAGGAAGCCTGCTTCTTCCTCTGCTTGTCTTTGCCTCTCTCTGTGTCTCTCTCATGAATAAATACAATCTTTAAAATAAAATAAATCACATGTAAGTGTGTACTTTCCTTTTTTTTAAAAAATCAATTCCAATATATTATTTGATTTCCACTTTCTAGAAGGTTTACCACTGCTTAGGTGGTAAAGATAAAAAATTAGATACTTAAAAAAGAAAGAAAATAAATGAGAGATATTGGTAGATTATGAAAATTGAACCACTTATCAAAATAAAATAGATGGGAGATTATCTGGGAAACTGCTTTTAATATGTGTATTTAGATCAGCTTGATCTTCCCTGGTTTTTGTCATTTTGCACAAGTAACAAACAATTTCTTAATATACAAAATCAATCCTGGGTGAGGACAAAGTAATATTGATCTGGGTATAGGGTCTCTGTCAAAAACATCATAGTATGATTTGTGAGAATGCATCACTGTGGTTTTCCACGATGTTGAACTCAAAAGATTAAATTGTCTCCTGGCCATATTAAATGAGCCTTTAATAATTCCATATAGATACCATCTACAATTTTATTTAAATTTTTCTTAATTCCATAGATATTTTATCACTTTATGGAAACAATATTCAATTTCATTTTGACCTTGAAGTATTTACAATTCTTTAATATTTAAATACCAATATGTCTCAAATATGGCCTTATGTAGAGATAAATAGGGAAGGGATCTTACTTAGACCTTAAAGCACAACCTGATCTGTAGCCACAAGAACCATAAAAAAGGCCACTGAAGCTATATGCTGGTAAGCCTAAAGGATCATCAGTCATCTAAGTCTCATGTTCCAATCTCATTTCTACCCAGTTTCATATTATTATTTTTTTAACTTTTACCAGTAGTTTCAGAGTGATGACTCCTTTGGATAGTATATCAGGTGTTTTGCTTCTTTTTGCTCTAACACTGCCTTTTAGAGTACTCAGTGGGCTCCACTTCCAGTCCAGTAGTGGTGCCATTTACCAATCTACCCTTTTCCATATGCTACTGCCATACTAAGTTTCTTATGGTGATTTTTTAATCCATCACATATCTGCTCAGAAACCTTTAATAACTCTCCATTTCTTACTGTACCAACCCAGAGTCTCCACAACTTTCAAGGATTTCAGATTTATGGTTGAATCCTGGAAATCCAACATAATTACCTGCTACTCCATAACCCATATCACCCAGAGCAAATAAACTGATCTTCCGTTATCTTCCCCCAACTGACCTTAATATTGTTCTTTATTTATGGCCCAGCTTAAAATGGTTTTCTTCTTGTTACTCTATAAATACTATTTTTGATGTCACTGTTATTGGTGTGGATATTGGTTTAGAGTTTTATTTACCAATGATAGCTAAATATGGTGACTATAAAACTTATTGTCCAAACCAGGACACTTTTAAAAGTAAAGGGAATGCTATTAATGATGTAGCTGGACAAAAGGCATAAGCCACAATGCTTCAGGCAAACTGGGACAGTCACAAGCAAACCAGATCTCTTAGCCACCTTATAAGATGATCTGTTTATAAAATTTTAAAGATTATATTGCATACAAATTAAAATATCATTAACCAAATTATAACTCTACTTTGGACTCATATTTAACTACCAAGGAGAAAAAAGAGCTGATAAAATCTTAATAACTTAGAGAAATACAAACCTGAGTAAAGTTTAAAGTTCATTTCATGACCAAAGGTGAATTAGCCAAAAGTTAATATAAAAGGTTAATTCATTTAATCAAAACCAATCCAATCTATTTGGTCTGTTTAACTTTATAAAACACTGATAGAAATCTCTCCACAATTAGTCTTGAGACATTAGGCATTATTAATCGAGATAATTGAAAAAAAGGCAATTTGTTTTAATCACTTAGAAGATGCCTATATAGCAACCCATACATCCCAGAGAATTGAGGGAAAAAAAGGAAGGACTTCATATGAGGCAACCACAGTTTTTCTGTGAAAAGAACACACTAAGGGAACATAATTCTGACCAGCTGATGCTATCCTAAAGGGGAAAAAAACTTCACCTCCTTCAAGGAGAACAGCCAGAAGAGACCCAACTCGGAGAAGACAGAGCCTCAGTTGCAGTGCCAATAGATCATCTCATAAAAACAATAAAACATCGATAATAACTGTATTTAACATTTATGAAGCACTTACTCTACATCAAGCAATGCTAAACCTTCAGGGCTTCTTTCCCCATACCTAATTAACACCTGAAATTCTCTTTCTCACTACAGTACCTGGAGACTACCCTGATCAAAAACTATGTTAATAGGTCGATGGAAATAAGTTGCTGAGAACGCCCCGAAACACCTGTTTACACAGCTATCTAGACAGTGTACATGATTAGATGTCCTTGGGCTTATTAGTCCCTACCCAGAAGAGATGCATTTCATAGAAATTATGATTCTGATGTTAAACTAGTTTGAAATGTTTTATAAGTAGCCTGGGAGTTCCTTTCACTGTTACTCAGGCACTGTGCAGTGTCTTTATCTCTGTGATGTGCGCGGCTCTCACTGGCTTTCATGTTCCAACAAAAAAGCCATTTTCCCTGGCTGTGGGAGAAATGACCAGGTGGGAAATACTGTTAATTCTGCATGAAAAAAAAAATGGGACTTTAAAAAAAAGTGTTCAGCTTTTAAGAGTCAGAGCTTTGTATTCCTCTGGCACATCATGCAAGTTTTCAGGCATTCCCAGAAAAGAGGCATTTATTTGGAGCTGCTTTATGCAGATTCATTTTTACTGAATGCAGCAGAGCAGAGACACCATCAGTTCTTTTGCCAACACACTGGCTTCGTTACAAAGGAGCTGAGTCACAAGCCCACAGGACGTGCCTCACAGCGCAGAGGCCCCTCTCTTCTCAAGGAGGCCACTCTCTTCCTCTGCGCCAGGAGGGGTGTACCGACATGACACTAGATTCTATCAACTTCACCCAGCACCTTCCTTGGAGTTTATAAACCCCAACTCTCCCCCTATCTCTAAATTGAGTTGGAATTAGGAAACAGAAAAGGGAACTGAGGTAGCAATCATTATAAGAAACTATCCCCAAGTCCTTTTCCGAATTTACAAAAGAACCAAAGCCAGAGCAATCACTATTAGAGTTTACTTTGCATAACGACCTTGGAAACCTTGGGATACTTTGAGGCTGATCTACATGTCTGTTCTTGAACTCTGAATGAGTGGAGGAGTACTGTTAAATTTTTCAGGCCCTTGAGCTTGCCCACTATTAGCTGAATGTCATAGGCTCAGCTATGTAGGTAATGATCTAGGCAGCCTGAGGTGCAGGAGAAGAATCCCTCTGGAAGGGAGTATGGCTCCATCAGGGTAGCAGGACAGGAACTGAGGAGGAAGAACTAGTATTCAGTACACTTGCTTCTCCGATGTACCCCAAGGAGGTAGGGTACTCAGAGGCTCTGCTGACACATTGCTGTGACTGCCTCCCACCCCAGAGGGGTGTTGAAGGTGACCCAGGCGCTAGCCTAGGCTCAGTGAAACACTAGGGACTTGGGCCAGAAAATCCATACTTAACCTTCCATGTCTAATAGCAGCAGCACAAAAAGATGATCTGCAAGGGCCTTAGGCTAAAAGGCCACATGACAATAAAACCCATATTTGGCAAAACCTGTTCTCATAACTCCTGAGACATTCAGATCAGGATTCCCCAGCAAGATCTTCCTAGGGTTTAGGGATCCTGATATATTACTGCTCTCCTGACTCCAGTCCCCATTCCCTCCTCAGGCCCTTGGTCCTGAAGAAGCTTACAAATGAAAGTCACAGGTGGCTTTTGAAAATAAAAAGATTTTGGGACACTTAGGTGGTTCACTGATTGAGTGTCTGTCTTTGGCTTAGGGTGTGATCCTGGGGTCCTGGGATCAAGTTCTGCATCAGGCTCCCTTCAGGGAGCCTGCTTCTCCCTCTGCTTGTGTCTCTGCCTCTCTCTCTCTCTCTCTCTCTCTCTCATGAATAAATAAATAAACTCTTAAAAAAAAAAGGAAAAGATTTCATTGATCAACCTCTTCTGCCATTGCTCACCTAACAAGCCTCTGCACCCTGGAGCACCCATTCATTGCTGAGCACCTACCAGCACCAGGTGCTGAAGAGAGGTATGGCTGACACAAAGCACAGGGTAGTCATCTTGCTCTCCTGGAGTGTATGAGCTCGAGGTAGAGGTTCATAGCAAGTACACCAATAATAAGGCAGCTAGAGTGTGGTGATGAGAGCCAGGAAGCAATGAACAGAGCTCTGAGACAGAGATAACACTGGGGCAGAGGATAACTGTTCCAGATAGAGGCTTCAGAGGAGGCCTGAGTAGCTGAGATTCAAGCTGAGACCAGAAAGACAAGAAGCAACCAGACACTGGCGGGGGCAGGGGGCAGCATTTCCTACAGGGAAATGAGCTCAGTTCAGAAAGGAAAGCAGTGAGCCTGAACAGTAGAACGAAAGGAGAGTTGGCACGAGCTGAAGCTGAGGAAGTAGGTAAGGACCGTATCACGTAGACATGAGAGTCTGGAGAGAACTTTGTTTTACACTCTAGTATAAAGGAAAACCACTGCAGGGTTTTAATCAGGGGAGGAACAGGATGAAGATCAATATTTGCTGAAGGAATCAAGGAATGAAAGGGGGCATAAAGTCATCTCTTCCCAATCCCACCTACTGTAGATGGAGTCTGTGGATCCTGTGTCCTGTCTCCTCCTCCCCCTCTTCTCAGTAACTACTGTCTTTTCCCGACCACTTTTGGTGGCATGAAAGCCAACTCCTTTCTCTCCCTATTAACTTATATCTTTCCACACACGTTCAGACCTCACTGGAGGAGGAGACCACTTGCCAGTGTAGAGTTACCTTTTGAAAGATATGGAGACATGCAGGATTCCTTGCTGACTCTTGCACTTGATAAAAACTCCTTTTTTTTTTTTTTTTTTTTTTTTGCAATTTGCTCACCCCCAGCTGCTGGTCTGTTTCTAGCCTTGGGAATAGTTATCTATTGGAATGGAAATGCCATGAGAGCAGGCTGTGCCTCTTCTTTATTCCAGTTATGTATACAGTATATGTTACCTTGCTCTGCAAACCCAGAAGTGCCAATCTGCCCTTCGGTCCCTGCTTTACAGGCATGCTTATAGCTTCCAGCAATTTCCTAACATCTCTCTAAGGGGAAGAGCAACAAATGTTTACTAGTAGCTGTTTTCATTGATAAATAAAATTGAGGATTGCTGGTGCCTTTGGTGAGTACCAAACTTGCCTAGAAAAGCATTAGGTACCACCAAAAGCAAGAAGCTTTATTTATTTTTTAAAATATTTTATTTATTTATTTATGAGAGAGAGAGAGAGAGAGGCAGAGACACAGGCAGAGGGAGAAGCAGGCTCCATGCAGGGAGCCTGATGTGGGGCTCCATCCCAGGACTCCAGGATCATGCCCTGGGCCAAAGGTGGCGCTAAACCACTGAGCCCCCCAGGCTGCCCCAAAAGCAAGAAGCTTTAGTACCAGATATTAAGAAAATACCTTGTCTCTCCAGCAGGGGAAAGGTTTAATCTATTCAACATGGAGGTTTTAAGATTTTATTTTGACCCAAGTTTGTTTCACAAGATTGGCATGGAAATCTCAAGTGATCATAGCCTTTCTGCATTTTTAAAGCATCAAAGGTCTGACCTTGTCTTTCTATAGCTCAAGAGAAAGCCTTGTGGCTTCCATCTAAAACACTTCATGCAGTGCATATTTTGCATAAGTTAAATAGTTAATGGGCTGCTCAAGGGTTGTATAATGTTCTGCATTTGTTTTTCTTCCCTTTATCCTTTTTTTTTTTTTTCATCCCTTCTAGGTGATTCATCAGGCATACTTCTTGAACCAGCTGTGAGAGATTAAGAAATGTTATTTGCATTTATGGGAGGAATTCTCAGGCAAAGAACAATCTGCCTGGTGAATACATTCATGTAAATAGAACAAATGTTTTAAAGCTGAGCAAAACGAAAGCAAGGAGCACATGAGAAAGGAAAAAAAAAAAAAACCACCTCTCAGCATGAACCATGCAAAACTTTGATCATAACTTCAAATGAGACTAGGTCTCACCACGTGTGACAAGGCTCTTGCTCCAGGATTTCTGCAGCTCTGATTATAGTACAGGCTTGCACTAACAAGGCTTCCCTTTCTCTCTGGATTCCACTGTTGCTGCTGTGGAAGATCCTGCTTTCAGGCATACATCTCCTGTGTGGGAGCCTGCACGGTGTAAGGGAAGTGCAAGGAAGAAGGAAAAGGGCACTGGACCAGGAGCTGAGAGACCTAGATGCTGCTTCCATCTGGGCCAATGATAGATATTATTAATAAAATTAAAACTCAAGATACAGTTTTTACAACCATAATAAAAACCCATATTCATTGAGTGCTTCACATGTATCGAGTACTATACTAGGTATTTTATTAAAATATAACCTTAAATCTTCCCAATATGTGTCTTTCTTTAGCAAATGCACAAACTGAGCATGATTTGCCCATGGTTTTTTTGTTTGTTTGTTTGTTTTTGTTTTGTTTTGTTTTTTGCTAATTCTGAGACTTTGATCAAATAATTAAATTTTTATGGGTCTTCATATTTGTTATTGTCTTTTTTCATCTGAAAATTGCAGAATTGGAATGGGTGAGGTCTATGTTTTTTTCTAACTCTGCTGTTATTTGGTCTTGATGAAGTTTTGGAATATAGGTGAGGTTTGGCGGGGTGAAGTCCTGAGCTGACAACCAAGAAATCTTGAGACATCTTTGGTGCAAAATGGTGGTTTTATTTAAGCATGGGGCAGAACGTGTGGGCAGGAAGAGCTGATGCCCTGAGGCCTGTGTTTATACACCTGGGAGTTGGGAGGGTTTTGGGGATAGTGTACTCTAAGGAATTTTGGAAGCAAGGTTTCCAGGACCTTGAGAGGGGCTAGCTATTGTTGGGGAAAGGTCATTTATTACAATCTAATAAAACCTTCGCCATGAGACCCTTCAGATATATATCAGTGGGCCATGTGCTTGGAGGATGATTGCCAACACACATATCTTGGGGAGTTTAAAGGGTATTTCTAAAGGAATTTTTATATGTTAAAGTAGACTTACAGGATCCTGGGGGTTGGGCTAAGTTTGCCTTTGCCCTTAGCAAAGTCTTAACATCGAGGTAGTTGAGTCTGTAGAGGAATGTCCCTCTATTTCAAGGACTTGTTAATGGGCTGCCCCGGGCTTGTGCCTTGGCCTCAGCTAGACCTCTGTTCCCCCATCAACCTGACACAAGAGGTGTTGTTGCTCTGCACTTGGAGTTCTAGCAAAGCAGTTCAGCTGCCCCATTCCTCTGAGTCTCTATCACACTTGGGCAAGAGAAAAAGAAAGGAAAATAAGGCAGTGGTGATATAGTGGAAATTCACTCAAAGTATAGTTTCCAGTTTATAGCATCTGCCACAGAGGATGCATTCAGGGGTGGCTCTTCATATTGGTTGGTGTGTGATTCCAGTCAACTTGTTTGTTCTTAATTTTTCACCTAGTTCCTAATTTCTTCATTTTTGTTATGTTTTTTAAAAAAACAACAGGTTGGATTTTTATTTTATTTTAAGATTTTATTTATTTACTCATGAGAGACACAGAGAGAGAGAGAGGCAGAGACACAGGCAGAAGGAGAAGCAGGCTCCATGCAGGGAGCCCGACTGGGACTGGATCCTGGGTCTCCAGGATCACACCCTGGGCTGAAGGCAGATGCTCAAACTCTGAGCCACCCAGGCGTCCCAATTTCTTCATTTTTGGAATGTGTAAGTCAAGATGATCTCTAGAATAGCTAGACACTCTATTATTTTATATCTCAGAAAACTAAATGTCATATTATGAAGTACTAAAATAAAATCAGGCTCAGACCAGGAAAATAATTTTTTTTTTTTTTTTTTTTTTTTACTTTGCCTATCCTTGCTAGTACCTTCCTTCTTGCTTTGCTTTCCAAGGGAATCCATAAACACATATGGACATCTTTGTTCTCAAAGCCTAACATTAAGAAAATTATAGATAGGACAGGCAGTTTGGCAAATTTTACTGATCAAGTAAAAATGGTGAATGATCTTGAAATCTACTAGAAAGCTAGTACAGGTGTGAAATTACAAATGCAAGTGGGAAAGGGAGCAGTGAATTCAGTTCTAAATTTTTCTAAGATTAGACAGTATTCTGATTGCTGTCTATTCACAAGGAGCTAAGATAAATAATGCCTGCACACCAAGGAAAGAAAAACAATACTGAAGTGCTATACACACACACACACACACATATATATATATACTGATATACGTACACGCACAAACATCATCATACCTTTATGTGTGTGTGTGTGTGTGTGTGTGTGTGTGTATGGAGGGAGAAAGAGAGAGTCAGATGGGTAAACTAGTTGGAATATCACCATTACTAAATATTAAATTTCATTTGTTTTGTTTTATTTGAAGAATTAGATGTCACACAAAACTAAATTGGGAGTAAAGCTCACAAATTCCCGTTGAAGAGAAATTTTTATTTTCTTGAAACCAAAAATAACTCATGTCCTCAAAGGTTGCAGATTAATCTTTGATTTGCTGATAACTTATCTACCAGTTGAAAAGCTTTGTGTTCTGCAACTTTGTGTCCACATTTGTGATTGAATATTTGTTTGTCAGAGTTCTGAATTGAGTAGGGGTAAAATCAATGCCCAATATAAGTTCAGAGACCTGAACTTCCTGCTGGGAACCCCATGCCCTCTGCTTATCCCTTTCACCACTACTTTTCTTCCCGATGAAAGTAATCTGCTTAAATAGTTACTAATTACTTATTCTATACCATAAAAATACAACTAAATGATATAAATAATTCAAGACTTGTACATATTTCTTAACTGGAAACTAATTTTTAGGTATCCTAAATGTTTCAAATCTATTTCTAAATATTTTAGAAATCCCTTGGAATTCCAAGTCAGAAACTTATTTTTTTTAGTTAGAAATAATTTCAAGATTAAAGAAGTGCTGCAAGAAACTTACTGACACCCAACTCTCTGGTAAACCTAACTCAGAATGACAGGAACTCAGAAAAGCAGAATCAGAAGAGAAAGAAAGATTATTAATATTATTTATCTAAAATCATTCTTAAAATCTATCCCTGACCTTATCAATTACATGAAATAATAAATTATTTTTTCCTAAAAAAGTAATCCTGCAAGAATAAAAATAGTATAAGAACACCCAAAAACTTTTAATAAGATTCAATCATTATTAACATTTTATCCCATTTTTTTATCATATATTTTCCAGCTCTCTATTTATATACCTCTCTCCAATTCTCTCTCTTTCTCTCTCTTTCCATGTGTGTAAAAAATAATTGTAGTTAAGCTGCATATTTTGTGGTCTTTACATTTCAGTTTATATTTCCAAAAACAGGAATATTCTTCGACATAATCTCAGTATAATTTTCAACGTGAGTAAATTCATAAAATACTTTTCTGCATTACTCTTATCTAATTTTCTATTTTCCTACCTTTAAAATTGATCCAGTAATATACTTAATAGCATTTTTTTTCTCCTCTATATAGGATCCAATCTAGAATCAGGAGTTGCAATTACTTATTGTGTCAAAATCAGATTTTCTAATATTGTAATGATGCTGCATAATAACTTAGAAATTTAGTTTAAAAATTAAAAACCAAACATATTAAAAACTACTATAACTACAATAATGTTATTGATAACATAATTTTAAGATGTTAATTGAACATCAATAACCTGAAATGTGAGGGGTAGAACATATAAAGTTTCTGTATGCTATTGAAGTTAAGGTGTTATTAGTTTTAATAGGATGTTATAACTGTAAAAAAGTTTATGTCTCATGGTAACCACAAAGGAAAAACCTGTAGTAAATACACAAAAGATTATGATAAACGAGTCAAAGCATCCTATCACAAAAAGTCATCAAATCACAAATGAAGTAAGCAGGCAGTAAAGGATCTACAAAATGTCCCAAAAAATTTTACAAAAAGGCAATTGTAAGTCCTTACCTATCAGTGACTATTTGAAATGCAAATAGATTAAATTCTCTAAACAAAAGGCAGGGAATGAATGTAAACAAACAAGGTTCATACATGTGGCCTATAAGACACTCACTTTAGGGACCAGTAGGTGGCTCAGTGGTTAAAGTGGGCCTTTGGCTTGGGGCATGGTCCTGGGGACCCATATTAGGCTCCCCACAGGGAGCCTGCTTCTCCTTCTGCCTAAGTGTCTCCCTCTCTCTTTGTATTTCTCATGAATAAATAAACAAAATCTTAAAAAAAAAAAAAAAAACTCACTTTAAGGACCGACATAGACTGAGAACAAAGGGATGCTAAAAGGCATTTCAAGTAAATGGTAACTAAAAGAAAGCAGGAAGAACTACACATATATCAGAAGAATAAACTTCAAAGAAAAAATGGTCAAAAGAGACAAAGAGGGTTATTACTTAATAATAAAGAGGCCAATTCATCAAGAGGATATAAGAAGTGTAAATGTTTATGCACACAACATCAGAACACCTAAATACAGAAAGCAAATATTAACAAGACCAGAAGGAGAAATAAAGAGCTGTACAAAAATAGGTGGGAAAGTAATACTCCACACTCAACAATGGACAGATCATCCAGACAGATAAGTAAGGAATAGTAGATTTGAATAATACTATATACCAAGTGTATTAACAGACATACCCAGAACATTCTATCCAATAGCAGAAAGATGTACATCTTCTCAAAAACACCAAGAATTTTTTTTAAGATTTTATTTTTTAAATAATTTCTACACCCAGCATGGTACTCAAACTCACAACCCTGAGATCAAGAGTTGCATGCTCTACTGACAGCCAGCCAGGTGCCCCATACACACAGAATTTCTAAAGTAGATCATATGTTAGGCCATAGAACAAGTCACAACAAAGTCAAGAAGATTAAATTACGTCAAGTATCTTTTTCAACAACAAAGGTATGCAACTAGAAATAACAGAAAGAAATGTGGAAAATTCACAATACATAAAAATTAACACACTCCAAAAAAAAAAAAAATTAACACACTCCTGAACAACACACACCTGAACCGATGAAATAAGAAATCAAAAAGGATCATTGAAACATATCTTGAGATAAATGAAAATGGAAACACAGCATACAAAAATTTATGAGATGCAACAAAAGTAATTCTCTGAGAGTTTAAAGTCATGAATGAATACACTGAAAGGAAGGATCTCAAATAAACACCCTAGCATTACACCTCAAAGAACAAGGAAAAGAAAAACGAGCTAAACCCAAAATTATTAAAAGAAAGGAAATAATAAAGATTGGAGCAGAAATAAATGAAATAGAAAACAGGAAAACAACAGAGAAAAGTAACAAAACTAAAAGTTGGCTCTTTGGGAAAATAAACCCAGAAACCCTTAGTGAGACTAACAAAAACAAGGAAAAAGGCTCAAAAATAACAAAAAAATGAATAAAAATTTACAAATTAAAGAAGACATTATAATTTATAGGATGAAATGAAGACTTTAATGTAATATCCGAAACCAAAAAAATCCTAGAAAAAAATTAAAAGTCTTCCTGACATTAGCCTCCACAATGATTTTTTTTTTTAATAAGACACCACAAACCAAGACAAAAAAAGCAAACATAAACATGTGGAACCACATCAAACTAAAAAGTTTCTGCACAGCAAAAGGAACAATCAAAGAAATGGAAAGGCACCTACAGAACAGGAAAAAATATTTGCAACCCCTATATCTAAATAAGGAGTAAATATTCACAATATCTAAGGAACTAATACAACTCAAAAGCAAGAAACAATCCAATTAAAAAATACACAAAAGAACCTGAAGAGATATTTTTGTGAAGATGATTTTAAAAAATGGCTAACAGTTACTCAACATTATTAATCATCAAGGAAATGCAAATCACACCTAATAAAAAAGTTCTTATGGGGGATTCCTGGGTGGCTCCGCAGTTTGGCGCCTGCCTTCGGCCCAGGGCGTGATCCTGGAGGCCCAAGATCAAGTCCTGTGTGGGGCTCCCTGCATGGAGCCTGCTTCTCCCTTTGCCTGTGTGTGTGTCTCTCTGTCTCTCTCTGTCTCTCTCTGTCTCTCTCTCTCTCTCTCTCATGAATAAATAAGATCGAGAAAGAAGAAAGAAAGAAAGAAAGAAAGAAAGAAAGAAAGAAAGAAAGAAAGAAAGAAAGAAAGAAAGAAAGAAAGAAGAAAGAAAGAAAGAAAGAAAGAAAGAAAGAAAGAAAGAGAAAAGAAAAGAAAGAAAAGAAAAGAAAAGAAAGAAAAGAAAGAAAAGAAAAGAAAAGAAAAGAAAAGAAAAGAAAAGAAAAGAAAAGAAAAAAGAAAAGAAAAGAAAAGGAAAAGAAAAAAAAGAAAAGGAAAAGAAAAAAAAAAGAGAAAGAAAGAAAAGTTCTTATCAATGGGACACCTGGGTGGCTCAGCAGTTGAGCATCTGCCTCCAGCTCAGAGCTTGATCCCAGCTGGGATCAAGCCCCGCATCAGGCTCCCTGTGAAGAGCCTGCTTCTCCCTCTGCCTATGTCTCTGCCTCTCTTTCTCTGTGTCTCTCATGAATAAATAAATAAATCTTTTTAAAAGAAAAAAAAAGTTCTTATCAAAAAGAGATAAATGCTGGTAAGAATAAGGAGGAAAATGTACTTGTGCACTATTGGTGTAAATGTAAACTGGTACATTTTACAGGCTTCCTGTGGGGAGCCTGATATGGAACTCGATCCCAGGACTCCAGGAGCCAAAGGCAGACAGATGCTCAACCACTGAGCCCCCCAGGTGCTCCAGATCTTTTTAATTTTTTAATTTTTTTTATTTATTTATGATAATCACAGAGAGAGAGAGGTGAGAGAGAGAGAGAGGCAGAGACATAGGCAGAGGGAGAAGCAGGCTCCATGCACCGGGAGCCCGACGTGGGATTCGATCCCGGGTCTCCAGGATCGCGCCCTGGGCCAAAGGCAGGCGCTAAACCACTGCGCCACCCAGGGATCCCAGCCAGGTGCTTCAGATCTTAAAAGTTTGAACCACAACCACCCCTGAAATGGTAACTACATAAGATGATGGATGTGTTAATTAACCTTGATGTAGTAATCATTTCACAATACAAATGTATATCGAATCACCACACTGTACACTTTAAACTTATATCTATCAATCGTATCCCAATAAAGCAGGATTTTTTAAATTTTAAAGTCATCAGATTATGTGGAAAAAAAGAAATAGTTCCACAAATAACACATTTGGCTTCACATTCTGTATTTCTGCGTGGGATGAAGGATTTGCCGTTCACTGAGAAGTTTTATAAGACAGTCTTGCATTTAGACTCTTAATTCTTTCAATAGTTATTCAATTAAATTCCTTCTGTTCAGTTATTAAGAGTAATAATCTCTCTATACACATAATTTCTAAATCATTTAAATTATTTTTTTGGAGAAAAAAAAGAAACTTCCAGAAAAGTGGTAAGGGATTCCCATATCTGAAAGTCTAAAATATTTTCTAAACGGAAGAGTGAAGCAAGTTCCTTCATTCAAGATCCTTCTTCTTCAAGTGTTCTAATTATCATGGCTACTAACCAAGCTAACCCAAATAATCCACAGAATAGACAAATTTTATAAATAATTTAAAATGTAAATAAAGTGATCTATTTAGAAAACTATAGTTTAAACTAAAATAGTTTAAAGTTATCTATTTAGGAAAAAAAAGTCTAGAATCAGTATGGGTTTATGTTACCGTCAAATCATCAAATTAAGAAACAACAAAAGTTAAGGAAAATTTCATTGGTCATAATTTGCATTTTTCTCTCCCATTCCAGGAGAAAGGCTCTTCATCAATTTTTGTTTAATAGCTAAAAGATGGCTTTGGCTTACCTTGTAAATGCTAATGATATGGGCCATGTGCTTTATGTGACAAAATGAAGGTCGTGATTTATTTCTGTGCTTTTATCGTGTGAATAAAATACAACTCAGATTGCATCAAAGAGCAAAGCCAAATTACACATTGGGATGAATATAAACACAAAGTGTCCAACATCTTAATGAAGAAGAGATGGGCTTCAACTGATTACATTTCAAATCATGTTCAGGTCAGGTTGATTAGGATTTTTATAACATATGATATTAAAACAAAAATGTGAAAATTCTAAGATTCTCTAATAGAATAAAGTATTCACCAATCTGTGCCATAATCAAAAAGTTATAATTGGATACCAAACATAAAATAGAAATCAATTTAAAAATTACCAAACAGTTTGAGAAGAAACACTGGAACATTTAATAAAAACTTTTGGTTGCTGCTCTGAGAGAAAGAGAGAGGGGGAGAAGGGGGGAAGAAGAGGAGGGACGGTAGGAAGGAAGAACATCTGAAAGCATAGATTGCTTTGTACTTTTCTAGACATCTAAGGAAACTATGATTTCATTTCTTCTAAATTTGTTTATTGTCAGATTTCCCAAACACCTGCAAATTTTCATATAATGAATTCATGAGAACTATACATTCTTAGAAATTCCTCCTAACTTTTCTAAGTCACCAAGCTAAATGAAGTAAACTGAGTGCTTTCATTCTGTCATTTTCCCCCATTTATCTCGAATGCTATCTCTCCTTGTTTCTTTAGATAAAAGAAACAAGTATTTCAAGGAATATGAAAGTGACTTCTTGTTCTAGTGTTGACCTCATAATGGTATTCTCTAGAGCACCCAATGAAAAATCACTTTTGGTTGAAATTCAATCATCTCAGACTTCCAAGATTTAATATGCTTTCTTTTATAGAAGAAGATGACAATTGATGCATCAAGGGGGCATCTGCTTTTGAGTTGCCTTTCCAGATGGATGCATATCTAACATTTTGATTCTAGTTCTCATGAAAACTTACTTACTTTTAAGAAAAGGCTATTTCAATAACAAACTAACTGGGTCTCTTGAACACCAGTATTCTCAGTCTTAGTTATTTTATTTTTCAGCTAAAATAATAATGCCTAACTCCCAATTTTATTTGGATTAAATCAGATTTTTTGATGTATAGATCTAGAACTTGAAACAGTATTCAACACATTTATATAAATGCTTATTAATGTTTGTTGAATTTGAGAGTCTTGATCTCACTAGTAACTACATTAATTATATGCTAAAACAAAGGGAAAATTATTAAAAATAGATTAGCAGTTTTTAAAGTATAGGAGAGATCTTTAGGTCTTTTAGATTTTGGAACAAAAATTGATGTAAAAGTAGGCCATGGAATTATTAGTTGCCATTGTCATTGTTGTTTGTGAGGGGAACATGCAGCCACAGCTTCAAACCAAAACCAGAGTTACTAACTAAACACCACACATGCAGAGTTCAAATTCTCCTAACAATTTGCCAATAGTTAGGGCCAGTCTTGCCTAGTTTACTGAGAAGCTCCAATACAGAATGGTCCAACAACTACAACCACTGTATAAAGAAGAAATGAATTTCTAGCTAGAGAGATTGTTAGGGGGAAAAGGGGATTATAGAGGAACTCTCCCCTTTATTCCATTGCAAGGAGGGGACTCCAAGAGAAGAGATTGGCACTTAAATCTCTGGTTACATGTCGCTCAGCTAGGGTACTCACCAGTCATCCCCTACATTATCAAGAATGAGAAAAGAATCTAAGCAAATAAGTGGAGATGACAGGAAAATATGTGTTCTCGGGGTATCTGAGTGACTCAGACCTGCCTTCAGCTCAGGTCATGATTTCAGCGTCCTGGGATCTAAACTCATACTGGGCTTCCTGCTCATGGGGGAGCCTGCTTTTCCCTCTCCCTCAGCCTGCCACTCCCCTTGCCTGTGCTCTTTCACTCAATCTCTCTCTGTCAAATAAATAAAATCTTTTTAAAAATGTGAGGTCTCTATGAGTAAGATATAATCACACAAAATAGCTGAGTCTGAGTCTTCTTGCCAGTACTCCAACTCAGGATGTCCCTTTACATAAAGAACCTTGGCACCAAGAAGGCGATAGTGGTATGTGGGAAACGGGTAAGGAAGAAAGAGAAACAGGCTGTGTAGAGGTAGAAGGAAGTTAGAAAATGTCAGATCTTAACTATGCAGTGAGGAGATCCTCATCTGACCCTCTCTGAAAAGTCCATGCCCCCATGAGAAAACCAGCATTTAAATATCTTCCACTTAGATGCCTCAAAGTCCAATCAATACTTACTCGGGAATGAGAAAAAAGCAGCAACCCACCCAAGAGAAGACTGCATCCTTCTTGGTCAACCAAGGAGATATCTTTCTTCATTTTCATTCTTCCTACATTCCCCTCAAACACAGTGAAGACATAGGGCTATCACCAAGAAAGGGAGAAAGCAGGTATATGAAAGAGCAGATGAGTCTCCCCTGCTTTTCCCCAGACCTACACTTCGGACCACAACAGTAACAGACAAGTCTAACTGCACTGGAGGAAGAGGAGTTCTTCAGAGAAATACCCCAAACCAATCCTAAAATGTATATAAAGGACCAAAAATAATTGGGACAATCTTAAAGAGGAACAAGGAGGGAAAACTTATACTTTCAGACTTACAGACTTTCTATGAAGCTGTAGTAATTAACCCAGCATAGTGGTGGTGCCAACACCAGTAACTAAACCAATGGAACAGAAGAGAGCCCTGAAATAGGCCCACAGTTATAAGGTTACTTGATCTATGACAAACAATGGTGTTGAGGCAAACTGCGTGGCAGGATGAAAAAGAACTTCAATACCTGTCTCACATTATGTAAAAAATTAGAGATGGATTGTAAACCTAAATGTGAAAGGTCAAATAGTAAACCTAGAATCAAACTGTGTGCCAAGGCACCTTAGGGAGCTATAGCAGACTCAAAGGGTACCATGGGATATTTTACATTTGGGAGACAAACACAGCAATATAAACTTCTATTAGACTCTTTCCAAACTACCAGCTCAAGGTCATAAACACTTTCAATATTACGTGATGCTATATTTCATTCCATATGTATCTTTGCAAAACTAGGTGTTTAGTGGTAGCTATTAGAAAAATTCCTGTTCAAGAATTAACATGGAAAAGGTTATGAAGCTTTTGGTCTCCAATCCAATTCCAAGATTCCAAGATTTGAGAAGTTGTATAGTGTAATACACATATATCCCATTACAAACTAATGGTGGTTAAGAATAAAGTTAAAATACTATTTTTCTTTTATTTAATTTCTATTATTTTTTCAAACATCAACCCTGCTTTAGGATATAAATCCTTATTAAGTTGTTTGGACCTACCTGCTTAATAAACAGAATTGTTAGGGGTTTCTTTTAACCTATTAGGTCTCTAAACAAATTACTAACATATTACAGTCTCCATAGACCAAGTTTGGGAAACTCTTTTGTAGAAAAAGTTATGGGGGGAAACATATTCATGACCTTGGGGTAGGCCAAAATTTGTTAAACAGGAACAAAAAAACACTACACATAAAAAACTAATAAATTAGACTGCATTAAAATTAGGAACTTCTATTCACTCAAAACACTAAAAGAAAGAAAGGGCTAGCCACAGACTTAAAAAAGATATTCACAGTACACATTCTTGAATATATAAAGAACTAGAATATCTAAAACACACAGGAAGGTCTACCTTTATATGTAGAGCATATATGCTCCTAAATCAATTGGACACTCAATTTTTTAACTGTACAAAGAACTTGAGCATTTTAATATGTTTCAGTAAAGCAGTTATTAAAATGCTCAATAAGTATACAAAAATAAGTCATCTTCATTATTTACAAGGGAAATGCAAATTAAAGCTTCCATGAGATACCACTACGCACCCACAAGAATAACATGAAAAGAACTGTTAATTCCATGTATGGCTGCAAATGGAAAACAATAGAAACTCTAATGTGTTTCTTTTTTTTTAAGATTTTTTTTAATTTTATTATCTTTTTTTTTTTAAGATCTTATTATTTATTCATGAGACACACAGAGAGAGAGAGAGAGAGAGGCAGAGACACAGGCAGAGGGAGAAGCAGGCTCCATGCAGGGAGCCTGATGTGGGACTCAATCCCAGGTCTCCAGGATCAGGCCCTGGGCTGAAGGCGGCGCTAAACCGCTGAGCCACCCGGGCTGCCCCTCTAATGTATTTCTAATGGAAACATCATTATACCTGGTTTGACCATTTTGGAAAACTGTTGGCAGTATATACTAAAGCTTAAACATATACCTACATTATGACCCATGGGAATTCCATTCCTGGCTATGTATGCATGAAAAATGAATGCGTATGTCCACCAGAAAACATCTACAAAAATGTTTACAGCAGGTTTATTCACAATAGCCAAAAACTGAGTCAACACAAATGTCTGTTGACAGGAGAACGAATAAGTAAGAAATGGTATCCTCAAACAGTAGAATATAAAGGAACAACTACTGTTTCACACGACGACACAGATTATTCACAGGTTCAGTGTTGCCTGACAGAAGCCAGGCACTACAAAACATATACGTTATGATTCCATTTACATTATGTTCAAAATCTGGCAAAACTAACCGGTGATTATTGAAATGAGAATAGCAACGACCTTGGAGGGAGAGCTATTGGCTGGGAAGGAACCTAATTATGGTGCTGAAAATGTTCTATATCTTGATCCAGGTGGTAGTTCCTTACTTTGTACATATATAAAAATCTACTGAGCTGACACTTAATACACACACACACACACACACACACACTACTTCAATAAGAAAACCATCAGAACAGAGCTCTATATAACAAAATAAGGTAATTCTGAACAAATTACTAGAATATTATATAATCTAATGGCATTATTAAGTGTAAGGGCATTCAACCTAGCATAGTTGGTAGCAGTTATTTACAGATAAAAATATTACATATTTATATCCCACACAATATACAGGCCAGCAGCACAATGCAACATTGTCCTTACAGTAGGAGTTTTTGGGTTCTAGCGCCCTACTTACTATCTGTGTAGCCCTGATAAATTACCCAACCTCTTTATAAAGCCAAGATAAAAGTGTTACCTACCATACTGGATTATTGGAACAATTAAGGGGGTAATACGTGCCTGGCAAAGGGTAAACACTAAATAAATGTTTTATCATTACCATTATTTTCATATATTTTTCACAAATCACTGTTAAGCTTGCATATGTTATCAATTTTTTTTTCTTTTTTAATGATAGTCACACACACACAGAGAGAGAGAGAGAGAGAGAGAGAGGCAGAGGGAGAAGCAGGCTCCATGCATCAGGAGCCCGACGTGGGATTCGATCCCAGGTCTCCAGGATCGCGCCCTGGGCCAAAGGCAGGCGCCAAACCGCTGTGCCACCCAGGGATCCCCATATGTTATCAATTTATACAATTATAGCACTATCTTTTGAAGTATATACACAATTTTAGTTACTTTGAGACAGTTTTGAAACCAAAAAACTAGATGGAAGTTGGGAAGAAAATAGGGAGGTAGCTAGCATTCAATGGATGAGAATGCGTAAGTATAAAGATATTTGGAGTACATCTTTGAAAAAGAAAAAAATGATGCTCAAGCACAATAATCCTATTCCTTAATTTCTACACCAGTGTCTGTGGCAGGAGGGCCTGAAGTTCATCGCAGTAGAACTAAAGCAATACAACCCTATCTATTCCAGAAGAGGACTGAGAAATAGCTGCTCAACCATACCACTACTCCTCAAGATTCTGAGTTAGTGTATGTCTGATGCCAAGAAAACACCAGACAAGTAGAGAGGAAAGGAGTCATTCTATCAGTTTATGAAATCACTTTGGCAATGAACATTTGAACATGTGACTAGAAGAAAAGAAGCACACTTTGATTCAGTGTACACAATGTCTGTATCAAGGCAAAATTAATTTCAGTCATATTTTTGAAACTGAAGGAGTCAAATTTTCTAGCAGCCGTTGAATAATAAACAGAAGTCAGTCATACTGCGTGCATTAATTTAAGACACGTGAAGTGATTTTGTAATCACTGTGCTGTTTTATTGGTTTTCATAAACAGAAAAATTACTCATAGATTCACTAAAGACCTTAGACTTTCAATCCTATTTTGTGCCCATTATGTGTTAACCTTTTTTTAAAAAGATTTTATTTGTTTATTTGAGAGAGAGAGAGAGAGAGAGAGAGAGCAGGGGGAGGGGCAGAGGGAGAGGGAGAAGCCTACTCCCTACTGAGCAGGGAACCAGACTCTGGACTCAATCCCAGGACCCTAGGATCATGATCTGAGCTAAAGGCAGATACTTAACTGACTGAGCCACTCAGGCACCCCTGTTAACTTTTTTTTACTGGGAATTCTCTTATCACTTGATTATTTCACAATATTAATCCTCAAGAAAGGGAACATAATACTTTAGCAAAGCATTATCTTGAGCTAATACCTGCAACTCTAAGACTTCTAAGTCCATTTGAGTGCCTGGAGGGTTTTTCATTCCTCATTATTTGTGTCATGTTTTCTCTTTGAGTACTAATCAATACCAATTATTTTTTTTTTCCTAGGCTGAACTAGTTTTCAATGGCCAAATCCTTAGCAAGTATATCTGTTAGCCTTAAGACACATTAACACTTTAAAGAGATGCTTTCTTCATTATTCAAGGTAGAATTTTGTGAGTAATAATGATGAATATGATCTCCTCTTACCTACAGATAGGTGAAAACTAGCTGGATATGTTGTCCTTTCAAACTTTCCCTCTCCATGCCCCTACTCCTGGCCCCTTCATATTCTGTTTTTCAGCTGTTAGGATCATATCCATTGAGAATTGACCTCTAAGGCAAATAGGGACAAATTAAAGGGGTAAAGAGCTCAGAGACATTTGACACAACCCTCATGGGCCCTGAAATAATAAAAAACAAAGAAACCTAAGAGACCAGCAACTTGGGAAAGAATGTGGAGTGTTTGACATTGCCCAGGATGGCACAGCTGAGATGAATACACTCGCTGTTCTGGAATAGGCAACATGGGATTGCAGCCCCAGCTGTGATAATAGGAGTACGCTGACCCGTGACTACATCTTGACTGAATTGCAGGTCTTGAATCTAATCATTATGTTAAGAAGAGGTGTTGAGCCTCCAAAAGGAAGGCAAGTCTGGAAAAAGAGACATGGCAATATGTTAAAGCCAAACTATAACCTAAAATCCACAAATACATGTCATCCCACCTGCTATTTGTTTCTGCCAGAGCTGTCATCCAGTGATCTGGAGATGAGAAAGGGGAGCAAGAGCTTTTACAAGAAGTAATAATGTGTGGTGTGAAATTGTGTCTGTTGCTGAAAGGCCATATTCCTGTGCAGCATTATTTCCATCCCTTTAGGTGGTATCTCATGAACTTCAGCACTTATCTGGGAAACACACTGATTCAGCAAGCTAACAGCATGCGGATTTCTACTCTTTTCTGTTTGAAACAAGAAAAATGATTAAGCTGTATTCCTTAAATCTTGAGCAATAGCACACACTGAAAAATATGTTCTAGTAAAAATAAAAATGTAGTTTCCTAGGAAGTAGGCTGTAGACCTATTAAACATGCTTAGTAAAATCTCCCCCAATGTCAGCACCCCCGGGGGTTTCCAGAACGCATCAGGAATAGCAGCTGCCTCTGGGAAGTGAAATTGAGGACCTGAGGAACTGGGGAACAGCAGGCAGAGGAAGTTTGCACAGTGTACTTCTATGGATATTTTTCCATATGTATGTGTTATTTCGTAATAGACCAGAGCCTTGTAATTATAACACCTTGCATTTATATCATTTGTATCATAATTGGCAGTTTTAAATATTTTAGATCTACTCTGTCATTTGAGACTCTGTGAGTTGTATGAGTCTGTATTTTTAACTCCATCTTACCAATGGGGAAATTTAAATCAAAGAGCTTTATATATTTTCTATGAGTAAATATCGCAAGACAGACTAAAAATACAAGTTTCCAAACATTAGTCCAGTCCTTATTCCATGACACCATGTTGTTTTCAAGAGTAAGGGAAATGAGAATACAGAGTCAAATTATTTCCTCCAGAGGAGAGTAGTCAGAATTATCAGTTTGGGAGAATATTATCAATAAACAACCAAGGTGATGCCACTAAGCCTACTTTAAAATCTAATTCAAATAATTTATATTATTAGAGAAGAAAAAAATTCTTCCCCTTATATTTCATTTGCCAAGCATAAATAACAACATAATTTTTAGTTATCTCGGAATAATTAAGAATGAATTTTCGCCTATCATTTATAAGGCCAAATCATATTCTAATGTGAAACCTAATCTGAAAACTTACCAGTAAAATGTTCTTATAATTAGGTAATTTAAAAACATGTATTTTTGAAAATGATCAGCTCTAAGCACCATTTATGAACAGATTCAGCCAGTGTCATGTCTAAGAAAGCAGCACTAACCCAAAAATTGCAAATATAAAGGTAACAACAAAAGGCTTATAGGCTCTGGTTTGTATGGTAAACAGGAACAACAGTGTTACTAACGCATGAGTGAGGACCCAGAAGCATCTCAAAGACACTGCTCGCATGAGGTCCAGAGCCCTCACCAGGCCCAGCGACCTGGTAATCCTCTTCCCTTCCATTTCTTTCCTCAGTCCTTCAGTGTAATTTATGTGGCTTATTGACACAGATGGTTTGAGCCCAATAGTCAAGGTCCAGTTCTAGTTCCTTGTGTTGGGGCCTTACTACAGATTTGAGATGGAGTGAAGTGCTACAAGCCTCACAACTTCACACCCTGTGTCAAGTGGGACTTGGAGACAGAGTCTATAGAGAGCAGGACAAATCAACCTGTGCAAATAGAAAAACTGCTCAGGACACAAGGCCAGAGCAGGAATGTACTCAAGATATCACACACACCTGAACTTGATTTTATACTGTTACCTTAGAAGCTTTTCCTCTATAGTCAACCAGAGGTTTCCATCTGCCAGCAGAACTTAATGCCAGAAGACTCACTTACATGGATGCGGCAAGTCCAGGGGTAGAATTTTCTATCTTGTTCAGTGTTACATTCCCAGCAATCAAGTAGGGCCTTATACATAGTTCTTAGATAAGTGATCTTGGCTGAAATTAACATTGAAGTAAGAATATATTTAGAGAGAATGGTAGATACACACTTGACATATTTTAGGTGGTTAAGATTAAAAATGGGGAAATAATGAGGTTTTATAACTGAATGTGTATCATAAATGCTTTCTATTCTATCTGATTTGGTCCTTACAACACAGACATTCTATAACTAAAACTTGTCTCACTCAAAATGTCTTCCCAGATATGAAAACAGGTTATTTGACTTCATAGTGTTACCTTTTTCTCCCAAACTGCCAGGCCATTCTACTAAATACAGTCCAGTGTTAAATACTGCAGATATAATTACTTGGAAAGTCACTGATTATTACTTTCAAATACTGTGATTTTAAAATATAATAAATAGGCATGCTTTAATTTCTCATGTTAGTAAGAAGCTCAGGGGTCAAAGGACAGATATTTGCTTATAACATACCAAAGGGTTTTAAACAACCATAGGTTATGAATATCAGAAAATAAAATATTAAATATTTTAGGGCATGTTTATACTAAATATTAGAGGAGATTTAAAAATAGGAGCTATCATTAACATGCTAGCACTTCCAAAGGGAGACTCTGTCCCATACATCACCTGTCTAACTCATATGAGTCACCACGTAGAAACCACTTATTCCCTTGATTCCCTTTAAATGATCCACGAGAATGCTTCAATCTCAAGCATGCACAATTGGTACTCATTTTGTGCTGGACTTTAGGGGAATGACCTTACAAGGAACTAATGGGCCTTGCTTCCTGAGAATCTCTATCAGGGCATGTAACATAAGATAAATTATAGCAAAAGATTTCTCCAAAGTTTCCTGATGAGCAAACCATGACCTTTTCAAGTGTAGAGTGATGGATTGAACCAGAAAAGCAATATGTAGATTTTTAAAAACAAGGCTGCCAAGAAACCAATGATGGATCTACAAAAGTTATCTGGAATACCTCACATGTCCTTAGTTGGGAAGCAAAAGGAAAGGTTACATCCGTCTGAAACAAAAGAGCTGGTTAAGCAAGAAATGAAGCTAAAATCAAGTTCACCATAAGAAAATGTTATATGAGCCAGGTCTTAATCACCACATCAAAAGTCCTCCATGTTCCTGGAAAGGTGGGTGGCCAGGTGTTTGAACCATGCAGCCTGTCTTCTTGTGGCTAGGACCTCTGGATTGGCTGCCAAGTGGAGACCAAGCAAGAGGCCTTTCAAGTCTATGTTGAGCGGAGTAGTGCAAATCCCTTTAGACAACTCTCTATGGTGTGAATTTATGCAGTCCCATGAAGACTATGACTTTTATAATAGTCATTTATTTAGTTTTATGCTCACATCACAAATTTCATTACATGCTGGCTCTTGAAGAGCTTTATACCTTGAAAGAAACCATTCAAATTCTTTAGTCATCACTTGACTCCAAATCCACAATCTTAATTGTCCAAAAGAAGTCTGAGAATGTGAACTGGGTTTGTGTCTCCATAAAATATAAACAATTGCAAAGGCACATCTGCTCTAATTTTTTTTATTCAGTTAATATAATTGTTGGTTCCTTATGTTTTAATTTCCCCACAGGATCCAATCACAGCTTTCTGCTATATTCCAACTACATTGGCGGTGAGAGCTACCAGACGTTCCATATAGACCATAGACAGAAACTAGAAATAGAGGAGAGGGTGTGTGTACCAGGCACTGTTCTGCTGAGGCATAAACTCTTTGATATGTGAGCTTGGATATTTCTATTCAGAAATGCCTGTCTTGCTGCTAAGGTGAGATGAGAAGACCACCCAGTGGAAAAGTCCCTTTTCTTCTGATAAACCTAGACTCTCTCAATAGAAATCTTCTGATTGTCCTAGCTCTGAACCCCCAGAATAGTGCCCAGATTCTGCTGCTTTGAATGGACCTGAACCTTTAGATCCCTTAGCATTTATTTCTTCTGCCCGTATACCCACCCTAGGTAATGTCTTGTCCTGGTTCTCTACCAAGCCAAGATCTCCCCAAGTCCCAGTCTGTTTGCCCTTAGATTAAATTTTGCCTCTCCCTTCCCTTCCACTTCTCTGTAGCCCAGAATATGACTCCTTTCAGCTATGTTTCCTGGGATCAGTTGGCTCAGAAGCTTTGGCTTCTGACTGGTGTTCAGGAAATGGAAACCCCAGGCAGGAGACTGGGTTGCAGGAGAAGGGGAAGAGAAAGATATTTCTCCTCTTCTCTTCACCTCAAGCAGCACTGCCATCAGCAACTATGCATCCTCAACAGTTAACAGAGCAGGAGAAAAAAAAATTTGAATTCTGGAACTCCTTCTCGGTTGCCAAGAAATCTTATTTGACATGTGAGTCCTACGTATATTTGCATTTTTTCCCAGTCAGCTTTTAAAGATTAAACCACAAAGATTTAACATTAAATATATACATGCACACACACACACAAATGGACAAATATGAAATTCCAAGTCACTGAGTACACTATGATGAGGCAAGTAAAGGATTATGAAACCACCTCCAGCAACATTCCACCTTTCTAAGGGTTCTCAGACTCTTGGAACTCTTCAAAATGTTCAGGAGCTATGGGCATTATCAACTAGCGCATTCCCAGAAGAAATCTCTGAGAACCAGGTTTGAGAATATGTTTTTAACAAGCCCCAGATGATTCTTCTGAACATTAAATTTGACAATAACTTCACATTTCACTATAGTCAAAAGCTACAGACAAATATATAAGGATGGGATTTTTTTTCTTTCCCCATCTGCACACTCACTCTTACATAATAGCATCCCGTCTTGGAAAAAGAAAATAAAAGGTATGTGTATTTCGATATAATCACGAAATATGTACAGGTCCTCTTTTCACTCACTTTAATGGAGAAAAGACAGAGAGTAAAAGAAATATGATTTGATGCTGCCCCAAAAGAGGGACACTATTACACTTGGAATATTCATATATATTCCAAAATTGAATGTATATTCATTCATTACTTAGAAATCTTTGGAAAAAAACACACACACATGAAATTCTTTCTTCTCTAAGACTCCTTTTAGGAAGGTTAGAGGAAGCTTTCGGTTATTTTTGCTTTCAGCTTCCACAATTCTAAATCAGATGAAATAGTGGCCTACTTGTGGGAGACTTTTTATTTTTATGATGTTCTCCTTTCAACTGTTGTAATAAATATAGCTGCCTACAATCAGCATGCTTCAAAACTGGATGGAACCATGGCCTACATTATGCTCCAAACAAAATTGCCTTCTGGGAGAAATGTATCTATTTTGAATGCAATCCACTTGAATCTTAGGGTAACACTGACAGGCAGTTACACCCTAAACCTCCTTTAGAGTGTCCCCTGCTAAAGTGGTCTATATTTCAAAGTAGAAACCAAATCTTCAACACATCTCAATTATTAATATTTTTTGGGTTATCAAAAAAACTTTCATGACAAAGTGGTCCAAGGCAGTATATGAAGACCCTGAACTCCCTTCCTGCACCAAACCTATAGCTATACATGAAATAATTGCTACTTTAAAAAGGGAAATCTAGCTAAAACCTCCCTCCATAACAAGGAATAAAAAGGCCACATTGAAAAAAGGAGGGAGCGCACTGAGATAGGTAGGTGAGACAGAAAAGCAGTCTTGCCAAAGCCCCACTCCCTGGGGGCACCTGGATGGCTCAGAAGGTAGGTAAAGTGTTTGCTTTCAGCTCAGGTCATTATCTAAGAGTCCTGGGATTGAGCCCTGCATCATTGGGCTCCTTGCTCAGTGGGGAGTCTGCTTGTCCTTGTCCCTCTCCCTCTGCCCCTCCCCCTGACTCATATTCCCCCTTTGTCTCTCTTTCTTCTCTCAAATAAATAAATAAAATATTACAAAAAAATAACATGGAATGGCAACACACAATAAGGAGAAATCTCAAAGGGGGGAGCCTCTCCCAGAGATATAAGGGGTTTTACCCCACATTGAGCACCCAAGTGCTTGGAACCTGCACTGGAGAGATGTGTCCACAAAAACATTTGGCTTTGGAAACCAGAGGTTCGTATATCCAGGGGACCTGTGGGGCGGTGGGGGCAGGGAGGCTATGGAAATTTGACATATTACTTCTGAAGGGCTCACACAGGAACTCACCCTGGGACCCAGGTGCAAAGGCAGCCATTTAGAAGTAATTGAAATATATATGAAGGAGATTCATTTGCTAATCTTAAAGAATCTAGTGGAGGCACGGGGACCACCTCACACTTTCTTTGGAGGCAGAGATCCTGGCAGGCACCATTTTGGCACTCTCCCTCTACCTGGCTAGCACAAGTAGGGTATGGACTCAGCCTCAGTAAAGCCATGGACATGCTCTGCCCCCAGTGTTCTTCTCCAACATCACTAAAACCACAAGTGGGTCCTACCTTCAGACTTGCTAAACTGGTGGGCAAGGATTGTGCAAAGTTGGCGGGGAGGGGGATGCCCCTTGATTAGCTACCTGGTGGCCAAAGAGCTTACATTTCTGAACCACACAGACCTTTAACAATCAGAAAGACAGTCTGGGCAGGCTATAATATACATGGTACAGCACAGATAAAAGGCTGAAACACAACTGCAGTCTACATTAAGTAGTTAAAGAATACATACAAATAAAAAGATGAGAAATATGACATAAAAAATAGCAGCTTTCACTGGTGAGTACTACTGAACATTCAAAGAATATTTAATATCTACCCTCCTTAAACTCTTCCAAAAAATTGAAGAGAAAGAAATCCTTCCAAACTCATTTTGGGAGACTAACATTATTCCTAATACCAAAGTCAGACAAGGATACCACATAAAGAAGAAAATGACAGGCCAATATCCCTGAACATAGATGTTGTTAACATAGTCCTTAACAAAATATTAACAAATCGAATTTAACAATACATTAAGAAAATCATACACTATGATCAAATGAGTATTTGACAAAATTCAGCATCCATTTATGATAAACTTTCAACAAAGTGGGTATAGAAGGAACATATGTTAATGTAATAAAGGCCATATGTGAAATAAACTGGTAACATCACACTCAATGATGAAAAGGCAGGTTTTCTTGTAAAATCAGGAACAAGACAAGGATGCCCACTCTCACTACTTTTATTGAACATTGTGTTAGAAGTCATAGCCCCAGCAAATAGTCAAGAAAGAGAATAGGCATCTTAATTGGAAAAGAGTAATTAAAACTATCACTATTTGCAGATGATATGATATTATATAGACAGAAGCCTATAGACTCTACCCAAAAGACTGTTAGAATAAATGAAGTCAGTAAAGTTATGGAATACAAAATTAATATGCAGACATTTGTTGCATATTTATATACTAATAATGAATTATCAGAAAAAGAAATAAAGAAATCAATCTGATTTATAATTGAATTAAAAAGAATAAAATATCTAGGGAGAAATTTAACCAGGGAGGTGAAATCCCTGTACACTGAAAACCATAAGACATGGATAAAAGAAAATGAGGACAAAAATAAATGGAAAGATATTCTATGCTCATGGATTGGAAAAATTAATACTATTAAAATGTCCATACTTCCCAACACAATCTACAAATTCAATTCAATCTCTATTAAAATTCCAATGGCATTTTACAAAGAAATAGAACAAATAATTCTAAAATTTGTATGGAGCCAAAGTCCCTATATAGCAAAAGCAATCTTGAGAAAATAGAACAAAACTAAAGATATCATGCCTTCTAATCTCAAATTATACCACAAGGTTATAGTAACTAAATCAGTATTGGGATGCCTTGGGATGCCTGGGTGGCTCAGCGATTGAGCAAAGCATCTGCCTTTGGCTCAGGGCGTGATTCCGTGGTCCTGGGATCAAGTTCCACATCAGGCTCCCAGCATGGGGCCTCCTTCTCCCTCTGCCTGTGTCTCTGTCTCTGTGTGTGTGTGTGTCTCATGAATAAATAAATAAAATATTTTAAAAAATTAAATCATTATGGCCTTGGCATAAAATATTTGCAAGTCATATTTCCAATAAGGAATTAATATGCAAAATACATAAAGGACACAACTCAACAGCAAAAAAAAAAGGATTAAAAAATGGACAGAGAATCTACTAGGCATTTTTGGAAAGAAAATATACAGACGACCAACAGCTACATGAAAATATTTTCAACATCACTAATTATTAGGGAAATGCAAATCAAAAGTACAACATAACACCTCACACATGCCAGAATGGCTACTATCAAAAAGACAATAAATAATGAATATTGGTAAAGATGTGGAGAAAATGAACCCTCGTACATTGTTGGTAGGAATGTAAATTGGTGCAGCCACTGTGGGAAACAGTATGGAGGTTCCTCAAAATTCAAAATAGAACTACCCTATAATCCAGCTATTCAACTTTTGAGTATTTATCCAAAAAGAAAACAAAAACACTAATTCAATTAGATATACGCACCTTTCATGTTCATCATAAGATCATTTGAAATAGCCAACATATGAAGACAACCGAAGTGTCTGTTAGTGGATGAATGGATAAAGAAGTACAATATATATACAATGGACTACTACTTAGCCATAAAAAAGAAGGAAATCTTGCCACTTGTGATCATATGAATGAATCTTAAAGATATCATGCTAAGTGAAATAAGTCAGAGAATGACAAATACTGTATGATTTCACTAATATGTAAAATCTAAAAAACAAAACAAATCTACAAACAAAAAAACTCATAGATATAAAAACAAATTGGTAATTATCAGAAGGGGATGGGTTTATGGGGGGATGGGAAAATGGGTGAAAGGAGTCAAGTGTAGGATGACAGATGGTAACTAGACTTATTGTGGTGATCACTCTATAGTGTATACATATATCAAATGATATGTTGTATACCTGGAACTAATATAGCATTCTATACCAATTTTATATCCATAAAATATTTTTAAGATTTTCATCTGCCATAGGACATCTGATGACTTTGGGTTGAGTCATCTGTGATAGCTGTGTGAGCCACCTAATCCTCCTAGGTGTCAACTTTCTCATCTTTAAGACAAAGTCTTAAAAAAAAAAAAAAAAAAAAGACAAAGTCTTAAATTTAAAGGTACTTATAGCTTAAAAGCATATTATGCTTATGCAACAGAGATGCAGCACATCAACCAGACTCTTACCTAAAATCATATTCTATCTTGCATTTCCTTATCAATCTGTAAAGTTGTAAATATTAACTTACATAAAAACCTTTGTGTCATTGACTACAAAATAATTTCAGGCTAATTTTTACACTAAGTGGTAAGTTAGAGAACACTTGGTCCGTGCCATGAAGTTTGGTGTTAAAGGCAAAGAAAGAGGATGATGGAATTCTCATAAGGGAGCTACTCTGGACTGAGATAAGCTTAGAGACTCACAGTGGGGAGTTCTTGTCTTCCCCAGTGATTACCTAAGTAATAAGGACGTTCTAGGGTTCTTAAAAGTCATCAACTGCTACAGCAGTAGCTCTAATGTACCTAGATCTCAACAGTTCAGCTTAAATTGTCCACAAAAGAGAAAGAAACTTACAGTGGTGACCTAGGACTTCCCAGATTTTTCAGGGGTACTAAGGAGTTGCTGTATCAGCTAGAACTAAGAACAGGCATTCTGGATCAGGGCTGGGGCGGGGGTGGGGGGGGCGGGGGGCAGTTCCCAGAAAGAAAACTGTGGTTTAGAGAAGCTACTTAAGGTAAGTTCTGAGATTCCCTTACAAACTTATACTCTTTCCTATCCAACAGTTTTCACCACACTGGAATATAGAATTTTGCATTTAAATCTATTAACATACTTTGAAGTCAATTCAGAAATGTAAGATTATTGACATTGAATCAATGTCTCGTTTCCTGGAATTCTTTTCCAGATAGTATTGTAGAAGTTAGAGAGGGGAGGGAAAAAGTATGTGTTATTCAGTCTTAAGATACTTCAATGATATTAGTGCCATCATGTACAGGAAACTTTACTGTATTAACTATGATTTCATCTGTATTTGGCCTCAATCACATTTGAACTAGATTAGTAAACACACACACACACACACCAAAAAAGAAAACTTATGCTTAAACTTACAACTTAGATAAATACATATAGTAATAACTGTGTTTCAACAACCCCAAGGACAAGAATAAGGATGAGATCATATCCTTGGTTTACTTAAACTTTGGTGTAATTCTCCATTGAATATTTTATTAAGGGAATCAAAAAGTTGAGAAGATTCTGTTCTGCTGTGTAAACTAAAGCCACCAACTAGTTGAGAAATTGAAAACCACAAAGCTTGGGAAGAAAAATGAATGCTTTGGAGCATAAATTTTTCCATTAAATTATGCCAATAAACTTAGGACCTTGAAAGTTACTCTCATCAAATATAAAAAAGGAAGGATATGCTCTTTGTCTACCCTCAAACTAGGACTGGAAATTGAAAGAATAGTGTAGCAAGTTTATTAAATATCACTAGGATAAATCAATCAATCTATTACTTTTGTGTTACACTAATATCTATCAGTATAAATTGAATGTAATTTTATTAGTTTAGGATACTTTTTCAGTTTTTCAATTAAAAAAAAGGGGTAGGCATACCTCCACTTATATCTTTCCTAAGCTCTCCAGATGAATGCCTGTTTTTCCACTGGTTAACTAAGAACTACTGAAGATAAATTAAGGTTGTTATATTAAATCAGAATAAGGACAACTCACAAGATTTAAAAACCACAGAAAGTTGCTGAGCTCTAGTGTTTCTATCTTGTACTAGGTTAAAGATTGTGATAATAGAAGAATGTGTATAATTAGGGTTAGATTAAAATGCAGGATACCATGTTATCACAGTCATATCAGTATATTAGTAGTCCCCTAATAATTCGGGGGGCACATGGAGTGGAATTAAGTGATTTTATTGCAATGAGTCTATTCCCTTCATTTCTTTCTTCTCTGCCTAATGTTCTTTTTCCTGTCTTCCACCCACTTGATAAAAACAAGCCATTTACAGGATTCAACAGACAGTGTATGGGTGGATAATCAGAATTTGGGGGCTCTAAAACAGTTTTACCAATAATTAACAAAGTAATCATTCACTTATATAACTTCACTCTAAATGACAGTAGTTGATTTCTTAATAGTCCTTGATTTTACCCTTTTTTTTAAAGATTATTTATTTACTCATGAGAGACAGAGAGAGAGAGAGAGAGAGAGGCAGAGACACAGGCAGAGGGAGAAGCAGGCTCCATTCAGGGAGCCCGATGTGGGATTCAATCCCGGGTCTCCAGGATCACACCCTGAGCTGAAGGCAGGAGCTTAACCGCTGAGCCACCCGAGCATCCCTGATTTTACACTTTTTTTTTTATTTTACACTTTTAACATACTATTGTCCAATTTTATTTCAAGAAGGGATAAAATAGAAGAGAGAAAATATAAATCCAAATGAAATAAAGAAGCTTAAAATTCAATTTGAGACATGATCCCAGTATTTCCTTCAAAAATTCTTAGGCCAAAGTGTGGTTGTATACAGATTCATCTATGTAGGTCCTTCTTCTGAGATCTTCTTATCTATGATAGAAATATTGATTCTACTGTGACCTCTGTCTCTCTTTTAGAACTCTAGAGATCAACCATCAGGAAAATTCGGAAAATCACACCATATGAACAGGTTTGTTCAAGAACCAAGTATCCAGTAACTTCTCACTGATGCGGCAGAGGGAGTATGCTCAAATGTAGCTACAGGATGAGTCGATTTCTGAATTCTTATTTTCCACCCAAATATCACATTCTTCCCACCTTCCATTATCACTCTCCCTATTTCTGTGCAAATTATGCAAACGTACAACCTTTCCTCCTATTCTGTTCACAGTCTCTGTTTGGAACACGTGCGCCCTCTTATTCATCTTATCTCAATGCCCCGTTCTTCTTCCTCTCCTTCTTTAACAAACCAGTACTTGTTATCTTTCCCATGCTCCAATCCCTGCCTCCCATATGCCTATTATCCACAATAAATACATACACAGAAGTTCTACAGAGCTGGATGCATCATGAACAAATACATGCATTAGCTAACTTTTTATTAAGGATATACTGGAATGAACATTCATTGGAAAATAGTTTGAGAAGAGGAAACCATGGAAACTGGCCAGCAGAAATATTCCAATTTTGGAAAACGTGCTTTTTTGGAAAAAGCATCATACATAAGATGAGATTTCCAAAGCTGTCAATTAAGATTTAGTTTCCTTATCCATGTCTATATTAAATATTCCTTTCATGATATCACTATCTACAGTATCTGAAATACCTGTGGTCTCACTTTGCAACCTGTTATTATCAATTATCATATTCAAAGCAGTTCCAAAGAAAGCTCTACTATGAATTGCATTATCTTCCTAGGGAAGTGTTTCAAAGAGCCAGCTTCTGGGGTTGGGGGACAGAAAGAACTACCTATGGTCTGGCATTGTCTGTTGGGTTTCATCGGTTGCTTTATCACATTCAAAATTGGAAAACACACCTATGTTGGTAGATGCAAAATAACACCAACTCTCTTGCAAGCATACTTGACCAGTCCACATTCTCAAATGACAGCGAAAACAAAACAAATAGGGTAATATGCTTTTTTATTGCCTTTCTTATTTCTTATTTCTTATTTTGGGACATTATTAACAGTGTTAAATCTTATTTTAAAAAAAAATAGCCTAAAATACCTAAAGCAGTCTTAACATTAACAACTAACAAAATATTTTTGTTTGAGTACTTACTAAACCCCTTTCCACTAATCACACCTATAAGCATTAGGACATTCATGGCAAATCATTTGGACAGAGAGCATATTGCCTAGGCCCTTTGTAAATATTGTCATAGGGGGAGGACAATATAAGCACTTTGCTTCAAATGTCCCAAATCAGTTAACTTTTAATTAGTGACAATCATCACACACAAACATACATACACACAAATATTTATCTTCTATAATGAGGATTCTAAAATAGTGGTTTTTATTCCAACTTGGTTAATTGAATGAGGCAACAGATTCTCCTAGTAGACAGGTGCTCAGAAGTGGAATTTATGTTTTCTGCTACATATGATATTCCTTCAAATGGAACATCCTTGATTAAAGAGACCAGACAATACGATTCATGCTGAAGGCAGGAAATTTGGCTTCAGAACATAATGAGAATGGGTTCATCCTGCAGCTTTTCCCATTTTCATTACAATCGTTGTCATGAGAATAGATTCATATTGTGGCATTTTCAACTTCTATTATCATCTTTGTCACAGTATGAGGTATTAGAATTTTAAAGCCTAATAAGTTCTGACCACAGAATCCTACCCCATTGTTATTTTATGCTTGTGAAAGGGGAAAATACTCAGACCTGTTGGCAAATCCCACTGGTCACAGAACTGTAAACAGAGGAGGATTGGAATACTAGTTGATCACATCACTAGAAAGGATTTTTAAAAATCCAGGAGCATGTAAGTTTGCATCTTATAGTCTAATGACTATTAAAATTCTGTTCATATATTCTACAAACAATAAATATTGCACCCCAAGACACAATCATAACCAAAATACATTTTAAATTCTTGGAGAATGTCACTCCATGGCCCTTAGAGTGAGAAGAGGTAATGCTGTCTTTTTCCTCAGAGCTGAACATAGCCAACAACACGTTGATAATAAAGGCAACAAAAACAAAGCCAAATGATCACACTTTTTTTTTAGAAACTAGATTTGCAATGTACAACTATTTTCTTTTCAGATATATGATTTTTTTTTTACCAATTTCACCAATTTGGAGCCTGATGCTGGCTCCACTAATAATTAGCTCTGAGCCTCTATCTCACAACCCATAAAGTAGAGATAATAGTACCTGCCTCGCATATCAAACAGGATTTGGGTAAGAACCACATGAGACGATGTTTCTGTAAACACTTCAAGTATGAAGTGTTTTCACAAACACAACATGATCCTTATTAAATCATCTTTAAATGAGGCATACACTGACTATTACATAAAGCCCCATTTGGGGGATACTATTATAAAATTCATAACTGAGGCCTCCAGCCTCTGGTCAAAGGGGTGGCATCAACTAGCAGTGAACAAATCACACTGAAGGGCAGTGCAGGTATACAGCAGAAGGCTTTACTCATTCCTTTGGGCATTTTCAGCTCTATTCGCAATCCTTCAGAGCACAAGGCAGGAGCCCTTCTTATATTCTTGGTGAGTTTTCCTTCAAATCACCTCTTCTGCTCTGACATGGTTGAAAAATGTGCAAGCTAAGGAAGATAATGCAAATACTGCACTGTTGTCACTTACCATCCCAGCCAGCACTGGCACTGCGAAAATGAAAAAGCCTCTGACATATTGAAGCTTAGCAGCAACATTCTAACTGGGGCGAGAACAATATTTTTAATCCTCCCTGGAAAGATCAAATTAAATCAGTGGCTCTCCCTGATACAGCTCTATGTCACTGACTGTTTGGATGAGAAGCCTAGAGAGAAGTCTGCAGCTCTTGACTTTGTAACTCATGTCTTTCTATAGAAATTCAGGGAGCAGTGATAAGCCATTCCTGCATGAAGATTAGCCTCAAGACAGTCAGATGGTGTCAGAGGGGAGGGGTGGTGAGCACACATTTTGCCTGGCATTTAAATTCAGCTAAAAATCATCAAATTTCACAGCTGAACTTCAACATGACTTGGTCAGAGGTTTGACTTTCCTTCCCTTTTCAACAATGCATCTGCATATTTCACTCTATATGGCTATGTACTTTAGCGATTATATATTAAAGGCAGATTCTATTAGTCAAATTGTTATGAAATTATGGCTGCATCCATTAAAAGTTCTTTTTAAAGGCAGTTAAAACATGAGGGTAGTTTTAAAACTTTAGTATGATAAGAAACATCTGGAAAGCGTAAAAAATGCAGATTCTAGGTGCCTGCCTGCAGAGTCTCATTGAATGGATCTGGAATGAAACCCCAGAAATTGCATTCCTAACAAGCACCCCAGGTGAAACTTATCCTACAGTCTTTCAATCTTAATGTGATTTTTATAATCCCAATTGCATTTAAATCCTTTGAAGAAAAGAAAAAAACAGGAGGAGGAGGACAGCCCAAAATGCATCTTGACAGTTTTGTAGATAGTCTTACTGTGGCTTTTGGAGATTTTAAATAAAAATTTTATGGCATATTAATCCATAATATGAATGCTTTTTTTGAACTAAACAAATCAAACAAAGAAAAGCTGTGTTCCCAGAAAATTATTCAGCTCCCCCAAAGCAAATATTTTTCATATGGGATATTTCAAGGAGCCTAGTTTTGTATGCTCAATAGTCTTAACCACAGTATTTAATTTAAGCTTAAGGCTCTAAGTTTTTGCATTAACTTTGACAGTAAACAAAACGGAAGTATAAAAGTAATGTAACCAATTCAAGATGTTCAAATATCCACAACACATTCAATCAGCAGTGAAATATTACTTCAACACATCTCCATATATAAAGCTCAATACATGTTATCACAATACCAACGTTATTTTTTTAAAGTCTAAGGCCAACTACTAACTTTTCATAATGATAGAATTAAGGGTAGCAAATCTAATTAGACCAATGGCATATAACATTTATTAAAAGCTCTTTTCAAATCAAGCTATTATTCTTTAGAAGAAATGCTGAATTCTCTGATTCTGGACAACTTGAAAACCTGTGTGGTATTGTTTTGGTTTTGTTCTATGCAGTTAAAATTAGATTTTACTTCCTATAGTCCTTAACAGAAGAGCTGGCTTCACAAATGTGTGATATGTATGATCACACAAAGCCCAGACCTTGGTTTAATACCCCACTGTCATTGCCTTGAAAGTCAATAGTTTTTGAACACGGTCCCTCATTTTTTCATTTTTCACTGGGTCCTGCAAATTACCTACATAATCCTATACCTTAATAACATTTAGGTGTGATTTTCTTTCAACAAACATTTCAGGCATTAAAACAGTGCTTTGGTGTGCCTATTATCCACTAATGTATTTGTTCACTGTACATGTGGTTGTTAATCACTGATCTATAGAAGGGAGCCCATTCCATGTCCTTATGGAATTCCAAATCCAGTGGAGAAACTAATTATTTTTGTCTTGGGGAGTATGCATTAAATAGTGAGTGGTCTTCACAAACATATACTCATAATTTCATATGAATTTATTTAGATACTAACAGAAACACTGTATCTATTATTCTAGATATAAGGGGGTTAGGGTTATGTCTAAAAATCAAGAAATTACACCATGAAAATCAAGAAAATTATTCTATAGTTAGCTAATCTATCTATCTCCTATTGATTGTGTTTCTCTAGAAAAACATGACTAAAACAGGAGAGTTTTCCCTGTGTTGGAGTCAGGCAGACACAACCACAGTGGTTCACAATGCTCAAAACACCCTGTGGAAGTATTTCTCAATAACACCTGAGGATGACTCTTGAAGACATAAATCATTTTCCATTCCTCCACCTGAATATGGATACTGGTTTCTCCATTAACTGGATTCAAGAAATAACCAGATTGTGTCTGGCTTTAGTTTCATACACACATGTGTTAATAATCTCCACATAACTATGGGGTAAAGGGCACAGATAAAACCAGTCTGGGATCCTTAAAGGCTACAGAGTAAAGGTCAACAGCAGTTATTCTTGAAGCTTCACTTGAAAAAGTTAAAAAAAAGAAAAATACTGAGCTACATGGTGGCCATGTATGTGCTTTAAGAAGCAAATTCCTATTAGTAAATCTCACAGGGGTTTTCTGCCTAGAAGTTAAGGATTGAAGGACAGTATACACATATTTACAGAGGCTGGGCTCACCCTTGTGATACATTTTCCAGGCATATTTCCTTGTCCTAGTCATCCCCCTGGATTTTGTTTCTTCAGCAGGAATCATTTCCCCAAAAGGAATTTACTCACATGTCACAGGCTGACAGTCCCAAGATCTGTAACTGGCAGGCTAGAGACCCAGAAGAGCTGATGATGTAGCTCCAGTCCAACTCCAAAGGTCTGAGAACCAGGACAGCTGATAGTTCCAGCCCAAATATTGGCAAGCTCAAGACCAAGGAAGAGCCAATTTTCTAGTCCAAAGACAGAAAGAATTCTCTGTTACTTGGGGCAATGTTAGTCTTTTCATTCTATTTAGGACTTCAGTTGATAGGATGAGGCCCACACAATCTAGGGAAATATGTTTTACTCAATCTACCAATTCAAATGGTAGAAACACCCAGAAACACCCCACCACACCCCCAAGCACTCAGAACAATGTATGACCAATTATCTGAGCATACCATGGTGGAGTCAAACTGACTTGTAAAATTAACCATCACATCCCTTAGAGCATTTAGCAGGATACTGATTAATGTATTAATTAAGAAAGTGACCTGAGATTTAAAAAAAAGAAGAACTACCCAAAAGAATTAGAAAGACATAAAAATAAACTCAAAATAGAATAAAGATCTGAAAGTGAGACCTGAAACCATAAAAATCCTAGAAGAGAGCACTGGCAGTGATTTCTGACATCAGCTATAGCAACATTTTTCTAAATACATCTCCTGAGGCAAGAGAAATAAAAGCAAAAAGAAACTATTAGGTCTACATCAAAATAGAAAGCTTCTGCACAGCAAAGGAAATAATAAACAAAACTAAAAGACTGAATGGAAGAAGATATTTGCAAATGGCATATCTGAAAAAGGGTTAGTTAATCCAAATATCAATATAAAGAATTTATACAACTCAACACCAAAATAACAAAAATTAAAAATGGGCAGAAAACATGAACAGTTATTTCTCCAAAGACATGGAGATGGCCAAATGACACATGAAAAGATATTTAACATCACTCATCATCAGGGATGCCTGGGTGGCTCAGTCCTTTAAGCCTCTGTTTGAAGCTCAGGTCATGATCCTGGGGTCCTGGGATCCAGCCCAGCATCTGGCTCCCTGATCAGATCCCTCTGCTGTTCCTCCCAACTCATGCTCTCTCTCTCTCTCTCTCTCTCTCTCTCACTCTCGCTCTCACTCTCTCTCTTTCACTCTCTCAAATAAATAAATAAAATCTTTTTTTTAAAAAAGTACACTTAACTAGAATGAGCACTGAGTAATGTATAGAATTGTTGAGTCACTGTATTGTACACCTGAAACTAATGTAACACTGTGTATTAACTACACTGAAATTAAATAATAAAAATAAAAGAATTAGAAGAAACACCCAGCATTCACACAAGGATAAGAAAATTGACCTTTCCTATCATCAGAATAGGAAACTCTAATTCATGTATTATTAGAAAGAGAATTCAGAAGGATCTTGCCTCAATATTTGGGGACAATCAGCCCAAAACTCAATTCTCCTTTGTTCTCGCCAAACAGATCTTGAAAGTAAGACCTAAAAGGATTAAACTGTTTCCCAATAATGCAATTGTGTCCTAGACCAAAACTCAGGAATATTATCAAAACACAAAAATATTCAGCATCCTAAAAGATTAAAATTATAATGTCTAGCGTTCAGTAAAAACTTACCAGGCATGCAAAGCAGCAGAAAAATACATTTGATAATGAAGAGAAAAATCGATCAATTGAAACTGACCCAGAACATACACAGATGTTAGAATTACCAGAAAAGAGCATTAAAACTGTTATTATCATAGTATTCCATATGTTTAAAAAGTTAAGTAGAGCCATGAGGAATATTTAAAAGGCCCAAAATGAACTTGTAGAGATGAAAACCAAAATTTTCTAAAGTAAAAAAATACACTAGATAGACATAACCACAGATTAGATATTGCAGAAGAAAATATTAGTAAATTTGAAAGCAGGGCAATAAAAACTATCCACAATGTACAGGGGATCAGTGAAAAGGAGTAAGGACAAGGCAGAGCTTTCACTGGAAGCTGCGAGAAGACACTGAACCAAAGTCTTCAAAGCATTGAAAGAAAAGAAAAATATCAATGTAAAATCTCCATACAGCGAAAATATCCTTCAAAACTAAAGGTAAAATACAGACTTTTTCAGACATATAAAACCAGAGGTCATTTATTAGTGGCATACCACACTATAAGAAGAGTTTCAGGTGATTGACCAATGCACATTGTTAAGACAGAGTAGTCTTCAAGGTGTATTGAACTAATAACTTTATTTAACTCCTAAATAGCCCCGATCAGCTAATATTTTTTGTTTTGTTGTTTTTTTTACGTGCCTGATTCTACAATTTTGTCTTTGTCAGACTTTCAACTCTCAATTCTCACAATTATCACCTGTTTTTTTCTACAAGTCTTTCTTTTGTATCCTAATTTGTGGCTTCTAGTCAGGGAACTTAGAAACTACATAAGGAAATGTATTTTTTTTAAAGAAAATGTATTAGAATTGTGAATAAATGAAGCTAAAACAGCCTCATGAACTTTATGTCATTTATTTGTACAATACAATACACTTATCACTCAAAAGCATTTATCCCCCAGATACGTACTGGAAAAAAAGTAATATAACAATTATTATAAGGAAAACTACTACATATTGAATGTCCAGTGTATGCTAGTCCTCATTCTAAATTCTTCACATATATTTTTTCTAATCTTTTCCATCACCTTTTGAACTTCCAGAATCTGTTTCTAAAATAGATAAGGTTAGAAGTAAAAAGGCAGAATGGTAAGGTACGTTACAGTATCAGCTTTGAATCCAGATATCCCAAACAAAAAGCTCAGCTATGCTACTTTCCAGCACTACATTTGTAGACAGATCACTTACCCTCACATTCTTTATCTAGGCAGCTCCAAGGGTCATGCACTTACCAGTGGATTATCTGCCCCTGTAATTATAGGAAACACAGTATACAATAGAGCATTCAAATATATATATAACAAGTATACATTTATATATATAAAATTATGTGTTTAGAATTATGTTTAAATATATACTTAGAATGCATGTAAATATTCATGTTTAGAGTTTATATATATATATATGAGTATATATATCATATATACACACACATACTTATTTAACATTCACAAAATATACACAGGTTCACTAAAAGTTATGACCATACATCTCCTAACTCTTGCTACCTTGATCATATTTTACCAAATAACAAGGTGGAAGAAATAGAAAATTTCAAACATATAAGTGGCAACTTTCAGATACCTTAGCAATAACTGGATTGATCACTTACCTCTAATAATCTCCCAAGGAGAGCAAGGGCCACAGTCTCCTTAAGGGAACTCAAAGTCTGCCAAGAAAATCAGAAAGGAAAATCAGCCTGGTAGCATGATAGATGGGTTAGATCCAGCTTGTCACTCCAAAGTATGCTGCCAGAATAATCTGTAGGGACAGTGATTTAGCAATGAACCATAATTCAAGTAACTCAACCAGCAGTCACACAGCTGAAATAACCCCTATTTAGGTCTGATGCTCAAACAGTGAAGAGTGTACTGCTCACTTTTAAAGGCACATTAATTCTCTCAGCATTCATTCAGCATTTTGCTGGCAGTGATCTGTAGGAATGTCATTTCATTTATGCTTTTCAGATATGTCTTGAATTTATAGATGACTTCTTTTCCAAATGATCAATGAACTCCAAACTTAGAGTCTTTGAATCAGAAGAGGAAATCTTTAGTACATAGGTAGATCTAACCCGTTCTTTGATTTCATTTGGACCTCAAATTAATATTGCTCTCATCACTGACACTGCTGCTCATGAGTAATTTATATCCTGTGGGATTATCACGACATCCCATTCAGTGCAGCATCTCTGAAAGTTAAAGAATGAAGAGCAATGAATTATCTGTGAATATAGGCCAAAGAGTTAATGGTTTCCAAGCTCAGAGGCAAGATAGGTAATGGACTGAAGTCCAGGGGCCAAGTCAACAGCAGAGGTCACTTGCTAACCCTTTATATACTGACCATTCAGTCATGTTCCTGCACTTGTATCTCTATTCATCTGTACCAGTTCCCCTTTTTCCCCTTCTCTTTTCTTCCACTTTTTTTCTCCCTTTTCCCTTATCTTTCCTTTCCTTTCATTCTTTTCACTATCCTTTATATAATATAAAATTCAAGTCTAGTCATTGTATTTGTTGAATTATATTTTGGTCCTACTCTTTCAAACACTGAGATAAATAAAAACTTTTATATGCCATAAGAATTAAGCAGTTTTCCAGAGGGGTATTTTGTTTTGTTTTTGTTTTTGTTTGCTTTGAGTCAGCAAGCCATGTATTAGGACCAAAAATATGAAGCTGTTTTTTATTCAGGGTCCCTAGAGAATCAAGATTTGACTTCATCTTCATCATCATCATCAAAGTGCCTTCAGCACCTGTTCTCCCACCCGTTCTGTCCTTTCTCTCTTTGGCTACATTTCCCATTCTTTTATTACTAAAAACACATTTTATATTTAAAAATATAATGTATCTTTAAAATATTTATTTTAATATTTTAAATGTGAATGTGTAAATGTGTGTTCAGTTTTGAATTATCTATGCTTTGGTAATAGCCTGAAAGAATCTGTTTGGTTTTTTTGTTGTTGTTGTTGTTGTTGTTGTTATTTTTCTGAGAAGCTGATAATAAATATGAAAGAACACCACCAAATAGGCCAAGTAGTTAAATACCACTTGATCATATCAACTAGTCTTTGATTATATAAGACAGTCCAATAAAGTCTTTGAAAACTGAAATTGTGTATCATGTAGCCATAAAGAGCTATTTTTGTGGTAGTATGGAAATATTCAAGTTCTTTACACAGAAATGGCCAGTGAGGAAAATTTGACGGGATCATGATACGTGATGACAATTTCAACAACCTCAAAGGGTAGCTTAGTAGAACCAGGAAGTGAAAAATTTAGAAACTCAAGAAAACTGAGGGGGGCATTTGACGAGATGAGCATTGCGTGTTATACTATATGTTGGCAAATCAAACATACATATATATATATATATATATATATATATATGATATATATGGTAGAAATAGAAAGAAAAAGAAAGAAAAAAAAGCAGGAGTGGATCATAACAGCCAACAACTGCTATAATAATCTTAAATCAGTCAACAAGTATATATTAAGGGTCTTCTCTGTACCAAACCCTATGCCTGGTGTTAAAAGCACACAGAATTGTGCATGTTGTAGTGGGTGGGAAATAGAAATCCAATCTTGAGATAAGAACAGGCTGCATTGAAATGTTTAAGAATGGACCTCAAATTCAGATATGTAGAAGTGGTTTGCAAAGGAAGTGGCATCTATCCAAGTTTTGAAGGTGCTTAAGAGGTGAAAAAGGAGGAGGTGAAAAAATTGGAGGAAGAGGAGAAGCTGGTTCATATATAGGGAGGCAAGAGAGCACAAATATCTGAAAGACACTCAACGTGTAGTATCTGCTATCGGAAATTTGGATTCTATAATTTTCTAAATGTATGAAAATAGTTATTTCTTTTTTTTCCCTCCACTTCTATTTTCTTCATCTATACAAGGGGCTTATGGTGAAGGTAAAATGAGAGCTCTAGACAGTGACTAGCATAAAGTCTAGCACAAAGTGTGCCTCACAGGATCTAACTGTGTTTCATCTAATCTAGTACAGCATGGACTATAAGATATATCATTATTTTATGCAATAGAGAGTAAAAGAAAAACTGCAATATTAAGCTATCATTAGTGTAAGATGCATCCTAATTTCACAAAAAGTAAAATGTGAGGAAAAAAATCTGTGTAGCTTAGAATGTGTGAAATACAGTAAGTAGTTTATCCCCTCAACTCTGGTATATTGAAACTGAAAAACATCAAAGACACAACTGTTATCAACCATCAAAATGGATGTGAAAATTTAAAGCATACAAGGACGGCACCCCCGGTGTAGTCAATGTTTCATGATAACAATGCATTTGTTTATTTTTTCTCAAGAGTCTATATCATATTAGCCAATCAAGTAATTATTTAATGTTTATTTCTGTAATACATTAAATAATATATTCTCAGCCCTGTTCCTTTCTGCAGCAATCACAGCTGATGCTCTACTAGCTCTCAGGCAGGCATCACTTGGTTAGTATTTTAAGTCCCACACACCAAAGAGAAGGAACAATGGCCCAAGAAACAACAGTAAAAACTGTCCAACTCACACTTATTCTCTGTTTGCACAATTGGATGTCATTCCAGCAGCTGTTTGTAGAATTCCTGGACTATTACTTACCGATTTTTTTTTTAGGTGTATTTAAATAGCAGCCCACATTCCTCTCAAGTTAGTATTTCCAGGCAGTCTCAACCTTGTCTGGCTGAAAGCTCAAAGGCTTTTTTGGAAGAAGACACTGCCAAAGTTATTACACTAGAAATGCTATTTTTCAAAATCAGTGAGTAACACCAAGGGCAACAGGATTCTTTAAAGATTTACTTAACTTTAATGAAAACAACTATTGGTGGATGCTCTTAATTATAAATTAAGATATACATATATATCAAGGGAAAACACTAAGTATTTTTCAGAAAGCAAGTTTGAAATGTTATTAATTCCTAAAAGAGCAACTATGAGAAAAATGACAGGCAACCTTGGTGACTGACCCAGATTCCAGAACTCCCTGCCCAATACAGCAGCCTACAAAGGCTATTGGGTATTTGAAACATGGAGAGTCCAAATGGACTTGTGCTCTAGGTGTGAAACATACACTGGGTTTCAAAGACTTGGTACAAAAAAAAAATTATTTTTATACTGATTTCAGCATTAAGTTTCTTTATAATGCTGTCATGTTGAAATAAAAAATATTTTCAATGCGAGGAGTTAAATAAAATATACCTTAAAATTAATTGCACATGTTGTTTTCTAATGTGGCCATTGGAAATTTTTTAATTACTTATAGGCTCACATAGTTCTATTGGACAGGATTTTTCTGGAGTGGACCCCATGTGGAAGGCACAGACAAGCAGCCTAGTGGGTCTCCAGAACAATGGTGGGGAGACAGAGCCATTTATTTAGCTCCCATGACCTCACTTCTTAATCATTCTATGGGAAGCAATGTATTGAATAGATCCACAATATTTTTTGTGGGTGGAAAAACTGACTAGGAATTTAACATGCATATAACAATGCGTTAATAAAGACTTCCATAAAGTTGGCCACATTACCCTCAGAAGACCTCTCACTGCACTGCCAACAGAAACATGTCCAACAAGAATTTTGTTCTTCCCAATTGCAGCCATCCTACAAGCTTAGAGGTCTTGGTTTATTTTCTACTTTTCTAAATTTTGAGTGAGAGGTTTAGAGGGGTCAGTAGTATTTGGCCAGGTACAATGGGCAACTCATTGTGTTTCCTATGCCTGAGGGACTCATCACTCCACAAGGCTCTTAGTCACTGGATCCCATGAGGTGGTCAAGAGCTACATCCTAGGTGATTTCATAATGTTTACAACACCAAGTCTGAGATGGAAAGAAAGAAAACACCCAAATGGTAAGACTGAGAATTCAAAGCCACAATCAGCCTGTGTTCATTATGCCTTTTCCCAGGACCTCTATTTCCATATGGATTGGGATGAGCTAGACTGTGCAATATCCATAGGGCTGGCTGCACATCAGAATCATCTAAAGACCTTTCAAAACATACCAGGACCCATGGCTCTATGCTAAGGGTGACTGACTTACAAAGTTTTTCTGCCAAGGGGGCCCAAACATGGATAGTCTTTATATCTTCCCAAGAGATACTAACATGCAACCAGGGTTGAAGATCACTGAACAACAGTTCTCAAATGTAGGCTTGCATCGGAATTGCCCAGGGGGGTTGTTAAAATATAGATCACTGAGCCAACACAGCAGTCAGAGGTCTGGGATGAAGCCTTGGAATCTGCATTCTCACATCCCCAGAAGATACTGATATTTTTGGCCCAAGGACCACATTTTGGGAAAAACTCAGCTACAGGAATGCATAGCCCTCCCTTTTCTGCCACTTTTCAGGCATGCCTTCTTCTGTGAAAGGAATGGCTGGTCTCGCTACTGAGTGTAGGAGAAGAAACAGAGTTTTCTCAGAAGAACAACCTCTTCTCTTTTTTCTCTAGATGTGCAAGCCTGGAGATGCCATTTATCAGCGCAAGCTCTGCCTGCAAGGGAAGGAGGAGTGCCTACAGTTGTTTTCGGTTTGGTTTGGAAAGCAAATAATTTAGGAGAAGTATTAAAGCACAGAGCTAAAGTCATCCCCCAACATAAGAATTTTTTACATGTATAACTTGTTTTTAAATTTTGGTCTCGTCTATCTTCTTTTCTCTCACTATATTATAAACTCCAGAAGGGGGAAAAAATGACTGTTATATATTAGCTTCCTAAAATACCAACATAATTCTCCCCCTTTTGAAATGGTTTCTCTTCTTAGTTTTTTGAAAGCATTATAAACAATCTCACTGACTAGTAAACAAGGCTGTAAAAACTGAGGAGAAAACATGGCCCATGTTCAATGGGAGCAATTTATTGAAAGACCAAGAAGACAAATAGATATGACACATCCACAACAAATAGTTACTAAAATGTATGGATGAGCTCAGTTCTGCTCCACTCCACATACTTCACCTCATTTGGCTACAAATTTCTATGGGTACTAAGTATGAGAGAGCATTAGCAGGTAAGAAGCATCAAATCAAACAAATGGTTATTAAGTACTACTAGTAGTAGTAGCAAGTGTTTTATTCAAACACATATTATTCAAATCCCTGCTATGTGCCAGATAATGTCCTAAATACCTTCTGCACAGTATCATCCCACTAAACAACTCTCTGTATAGGTAGATATTATTAGGTAAGGAAATTTGCCTAAGGTATGACTGGGTTAATATTTGCCAAAATAAGAGGTAAAGCGGGGATCCATACTCTATCTGGGTAGAAACCTGATGCTGTTTCCATTATACTGTATACACATACTTGTAGCCAAACATCTGTATAAGGGCTGTGAAAGATGCAAGGAGATAGAATATATAATACCAGCTTCTTAACCTAAAAAAGCACGTAGCCTAGTTGAGAAGATAAAAATATTTAAACAACAGAATCTGAAGATTCATATAATATTATCTTTAATTCCATCTAGAAATTTTCAAGATTTTCAAAAACAGTAAACCAAGTAGGAAGAATACAAGTACATAAAGCCAAGTGATATAGAATATGACTGATCCCTCATAAACTATTCTGCTTCTAGAAAAAAAAAAAAAACTCAATCTAAGTAGAGTCTCTGAGAGATTGAGATCTATTATGTAAAGTGTATTCTACATCTTGTCTAGAATCTCAAGGACTCAGACAAGATAAAATTGCTTCTTTTCCGTACATCTAGCTTTATTAATTTGGTTGATCTCTTCTGCAGAGTCTCTCTCTGGATTTCATATCTTGATCAAATTTTAAGGTACAATCTCCAGAGGTAAAGGTAAACTCCAGATCCATCCTGTCCAAAAGAAGAGCATTCTTCATATCAACTAGTCGTTATGATTCTGTTTACTTCCCTCTAAATAAATAGGGACATGGTGCCTTGAATGATAATAATGAAAAAGATATTGGGAAATTTATCATTATATCCTAGGGAAGAAAAAAAGTGAGTATGACATCCATACAGCACCAATACTCTGACAAAATTAAAGCATCTCAGAGAAGGAGAGTTGTGTGGAACTGCTAGAATCAAATAAAACACAAACAAAACAAAACTAGGGAAGAATCGTAAAGTAGAATCATCACAAAGGCCAGCTTACAATTCAGTAAACAGAAGCAGTAAAGCATAGCAAAAAAAGAACTGGATTAAAGGGATCCAAGATTGAATCTCATTTGGCCAACAATGAACTATGTGATCTTGGTAATTCATTTTACATCTCAGGGCCTTGTTTCTGGGTAAAATTGGGAAACTGAACTAGATGAAGGGTTCATAGGATTCATTTAGGGGATCACATACATAAATAGGAAAAGGCATTTTTATTTTTTTAACCTAACTAAAATTTATAGCAACTCCTCCAATCATAGACTTAAGTGGTAAACCATAGTACTATTAGCAATACTCGCAATTTTGTTCGAAAGTAAATCACAGATATCTTTGTGTTACAGTATAGCTGCTACTGATATCTCAAAGTATCATTTATAATCATAGCTCTTCAAATTTATAGTAATCATATAATTCCAACTATTTCTCTTTTATTTTACATATTGGGAAAGAAACAAATACATTACTGTATCACAATATTCTTTAAAATGTTTTAATAAATACATGTGGATATAATTCATTTCCTTTGTAATCACACGTACATTAGCTTATGCTTTTTAAAGTGTCTTTCTGAGACAGGACTTTACTAGATTGTCAATAACCTCTCCTGGCCCTGACAGTGTCAAGAGCCACTCCCAATAACATTGTAGGCTCTAAATTTGCATCTCAGAACCAGAGGCCCCACAGGCTGGGATGTCTACCAAGGACAAACAATAGCAAGTGAGTGATGTAAGTGCCATATGGGGAAGACAGCAGTGACCACAAACAAAAATGGCACTGGAATCCACTGAGTGCAATATCAGGTCTTCCGGCACAACTAGGAAATGCTAAAGCTAGATCATCAGTGAAAAATACTTAGCCAGCAAATGTACCAGCCAAACTGATGCAGACCACTAGACAGCTCACCCCTTCAAAAAGGTAAAAGTGTGTGGTGCCCCAACACTTGTTGACAATCCTTTCCTCATATGGGCTGTTAGATGTTAGCAAGTGACAAGTGGAAAGACAGAGGGGGTGCTATGGTCACAGAGATCACACTGAGATGGAAGCAAATGTATGTGCTTTGATGAGAACTGGAAGAAACTGCATGCTCTGATATGTTAAGTTCATGGCTACTGCTTGGGTACATAAGGTAAAATTATAGCAATGTGCTTACTGGTACAGGCCTAGTGAAGTGAGGCATGTGAACTACTCTGCAAATCGACCATACAGCTTCTGGCCATGAAAAATAAAAGGCTGTCCTATAAAGAGAAGCACAAGTAAGCTGAGATGGATTCTAGCAGTGAAATTTAAAAGTAGAAGGGGATGAGTAGGTGGTGTCTCTTAAACTTTAATGTGCATAAGAAGTATCAAGGGTGTTTGCTAAGAGTGCAGATTCTGGGAACTCCTGCCAGAGATTCTGAATCAAGAGATTTTCCAAAGTTGTATTTGATAAGCAGGAATTCCAGGTTTATTATGATGCGGGTGATTTGATACTTTGAGAAAAACCAGCTGACACTCCTAGTTGGGGAATTTTGAGTCAAAGAAATAAAGAGCCAAACCAAAACAGTAGTTTGTAAGCCCACATCTACTCTATCTAGCCCAGGCATATGGGCAGGGTCCTGCACATGGGTAAAGACCAGAAATGAGTTAAGAGTAGGGTGATCAAGAGGCCAGTGAGAAGGCCTTTGCCTTCAAAATTGGGTGGTTGATCAAGGGGCATGGAGAATCACAGTTAGACAAGAGGTGATAGGATATTGTCAAAGACATATTGGTTAAGACATAAAAAGTAAGACAAAAAAACGTGCTTCCCCTCATATGGTTACATAAAAGGTACAGCCTATTAAAAATAATGTCTCCTTGGGAAATACTTCACATGGAAAAGTTCAAACATACAGAGGCTGTCCTGAAGGAACACAGGATTGTAAAAATCCCACACTCCTTGTTGACACGTTATCTATGCAACGGCACCTGCAAATGGAGACCCAGAGACTTCAGACTCTGGAACGATCTGGCACCTCCCTCTACCTCTGAGCTCACAGGGGACACTGCTTCCACCATTTCACATCTCCTATTGGAACGGTATGCTGGCCAATGGCTTGGGTCCCAAATAAAGGGCACAGTCGATGGAGAACAGGGCTGATCTCAACAGAACTTCCAAAAGCCCTGGCTCAGTCCAGTAATGAATTCAGGGCAAGCAAGTGCCACTCTGAGTCCATTATTAATCTTCTCTTTGTGAATCACCAGTGATAAAGCGAACTTTCTTAGCCATCATCCAAGTCCTTGAACCCCCACTCCTGCTCAGAGCATAGAGAGAAGCCCTTGAACCACAGATAAAAGAATTGCAGAAGAGGTGTCCTTGGAACAAATAAACTGACAAATCAGTCCATTGTGTGGCTTCTCCAGAACAGGATGTGCACTCGAAATTCAGAGAAGGAAGAAAATAATGCCACTTCATGAAAATTAAATCTTAGGAATCACACCTTTGAATTTGATAGTAGTCCTTAGACAATGCCATTAACAAGGTGACAGGAATTGATACTCATGGACACCTAACTGCCATACTCCTAGATAGGGTTTTTTACATGCAACATTGAATCTGGTAGCACTAACCAACAATCTGGTGAATAAGATGGTAACGACTCACAGAATCACATTGTGAGAGTTGGGGGGTACTCAGAGATCATGTCCCTCATTTTGCATACGAGAAAATTGAGGCCAAGGGAGGAGAAGAAATGGAACAGGACTAGACATTCTCTTCTGCTTACTTTATCTAACCTCTTTCCAATGTCCAACGTGGCCTCTCATATAAATAATCAACAATCAGGTAAGTGTATTGATAGTTAGAATTAAGGTCTTTATTGGAAATCAAAACATACGTAGTAGAAATAAACCTCAGTCTGCACACTAATGTGGGGAAGAGTAATTTTCTATCTCAAAAATTTTTTGAGCTTCTGATTCCATCAGGATAGGGAAAAATTAGTATTAGTCAATTTTCTTCCCTCTCTTTTCTAGAAATCGTATCTAAATTCCAGAGAACCATGGCATAAGGGAACATGTGCTCTTAAATATCATCTGTTTGGTCCAGCATCAGATGCATGCTCACCATGTTGGGGAATTCCACTCCCCATTTATATAAGCTTATTACCACTGCCCACACATCCTTGTCCATATTTCTCCTTCTGATGGTTAAATCTATAGACTACTTCCATGCATAGATGGAGATCCAGGATCTGACCTTACATTAGGATGCTGCCCATTATGAGAAACTACATGACTTTTATGATCCTATCTGCCCAAATTCACTCTGCAGCCATCTCCTTTCTATCCCCTCTTTTAAGGCTATTTCCATATGTATATCCTCCTTGCTCTTAGACCCCACAAAACTTTCTTAGGGCTTGCAGACAGTCTAGAGCTATACCTGGGAGACAGAAAGCAAGCCTTGTCTCCTAGAGCCACCATTCAAACAGTAGCTCATTCCATCCCACAAAGAGCAACTTTTCTAGTCCTGCAGTTGAGAGAGAAGAAATAATTGCTTTATTCTCTTTGCTTACTGGAGTTCTCTCTGGTTCCCTAACATCATAAATATTTATAAATAAAACCAAAGGAGATAGACTTCCTTACATTTTTCACCTTGTTGCATCCTACAACTGAGGCAGGGAGTAAGATCTACAGGCTCAGATTCAGCAAGGATAAGAAGGGGGATGGAAGGAAATGACTACAGGTGCTCATTTCTGTCGCAGTCAATTGCCAGAGATTCAAATCAATGGAAACTAGGGAGGAAGTAAAAGAGACCCAGAGAAGGAACATTTGGAATTTATCAAGTTACGAAAAAAAATGATATTTTGTTTTTCTATAACTACATTGAAGAACATGATGTAGAGCAGAATTTTAAACAAATATACAGTTTATCTTAATACCATATCAGTGCTTTATTTTTCCTACTTACTTGCTGAACTTTTATGACCCTTTACTCCTATCTAGTGTGCTTTCCCTGTCGGCGTAGCCATTCTTACTGACTCAACCTTCAGGAAGCCAAAGGTAAATGTCAAGCCCCTTGGTACTGCTCCATCGATTCAACCAGGCATCAGAAATCCTTTTATAACAAGATGGAGTATCATTTAATTTAACTCCTACTCAATTAAATCTACAAGAGAGTTATATTTTCAACAAGAAAATATTATGAACAGACTCCTGAATCCTGGGGTTTGTTCAAAAATTATTATAATTAATTTAAATGAATTTAAATTCTCCATTTGTTGTCATAAACACATTAATGACCTTCTAGTCTGGGGGGCATTTAATATATCTTTGTTGATAAGCTTAATTATGAAGGGGAGAATTGGGGTTTTCTGAAGATGTTTTCTAGAATTTTGCAAATTATTTTAAAATATGATATTCATTTTTGCCTGAAGGCCAAAGCAGGTTCTGCAGAGGCAAATCGAGAGCATATTTAAAAGCCTCAGCTAGTGCCTATGTATAACAGCCTCTCAGAGTGTCAGTTGGAAGATTGTACCATGCTGTTAATTTGAAAGTAACAACGAATTTTCAACTAACTCCACATTTATCTTGACAAATCCTTTGGGCATACTTTTAAAGGTGAAACTTGCGTGCTCCCTGACTTTTCATTTCCAGGCAAGGGTTTTTGTGGTACTAATCGTGAACTAAAGAACCTAATTATAGAGTCCTCAGAGAGCCAGGAATCCTGCCCAAAGTTGGGCAGAGTTTGAAGCAAAGTTTACTTCACTCAGTTCCTACTTCTCCTGACTATTGGATTTTTATTTATTACAGCAGATTTATCATGTGCTAGATAATTTCACATTCATGGCTTTTCTAGCGCTCAATTTATCAAGGAGAGCGGTGCCACATCCTTCTGTATTTTATCGCAAGTACCATCAGGGTAAGAGAGACAGGTTCTCTTTCTCCTGCAGTGACTTTACCGCTAAATCATAATTCATAACAATGCGTCTTTCCTGGGTTCAATTTTTAATGTTGTTTCCCTTTTTGGAATGTTTACATAACAGGAAAAAAGAAAGCATTATATATGAGTCACATCCATATCCCTCATGTGTTCTCTTCTGAGAGGATGAAACCAGATAGCTAAAAAATATTCAGTGATTTCAGCTACTCGCTTTAGACATTTTTTTTTTTTGAAGTTGCGCACTTTTTCATTATCAAAGACAAGAAAAATGAGGAGAAACGCGATGAGGGCTGAAGTCATGACTTTCACTTTCCTTCCAAGTTTAAAAAGTGAGGTGGCTAGTGATATAGCACATTGATTATATGGTGCTCAATCAGTGAGAATCAGGACCATATGGATTAGTGAAGGGTCATTATCCATCAGTAAATGAAGCTATTTTCTTTTGATCCTGTTCTTCACGATGTGAATATAGTAACTAATGAAATCCATTTTACTTTACGCAAGAGCAACAGATCCTCTCGCTTTCTCTTGAGAATTGTGCTTGTTCTTTCTTAATACTTCCCCCCCCCCGACCCCCATTTCCTTGTAGAGGGCTTTTACCTGTGCAAGGGAAGCACATGATGCAGTTAACTCCTATATGGAACATTGATTCTGAGGATCCCATCTCATTTCCATGAATTAATATAGGTTCTCCAGATAGAGAGATTTTCAATAAGGGCGAATATCAGAGAATAGTGATATTTCCAAAAAAGTTCAAAACGTCTTCAGATGATTTCTAGTGAATATCAGAAGACAATGGAGCTTCATCCTCTTTGTTGATTTTCAACAAACCAATTTATCTCTCTGAGCTTCTGGTGCCTCATCTATAAATTAAGGACAATCCTTGCTCTCAAATTTTAACAATTTTCTAATCTTTATTCAACTCTGTGGCAAAAGAGCAACAAAATTGCATTATCTGGGTTTGAAAGTTCTTATTTTAATTAATATTAAATGTGAACTCCATTCCAATATTAAATGTGACTCCATTCTTTGTCAAATTCACTTGATCTCCTTTTGTCTGTATTTTATAAGTAAAGATCTATAATTTTGAACAATAGGACAACATTTTCCCCAAATTTCAGAGGCTTGAATGATAGTTTTACATCCTCAAGAGTTGTGAATGGGTCAGCCTCAAGAATATTTACATAAATTCATTCACTTGTTATTAGCTCGACAAAGCTTTCAGCATTGTATTCAAAACTTAATAGCTGTTTGTAAGCATTCTAGAGATCAGTTATTACCCACTCACTCTAACTTAAATTCTGTTTTACACTAATAATGTCCTAAATTGCTCATTGAAAATAATTTGAGACCTGAGGTAAAAATGAACTCAATATTGCCATCTTACATGAGAAAAATTTACAATAATAAAAACTAGATGACTTTAGGATCATCTAATAGGTTATGGATTTAAAAAAAAAAAAGCCAAATAGATTAAATTAGGCTACAAAATACTTTTTCAACAGGAAAAGAAAAACCAGATCTAGAACAATGCGATGTTTTCAAGCAACTTAATGAACAAATGAAATCAACAAAATGCAGAAGTCAGTTATAGCAAAATGGCCCCAAAATATGTTTTGGGTAGGAAATGCTTGATATACATAGTGTACACTCAGTAAATGTCAGCTCTCATAAGTACAATTATTATTACAGAGCCTGAGGCTCTGTTTTTCTGCTGGAAAAATTTCTTGCATTGAGAAATAGTCAATAGTCATAGTTTATATTTCTTGTCCGTTCTGCCTTGAGAAGAACTACTTGTGAGAAAGACATTCCCCATCCTCACAAACAGAAATAAGGTGTAGTATTCTGGATTTTGTGGTTGTGGTTGTTATTTTGTTTTGGATTTATTATTTTTTTATCATTTTCTGACAAATACACTAGCTACTTAGTCTCAAAATTAGTAGCTTCTGTCTTTGAAAGACCTTTGGTGTCTGTCTTTGAAAGACGTTTCTCATTTAAAACCAAAAGCAATTACAAGTATTATGCTAAGTACCACAGCATCCTAAATTGAACTCATGTTCCTGTCACCTCATCTAAGCTTTAACCAAAACTGGGCCTTAAGGAGTAAAAGGACTTGATAAAATTATACATCCACTGTCATTAATCTAAGAAAGACATCGTTTGTGTGCATGTATGTATACAAGCATGTACGTGCATGACTACCAATATATGCATAACTATACATACAGCATAGAAACCCAAATTTTAAAAACAATATGTCTAAGAGATGCAAATAAGGTTATTTTTATCATTGAAAATTTCTGTTTTCTAAATTTACTATGAGGATTATGTATTACTTCTACAAGCAGCATAAACAATAAGCTTTAAAATAAAGCATGTCTAGTGATGGATGCACAACAATGAATGCACTTAATACCACTGAATTGTACACTTAAAAATACTTAAGATAGTAAGTTTTATGTTATGTGTGTTATATCACAAAAGGATAAAAATAATATAATTATAATAATTAAAGTATGTCTAAGTTATAAAACAGAATAAGTAATAATCACCATTCTAGGGCAAGGATTATTCCCAAAAGACCATTTGCCTCTTGTATATCCGTTCACCTAGATTCCAAATTGGGGCCTGTAGAAAGCATTGCTGCTAAAGGTCAGTGTGTCCTATAGTACCTACTGGGCACAGATGAAAGTGAGATTTTCTGAGTGAGTCTAGCTGCAAGGTCATTCTGGAGAAGTGTGGGTTGGTGGAAGGATACAGCTTCTAATTACAAATGCAAAGTAACAAATTTGGTGGGTGTGTAGAGTTAGCTCACATAAAGGCAAATGACTCATAATTATTCACTATTCATATTTGAGTATTCTTTCTACAAATCTGAGGTCACACTATTATACTGTATATTATTTTATAGTCTATGTACACTTGCAATATCATTAGTTTTTCTAAACAGTAATTTTATGGCTGCCTACATATGTATCAAATTACTTAACAAATCCCTTGTGCTTAATCCTTTAGGTTTTTCTCCATGAGAGATAGTAATGCCATGAGCGTGCTTATACAAATAGCAATTTTTTTCTCTGTGGATAATGGCATTCTCTTACTTGTTTTATTAGTTAATAAATTTTGTGTTTTTTAGAGCAGTTTTAGATTCACAGTAAAATTGAGTAGAAAGTACAGAGAGCCCCTGTATACTCCCTGTCCCCACACATGCACAGCCCTCTCCACCCACTGTCCACATCCCACACTGCAGTGGTATATTTGTTACAATCCATGAACCTACACTGATCTGTCATAATCACACAAAGTCCATAGTTTATTTTAATGTTCACTCTTTGAATATCTTTTTTTATGCCTAACACATCCTCCTTAAGCTAAATCTCTTAATGTGGCACTGCTGATGTATAAGATATGAACATGGAAAAAATTCACAAGTGTATATATACATTTATGAATACACATTTTCGTAACTAGAATTCAGTTTCTTACTGAGTTTCAGCCTGAGACATTCTTTCAATGTTACATAGTAATTTCAGATCAGATAGACGTGGGTTCAAATCCCAGCTCTGGACTTCCTGCATGATGACCTTTGTGCAACTTGGCTTCTAAGCTTCAGTTCCTTCCCACAAAAATACAGGGATAGTAGCCACCACCTCCTGTGATTATTTGACAACTCAATGAAATCATGTGCATAACTTACTCAGCGCAGTTCCTAGAGTCTCTGACACTTTTGCCAAGAATGCAATTGAAGCCAAGGCTGTAAATCTAAGTGAGACACAGTTCTGAAAGTCAGAGTCCTTACCTGACATTTTAGTGAGATACCTTATATGCAGAGCATCTATCTCCTCCAACCAGAATACCGACTTTGATCTCAGAGATCATCAATTAGGATCATCAATTAGGCTAATTAAGTGCCCACATAACCAATCTACCTGCATAATTTACTGCATAGTCAGTGGGATGATTTGATCCAAATTCATCCTTCTCTCCTCATCTTGACCAAAACTTACTGTGGACAAATACATTTGCTCCCTCCATTGACTTTGAGCTCACCCATATGACTTGCTTTGGCCAATGGCTCATGAGCAGACTTACAGTATACCACATCCAGCAGAGCCTACAAATGAGCTCATGAGGTTTGACTCACCTTCCCAGGCTCCTTCCCTATACCATGAGGAAAGTATGCCCTCACGCCATTGCCCTTCCACCTGGACCTTGAAAATGAAAGGCAAATGGAACAGAACCCAACTCCACTGAACCCAACCCACACACCAACTTGGGAAAAATTAATGTTTGTTGTTTTAAGCCATAAGATTTGTGTGCCCTAATTGGCTATGCCCACGGTTGTTAATTTCTGCCAACACAGACATACCTGACTTCAGAACAGAGACATCAAGGGAAAGGAAGGCGCTTCCTGAGGGGGAATATTTGTTCTCAGACATTTACTAAAAGAAGTACCGCTACAATGCCCCAATCCTCTTTTTCCCATAATAAAGGCAAGGTACCACAGAGTGTTAGCAAAGACAATATGCTTGAGAAACTAGAGCCAAGGTCCCAAGGTGGACAGGCTGGTAATGGAAGTCGGCCTTGTCTCACTTTGATTATTCCTTTCCAGGGGTGATTTACAAGGTGATAAAAGACTTCAAGCTGCAAAAGGTACTTAGGCTGTTAAAAACCAGCTTTTTATGATCCCTTGTTCTTTATAGAACATGTTGTTTCATTAATCAAATGCTTATTCTATTAGAAGTCCCAACCCTTTAAGATGGTGGACATTTCATTTTTATTGCCCTGAAGTGACATTAAAATCCACATGCTACCCAGCAGGTCACTAGTGAATTCTTAGTGTTCAGGCTCTGCATCCTCTGTCCTCTTCAATCCTATCCATTTTGTGTTAGTCTTTCAGACTTCAATTTTTTTTTTTTTTGGCTTTTTTACTTTGTGTTGATACTGGAATAGATGCTGAAAAAGTTAGCCAAAATCCCTTTTTCCTCCATCACCATATATGTAAAATCTGAAGCCAGTCACTGATGTCATAATCAGGCCCATAGACTTGTGCAGTACACCTCATCTCTTCTGGCCTAAGCTTCAGCTGGCTCAGTCTTATCTGCAACTGGTAAAATTAGATAACCCCATCCCATCAGTCGAGAGGAAAACCTGTCTGAGTCATTCTTTCCCTTGTCAAAGATGGGTTTTTTATCAGAATCTCTTGCTGTACATTTTTTTTGACCAACGCGATGAATTTTTCATTTTCTAGTTTTAATTTGTAGGCTGTTCTGAGTAAACTATATAATTATTTGTAACCATTCATAATGTGTAATCATTATATAATAGCTAACTCAAATTATTCTTTATTTTTTCAAGATTTTATTTATTTATTCATGAGAGACACAGAGAGAGGCAGAGACATAGGCAGAGGGAGAAGCAGGCTCCCTGCAGGTTGCCCAGTGTGGGACTCAATCCCAGGACAGGACCCCAGGATCATGCCCTGAGCCAAAGGCAGACACAACCACTGAGCTACTCAGGTGCACCTCAAACTATTCTTTAGAAATAGATGGAATATGCATTAGATAGGTTGAAAGATAAACTAGTAGAGACATAAATTAATATAAATAACATTTTCCCTAAATTATGAATATTTATACATAAAAAATATATAAATACTTATAAATACCTCAGAACCTTTAGAAATGTCTTAGTGCCTGGATTATAAAAAGCAATGATTAGAAGCATTCCTAAAGAATTGAAAGACTCTAAACTATTAGAACAATATTTAATAAACTAGATCTTAACTGACAGGAAGGAAGGGCTGCTAATCTACATGGAAAAACAGAAATTGGGAATAAGGAACAACAGAAATAATAAGGATAATAAGGAAAAACATATTATCAACCCCCAGCCGCATGTCCTATGTGAAGGGAAACCCACTTCTGACAAGATCAGAGGTGCTGGCAGGGTCATGCTCCCTTGGAAGGCTCTTAGTATTTTTAGTATGTCCTCACTGGTTTCTTCCTTTATATCTTCAAATAGGCAGAGATCTCCCATGTTGGAGGAAAAAATATATATATATCTGGCAATATTTCTTCTTTCTATTTTCCCTGTCCTTTTACAGCAAAACTTTTTAGTGTCTGCAAATCTGACTCTGCTCCACACCCTACTGAAAGTGGCTTCTTAAAGCTAGAAAGGCAGCATGAGTCCCAAATCTAGTGCTTACTTACATTCGCTTCCTTTGATCTCTCTATAAGATATGACTCTGCATCGGGGAAGGGAAAGAAAAATAAAATAAGATAAAAACAGAGATGGAGGCAAACCATAAGAGACTCTATAGTTAAGAGAATAAACAGGGTTGTGGGAAAGCAGGTGGGTAGGGGGATGGGCTAAGTGGGGGATGGGGATTAAAGGGGGCATTTTGGGGGGTGATGTTATACGTGAGTATGAATCACTAAATTCTGCTACTGAAACCAATGATTTACTATATATTAACTCACTTGATCTAAAATTTAAAAATAATAAAATAAAAAATAAATAGAAAAAGATTTGACTCTGATTTCCCTTTCTCTTGAAACTTTGCTCTAATAACTACTTCTCATCTCACCTGCAAGTCCATCTCTGTTCCATCTCCTGCATTAGATCTTTCTCTTCCCTTCACCATCTAACTATGGCACTAAGCCACCATCTTTACTGCCTCTCTCTATCTGCTCTCCCTCTAATAACTTGCTGAGTTTCATGTAACATGTGGGGATGATCCTGAAGCATCTGTCTCTAACACAGAACACATGCCTTTGCTTCACTGTCCATAGTGAATTTCCTCTGGGATGGATAATATGCATCTGTTTCATCTCCAATCCCAATTCCCCAAACGCTTACTGTGTGCCTCTTAGCACCAGACCAATCGAAGCATCTTCCTTTCTAGTCCAGCTACCCATATCCCAATCCAGCCCTCCATTGCCTCCCACATGGATTATTAGAGTTAATCCCCCTTAGGGTGGCTAAGCCTAATCTCTGCCTCCTCTGCTTTACCAGAAAGACCAGTGATTCCAAACCAACTATGGGCTTAGAATCAACCTATTATGCTTTTATTTTTTAATTTTAAAGCCTATGTCTAGTCCCCACACATTAATATTCTTATTTAGTAGGCCTTAGGTAAGGCTCCAAAATTTATATTAGAACACACATGCACATAGACACACATATGCTGCATTAGTTTCCTAAACTAGCGTAATGAAATATCACAAACTGCATGGCTTAGAATGTTAGACATGTAATAGTTTACAGTTCTAGAGGCTAGAAGTCTGATTAAGTTGTCTGCAAGGCCATGCTCCCTCTAAAGGCATTGGGAAAAGGTCCATTCCAGGCCTCTCTCCTAGCTTTTGGTAGCTGCTGGTGCTCCTTGGCTTTTAGTTGGCCATCCTCTCCCCATATCTTCACATTATCTTTCCTCTGTGTATGTCTTGTCTCTGTGACAAAACTTCCCCTTTTTATAAAGAAAGCAGACATATTGGGTTAAGGCCCACCATAGTAACCTCATTTTAACATGATTATGTCTGTAAAGAACCTATTTTCAAATAAGGTCACCTTCTGAAAATAGAAGTTAGGACTTTGACACATATTTTTGAGGGGACACAATTCAGCATAACACAAGTAATTGCTATCACACCATAGATTTATGTACCACCAATATAGACCAAAAGTCAGCAAATTATGTCCCACAGGCCAAACCTGTTTTCAGAGATAAAATTTTATAGGGACACAGCCACACCTATGCAACTATGTTTTGTCTGTTATTTGTCTCATGCTATGACAGCAGAACTAATAATTTGCAGATCCTAAAATAGTTATGGAAAAAGTTTGCAGGCCCCTACTTTACACTGCTGCCCAAAGTGAGGGGCAAGGAGGTGATTTTATGTGGCACCATATATGGAACTAAAAACCATCTAATCCTGTAGTGAGAAACATACTTACTCTCTTTTTAATCTTCTTCCCATTGTTATGGCTACATAGAGATTTGTTTGGTTAAGGATCTTTATCAGCTTTTTCATACTTGTTTATCTCTATATATAATAAACAAAGAACAGACTTCAGGTTTACAAACGGGCAGAAAACAGTATCTACCCAGAATTTACCACATTTTCACTGCATTTATTTTTTATGTTTATTTAAATTAATGGTAAGTGGTATTTATTTTTCATATGCAAGTAGTAATGCAATTTCCAATTAAAATAAACCACTAAAATAGAAAAAATCATTTAAAGAAAAATATGATTATATATTAAAAGTGATATTCAGATATTTTTTTAAAATTCCAAAGATATTCACTAATGGCTGAGGTATTAGAAACATTGCTACTGTCCAATGCTATATCACTTGCATCACATGCCACTCCCCTGCTCTAACTCCTTCAGTAGGTTCCCTCTTCACCCTGGCATCCAAGGCTGTTCACCATCTGTTCTTACCCAACATCAACCATTTTAGCCAAACACCACCAGTGCTGGCTAAAACCATGAACCACTCATGAGCCAGACTCGTCTCACTGGGGAAGGTCTATCCCAGGGTCTATTCCAGCGATCATTCCCACTGATCACATCTTTATCTTCTCATCTCTGTATCAGCTCAAACACTTTTCCCAGAATTTAATACTATTTTTTCCTTCCCATGTTTTCTGCTCTTTCTCATCTTATGTAGGCAACATCTTATTTGCTTTTCAGGACCATGCTAAGTCCTACTCACTGGGCAACACCTGCAACAAGGGTGAGACTTCCTCTCAAACTTCTAACTATTCTTCACTGTCCTGTACAAACTGTCTTTTCATTCATTAAGTATTTACAGAACATCTACAGGGTGCTGAGCCTGATCCTAGATACTAGGAGTACAATAGAAACGTGACAGATGTGAGCCCTGCACTCACTAGGCTTGTGGTCCTTGGAGGAGGAGGGGCAAGCAAATCACCACAGTATAATAAACTCTGGATGTCAAGAAAGGGAAGGTGTTGTGGGAGCAGATGACAGGGAAATTTTACCTAGTTGAGAAAATCCGATCAGCCCTCCATGAGCAAGTCAGAGTTGAAGGATGACTGGCAGTTAACCCGGTGAGTGAGAAGAGGAGGGAGAAGAGAGGTGGTGACATGGAGGGGGTGAGAGGAGTGGGGGAATGTTGGCAGAAGAGGGCTGGAAGCACATTTCAAGAACAGGAGATGGGAAAGAGCATAGCAGGTTTGAGGAGGTGTAGGAAGTACCTAACAAAAAAATGAGAGGCTATAGCAAGTTATGATACTGGAGAGAGTGAAATAGTTTATGCAAAGCTATGTAGTCATTGTGGTGTTCAACTCAGGAGCTCACAGAATCCACTATGGATTTAAGCAGGGCAATGATAGGATCACATGATCATATTTAATTTTAGAAAATGCACTCTGGCCTTAATATAGAGAACAGATTGAATATAAACTGGAGGAAGACCAGCCAGGAAGCTGCTGCATCAGATAAACGATGCTGGCAGCTGGGAGAGGCAGAGGCAGTGGCAGTAGTAGTGGCAGTGGCAGTGGCAGTGGATTTGGAGGGTAGGGACTTGAGAGACATTTTAAGAGAAAGAACCCACAGAACTTAGGTTGGATATGTGGAGAGAGAGAAAGGGAAGGATCTGAAAAATCCCCTTTGGTATCTGGCTTGGACAACCTGGTGGATGATGATACCACTTATTATGACAGGAAAAACAAAAGGAAGAGACAAACCTAGGGGTGGGAAGGTATTAGGGGACAGGAAATGGTGATAAGCACTGTGAGGCTTTAAGCAGCCATGAGATCCCCAAGTGATGGGGCCCTGGGTGAGATCAGACTTGGCACCTGACACTCAGGAAAGATGCAAACCTGGGAATCAGCCACATCACAGAGCTGTGAGATCTGGCTCACCTTGCAAACCTGAGAAAAGCTATGGACACAGACACCAGCATTGCACATAACTTTAGAGGAGTTACCGGCCCCTGAAGTCTATCCATAGACCCTAGGCTAACAAGTCCTGCTGCGGATGAGAACAGAAGCTGCAGGATCAAGTGACATAATCCAGGGAAAGAACAGAGAATTTAGAGCCCCAAGGAACCCCAACACTTAAAAAAGCAGCAGAGGGAAATGAGGAAGCAGACTGTAAAACAGAGGATGACCTAAAAAGTGGGAGGAAACTTCAAACAAAAAAGACAGTGTCTGAGAGGAGGCCTTTTTTTTTTTTTTAAGATTTTATTTATTTATTCATGAGAGACACAAAGAGAGAAGAGAGAGAGAGAGAGAGAGAGAGAGAGAGGCAGAGACACAGGCAGAGGGAGAAGCAGGCTCCATGCAGGGAGCCCGACGTGGGACTCGATTCCAGGTCTCCAGGATCAGGCCCTGGGCTGAAGGTGGCACTAAACCACTGAGCCACCCAGGCTGCCCAAGAGGAGGCATTTTTAATCAGTATTATTCTTCCTATTTCTTCTGTTTAACGCATCTGGAAGGTCTTTAATAAAGGCAAGTTTTGTTTTCTGTATTGTTTCTGTTTTTGGAGTTTTTTGTTGCATTTTGTTTTCAGTTTTAAACTTCTTTTATAGCCCTGGTATCTAATAATGGATTAATATTAGATACCAGGGCTATCTAATAATTAGTCTAATAACTAGATAGCCCTGGTATCTAATAATGGATTCTCATGTGACATACAATTGACAAAATGAAGTTCACAATAATGAAGTTCACAAATAATGAGAAATTTTTCAGCTGAGCTTGATATATCCTCAAAGTAGTAAAGTAAAGTAGTAAAACAACTAGCCTATGGAATAAATACTATGTGGAAACTGTGGGACAGTTTACCTAACATGAGCCAAGAATAGAGTCTGCCCTAAATACACGTTTGTGGCATTTGCATGGGAAGCCACTCATGGGTTAATATGAGCTGCATCCATTCTAGCAAAGAATGACAGACACTGACATATACAGAATACTCACAGGGCCATCGAGCAGCCCCCGGGCTAGGAATCAGAACTGGGATCTGAGTCCAGGTCCATCACTACATAACAACACTGCTGTGGGAAAGTCTTTGCTCTTCCCTGGGTCTACACCCACCTTCTGAAGTTCTGCGTTGTCTACTCTATGCCTTTGCTGCTAAACATCAGCAATTCCACACATGCTAAGTCAGAAGGCTGCTGAAGGCAAATGGCCTATAAATTCTATTTGACAATGCACCCCTTATATGTTACAGAACAAAACTTACTATGACCAAGCTTTGCAAACCTGCCAACGTGATATTTGATGCACAAAATATGGACTCTTTGTTTTCTGAGTTAGTGTTTCTACTGATTGTGTTGGCCAGTGAGCACTTTCTAAGAGTAGGTGACTGTGATTAATTGCCAAGTGGTTCTAATCTATTACCTAACACCATTCTACTACTAATGGAAAGGGGGAAAGGAGTAAACTCATCACTAGTCTAAACCTAGCATAAATAATAATTAATTGTTTTTATGGAAAGCTAAGTTTGCTGAATATATTAAGAATATAAGCAGGAAAATAAAACGTGACCCTAACAACAAACAGATGGCATTCTCCTTTCTGTGATTATGTACACTTTTGAAGTTTTAGAGAAACCACACAACACTCATGCTTTCAATTATTTTTCCAGCTAACAGAGGCAGACACCAAATGTATTTTTTTCTTTGTAACTGATTAGTCTTCCATTCTAGTTCATGTGCCTGGGCTGGAAATACACCTCAGTGAAAGAAAGAGAAATAAATTTGAGCAACCTCTTGACTTGGCACCCCCAGAAGTATTTGACTAATTTAAGTCTAAGTCATCATTTGGCCAGGTCCCTTCTCCTACTTTGTTTTCTTCAGAGAAAAACAGAAAAGGGGAACTCAAAAAGACTGGATCCAATTAAGCTAACTTTGTCTTTTCTTTTTCTATTGGAAAAATTTACTACACTGGTAAATATTAAGTACACATGGACTTTCCTTTTGTTTCTTCCTCTTTATCTTCTTGGCTGTATCTTTTCAGTGAGGCAATACTCACAAGTAGAAATGGGGCATGTTTATTATCTTTACCCAAAGCATTCTAAATTGTGCATATTATCTGCTGAGGTTTTTCTGCAAGTGAAGAAATGGAAAAGAATAATACCATAAATTGAAATGTATAAAAAATTCAAAGAAGTTAGTAGGAAAAATGTCAATTAAATTCATCTACTCATTCATTTAAAAGATATTAATGGAGTGCCACCTATGTGCCAGTACTTTTCTAGGGTTTAGGAATACCATGGTGAAGATGACAAACAAGATTCTTATTGTCAAGCACCCTATATTCTACCAAGATAAGAGAGACAATAAATGGTAAGCACATACATAATCAAAATTATTTCAAGTGGTGGGAGAAATTGTTGTGCAGAAACTGAAAAGCTCAATGTGACAAGCCCTACAAACTGAGCCAAGAGGGTAAGGAAACCTTCTCTTAAGAGATGATCCTTGAGATGAGAAATGCAACAGGGAAATGCAAGTCAAAACCACAATGAGATATCACCTCACACCTGTCAGAATGGTTGCAATCAACAACACAAGAAACAACAGGTGTGGTGAGGATGTGGGAAAAGGAGAACCCTCATACAGTTAGTGGGAATGCAAACTGGTGCAGTCACTGTGGAAAACCGTATAGAAGTTCCCCCCCAAAATTAAAAATAGAGCTACCATATGATCCAGTAATTCTACTAATGAGTATACCCAAAGAATACAAAAACACTAATTTAAAGGGATACAAGCTCTCTGATGTTTATAGCAGCATCACTTACAATAGCCAAGATATGGAAGCAGCCCCACTGTCCATTGACAGAAGAATGGGTAAAAAAAGGGGGGGGGGGAGTAGTATATATACACAATGAAATACTATTCAGTCATAAACAAGAATGAAATCTTACCATTTGCAATGACATGGATGGAGCTAGAGTGTATTATGCTAAGCGACATGTCAGTCAGAGAAAGACAAATACCATATTATTTCACTCATGTGGAATTTAAGAGAGAGAGACAAATGAACAAAGAAAAAAGAGACAAACAAAAAACAGACTCTTAACTACAGAGAACAAACTGATGGTTACCAGAGGGCAGTGGAGGGGGGGGTTAAATAAATCATGAGGATTAAGGAATGTACTTGTAATAATGAGTACCAGGTAATATATGGAAGCGTTAAATCACTAAATTGTACAGATGAAACTAATATAACACTGTAGGTTAACTATACTGGAACTTAAAAAAAAAACATTTTTTAAAGAAATAGAAGAAAACTAAAGAGAGAGAGAATTGACTAAGAGAAAGAGTCAGTCTTGCAAAGAGCTGGATATGCTGGGAGTGAGGAGAGAGAGTTTCAGGCCAGGACAGAGCAAATTCAAGGACTCTGTACAGTGGGGAGAGCTTTGTGTATTTCTAGTAAGTGCATTCAAAGATGATGCTGTTTGGATGTTCCCATACATCAGCTGTTTAGATACATAGCATATGTGAGGCCCCTAAGAATTCCTGATATCTCTAATTTTACAGGAAAGGGAACTGATTGCTGGCAAGATGGAGCTTTTCCCCATCATCCAGGAAATAAATGACAGAACTGAACTAGGACACTTTTCAACTCCAAACTTATGCTACCCTGTCTCTCAAAATGATGCCTCTGATCCCCAATGCACAGAACTACTGGACTAAGATGAAGACAATGGAACACATGTGACCATGTTTTACGCAACTGATATTTTGTCCCGGAATCCTGTAGATGCTACTGAACCATGTAGCCAGTCTGTTTTTCTCTCCTTCCATGGAACAAGCTCAAATCATTCTCTGAAACTACAGCTCTCGGCACACAGCCTGCTGTGTTTGTAGCTCTCTGTGCATTGGCTTCATCTTGTGTGATGGTTAAAAGCAGACCCTTCTAAGGAAGGGTTAAAATGCCAAGATCTTTTTTGGTCATAAGAAATTAAGACCAAAGGCACACTTTGGTCTTAATTTCTTATGCTTTTGATTATTATTCAAAGTTGCTTACACCATTCAGCCAAGAAAAATATAATGTGTAAAATATTTTTATTTGAAACTATGTGCTAAAACCCCACATAAACTTCTACACAGAAAAATAAGTAACATATCAAAATAAAGTCCATTGTAAGAGAAGGTGGTTTCCCATCTGTCATGAGTCCCATCTTGTCTGGCCTTTGCAGACTTGTCAGCACTGACCTCCAACAGCTGTCTCCTGTTGATTTCTGACCACAAAAATGTCCTCCAGATCTATTGATGATAATATTCAGGCAACAAACATGTGTATCACATACATGCATGGTGCCATAATAGCAAAAATGGGTGTATAATCAAATGAGACATGGCCACTGCCCTCAAAAGCTTATAGGAGGAGATAGTGTTATTAAAAGGGTCTCTTGTGGTGAACCATGATAAATGTTTTGATGGGAAGAAGCACAGGGATCCATGAAGACACAGAAGAGAAAGGAGGGAGCACTGCTCCATATCATGTCACTTTTTATCAAAGTGTGAGTTTGATACCTGCCCTCTGGCTATCTTTGCAATCTCTTCTTCGTGAGCCAAACTACCCAAATAAGTGGTCACTTTGGTCATCAGGAACTCTACTATGTTTATTTCAATGGCTCTTCGTCCTGCACAGATTTCCTATTCACATCATTTTTGGTCCTAACTAACCAAATAATTAAGATTAATGGTTTTCTCCTTCAACTCTTTGTGAAGAAAAATTATTCTTTTTTCTTAAGGTTTTCATCTCTGAATAATCTCCTGCAGGTCACTTTCTCTTAGAAGTCATTCCTATCTGTCACTTCACCTGACTATGGTCTATGAATCTCTCTAGTTATGCCTTATAATACTTGGTGACGCACTGACCACATTCTATAGTGACTGTCTATAAATCTGTCTCCTCTAGCAGACTACAAACTCCCTGAAGACAGGAAATATGATGTTTCTATACCCAGGACCAACATAATATCTAGCAAAGAGTGAGCATTTAATAAGATTGTTTTTTAAAATTTTAATAAGGGTTTTTTTAGGTGAGAATATATTTTAACAATCCCAATAGACCCAGATAAGTGATTATTTGCTTCAGGATGCATAAAATCAAAAACCATCATCTGTGGTTTTGACTCTGAATTTCAATGACCCCCCGAGCCCCAGACTCAATGACATTCTGAAAAACCTGGTTATATTTAGAGTCTAACAATAATTGTATATCTCTAGAAAGATATTTTTATCCTTATTATTACTACTATGCATTCACATCTAAAGTGAAGCTTGGAGCAGCAGGGCAGAACTAATATCCTAACAGCTTACCCCAAGGTCAGTTTGTTACTCTTTGCATTAATGCTATGTATTAGGGTGCATGACTCGACCAATAGTATTTTCATGAGATTTGTATAATTAGATTCTTCTGGAGGTAACTAAAAATACCATTTGGAAACCTCAATTAAGCAACACACATGACAAATATATGCTAAATGTCTTGTTTAATTCATCATTCTATTATTGAGGTCGATGAAATACAGTTGTTCTCTGAGTACCTAGCCTGGGAGTTTCTAAAAGGCAGGAACTTGTCCTTCATCTCTGTATACTCTATCAGCCTGACAGTTTGGGGTACATAGGTTTTCAATAGATGAAACATGAATACCTCATATTTTGTATTATGACTCCAAAGCTCTCAGTTTACTTAGTTTTAAACATCGAAGTCACAAACAATCCAAAAGAATAAAAGGTTACTTCTTTTTTCTGAAAGAAATGTGGAAAAGCATCCTGGTACTCTTGCAGGTTCTCATCTTGTGTGGGTGTGTTTTGGGGGTGGAAACTAGCTGAAGCAAAGAAATCACCCAAAAGGGGCTTCTCAAAGTGCATGTACTAAGTAAGACCTGGTCTCAGTCTCCCTGTACAAGACCTCAGGTAGGGTGAGGACTGTGGCTCAGGAATAGTTAACTAACGGATATTATTTTAAAAGTTCCCCTTATAACTTCATTCTGTCTACTACTTCCTTCTTTAATTTGCCTTTGTCCCTCTATTCCCGTATGTACCCACTGACCATTCTAAAATACATAATCCTTACAACATTTGGATTTTAAAATGTTTGAGGAAGACCGGGATGTCAACCAGAATTAAGAACTATGCACCAAAGAAAGAAGATTCTATTTGGTCTTTGTATTTCAGACACCCTTTTCATTAGGCAAAAAATCACCAAGGGAACAACGGGAAGCTGGACTATGCCCTCCTCTTTGATTTTCAATTGATGATTTAATAGAGTGCTTCCTGCACAGATGTAGAGCACAGTCTCCTGATTCATTAGCAATAATGGAATGAGCAGCCATTAATTAGAGAGAGAGATTAGCTTAAACAAAAGGGGATTAAATTTAGATTCACTTATTATCCTTTCCATTGTTGATACTATTGAACCCTGTTGTGAGTGGGATAAGGACAAGAGAATTGGTGATTGTGCAGAATATGAATCAATTAACAAACACATTATATGCTTGCTCTGTGCAAGTATTGCTGTTTAAGAAATAAAGATAAGACATGATAGAAGAGAACACACACATATAGAGATGAAGACAGAGAGAGAAAAAAGATGACAGACATTGAGAAAGAGATCCAGATTCTACTTTTTTCTTCCTTGATTACAGGACTTTATTTTTTTTTCTCTTAACTGAGCTGTAACCCCTCTTTCCAAGCGTAGAGTCAGTGTATAATCTTTTTTCTTTTCTGTTGTTAAAAAAAAAAAAAAAATCAATGAGGTCCCTGGGGACAGTTTTCAAAGTATTACATTTTACCCAATTAAAATTGCTTACAGAGGTGCCTGGCTGGCTCAGTCAGTAAAGAATGTGACTCTTGATCTTGGGGTTGTAAGTTTGAGCCCATTGATGGGTGTGGAGATTACTTAAAAATAAAATCTAAAAAAAAAAAATTGCTTGCATACAGCATAGCAAAATGGTCCCCAATCCTATTTAGAACAAGCCCCCCTTAAAAAAAAAGTAACATCCCATTTACTGCCTTTAAATAAAATCCTTAGATAATATAATCTACCTGAACACATAATTTATTAAAAATCTTTAAATTATTAAATATTTTAAATTAGTAGAAACCCCCCAAAATTGATAGTATGGTAGTGAGCATACATGCTTTCAAAATTAAAATTAATAATATAATGCCATAATAATAATACAGAAGATAAAAGCAAGTAAAGGATAAAGAGCATTTAGAGATAAATAGTATGTATTTTAATTTTCTTGATTATTTTCCTTTTTCATATAATTTTTAGATTATCTCATCTTAAAGTGCTGAATAGATTATCTCTTTTAAAAGAAATGCTTTCATGTAATCATAACTGGAGAATGAAATAATCACAGTTTCTGCACCAGTGATTCTTAACCTTTGCTGAGACACAAATTACTTTAATCATCTAATGGACATTTTCCCAAGAAAAATGCACAAATGCACAAAAGCACCTATTTACAAACATTTCTTATGTTCCATGACTCCAGAAATCATCTGTGACCCAGATTAAGATTCCTTTGGTATCCCAATGACAAAAAGGTCAGCATCACTTTCAAATGCAAATTACTAACCTCACTATTGACCTCTAGATAGTCATCTCATCATTGAACTCCATTTTTACTCAGGTATTTAAATTAACCTGTAAGGTTTAATTTATGCTTTAATAATAATAATAAATTTTAATAATTGTTGGAAATTAGTCACCTAGAGTCCATATTTTTAAAAACTATCATAAAAATATGATAATTTCATAAGCACACCAAGACAGTAATTTCTTCTCATTGTGGTTTTCTTTACCCAAAATTGGAGTAGAAGGGGTTTCTTTTCTACATCTTCTCCCCAACTGTGAGAACTTCAGGCAAATATATGTTAGTGAATCCAAGATGCCACTATGTCCGATTAATGAATAGCTCTACAGATGGAAGAAAGCTCTGGATCATTCACCTTCACCTTCATCCTATTACCATTCACACAGTTGGCTATATATCTTTATTTCATTTAATTTTTGTATTTTACTATATGTCTATTCTTTAACTAGCACTTACATAAGGCTTATCAGATGCCAGGCAGTATTCCAAGCACTTTAGCAATATTAATTTATCTAATCCTTCTCATGACTTTATCAGATAATTATAATGATTATCTTCATTCTATAGGTAAAGTAACTGAGGCACAAAGAGGATAAATAAACTGCCCAAGATTGGAGAGGTAATTACTACTAAAGCTGTGATTGGAGCCCAATTGGTCTGGCTCCAGTCACTCATTAAAATCAATTAGCTTTCACTTTTTTTTTCGTGTGTGTGTGTGTGTGTGTGTGTGTGTGTGTGTGTCTGTGTGTTTGCATGCAGTGCCTATGTGGAACCCACCATATTGACTGGGAAGAGAATTCCGGTTGCTAGTTGTTAAACACAGAAACTAACATGCTGCTGCATAGAGAGATCCATTCTCGTCTTGAACCTAAACGTGAAACCATCCTCCTGCCACACAGGATTCAAAATGCCAATCCAATAACCACAGAAAAGAAAATGCTTCTGGTAACTAAGAAGATGCAGATACCAGAGAGAACACAGGCCAAAAGCCCTTAAGTGAGAACAAAGAGAACTGTAGCATCAAAAGCTCAGATAGAATGACATTTACAAACAGATATGAAAAAAGTTCCTATGGAAGTAAGCTGATTAAAAAGACTCAAGACTTTCAAACACTGCTTTGAATATGTACATAAGCAATAGCCTTTAGGTGAGGCTTGACTGATTTGTTGCAGCGTTGTAAAGATATGAAAAAATATCAATAACAGGTTACCATCTTCTTTTCTTGAGAACTCAGAAAGCACATTCAGGAGAGTGGGATCCTCTTGCAGTACTTTGCAAATAGACTCAGTGGGTTGTTAATGCTAAGACACCTGTACATGCCTGAAATTTCAATATTGGATTCAAGCAAGCCTAGGAGAGTAGAGATATGTAGGCTATAGGAGGAAGAGCTTGCAGAAGAATTATTTTTCCATAGTCCCCTAATTTCCCTTCCTCCTCCCTCAAAACCCATATCACCAATGCCTTATCACTGTCGTAAAGTCACCTCAAGATTAAAAAGAAATGGAAATTGAATTTTCTGGATTTTTTTAATAATAGCAATTTTTTAAATAATAATTTCCAATCTCCTACACAAACTTCCACTTTCCCTCACTAAAAAAAATAATAAAAATACACAAGGAGAGCAAATATATACAGATAACCTATACCTTCACATAACTAGGAAACCAATCAGTGTGATCTTCAAATTACCTATAATTCCATCAGAGCTCCTGCTGCCAATCCAATGCCACAAGTCTTCATGAAGAAAAGAAAAAAGAAAAATAGATCAAAGTCATGCCCTTAGACAAAGCATAGACAATGTCACCCTCCGAAGGAGAAAGTCCAATATCAAGTGCCAAAAAATAGATACTTGACAGCACTAGTGACAGGGAAGGAGCTTGAAAATCTGAAAGAATAAAAGTGTCAGTCTACCATCACATCTAGGAGGAGAGTCAGATACATGGAGAACAGGTGGTACCCCTTGGAAATAAAGCAGTGAAGAAAAGAAAATAAAGGAAATTTTCATATCTGCAGAAACAAAAGAGAAGTGACACCAAACTCTCCCAAACTCCTCCAAAACTGTCCATTAAGAAAACTGCTCAGAAGAGGGCAGACCTGACCAACAATAGCATATTGAACTATAAATCTTATAAGGCAAAATAAGTAGAAATAGAAGACTGCATCCATATAAAACTACTGTAAAAAATTAGAAAGGTGAATCAACCCATTTTTGCTGATAACTGCCACCCCTCACTAAACACACACACATACAACCGAATTAAACTAATACTCCAAAGTGAATTAAATATCCTCAAACCAGCATTTAGTAATAAGAAAAAATAATTTTAAAACAAAATCAAGAAGAGAAAAGGGCAAAAAAAGGAATAGATTTTATATATTTGTATTTAATGTAACTGATAAAACTCAAGATAAAAATAGAAGGCATCGGGGGCACTTGGGTGGCTCAGTCAGTTGAGCTATCAATTCTTGATTTCCACTCAGGTCATGATCTCAGAGATCTGGGATTGAGGCAGAGGAGTCTGCTTAAGATTCTCTCCATCTCCTACTGCCCCTCCCCTGACTCACGCATGTGCTCTCACTCTCTCACTCTCTCTCTCAAATATATAAATAAACCCTTAAAAAAAAAAAAAAAACCAGAAGCAGCCATCAGGATCGGAAACTGATCTAGAAAATACTAAAATATACTGTAGAACATCTAAAATTAAAGTAGTGCAACACTGGTATAGGAAAAGACCAATTAGATGCATATAAAGTCAAGAAATAGACCCAACCACTGTGGAAATCTAATATACTCTTATTAATTTTCTATTAATTAAACTAAAGTCTCAACTCTTGACGTGAGGTGTACAAATGTTTTGAAAGGTGGTTCTGGTTGTTTCAGAGGTATTATAGCAGGGAACACATGAGTAAATGCGGAGCCAGAGTTCTTACTGTGGAAGTTGGGACACACAAATAGGGGGCATAGGAAGACCAGACATAACCTGATGAGGATGGGGTGAAGTAGGAGATATCATTGTGAACTCATGATTCCTAAAACATGTATATGAATCTATATGTGTGCACATGTATATGTATGTCTAGTAACTTGCATGAGTGTATACATAAGTACCCGTTCCTGTATGTCTGTACACATGTCTGTATTTTCTATCTCTGTTCACAGAATGGGCCTAGAAGAACTTTTTTTTTTTTTAATTCACTACAGGGTAGATTGTAAAATTGGAACTTGACCAACAAATATTTCTCCTTTGTCAACAAGATCTCTCTTCCCCTAAAGGGAGAATGGAAGGCAGGAGGTGAAAAAAGGAATCGGCTCTCTTCTATCTGCTTCTGGTCTGGCCAGGGTTGCTCACAAATGAGCAGCTTTTACCTGGGCAGGAGCAGGTAGTACCCATAACACCAGTTCCCATTTCCAGTTTCTTTTCACAATTCCAGGGCCAGCCTCCATGTGTGCCATTAAGGATATCAGCAGTAGTTGGGCACTGACACCTCATCAGGGTCTGAGTCTCATTTCAGGGGACCTCTCCTCCAGCTCCTGGGTTCTGATACTTCCAAATTCTTTTTGTTTGCTCAGCCTTAGAGGAGGCCCTTACCTTCTGTAATAGCTTTGAATTATTTTAGTATTCCCTCTTTATCCTAATTATTTCTCTATATTAAATTCTATTTTTTTCAAAGATTTTATTTATTTGTCAGGGAGAGACACAGAGAGAGAGAGAGAGAGAGAACACAAGCAATGAGAGTGGCAGGCACAAGGAGAAAGAGAAGTAGATTCTCTATAGAGTAGGGAACCTGATGCAGGGCTCAATCTCAGGACCCTGGGATTGTGACCTGAGCCGAAGGCAGATGTTTAACTGACTGAGTCACCCAGATGCTTAACTGACTGATGCTTAAATTCTCTCTATTAAAAGGGTTAGTGTGATTTCTGTTTTCCTAGCTGGACCCAGAGTAATACACAACATGCAGACTTTTAGCTCTTATGTAAGCAAAAACGTATTTTGAAGGATGCTAACAATGAACTCTATTGGTATATTTAGTTTCCCTAAAATTGCTATTTCCATTTCAGCCCTCTCAAACTAAGAAAATAAATTTTAAAAGTTTTATTCCTTGTTTTTATTGGAGATAAATTGACATATTCAACATAGTACCAACCAGCAGTTCATGCTTAAAAACTTGAGAGATGAATTTTTGGAAGAAACTCTGACCAGATACACCAGTAAAGCAATACGGGAACAGCCTGAGTCCACCAACCCAGAGTCCCAAATGACATAGGAACTTCGGAGAAGACTCCCAGAAGTGGATTAAAAGAACATTCTCAAAAAAATAAGTGATAAAAACAGGATTTATCTATTGGTTAGAGCTCCTAGACTAAGAAGACATCAAATGTGGAATATTCATTCATTCAATCAACAAATGTTCTTTGTGTGTCAGACTTTGTTTCCAAGAGGGCAAAACAGACAATTTGTCTACCCTAAAGGCATTTACATTCTATGGGAAAAGATTCACAAATTAAATATGGATGATACACATATGGATATGATAAGTGATAAGGAGAAAAAGCAGGAAAAAGAGTAGAAGTGGGAAACTGGTACCAATTTAGATAGGGTGGTCAAGATTTTTTTAAACAAACAAATCTTTATTTTCTAAAATTATTTTTTTAAATAACCCTTTGGATAGACTTTTTTGCTGTGTCAAAGATTAATTAACCATGAAGTTGTGGATTCATTTCTGGATTTTGTATGCTGTTCTATTGATCTAAATGTCTATTTTTGTACCTGTGTCATACTGTTTTGCTTACTACCGTTTTGTAGTATAACTTGAAGTCTAAAATGATGCCTCCAGTTTTGCTTTTCTTTTTCAAGATTGCTTTGGTTATTTGAGGTCTTTTGTAGTTTCATACAAATTTTGGAACTGTTTATTCCAGCTCTGTGAAAAATGCTGTCAATATTTTTTTTACATTTTTTTTATTTAAATCCAATTTGCCAACATATAGTATAACACCCAGTGCTCATCCATCAAGTGCCCTCCTAAGTAACCACGCAAAAAAATGAACTTGGACCCCTTTCGTACATCATACATAAAAATAAATTCAAAATGGTTTAGAAACCTAAATGTGAAACCTGAAACCAAAAAAATCCTAGAAGGAAACATAGGAAGTAACTTCTTTGACATCAGCCATAGCAACTTCTTGTAAGATATGTTTCCAGAGATGAGGGAAACAAAGGCAAACAAAAACAAAAAAACTATAGAGAGTTCATCAAAATAAAAAAAAAAACTCGTGTATGGCAAAAGAAATTATTAAAAAAACTAAAAGGCTACCTGCAGAATAGAGAAGATAATTGCAAATGACATATCTGATAAAGGGTTAGCATCCAAAATATATAAAGAACTTTTAACACTCAACACCCCAAAAGTGAATAACCCAACTAAAAAATGAGAAGACATGAACAGACATTTTTCCAAAAATGACATACAGATGGCCAACAGGTATATGAAAGGATGTTCTCCATCAATTAGCATCAGGGAAATGCAATTAAAACTATAATGATGGGCAGCCTGGGTGGCTCAGTGATTTGGTGCCGCCTTCAGCCCAGGGCGTGATCCTGGAGACCCAGGATCGAGTCCCACGTCAGGCTCCCTGCATGGAGCCTGCTTCTCCCTCTGCTTGTGTCTCTGCCTCTTTTTCTCTCTGTGTCTCTCATAAGTAAATAAATAAAAATCTTTTAAAAAAATAAAACTATACTGAGATATCATTTTATACCTATTAGAATGGCTAAAATCAAAAACACAAGAAATTAGAGGTGTTAGGGAGGATGCAGAGAAAGGGAAACCCACCTGCACTGTTGGTAGGAATGCAAACTGGTATAGCCACTACAGAAAACAGTATGGAGTTTCCTCAAAAAGTTAAGAATATAAGTACCCCATGATCCAGAAATTGCATGACTAAGTATTTACCCAAAGAACACACAAAAAAAAGAAAAACACTAATTCAAAGGAATACATGCAACCCAAAGTCTATAGCAACATTACATACAATAACCAAATTTTGGAAACAACCCAAGTATCCACGAATTAATGAATGGATATGAATTAATGAATGGATAAAGAAGATGTGGGGTGTGTGTGTGTGTGTGTGTGTGGGTGTGTGTGTGTATATATATGGCTGAATATTCCATTATATATACATACATATATACATATATATAATGGAATATTATTCAGCCATAAAAAAGAATGGAATCTTGACATTTGCAACATCATGGGTAGAGCTAGAGAGTATTATGTTAAGTAGAATAAGTCAGTCAAAGACAAATACCATATGATTTCACTCATATGTAGACCTTAAGAAACAAAACAAATGAGAAAAGTGGAAAAAATAAAAGAGAAAGAGAGAGACAAACCAAGAAACAGACTCTTAACTATAGAGAACAAACTAATGGTTACCAGAGGGGAGTGGGTGGGGAGATGTGTTAAATAAGTGATGGTGATTAAGGAGTGTACTTATGATGAGCACCAGGTGTTATATGGAAGTGTTGAATCACTAAATTGTACACCTGAAACTAAATTTACACTATATGTTAACTAACTGGAATTTAAATAAAAACTTTTTATTTTTTTAAGATTTTATTTATTTATTCATGAAAGATACAGACAGAGGGGAGAGGCAGAGACACAGGCAGAGGGAGAAGCAGGCTCCCTGAAAGGAGCCCGATGTGGGACTCAATCCTAGACCCCGAGATCATATCCCGAGATGACAGCAGATGCTCAACCACTGAGCCATCCAGGCATCCCTAAATAAAAACTTTTTTTAAATAACCCACAAAGTTGCTTTTCTCCCATCTTCTGGTCTTTTTCCTTCTCTTCAACTTATCTAATATAAAAAGGATACTTTAGCCCCTAATTAAATATTACCCAGATATCCCCTCTATGAAATCCTGTGTATTTGCAAGCTGTTTATTCATACAACTATTACCAATGGCAGAGAGTCTTCAGATTCCATTCCACACTTAAACCTGAGTCAACTATTTTCTGTTAACTACTCAGGAATGTTTGGGGTAAACTCATTGCAAGCAGTCACTGTAGATCTTGCTGGCACAGTATCTAGGAGGCCGTAGCAGCACCCCTGAGTCACTGAATGAAGAAAGAAAATGGCTTATGTGGCTTTATATCTTGATATGATGGAATGATTATGGGATTTGGAGAGAGTCCTCGGTGATGAACCTCAGCTCCATCACTGGGTAAAATCAGAACACTTACATCGTCCTTATAGGGTACTATGAGGATTACACAAAATAATTTCTATAAAGCCTACAAAAACATGTATGAGAGACTTCAAAACTGTTGATCCCCTATACTACTACTGACCCACTCCAGCCTGGGCAACTTTCTCTGGTTTTGCAGGTAAACAGAAAAAAAATATACACTGTGAATTGATGGAGAGATGCAAGGTGGCTACAAAGTTTTAAGCCACCTAAGAGACCACCATATCAGTGATTCTACCGTTTAAACCAGTTGAAGGGCTATATACAAAGTTCAGCATCTAAATGAGATTATTTATAGTCAATTCAAGTCATAATTAGCACCTTTAAGGAGTAGTGAATGGAGAAAGAATCATGGATAAAGATTACTACACAGACACAGAATAAAGTTGGGGTGGTCATATTATATCAATAAATTTTTAAAATAACACAGAAGGACAACCTTCCAAGACTACAAAAGGGATCCCTGGACAGAAAAGAGATAGTCTTAGAATAGTATTGATGGAGAAGGGGTAGGCCAGTTGGCAGTGCTATTTATCCAGAGCCTGAGGATGGAAAGGCTGATTAAATAAGTTCTGCCAGCATCGGGGAGAAGAAACACTCCGTAGAAAACCAATCAATCCATGAAATTCTCACAAATAATATGTTCTAGATTTCATAATATTTTCTGCCACTGCTTACAAAGATAATTGTGAGCTACTTTGTAGATGGTGGGAGGAAGTGGTACCAAAAAAAATCTTTATTAAAGATTTTTATTTTTTATTTATTTTTTATTATTTATTTTTTAATTTTTTAAATTTTTTATTGGAGTTCAATTTGCCAACATACAGCATAACACCCAGTGCTCATCCCGCTAACTGCCCCCCTCAGTGCCCATCACCCAGTCATCCCAATCCCCCGCCCACCTTCCTTTCCACCACCCCTTGTTCGTTTCCCAGAGTTAGAAGTCTCTCCTGTTTTGTCACCGTCACTGATGTTTTCACTCATTTTCTCTCCAGATTTTTATTTTTTATACCAGGTTTAAGTCCACAGCAAAATGGAGAGAAAGGTACAGATATTTCTCGTATACCCCTGCCCCTACACATGGACAGCCTCCTACAGTATAAACGCCCCCCACCAGAGTGCATATTTGGTACAACTGATGAACCTCCACTGACACATCATAATCAGCCAAAATCAAGTTTCCATTAGAGTTCACTCTCGGTATTGTGCAATCTACGGGTTTATAAAAATGTATAATGACATGTATCTATCATTACAACATGAGAATAGTGTCACTGCCCTCAAAATCTTCTGTGCTCTACCTATTTACTTCTCCCTTCTCACAACCCCCAGGAACCACTGCTATTGCTCTTTATAGTTTCATCTTTTCCAAAATGTCATCTAATTAGAATCATACAGTATATAGCCAGCTTTAATCAAGTTACTTTGCTTAGCTAATGTGCATTTAAGGTTTTTCCATGTTCTTTCATGGCTTGATAGTTTGTTTCTTTTTACTGCTGAATGATATTCCACTGTCTAGATATACCACATTTTATTTTTCCATTCACTTCCTGAAAGATGTCTTGGCTGCTTCCAAGTTCTAGCAAGTACAAATAAAACTGTTATAAACAATCATGTGCAGACTTCTGTGTGGATATAAGTTTTTAACTCCTTTGGGTAAATACCAAGGAGTGTGATTAGTGAATTACATGGTAAGAGTAGGTTTAGTTTTATAAGGAACCATCAAATCCTCTTCCAAAGTGGCTGCTCCATTTTGCATTCTCATCAGCAATATATGAGAGTTTCTGTTACTTAACATCCTCCTCAGCACTTGGGTGTAGTGAGTGGTTTGGATTTTGGCCTTTCTGATAGGTAAGTCCTGATATCTCATTTTCGTCTTAATTTACATTTCCCTGATGACTTACAATGTGGAGAATCATCTCGAATGTTAATTTGCCATATGGATATCTTCTCTATTGGTGAGGTGTCTATTAAGGCCTTTGGCCTACATTAAAATGGGTTGTTTTCTTAATGTTGAATTTAAAGAGTTCTTTGTATATTTTAGAGAATAGTCCTTTATCAGATAGCTATGCCTTTTGCAAATATTTTCACCCAGTCGTCTCCCATTGTCTTGAAGTTATCTTTCATGGAGGAAAAATGTTTCAATTTTAATGAAATCCACCTTATCGATTATCTTTTTCATGATCATGCCTTTGTTGTTGTACCTAAAAAGGCACTGCAGTACCCTCGATCATAAGGGTTTTCTCCTAAACTATGTTCTAGGAATTTTATATTTTACAGTTAGGTCTAGGATTCATTTTGAGTTTATTTTTGGTGAGGCATGTAAGGTCTGTATCTATATCCATTTTTTTATTTTTTGCAGGTGAAGGTCCAGTTTTTCTAGCACCATTTATTGAAAAGATGACTGCCTTTGCTCCATTGTATTGCCTTTGCCCCTTTGTTGACTGTATTTATGTAGATCTATTTCTTCTAGGCTCTGTATTCCGTCCCATTGATCTGTTTGTCTGCTCTTTCACCAGTATCACATTGTCTTCATTACTGAAGCTTTAGTAAGTCTTTTTTTTTTTTTAAGATTTTATTTATGAGACATACAGAGACAGAGAGAGGCAGAGACACAGGCAGAGGGAGAAGCAGGCTCCATGCAGAGAACCTGAGTTGGGACTCGATCCCGGGTCTCCAGGATCACATCCTGGGCTGAAGGTGGCACTAAACCACTGAGCCACCTGGGCTGCCCAGCTTTACTAAGTCTTGAAGACAGTTGTATCAGTTCTCCAAGTTTGTTCTCCAATATTGCGTTGGCTGTTCTAGCACACACATATTTTTAATTAAAAGTTTTTATTTCTCTTAGCTCTCCAAGTGTTCACATTGAAGGACTTAGCAAGAAATACAGGGAGAGATTACAGAAAGACATAAAGGAAGTTTACTGCTAATAAATTTCCACAAATAGGGACGCCTGGGTGGCTCAGCGGTTGAGCATCTGCGCTTTGACTCAGGGCGTGATTCCTGCATCCAGGATCGAGTCCTACATCAGGCTTGAAGCATGGAGCCTGCTTCTCCCTCTGCCTATGTCTCTGCTTCTCTCCATGTCTCTCATGAATAAAATCTTAAAAAAAAAAAACTTCCACAAATCAAACACATCCATCACCCTGAACAAAATGCAGAGAACACCAAAAGACTCCCAATGACCCCCCCCAGTCAATACCCCCAACTAAGGGTAATAACTACACTGACTCTTGAACACCAAAGATTAGTTTTGCCTTTGTCTTCTCTTAAATAAATGCAGTCATGCTCTATGCATTCTTATTCTTGCTTCTTTTGCTTCACATTATGGTTACAAGACTAACCCATCATGTAACTTGTTTTCTAATTTGTGCATTCTCATTGCTGTAACAGCATTCCAACTTTTAAAATCCATTCTACATTGATAGGCATTGAAACTACCCATTGAGTAATTTCTAATTCAGTGTTATTAAAATTGGCATTGCTGTGTACATTTTAATAATGCCTTTTTCATGAACACCTGTATATATTTCTGTTGGGAATATGCCCAGGACTGGAATTCCTGGGTCATAAATATCTTCAGTTTTAAAAATACTGCCAAGTGATTTTATCCATGTATACTCTCAGGACCAGCATATGAGAGTCCTGTTCTATGTTCTAGCTGATACTTAATATTGTGTCTTTTCTGGGCAGTCTCAGTGGCCCAGTGGTTTAGCGCTGCCTTCAGCCCAGGGTGTGATCTTGGAGACCCAGGATCAAGTCCCACATCAGGCACCCTGCATGGAGCCTGCTTCTCCCTCTGCCTGTGTCTCTGCCCGTCTCTCTCTGGGTCTCTCATGAATAAATAAATAAAATCTTTAAAAATATATATTGTGTCTTTTCCATTTTAGCCTTTCTAGTAGGTATCATAGATAATATGCTTAAAAAGAATACCATGAGGGTGACGCCTGGATGGGTTGGTGGTTGAGTGTCTGCCTTCCACTCAGATTGTGATCCCGGGATCCCAGGATGGAGTCCCGCATCAGGCTCCCTGCATGGAGCCTGCTTCTCCCTCTGCCTATGTCTCTGCCTCTCATGAATAAATAAATACTTTTAAAAAAAGAATACCATAAGAAAAAGCACTTTAAGAATTAAAAATAATATTACTGATTACTGTTTGTGGTGGGTCAAGCTACATTTTATACTTGAAATCCTATTTGTTTTTGATGCTGATTATCAGGATTAGAGAAATACTGTGCTTTAATTCTTTCTAAAGCTACAAAGCTTTAAATGTAAGACCTAATGCCTGGGTAAACACTTTCTATTTTCCAGATATTAAATTCTCTCTGAACTGAAAGCAGTAGTGGTCAAACTTTATTTTGTAAGAATTTCTGTCCAATTATATTAATTATTGAAAAATTCTTCAAAGATGTAGAAAGAGGTATTTAATGACATACCAGTTGATTCTTAGAACTTAAATTTGTTTATTATTTGTATCAGTGTTTAGGGTGAGTACACATGCCAGAGGGCAGGCTTATCAAAAGTATAGGTTTATCATTTACCTAATACTGCCTAACAAAGCACCTCAAATCTTTCTCTCCATATAGTCTTCCATCCTCCAGAAGGATAGATTGGCTTCTTCACATAGAAGCAGTCGTGTTCCAAGAAAGAGAAAGTGAAAATTGCAAGGTCTCTTGAGGCTTAGGCTCTTCTACCACATTCTATCAGTCAAGGCCAGTCACAAGATCAGCCCAGGGTCAAATGGTGTGAAATAAATGACACCTTTTAAATCCGAAAGCCACAAAATCACATGGTCATGTTTTTCAGTCTACCGCTGAGGATAAAAGTCTGAATATGCTAGCACAAAATGAGAGCTAAATAAATATTAACATACTTGTTAGTATTGTAATTACCACTAAAAACCATGAGATTTACATTAAAGAAGTCAGTGGTTTCTTAATTATAATTCCCAGCATCAGGAAGTCCTTTAAATGAGTATCTGCCCAGTGCCTGGCACATATATATATGATTATGAGTCAACTATTGTTATTACCATAAAATCCTAACTAACATTCCATCACTCACTTGTCTGAACTAGCTCGGTGCCCTTTCTTTTCCCGCTCATTGCCAAGGCTCTATTCACATTGAGAAAAGATTTCTGGTACCTTTTCTAGCATATCTGGAAAACTCCAGTTTCCACTTTCTATTTCTCTCACAATCCTTTTCTCTTTGCCCTGCTATCTTTAGTTACAGCCTCACCACTTCAAATTGGTTTTTATATCATGAAATATGATTTTCTTCTTCTTTGATTCCTGTTCCCTTGCCCATCTTTAACCACATCTTGTTGCCTATCCCTCATTTCCATCCTCAAGATGTAGGCTACCCTCCTCTACTCCTGTACTTGATCTCAGTGCTCAGATCCTCCATCCCGCTCAGGGCTCAGAGTCAGCACTGCCAAGGTTGGCTATTCAGATTCCTCTTCTCTGGGAGGTCAGGTCATAAACACACTCCCTCAGAGCCTACTGCAGAGAAAGAAATACACACAGCCCAGCAATCCTACAAACAAGCAAGCTATGACTGCAGTCAAGAAAACCAACTCTATTGGAAGATATTTACGTGAATATAAGTAGTAGAATCTAAATCATAATAGTAATCATAGCCAAAATATAAGTTTCAAATTTTTGATTTTTTAAAAAGATTTTATTTACTTATTCATGAGAGACACACAGAGAGAGAGGCAGAGACACAGGCAGAGGGAGAAGCAGGCTCCATGCAGGGAGCCAATGTGGGACTCAATCCCAGGACTCCAGGATCACACCCTGAGCCAAAGGCAGATGCTTAACCACTGAGCCACCCAGGCATCCCTCAGATTTTTGATATTTTTGTTTATTCTCTCAGAAGTACTGAAGAATTGTGATTACTGGTAGTCATGGTGAACCCTCAAGTTCATTAAATGGAGCAAATTTGATCTAAATGGAAATGAATGTTTAGTGAATTGAGGACAATACAGGAGAAGAACAGAAGATGATTCTTGCCTCTATATGAAGAACAGACTAGAACAGGGGAACCTGAAACCCACTTCCAAGTGATTGCCCCACTTCCAGGACACTTGGAAAGGGAATCAGTGAAAAGAAATATACCAAAAAATAAGAAGGAAGAAACAATAGAAATTAATGACAAACTGCACCTAAGTGACAAATAGGAAAAATAAGAAAAAAATGGCTAAAATTTGCATTTGATGTCACTAGATAATCATGAAAAAGTTGGGAAAGAGGATAGTGTAGGAACAAAGTTCTGCTTTTGGTGATAAGTAAGTGAAGATGTCCTTTCGAAAGGAAGAATTGGGTGAAATAAATAAATAAATAGGAAGCATCCAGACTTAAAAAAAAACAAACAAACAGATCTGGGAGTCTGTTGGTATAGGTGACACAAGATTGTACAAACATATATTATAGCTTAAATATACATCTAAAAACACTATTGTTCAGAAGAACACCAATTTCAGGGTATGTTAACACTCTTCCTCTTCTCTACAATTAGTTCCTAGAAAGTTCCAGTCAGACCTTCATATGGAGCAAAGAATTTATACATTGAATTAACAGAAAAGGAAACCACTGAAATAGAACTAATGAAAAATGGTATCGATCCTTTTACTATGTTTTCAAAATGTCTGAAATGATAACAAGAGAAAGTTAAATGTGGCAATTGGCCATTAATCAACCCAGCATTCATTCCGATGTCTTAAGGGCAATCTTAACTCGCTGGACAAGGGTGGCAAGTTTTGCATTTAATATCTAACACAGCAAAGTCCATCATTCTTATCCTTCACCTATGCATTCCCAAATACTGGGATTGACATTTGCCTTAGTCTGTTCAGCCTGCTATAACAATATTACAGCCTTATAAACAACAAAAGTTTATTTTTCACCCTTCTAGAGGCTAGGAAGTCCAAGACCAAGGTGCTGGCAGATTCCGTGTCTGGCGAGGGACCCCTTCCTACTTCATAGATGGTTGTCTTCTTCCTGTGTCCTCACATGGTAGAAGGTTCAAGAGAACTCTCTGAGGTTTATTTTATAAGAGCACTAATCCCTTTCATCTCCCAAAGGCTCCACTTCCAAATACCCTTACATTGGTTTAAGCATATGAAATGGTGGAGTGTGCCTGTTGGGGCGGGGGGGGCAGTAGGGCACAAATATTCAGTCTATATCAACACTGTTATATAGAAGATAATAATGAAAGGTGCTTTGCCTCATGTGACAGAGAAAATGATGCTTAGAACAATGTCATCTTTATACAAGACACGTGGGCATATTTAAATCATTCTTTAACATTCTACAGAACAAATGCCTTCCTTTTTTCTTTATCTATAATCATGAACTGTAAGTAGAGTCTTAGATCCTCGGAAATCAACAAACGCAAAAATCTACTTAATGTGCCTTCTAGCTAGAGGTTATAGTAGGAGAAGTCTCAAGGTCTAGGAGATTAAGCACTACAGTGGGGTGCCGAAAATCAGAGTATTTGCCAGAGTGCACAGGTAAGTGTGTTATGTCCTACTCCTGGCTTCCATGCCTTCAGATATCATGTGAAGATTCCAGTCCCACATCTTTCCCCTGAGAGAACACCAATGGTCCAGGGTGGACACAAGAAACCTGAGGCAGAAGAATGCCAAGGTTCTACCATAGAGCAATGGTATGGAGTCTCACTTGACTCCAGCTAGCTACTCCATCTTCTTTCATTTTTATCACTTCCCTCAAAAGAGCCATAGAGTTTTACTTTATTCTCATAGAAGCTTCCATGTGGTAAAAGACAGAAATTTCAAATTAATTTTATATATTAAAAATAGGCCATATTGAAGAATTAAGCAATCTAGTCTTGTATTTTCATATCATCCTGTGAGAAAAAAAACTACATTTTTTTTCTCACATTTTGGAGACTTATTTTTTGTTTTGTTTTCCTAATCCTTTACAGACCAACATTTTTATAAGCTACAATAAAAATCAATTACTAAAACAAATCACATCATTTTATGCCATTGCGACATAAAATTCCTGTACCTTTTTTCTAAATGTTCACTTTCTGGATTTATCCCTACCTGGGAAAAGTCCCCAGACCAGTCTTTGAATAACACTGGTCCAACCCAAAGATGAATGGCTAGGAGATATAGGGGCAGACACCTGTGACACGGCTCAGCCAGACAAGCCCAGTGCTTTAGGTGGGAGATACCTGTTCATACTGGATACCAAAAAGGTAGCCCCCTTGGGACAAATGTAGAGCTAGTCAAGTGTTCATGGTGTGATTATCATAGTAAGTTTCTCTAGAGAAGTCTGTATTCCAGCTAAAGCTATGAAGTTTATATTCCTACATGGTTCATTTGAGTTTTCTTTTTCTCATTGTAGCATTTCCATACTGTTCCTCTAATTCATGAAAATAATTCAGTAAAACATCACCCCATTTATATCTGGATAACCATTTAAAATCCCTAACCAAGATCTATAAAGTATTTTTTTCCTGCATATATTTCTCTAATTTTTGTACTTAGTTGTCATCCAGAAAATAATGTAATGGTTTACTATATTTGTACATTAAATCAGCCAATTGCTTTAAGCACCTGGAGATGAAAGAATTGATCAATTCATAGTTTCTGCTGGTGCAGAACCAGTTATGAAAAATCTGTAGTTAAAAATGTTTCAACTACCTTAAAATACTGCCTTGTAGAATAAATAGAATGCAGGGTCCCCACCTGTCATACATCAACCAGAAAAAAGGAATAAATCCACATTCAAAAATATGAAAGCATTGGCTTTACATAGACCATTATTTGATGGACATTTATCAAAGTCACAGTAAACACCAGGCCTTTTCTTTGGCCTCAAATGCTAGCAAGACCATCAAAACACCTGCACAGCTTTCATATTGAGCCAACTTTCTCTTCCCAGAGGCCAGTGGTTCTCAGCTGGAGGTAATTTTGCCACAGGGGACATTTAGTAAATGTCTGAAGATATTTTAGTTGTCTCAACGGGGGAATACTACTGGCATTGAGTAGGTAAAGGCCAGGGGTCTGTTAAATAACCTGCAATGCACAGAGCAGCCCCACAATTGAGAATTCGCCACCCCAAAATGTCAGTAATACTGAGATTGAGAAAGACTGTTCTAGGCTGTGCTTAGTCATGTCCTCTGGAAAAAAACACACATCTCTTCACTGCATCAAGGTACACCAGGGGCACACAGCAGCTGGCCTGCATCAGCTCATGACAGCCAAGTGTGCATGTGCCTTCCAGTCTTCATTTTCAGGGACATCATGTTGGTAACTTGAAATGGGTCATGATGGGAGTATTTACATGATGTCAACTGGCAAACATCACAAATTAGGAGTTTTTCTAGAGAGCTAATTGTTAAACATTTGTAAATATATCACTAGGGGCATCCCTTCCCCATAGAAGTAAGATAGCCTAATGGACTCTAATTTCTGCTCTACTTGTGGTCTCAACTCTTGGGCTGAAGAAACAGCTCTTCAGTAAAATATCACTGATGACAGAGGATAACCAGCTTTATGCTCTCATCTAGCCAGAGTTCATTCGTTTCTCCAAAGTGAAAAGCAACCTCTCTACAGGATACCATTGATTGCCTAAAGCCCCCACATCACATAAACACATATAGGACATGCAAGTGCACAGATGCACATTGGTTTCTTACTGATGCAGCATAGTAATCAGAGGACCTTATACAGAACGGAAGGCTTTGACTTTCCTCAGGTAAGAGCATACACCTTGAGTAGTCTAACCTATGGCATATATCCCTCTCTTTACTCATATTCAGTTCAAAAAGGAGCCTATAATACAGGCAGCTCAAGACAATGGTTTATGAGGGTTAGTCTCTGGAGGAGCCTTTACAAAAGTTTTCTTCACATTTAAAAAGGGATAGACCCTCTCCCCACTGTTCTTTGGAGGCTGTGGAGTAAGGATGTGATGCTTGAAGCAGGCACAGGCATCTAACAGTAGTGAGGAGATGAGCTTAAGCTTTCTGGGGATGTCAGAGTCAAGAAATGGGAAAAGCCATGTCTTGGATGAGCCACTGCATTATTCAACCCAGGACCTACCTGCCTACCTTTCTGTGGTTACTTGATATGTAGTTAACACATTATCCTTACTGTTAAGTGCTCGTCTTGTTAGGCTTCCTGTTATTTGAAGCCAAAAGCTTCCTACCTGCCACAATTTCTCAAATACTGTTACAACATTCCCTTGATATAAAAAAGGCATGGACTCTATTACATTATATGAACCACTTTGCTACACTTTTCAGGCATTTCAACACTACTCAAAATGATGACTTTTTTCTGAATATAAATAAGGAATAAAATGCAAAACCTATATTGTAAGATTAGGAAACTTCCTTTATGCCAACTCTCAATGTAAATTAGAGCTTCCAGGGGCAAACTTTCTGTGTAGAGGAAGAATCTGCTTGGGAAAGTATCTTTACATTCCTAATACTTCTGATTTTCTTTGATTCAATAACTTTAAAGAGATGGCAGAAATGTAACATATACATATCTGTTTAACTCATATTGGTTGCCAACAAGGATTAAGCTCACTACAGCCTCTGTCTCCCCTTCTGATGATGACCAAAAGCTCTGGGCAAAATCAGAAAGCAGCCACCTAGGGACACCTGGGTGGCTCAGTGGTTGAGCATCTGCCTTTGGCTCAGGGCGTGATCCCAGGGTTCCAGGATGGAGTCCCATATTGGGCTCCCCCCATGGAGCATGCTTCTCCCTCTGCCTATATCTCTGCCTCCCTTGTTTCTCATGAATAAATAAATAAAATTTTATAAAAGAAAGGAAGAAAGAAAGAAAAAAAAAGAAACAAAGAAAGCAGCCACCTAACAACTCTCAAAGTAAACAAGAGCAGATAGATTGGAAGAAGAATCAAAACTTGGAGAAGTTGCCAACATAGGTATATATATTCGCTTGCAAGGGCTTCTATAAAAAATACCACAGACTGGGTGACTTTAACAACAGACATTAATTTTGTCACAGTTCTGGAGACTGAAAGTCTAAAATCAAGGTGCCATCAGAGTTGTTCCTTCTGAGGCCTCTGTCCTTGGTTTACAGATGGCCCCCCTCTCCCTTGTCCTTACATGCTCTTTCCTCTCTGTGTCTGTATCTTTCTTGTGAAGACACTGGTCATGTGGGATTAGGGTTCACCCTAATGCCTCCTGTTTTACTTAATTACCTCTTTAAAGGTCTGATCTCGAAACACAGTTACATTCTGCGGTCCTAGGGGCTAGGGCTTCAGTATATAAATTTTGAGCGATGCAATTCAACTCATAACAAGGGATGAGTTTCCCTTTTGTTGTTGCTGTTTCTCTTTTTGTCATTCCCCAGTAGAGCTGAAACTGTGGTGGCATAAGCAGCTAAAATTCCAGGAGAAATCCTATCTTCCTGACCAGAAGAACTGAAAGAAGGGGGGAAAAAAAAAACAACTTTTGCCCTCAAGCATGGGAGGAAGAAATCCTAGGCTTGCTGTCTTTCTCTTGCTGTCTCCCTCTCTCTCTTTCTTCTTGCCACAAAGGCCTGAAGGCCAGTTATGTAGTTGCATCTGTGACAATATATGCAGCTACAGCTATAGCAAAACAAAAATAAAAACCCTTATTTCTGGCCAAAGAAACTGGAAAATGAGCCCTGGCAAGCTGGAGGTGAAAGTTCCTGAAAGGAACTAGATGTGAGGATCCCCTAATTCTGTGTATAACATTGACAGAAGTCCGGCTCACTGCTGAGCTATGAAATCAGAGCAGCATACAAAGGCTTTGAGAATTCAGTTGACTTGGGAACCCACCTAAGTAGCACAGAATTTGCCCTCTGAACCCAACCACATCAATTGTCTATTAGGAAAAAAAAATTTTTTCAGAGATTTTTTTTTTTCCCGTAAATTTATTTATGATAGTCACAGAGAGAGAGAGGCAGAGACATAGGCAGAGGGAGAAGCAGGCTCCATGCACCGGGAGCCCGACGTGGGATTCGATCCCGGGTCTCCAGGATTGCGCCCTGGGCCAAAGGCAGGTGCTAAACCACTGCGCCACCCAGGGATCCCTTTTTCAGAGAATTTTAACAAGATTGTATTTATCTTCTTTTCTACTTTACTTTCTTATTTATTGTATTCCTAAAGCTCTGGCATTCTGGGGCCTTGCTGACCAGGAAAGGACTGCCCCTCCCAAGGTTGGCTAATTCCTAGAGATGGCACACAACTGGTCCTGTGAGCAAGACTTTAATATGCAAACCAATCCAGAGCTCATACTCCTCCCACCTCCTCTCTGAACTCTTATACTTCAGGCCAATATTCCTCTGCTCTGATCACTTGAGGAGCAGGTACCAGACAATTTAGGATAGCTCCTACATCCCAGAGCCTGCTGAAATTACTCAAACTAGCCCATCCTAAACCTGCTTATCCTGTTCCTTCTATTCCTTCCTGTGGAAACTATACAAGAGTCTCACCATAATTTCCTTCGGTTACCTCTGCTTCCTGACCAACCCACTACTTATGGGTGTGGCCCTGCAAGTTGTGACAAGCTTATACCTCTTGGGATCTATAATAATCTTTTAATTGGCAATTGTCTCCTGATTTGCTGGCCTCACCATATCTAAGTCAAAAAGCAAAACAAACAAAAAACTCTACATTTTATGACAAAAACCTAGAGTCTATATAATCTTTTTTATAGAGTCTATACAAACCTTTCTATCTTTTCTCTTTTTTCCTATTTTACCCAAGTATATTGATAAAGTTACTAAGACAATATGTTGCTATTTAAAAATATTTCCTCATATTGTGTATTATCAATGAATATACCATAGTTAAGAAGACAGTTCTACATAGTACCACAAGTCAACAGTGATTTTTCAAATTCATGAGTCGGTCTTATTTACCTATCAATTTTTTTCCTCTGTCTCTCTCTGTGTCTCTCATGAATAAATAAATAAAAATCTTTAAATAAATTTACCTATCAATTTTAAAAGCCAGTTTATTTATGAATGCTACCATTCTCCCTATCACTAGTGTTATCTGAGGCTGCTATTTTCCCTTAACCATCTCTTTTCCCCTTATAAAATAACTAAAAGCCTCCACAGGGGCCCAGATCAAAGATTGCATTTCCCAGTCTCCCCCTTACACTTAGCTGTGGACATATAATAAAGTTCCAGTCAAAGAGATATGCGTAGAAGAAAGATGTGCAACTTCCAGCCTAGACTGTCCAAGAGCTGGAATGTGGAATTAGTGGTGAGAGAAGGACAACACCTAGGGACAGCAGAACAGCAAGGGCAAAGGAGCCTGAGCCCCTGACAACCCTGTGGAGCACAGCTGCCACACCAACTTAGATTCATGAGAAAGAGAAATAAGCTGTTTGTTTATTCCACTATTGCTTTAAATCCTCTCAAAAAAAAGTCAAACATACATTCTTATTTTCACTAATAGAATGCATAACCATTGATTTATTTAAAGGCTTTGAAATGATTTTTGAATTCTTTATTATCCGTCTCTGAAAGAATATTATTGATATGTGAAATTCCCAATATTGTTAGTGTATCATTATTTGAAATTTCAACCTTAGGATTTAAAAGAACTGTTGTTTTCTTGACATTAGGTATCAAGATTAAAAGTCAAATTAATGCAAATATGTGGGAGAACTAGCTTGTTTAATATTTATATATATTTGATATGAAATTAAAGAACTTAAATCTATAAGAACTCTTAAAACTTATTGCTCTTTTAATATCATTATGGACCTGTCTTCAAAGTTGAATTACACAATTATAATGCCAGGATAAGAGGGAACATTAAAGAACAATTTTGCATAATTAAGTCTTATCTGTTAAGAAAGGTAGCCTAGGCTTTCAAAAGTATTACAGTGAGTACCACCAACAAATGGAAAACATAGGATCCCTAGTCTAGGAGAGGACTCAAAAGTCAGGTCAGCTAGCTTAACTTCAGTCACTTTACAATGCATTCTTATCACCCCCACTTCAAAAAGCCACCTTAGATGAGGCAACTTCATGCACCCCTTAAATTAAGCATTTTGAGTAGAATACTGTAAGCTCATTTGTAAACCCAGTCTAAAAAACTCTTTAGCCTATTATACCATAAAGGATCCCAACCTTTGTCAATACAAAGAGAGGCAAGAGATAGCAAAGAGGTTCTATGTTCTTCTCTCTTCCTATTTCTTCCTCCAATTAACTACAAAAGGGAAAAAAGTAAAACAAAAACATATGAAAAAGCTACAGATTTTGCCTAAGACCATCTCTAAGTATCTTGGGAACAAAATTGTTGGGTTATAGAGGAAAGGTAAAAAAGTCTTCCTTAGAATTTCAAATTTTAAATCCAAGATGGCCAATATTCAAATAATTAGGGAGGTTCAAAATAGAAAATGAATCAAAATAATTTAGGACCAGCCAATATGATCCACCTGGAAAACATACTCTATTTTATTAAATGCATCTCCATGAGAAAAATGAAATTTTTAAGCCAACTATAGTCAGAACTTAACCTCTTCAGCTTCAATCTTAGGATAATATGTGACCCTTGGAAATAACTCCCATTCTTTTTCTTTGTTGTAACAGATTTGGGAGAAAGGGACAAGGAAAAACTAGTCCTTCTCTGATGTTCAGAGGAGCAGCTTAAATGCTGTCTCCCAAAATATTTGCTCACATCCTAATCCCCAAAGCCAAGAATGTTACAGAGGGAAGAAAAAAGTCTCTGTAGACATAATTAAGAATCTCAAAATTAAATTGTTCTGGATTATCCAGGTGGCCCTAAATCAAATGACAGCATCCTATAAGAGACACAAAGAGAAGAGAAGGAGGCAAAGTGATCATAGAGGTAGAGACCAGAGTGATACAGCCACAAACCAAAGAAGCAAAAAACCAAACAAACAAACAAAAAACATCTGAAGCCACCAGAAGCTGGAAGAGGTGAGGAGAAATCCTCCTCTGGAGGCTTTAGAACCAGTGCAGCCTTGCAAACATCTTGCTTTCAGACTTCTGGCCTTTAGAACTGTGAGAGAATACGTTGTTCTTGTTTTAAGCCACCAAGTTAATAGTAACTACTTGTGTCACCACAGGAAACTAATGTGGTAAGGTAAGCTCTATAAATAAACTGAGTATGAAGGCCATGGTGCCAATGTGATACGCAAGCTCTGATGGTATTCTTTTCTCTCTTCCATGAACAGGAATAATAAAGACATTGTAGCTTAGCTAGGGTTCAAGACAGCCATTGATAATAACCACCTTAGAAGAAATGTCTAGACCTCTGAGAGTCTTATGTTCTGGACTTGGGAGTAGGAGAATAAATCATTCTCTTTTTTACCCTTTTGTCCATCTACCCAAAAACTAAGCATCTCTTCTTTTAAGTACCTATTAAAATAGTATTTCATTGATTGAACCACAGTAAAAAGAATTGAAATAGGTTATGAGATTGTAAAGTTCTCCTGAAGTCATTTTTCAGCAATATGAATTCACTTCAACTCTAAAAATTTATCATAAGGTCAGAGTGAAAAAGTACACAAAACTTTATCTGCAAAGTGTTTGTCGCAGTATTATTTATAGTAGCAAAAATAGTAAAATAAACTAGATAACCAACACTGAGGATTGATTAAATAAATTTTAGAATCACACAAAAATACTCCATGCAGCCACTAAAAAAGAATGTTCCTGGTGATACATATGTTGACAAGTAATATATTGTTGAGTGGAATACCATTACAAAATATTATAAATAGCTTTTTCTCCATCTTGTATAAAACACACAGATAGAAATGTCTATATGATGATACAACAAAATGTCAACAGTGATTGTCTGTGTTGTTTTTTTTTTTTAATTTTTGGGGGGGTTTAAAATTATAGGTGATTTTTATTTATGTTTATAACATTTAAATAACAAATATATATTACTTATATAAAAGTAATTTAAAAGGCATTTAAAGTTAAACTGATTGGAAAATTATAGACATAGAAACCACTGTGAATTTTACCAAAACTCTTCTATTCACAAATGCCAAAAAATTAGTTGATTTTTCTGTACCTTTTCTTCTGAGCAACTCAAAATGTCTTTCTGGTTTTATCATCCTCTTGATAAAACAGTGGGGACCTTACATATTTGCAGTTATTTAAGTGCCCTATTTGAAAAATCTATGCCAATTCACTAAATATATTGGATAATATAATCAGAAAATAGTTAATAGACAAAAGCACCCTCAGCATTTATTCAGGGAAACCCTGAAAAAGAGTGACATAGTAAAACTCAAAATTAAGTATATGATTTGTAATGATCGTTTCAGATCACACCATTAAATAAAGGCAGTCACTCAATTTTTCTAATTGCCAGGCACAGCACAGGATTATATAATTCTTGTCATTTTTATCTCAGTTTAAAGAGTTAACATAATTGAAGCTCAGTCTACAAGTTTATGAAAATTTACCGGATATAAACACATACTCCCTTAACAACTTGCAGTATCTTAACTAGGGCAACAGTAAAGAATACACTCCTGAATGATTTCACTTTGCTTTTTGTGTTATTACTAATAAAACTCCTTAGGAGAAAATTTAAGAAGTTGACAAATAACTGACAATTTGGCAAACTTTTCATTGCATAACTTCATACAAAACAAATTAATGAGGGAAGATTCATAATAAATTAATATATTGAATTAGGTCTAAACTCAATGAGATTACATTAAAATCTCATTTCATTCTATTAAAAATTCAATAAAATGATGCCAATTAAATGAAGCAATTGGTAAGAACACAGAGATTTACTTGATGTTTCATCTATTCTCCCTCATTATTAGGTTTCATTTTTAACAGCTTGTTGACAGTAATTCTCTCCTGACAGTACTAGAGCTAGAATCATGACTCAGCTTTGAAATCAACTTGGAGGAAAAAAAAATAATCCTCAAATTGCCATTTAGCACATCTGCTTCTCCAGGTAATTGAATTCTCGTAGAAAATACATCATTGGAGATGTATTAGAAGTAGCGGCTGAGAGAATAAAGTTAGTAGGTGGAAGAGCTAAAAATATAGAATAAAGAAGAGCACAGAGCATAAGAAAATAATTTAGAAAGTTGCTACTTGCTGTAATTTCTACTGCATTTCAACTTGGAGATTAGTCCCCAAAAGACTAATCCATTCCCGTTTTTATTTATGCACTGCAGGCTTCAGTTTAAAGAGGTGTGGTGTGCTTGCTGGGCCTGCTGATTTTAAGTGTCATATCCTAGGGCTTAGTCTATTGAAACACCCTGATAATGGATCCAACCGCACTTCGGAACAATCCACCCACTAGGTCTCAGCTGGACTGGCTCATTACAAAAATTCGTAATCATTCTGTGTATGGATTCAGAGTGCACCAGCAACTGAGGTGCCAGCAAAAAGCAATATTATTTTGTTAATCTCCAAGCAACTCAGAGGCAGAGTCATGGCAGATCTTCTGCAATTTGGGGGTCTTCATTCCATTCCATTTATATGTTGGACACATAGATTCAGTGAGGGACTGGGCCTCATTGAATAATGCACTGGATTTGGAATATGTTTTCCCTAACTTTTCCTAACTTCAGGCCCTTTGTAAGCCCAGACCTAATGAACAGGTGTACTTATTTTAATGGCTATTCTAATCAATCAAATTCCCAGAGAAACTAAGGAACATCAACTATCCCAGATTTTTTTTTTAATGAGACATTATTTATTTATTCATGACAGACACACAGAGAGAGGCAGAGACATAGGCGGAGGGAGAAGCAGGCTCCCTGCAAGGAGCCTGCTGCATGACTCAATCCCAGAACCTTGGGATCAAGACCTGAGCTGAAGGCAGATGCTCAACCACTGAGTCATCCAGGCACCCCTATCCCAGAATTTTCTTACAAAAAGATTTTCCTATTGAAACTGGAAAGGGTAATGGAATATTTTATAAAGTCTAGCACACCAATAGACTAGTATCTAGAGACTTGCATCTACGTATAAGGTAGCTAAACAATAAATATATTTTAAATGAATAAAAAGCTAGTAAGTAACTTATCAACACGGCAGAAAAAAACTCCAAAGTTGATTTGTTATTAAAGGAACAGAGCAGAGCTTCTCACCTAAGAATGGTTCTGCCCCTCTGCCATAGAATATTTGTTGGGGTCTGGAAACATTTCTGGTTGTCACAATTCAGGAGGATACTACTGTTATCCACTGGGTAGAGACCAGGGATATTGCTGAAATATAATGCTAAAAGAAGATTCCCACAACCAAGGATTACTCAGCCCAAAATGTCAATAATAGCAAGGTTGAAAACCCTAGGTTACAAAAAGGGAGGAAATTCTAACTCAGGATTGGCAAATTGATAAACTGATAAAGTAAAAACAGTCTTTAAGGACTTCTCATCAACTGTTGAGACCATGGAGCATGAGGACCTGATCATGTGGAGAAACACTCCCAGTTATATGGAACCTTGGCAGATTGGACTGTTGAGAGCTTGGAAGTGTGAACACACCACTTCCTTCTTTTACACCCACACTCCCAAACCTGTTATGTACAACTGAGACCTAGAAACACTAGGCTGAAGCCAATACTTAAACCCCAGCTGTTCTATGTGTTTAGAGTTTACAGAAAGACAATGCCCAGATTAGCAACTGCAACCATTTCCTTTAAAAAAATCAGAGGCCTTTTAAATTATACAAGTAACTTCCTACCACCCCTGCCTGCCACCATAAAAGAAATACCTATTTCTCCCTTCTAATTCATCATACCACTTTTCTCTTTTACCTTAAAAAAAGACATGTACATTTTTCAAAGTCATAGATCTCAGCACTATCCATACTTTGGGCAGGAAATCAGAGGAATATTGAAGATAATGTTTCTTCAGTGCTTTTTCACCTTTTCCAATGTCCTATCCTTTATTCCTTCAGGTGACATACAGCATTGCCATGGTTTTCTAGAGTTTCTTAGGATAAGGTATCAAGTTGTCCTTGCCAGCATCACTTCTATGTTCTAGTCCTCCTCCCCTGGGGTCTCTACCAAATGCTAAATATTCTTTAGGATGTGCCTGAGTGGCCCCAGATGTTAGAAAGTATAGTGAGAAGAGTCAATGGAGGCTATTACATTATTGCTTGCAAGTGGATTTATGCATTAGCAGGTGATTCTGGGAGACCTGGAGGGATCATCAATCATAGTATGATGATTGGCATAGCATCAGACTGGAGTAAAGACTATAGATACTTAGGGGGCAAAACCAGCTTTTTGTCAATGTCCAGATTGTGCCAACATAGCCATCTATCCACTAGGTAAGATCAGTCGGTATGAGACACTGCTGACAATGATCTCACATTCCCTCTACATTGGCACATAGGGACATCACAGTGAGGGAGAGGATGGTATACACCACACCCTGCTATCAGTAACATTTATGTTAGAGGCTTTTTAAATACAGAAGAGAATATCTCATCTTTTTATCTGGCATTCTATAAAGATCATTAGAGTCCCACTGGGATTTTAAAATATATTTTTAAAAAATAAAAAATTTATAAAATTTACTTTTAAAAAGATATTTAAGGACTACATGACATGGAAACACAAACATGAAAAGGAAAGGTCTCTGACATCAGACTGAACCCTGGTAGAGGCAACTGATATATGTCCCTGAAGCAGGGAGCATCCTCCTCCACTCTCCAACTTCTGTCTCTCCTCTTCCCTTCTCTTTCCTAATTGTCTCACTTTTCCTTTTCTATTTCGTTTCTTATGCTATTTTCCCTTCTCTATCTTGTTTGCCTGGCTTAGGCCCTGCAGGAACACCCAGGGACACCCAGAAGCATGGCTTCACTTGGAGTGCAGCTAGAAGTTAGAGGGCTGCTGGCCCTCTGGTGAAAAGAAAGGAAAACCAGGTTCCTGTGTGATGACAAGATGACTAATCATTAAAATATTTATCAAATTTTGATGGAGCACTTTGTCCATGACAAACAATGACCAGTATGTGAACAACGAATTAGATATGAGTCTGGACACAAGGACTTCATAATACTACTGAACAGAGGAATATAAAAACAACTGGTAAAAATGAAGCAAGGACAAAATAAAAGAATGTATATTTGGGGGGCATTTGAGCTCTACTTTGGAGATAGAAGGAGATCATTTAGGCTACAAACCTGTGTTAATAAAGACATTGAGGAATGAAGCCTGATTGTTAGATGAACGGACATCAGAGTCACTGAAGCATGAGACAGCAGTCTTGTGAAGAAAGGGAGATACAATCTTTTTTGGACCATGAACACCTTTTGGTCATCTGGTGAAGCCAGTGGAACCCATCATAGAGCAATGTTTTAAAATGCATAAAATTGAACACACAGGATTAAGAACGAATTAACTGAAAGCACAGTTTCTATCCACAGAACTCAGCAGTTGTCCATGGACCCTGGGTGAACCACTCCTACCTGCAGTCTAAGACCAAACTGCAAGAGTTAACTTAACTTCCAGACTGAGGAATAAAAAGGTGGTGGGCAAGAATAAGCTTGAGCTACGAGACACTAATTTTATCTTATAAAATGGGGAAGTCATTCAATAGGAAGATGGCAGCTGAAGGCCAGTGCTAGGACCAAACAAAACGAAGATTCAGAGAACTAAAATATGCTAAGGATGCAAAAAGTAGGCTTTGTTGGATCAGGCAGTGCAGCCTCCACCCTCTCTGAAAGATGGTGACTCTTCCTGGTCAGAGGGTTGTTCTCACTATGAAGAATACTATCTTCAATGATAAGAGCTACGCATGTGCACATGTGTACCTTCTTCATCCTTCACCCCCACCCATCTTGAAGCTCAGTATTTCTGAGAGAATGTTTAATAACTAGCTCACAAGTTGCTTTATTCTGTTTATTTCCTGCTTCTTAATATATAAAGCCATTTAAACTCTGGAACTGAAAGAAATTAAAATGCTGTAGGTCCCTCTATAGATGCCAAGGAAAACTGTGGAAATCTCCCAAGTTGGGCCTGGCTGAGCAAGTCATAAGCCTCATGACTGCCTCTGGAGTGCCTAATTCCTGGCATCACTCCAGTGGGTTCCAGGACTTGAGTAAAGACTGTTTATTTCTGGGAGTATCTAAGAAACAACTTTGGTTGTTCTGAGGAGCCACCATTGATTCTGTCTTTGGGGAAAGTTACCAAGACTTCCAAAATGGTTCCTGGAGAACAGTGCTAGAGCTGCTGGGGACTGATTAAGAATAAACAGCCAACACCAAACAAGGACTTGAGAAGGGTGAGAATCTGTCCCAAGACATTGAAGCTCAGGCCTTACTCCAATGCCCACTTAGAACCAATTACAATCAAGGGGCATCTGGGTGGCCCAGTTAGTTAAGCATCTGACTCTTGATTTCAGCTCAGGTCATGATCTCAGGGTCATGAGATTGAGCCCCATGTCAGGCACTGACCATGGAATCTGCTTAAGATTCTCTCTCTCCTCCTGAGCACTGCCTCACTCAAAGTATCTTCAATTATTATCCCTAGTGCACTGTAACATGTGGACTGTGATCGCTGTAATTATTCAACCGTGTCTTATAGGAAATGTTAGTTGCAACTAATTATAAATTCATGATAGAAGCTATAGATATCTTTTTTACTTTATTTTTGTTTTATTTTTGTCAGAAGGATATATTTAAAAAGCATGCACTAATATGCAAAGATATTTCAAAGGCACTAAAAACTCCCTAAGATGTATCTATGGGAAATAAAGGCCAATATGCTACCTTCCTCCATTCAGATGACATCACTGGTGGATTCCTGTAGCTAATACTGCAAGTCACAAAGAGTGCAGTTTGGCAAACCCACAATTTGAACAGGAGATTCACTGAGAAATCAGTCAAGCAACATCCAAATGGATAATCAGAATGCCAAAGGAAGGTCATAAAGTTTGGAGGGCAGTGACAGCAAAACAGGGCCTAACCTTTTCAACTGTATGTGGGAAAAGGGGTTGCTAAATTATCAAACCAAATGCATGTTTACTGTCTATTTGAACAAATTTGTATATAGAGCAACAAATCTCCTGACAGCCCAGGAGTGTGCAAATTAGATGCTCTCTTTTCCTGGTGTTATGATGTAGCTATTACATTCATTCTTTGCATTAATGGGGCTACATACTAATGATGCTTCATGGGTCACCCAAGGCATGTATCTTCTTCTAACATTTTGATGATTTCATGTACCTCATAGAAAAAGCACATTAATGAAGATGAGCTTCATTTTGAAAGGTGAAAAGAGAGAGGATTCAGAGCAAATGTGACCCATTAATGGATAACTCAGAACTTATCTCTGCAGAGCCATTTCCTAACTTGCAAGAAAGAAAGAAAGAAAGAAAGAAAGAAAGAAAGAAAGAAAGAAAGAAAGAAAGAAAGAAAGAAGGAAAGAGGATTCAACTTGTGATTTAACATTCAAGAACCTAACAAATGCATTCGGTGAAAATCTAGCCTTATTATGCCCTCCTGACTTTGATAAAGCATCCCTGGTTCAAACGGATTCCTCTGACATTTGACTTGAGGCACTGCTGTCTCTGATAATGAAGGAAGAGAAACACTCAGGGATATACACGCACAGGAACTTTTAAAAGGAAAACTCTAACTTTCTTAACCAAGGAAAATCTTGGTCTTCCAAGAAGTTGATCTATCCAGCAGGTTTGTTGAAATTTTCTTCCTGTACAAAATTCAAAAGGAACACAGGAAACATTTATGTATAGAAAATATTCTATCAGAGAGTTAACTAGAACTATGATAATGTTCATGAGACACATGTGTTAATAATACAGCATGCTGAATACAACACATCCACATGTAAGGAAATGATAAAATATGCTAGAAAGTATATGTTACTTAAAAAAATAGTCCCTAAACGCCAAGAACGTTTTAATCTAATCTATTGTAATACGCATAGATATTTTTCAAAAAGGAGAAGAGATTTATTGACACACAAATTTAACTAAGTTCTAATTTTTGCTTGTTTGCTACTATTTTGTCATTTTGGTTCTCTCTATTTGCCTTTAAATATGTTTTTTCTATGCTTCTAGAATATTTTGTATTATATACTACTTTTAGTAGCTTTCAGGGTTTGTAAAAATTGCCCCAGATTTTTATGGTTTAGAAATCCTTTTAATAGTCTATTTTGATCACTCATCATCTTATCTCCACCCACAGCTCATTTCTGCTTGCATCAGTTTGCTAAGTGTGGACATACTAATCTTTTTGTTCAGTAAGCCACAGTCTAGTTCCAACAGTGCCATGGGTAAATATATAGAGACTATGAATACCTGAACACTACCCACTAAAATCATTCTTAGTAATTGGCTTTAAGAAGGTGTTTTGCAATATCTGTTATAAATATTAATTTTATTTACTCTGATACTCCACAAATCAAAAGAAATGAATTCATTATATATGGCTTTTTAAAGTAGAAGCATTTCTGAAGGAATTGGAAATTATTAAGGAATCTCGGGGGCACTAAGCCCGAAAATAAAACCATTAGATTTTCTAAACAAATGGAGCCAGTACTGTGAGAGATTATGTGCATGTGAAGTTTGTCTCCCTGCCCCACCCCCAGCACTAAAATTGGAAACACACCGCCAAGAAGAAGTAATAACCCTGCAGATATTCAAAGTCAAATTTTTACTCACATTGATTATTTTTAACGTTTTGAAATATCATTTTTATACTTCCATCTGAAAGTATTTATAAGACTAGAATTCCAAGGCTGTATTCACTACAGTATTTTATGAAAGCAATATTTTTCTTTGTTATATGGAGGGGGGCAAAATGGAAAAATATTATGACAGGTATAATTTTCTAGTCACTTTATAAATTAATCCATATTCTTTAAGGGTTTATTTATTTGTTTGAGAGAGAGAGAGCTGGGGGGAAGGGCAGAAGGAGAGGAAGAATCTCAATCAGTGTGGAGGCCAATGCGGGGCTCAATCTCAGGACCTTAAGATCATGACCAGGGCCAAAATCAAGAGTCAGATGCTTAACCGACTGAGCCACCCAGTGCCCCTAATTTAATCTAAAGTCTTATCCTAATTCTCACTAGTTGGACACACGTGGACTTTCACCATAGGATTAGCAGGTGGTAAATATAATGTAGGGGAAAACAAAAATCCTCCTTCACATATAATTCAAATTACTTGAATTTTTACCTTCTCTCAATTTCCACTTCTTTCCCTCATCTCTGAACCCAGAAAATGAGATATCATCTTTTTAAAAGGAAAAGCCTAAAGTCATTTCTCAGTCCTTGAAACTCTGAGTTAATTCATTTCTGAAACAGATCAATGCCCATCAACACTGTTGGCCCCATCACATCCAGGCATTCTTGATGATAAAGTAGAAGAAACGATACACATGGTCAGCTGCCCCTTGAGAGAGAGAGACATGTTATCTTAATAGCATTCATTACAAATCTACAGTGTATGTCATGGTTGTTCGGCCAGAAATGCTCTATATCTGTGCTTCTGATATCACTCAGGAAGATGTCAACAAAATGTGGTGTTTGAACTATATCACAGGTTCACAGAAAGTGGTTGTCAGTACTCCTAAAGGTTGGTTTACCATTTTCTTATCAGCCTGTTTTCATCTTTATAATATATAGTGTTTGTGATGACTCAGGGCTGTTTAAAACAAAAATTCACTAGTTTTCTATTCATCATATAAAATTTTGGCTATATAGTTTCTGAACAATCCCTTGCTTCAATTCAAAAATACTATGGATATCTTAACAGGGGTACATAGCCAATGAATTATTTTTCTAATATATCCACAAGCAAATGTTTTCTATCTACATGGTAGATGAACAAGCATTACTCTATGTGCTAGGAACACAGCATGCTAGCAGTTAAATGCAATAAGATGTCAAAATACAAAGAAAAAGTGTGTAGTAATTTGGAACTAAATGGAAAGTATGAGTCCATTTCAGTTAATTCTGTTCTCTACTAAAAAATGCTAAAGTTTACAAAATGTTAGCCATTTGATTTCCATATTTTTAGGAATTACATTTAATATTAGTTATTTTATTAAAACACTAGAGAGGGGACCTGGGTTGGCTCAGTCGGCTGGGTGTCTGCCTTTGGTTCGGGTTATGATCCCAGATCCAGGGATGGAGCCACATGTTGGACTCCCTGCTCAGCAAGAGTCTGCCTCTCCCTCTCCATTTGCCCCTCCCCCTTCTCATGCTCTCTCTCTCAAATAAAATCTTTAAAAATATAAATAAATAAATGAAACAAAACAAAACACTGGAGAAACAGTGAGTTGTGTTATTCCAGTAAGGTATACTAATAACATTTAAGGATGCTGACACAACACTGAGTATTCTTTGTGTATTAACATGAAACTTTCTAAAGATCTAAATTTCAAATCAAATTTTAGGGAAACTTTGATATTATACTGAGCCCATTCAAGAAGTATTGCAGAGGGTGCCCACATGGCTCAGTTGCTTAAGTGTCTGCCTTTGGCTCAGGTCATGATCCCAGGGTCCTGGAAGTAAGCCCTGCATCAGGCTCCCTGCTCAGTGAGAAGTCTGCTTCTCCTTCTACCCCCTCCTCCTGCTCTTGATCTCTCTCATTCACTCACTTTCTCTCTCTCAAATAAATAAATAAAATCTTAAAAAAAAAAAAAAAAAGTACTGCAGACTCCTTATCTTTCATCTCAGGGCAAATAATTCATCCCTCTGAAGCTATTTGTGCTAAGATCTATTATTATTTTTATGTCCTATCAATATTAGAACTATTTGAGTCTATCCATGACTCCAACAAACTCTATTTAAACAAATAATGGTATTAACTAAAATCAAGCAGCTTTTTTTGTTAAACATTTTATTTTTATTTATTCATAGACACAGAGAGGAGAGACACAGGCAGGGGGAGAAGCAGGCTCCTTGCAGGGAGCCTGATGAAGGACTCAATCCCAGGACCCTAAGTCAAAAGACACTCAACCACTAAGCCACCCAGATGTCCCTGAATCAAGAAGCTCTTAAACATAAAAGCTATAAAAACAAACAAACAAAAAAACAGTCTTAAGATATTTCCACCTTTCACAAAAGATTCAGTCTAGTTCTGGTCTTTGAAATGTACTATACTTATTGGGAGAGAGTGGCAGCTGACTCTTGACATAAAACTCAAAAAATTACTGGTGAGTTTTTTAAAATTATTTTGTATTATTATTATTTTTTGCTGGTGATTTTTTAAACATATTTCCCAGTTCTTTCATCAGTGGCTCATCTAGCCACCCCAGTAAAGTAGAAAAGATGAGTGTGCAGATAAGACTAGGTTATAGAAGAGAAAATCTAGATTAAACTTGTGTTATTACTGAAATAATTCGCTTCTAAATTACCTTGTCACTTAAATTTGGTTTAGTTTTTCTTAATTTGCAACATGAATTATCATATTTTAATCTTCAAAATATTGAACAGAGAGTCAATGCCAAAGCAAAATTACATTTAAAACACTACCTTTTTTATAGTTAGCTCTTAGACTTGTCTCCAATAAATAACTCTTCTAGCACGTTTATATATAACTAAGAAAGTATGTGTAGTTCCTTAAGTAATAACACAAGTTAAAGGAATTGCTTTCAGCTAAAGAAGCCACAGTTTATGCATGGCGGAATAATTATTTCAACAAACAACAATACTCACAGAAATATTTGGTTAACAACTTATGTAACCAATCATTTAAATGTAAAACAAAGTAATCTTTGAAAGCTATTATTTAGTGGGAGGGGAAAAAGTAAAGCATTTAACAACACATTTAGCTAATGCTAAAATCATAGAAGTTATTAGGTTTAAAATATCATGAATGGGGGGTATCTGGGTGGCACAGTCAGTTAAACATTTGCCTTTGGCTCAGGTCATGACCCCAGGGTCCTGGGACTGAGCCCACATTGGGCTCGCTGCTCCATAGGGAGCCCACTCCCCTGCTTGTGTTCTCTCTCTCTCTCTCTCTCTCTCTCTCTGTCAAATAAAATCTTCTAAAAAAATAAATAAAATATCATGAAAAGGAGATCTTAAAAAAATTCCATACACTGAACCCCACTCTTACTAACGCATTCCTACATGTTCAAGGTAACAATACTTTCATTCAATGGTTTAAAAAAAATTCAAAAGCATTAAGACATTGACCCTGACAGTATCCCAGATGGTAATACCAGTAATCATATAGAAAATAGGATACAAAGGCAAAATGAATAAAAACCCAAGCATTTAAGCCCAATGCTTTTGAATGCATCCCTGGCTTCCACTTCTTTCTTATCACAAAGAAATCTAGACTCTTTAAATAACATAACTTCTTAGAATTTCCAAAAAATTAAAACAGATGTAGACCTATGTTTTCATGAATGTATTTCTTTAATGTGGTCATAATTATCTCCTTCAAGGGCTTCTTTATAGGCCTTGTGGATTATTTTTTAAAAATACATTTTCTTGACCTCTATTTCTTAGTGTATCTTTTATGAGTTCCAATGTAATTTCTTGGGTACTTCCTGGACATTGGAATTTTTTTAAAAGCTCCTTGGGTAATTCCACATGCAATAAAGTTTGAAAACAGCTGTTCTATACACTGCATTTTCTATAGAAAAATACAAGGGTACTAAAGTCTGAATTTTTCAGATAATAGCCTTAATTCTTCCTTTTACAAAGTAGTATAATATTTGGGCCTCACCTAAACAAATGGGCAGGAAATAAGATTTCCATAAGATATTCATATCATTTCTTTACATTTGAGCTACATATGCAATAGATCATCTCTAAATGACAAAAATCCAACATTCTAAGGGAAGATCATCAATGTTTTTTGATGATGTGGACACTTGAATGGGACACAGCCTCTCTAGAATTAGCAAACATTATCTTTACACACTGGTTCCACTTTCCCACACTGCCCTGGTCAACTCTGCACCCTGTACAGTATCCCCTTCTGCATCTATAAAGCAGATGACCCTTTAAGGCCTTGCCAGATGAAACTCTCCTCACAGATAAAGTCACAGGGTGAAGAGCAGCTAGCTTCATGAGTGATAACCCCAGTCCCTTTACTCACTTCATTGACCTTGTTCCCTCTCTCTCCATCTGCCTTCTCAATCTCTCAGAGAGTTATAACTTGGCATGGACTATGCACCACTTGATGGTCCCAAGGTTGTCACCCTTCTAATGTGGCAGCTGACTTAAAAGAAGCAGGAAGCAGAAACTGTGAGGACATTTAAGGGCTACGCCCAGAACTGACACAAGTCATTTTGGTCATACTTAGTTTACTGCTCAGTCACCGTATTTGTCTACACTTAAGGGGGAGAAGAGATAGACTCCATTACTTGATGGAGTCACAATACCGAAGAGCATATGAGATGGAAAATATTTCTTTGTGACTATCTATGAAAAACAGTTTGCACCATTCAGCCAAATTTTCATGAGTGTCCTTTATGTCCTAGGCACCAGGCTCATTTCTCATGATTAAATCTCATAGTCTCAATAAGTTAATTTTAGCAGCTGGGTCACATACCAACTTTATCCTCTCAAGTCTTTTTCACAGGAACTGCTGCCAAGCTACTGCATGATATTTATATTATTTAAAACAAAAACTATATTCACAACTTGGTTTCTATCCCTATAAAGTTTCACCTAGTTGATCTCACCCTTTTCCTTTAACCTCAAAGTATACTTCTGAATTCTATTATCTACTTCTTTGACTCTCATCATTTAAAAACCTTTTACATTTTATATAAATCATTCATTTATTGATTCAACACATATTTACAGAGTACCTTCACAGTCAAAGCATTGGCAAAAATGGGTACATTGAGTGGAACTTGAGCAATGACTTCACCCTTTGTCCTATTACTCCACAACTACCTAAGGCTAATATTGATTCATCAACACATCCTGAATACAGCTGTTCAAAGGGACTAAAATCTATACAATGTATTATCTGCTTTTTCACAGCTAGTTCACAAGGAAAGCCTAGGAGACTGTCAGATGCCACGTTTGCCATATTTGATCTATGGGAGCTGTAGCACATCAAAAGGGAGGCAGGAAAGCGGGTTGGAAGACATTTGGTTTAAAAACAATGCAAATTCAAACAAGTTCCAGTTGATCATTGCTTTCTATTTTAGATGCTTATATTTGCTTTATAAAAATATATTTTTTATAACCTCTTAAAGATTAACAATTTATTTAATCTCATTCGATATCCAATAGCAGCAAAACCCATGAGCGAAGAATCCAGGATTGGGACGCTTACATTAATGAAATACTCTTCATCAATAAATATTTATCAGATATGGATTACTGGTTTCAGAACTAAAATTTAATTAACATACTCAATTGAGCATAAATCATTGGTCTTAATGATCCAGAATTTGATTACTTTGTCTTAAGTAATTATCTTAATATTGCTTTGTCTAAAGTCATAATTAATAACAATGATTACCACATAATAAGTATGCCCTCTACAAGGATTTCTAATTGGTACAAATTAAGAGACAAAAAGGAAATTTTTTTTAAGATTTTATTTATGTATGAGAAACACAGAGAGAGGGGCAGAGACACAGGCAGAGGGGGAAACAGGCTCCCTGCAAGGAGCCTGATGCAGGACTCAATCCCTGACCCAGAGATCATGCCCTGAGCCAAAGACAGATGCTCAATCACTGAGCCACCCAGGCATCCCCCCAAAAAAGAAAAATTTTCTAGGAGACTCTTCTCCCATATTTAAACCCAATAAAATGGTTTTAATGCTATAATCTCTCACATAAAAACTCTTCAGTTAAGTCAAATACTTTAACTTTGAAGCATACAATCTTTCAAAACATGGAACTGACATATAAATTTGGTTTCTAAACATCAACTTACTTGATTTTACAGCTTTATTTCTGAGTTTCCACAACTAGTTCCATCGAAATAAATATATAATAAATTATTTCTAATTTTATTATCACCCAAAACAGTCTAGTTTTATTATTCTCCTGAATCAGATCACTCTGTAGTAAAGCTGTGTTATATTTATGTCTGGCACTTTAAGATTACATGAAAGCTCTCTACAATGAGCATTCTAGAAGCTTCCTATTGCTGGAGTTTTCCTTACTATGTTATACTCTTTCATCCAGAAAAACAGAATATTGCTAAAATCGGTTTTGTGGCAAACCTGGATAAATTTATTTCCCACTGTCCATTTCACCTTTAAATATTTCCCACTGTCCATTTCACCTTTAAATATTTCCCAAATGTTAACTACAACAATTACATTAAGTAACTAACTTAAAATCACTCTATTTTTTCAGCATTAAGCCCACCACAGTTTAGAATTTTGATGGTATCTAATAAATGTTACTATCTATAACATTATAAGCATTCAAAATATTTTATTGCATTCTGTTTTTAACATATGTGGAAACTAAGTCATAGGGCTTCATGGCCTTATAAAAAGATCAGAAATGAGTCATTAACTCCATCACTAAAATTAAAGCCTTTCCAGATTCTATTCATGAGTCCTACCTATCAGACCATGAATTCTACTTTTAAAAATCATTAAATTACCCTTTAGCTAAAGTGACAGAACAGTTCCTTTTAGACCTATGGGTCCTTGGTTCAAGTGCCAAAATAGAAGGATTTGTCATAAAACCACAAAAAGAACTTTGATTAAAGAACCCTTAATGAAGATCTGACATTTAATCTGTTCTTTTATTGGGTAAGATCTTTAAATATTCTCTCCTTATAAATTCATTTCATATTCATTTGGAATAGTACTTGATCATAGGAACGTGACTGTATGCTGGTACTAAAAAAAGGTAATTAAGCAATATGTTCTATCAAGGACATCACCACCCTATAACATCCATCATCCACTTGGATGGTTAATAATTTCAGTAATGTTGCCATGACATTGTAATGAGAATGTTTCATATCCTGCAGCTCCTTTGTCAATTGGACCTGCTCTAAGGTCAAATGCTGGCAGTTTGGCAGTAAAATTTTCATGTTTGCTGTGCCCCTTCTGAAGGGGTTCCCCCCATATTAATAAAGAAAAATGCCAAACAGGACTTAGATGTAGATGGGCTCCTAAAGATGGTCTCTCACACACCAATTACCTTTCTGAACATTCTATCGCAAGCATTGAGCAGAACAGTATTGTATGAACTTGCACAAAGTAGTAAAAGCAGTTTGCATTATCTATTAATATGGATATACCGAAATAATTTTCTAAGAAATGGAGCCATATTTTAAATGACAATTTTAAAATAAATAGTTCCATGAAACTGGCTTACAGTCGAAGTTCTAATAGCACCTTTTGTTTTTCCTTTATCCTTGTGAAGTTTCCAATTGACTAGAAATCTGTATAAAGCCAAAGAAACTTCCAAATTTGAAATTCCACTCCCGTCTGCACTAAACTCTCATCCAAAGCCTCATTTCAACAAAAAACATCGAAAGTAAAACCAAGCCAAAAGAATAGCCCTAAGAATTTGGTCTTCTGAATTCCAGTCAATAGCAGAAGTGTGTATATTTGCGTGTGTGTGCATGTGTGTGTGTGGCTTTTATTCACATAAGGATAACAGGAATCCTATATCAGAAATGATACTCTCTGGTCAAAATAAAATGTATTTAAAAATAAAATAAATCATGGGTACTAAAAGTCAATAATATTGTAATAACTTTGTATGGTGACAGTTATGATAATAACTACACTTATGGTGAGCATTTTATAATGTACATAATAGTCAAATCACTATGTCATGCACTTGAAATCAATATTATATTGTCAACTATGCTTTAACTAAAGATAAAGAAAAAATATTTTTCCACATGAATAGTATTTTTCACTGACTGACCAAAGTGAAAGCAATAGATATTAATCTTCATTTATGGCTTTAAATTAGCTTATATTTGGAGAAATTTGAACCTTTAGGAACCTCTTTGAAGAAAAAAAAAGACTCTGGACTGGACCATGAGGTCTTTGGGATACAGAGGGAATAGATTACCCTCAAAAAAAAAATCCAAAGAAAGTACTTTCCACTGACCCATGCAGGAATATGGTCCACTCCCAAGATTTTCAACATTATATTCAGATTCTTAAAATCTCAAGGAACAAAAGACAAAAATATTAAGTTAGAAAATGTTGTGGGAAAACAGTTTTAACCATCTTTCATTTTTCAGTAAGATATAAGCCAAAAAAGAGTAATTTCATAAGTAACCACTTGCCAAAATATACAAAGAACTCTTAAAACTTAACAATAAGAAACGACATAATTTTTTTTTAAATGGGCCAAATATCTTAACAGGCAATTCACCAAAAAAGATGTACAGATACCAAATAAGCTAATGAAAACCTGCTCCATATCATATGTCATCAAGGAAATGCAAACTAAGACAAGATTCTTATCTACACACATATTAAAATAGCTAAAATCCAAAACACTATAAACAGTAAATGCTGGTGAAGATGTGGAGCAACAGAAACTCTCATACATTGCTGATAAGAATGCAAAATGGTACACCCACTTTAGAAGAGGGTTGGCAGTTTCTTACATAACTAAGCATACTCTTACCATGTGATCCAGCATTTGTGCCCCTTGGTATTTACCCAAAGGAGTTGAAAACCTATGTTGAAGAAAGGAGACGGAAAAGGAGAAGAAGGAGAAGGAGAAAAAAAGAAAAGAAAAAGAAAAAGAAAAAGAAAAAAAGAAAAGAAAAGAAAAGAAAAGAAAAGAAAAGAAAAGAAAAGAAAAGAAAAGAAAACCTATGTCCACATAACAATATGCACAGGAGTATTTGTAGCAGATTTATTAATTATTGCCAAAACTTGGAAACAATCAAGATGATGTCCTTCAGGGGCTAGATGAATTATTAAGCTGGGTTAATTTCCAGACAACAGAATACTATTTTATGTTAAAAAGAAATGTGCTATCAAGCCATGAAAAGAAGTAAAGTAACCTTAAATGCATATTGCTAAGTGAAAGAAGGCAATCTGGAAGGTTACATGCTGTATGATTCCAACTATATGACATTCTAGAAAAGGCAAAACTATGGAGACCGTAAAAAAAAAAAAAAAATCAGTGGTTGTCAGATGTGGTACTGAGAAGAAACCAACAGGCAGAGTACAAAGATTTTTAGAGAAGTGAAAATATTCTGTATGATATTATAATGGTGGATACCTATCATTATGCATTTGTCCAAACCCAGAAAACAAACACCAAGAGTCAACCCTAAGGTAAACTATAAACTTTGAGTGATTATAATATGTCCATGTAGACTCATCTTTAGTTAGGGAAAAAAAAAAAAAAAAAGGTACCACATGGTGAGTGATGTTGATAGTGGGGGGGAGACTGTGCATGTGTGGGAGTAGAGGGTATGTGGGAAATTTCTGTGCTATCAGTTTTATTACAACCCTACAATTGCTCAAAAAAATAAAATCTTTTTAAAAATAAAGGTAGAGTCATCCACAGCATTTTCTTGCTGAGCTTAGTTTTCTTCAAATCACGGATAACTCTGTCTTTTCGGGTTAGGATAGAAGTTTAAAAAGATTTTGTTTGTCCTAATAAAGATTTTATAATCCTCAGGAAGAAATGAGACCAAGTTGGGTCTACACTCAGATTCTTTATAGCACGTATCACAGTGGACTGCAAATGCTCTCACTTCTCACCCACCTGACAGACCCATATTCAATAAAGACCATTTCTCAACTATGACCCCCCACTTTCTAACATTGTGCTTGACATGATTTCCCAAGGTCAGATTCTGAAAGAAATTGCAAATATAGGGAAACTGCTAGAACTGGTTAAAGGAAAAACAATTAAAAAGAAAAGAAAAAAATAACTTAGATCACTACAGATAGAAAAAAAAATCAATGCTATTAAATGCCAACTAGAATTGTTCACTTTATTTCAGCAATCATCATTTATATGATTTGTATTCTTTCTAATTCCCATAAGCCTTGGGAAGTCACCTCTCTTAACAGAGGCAAGTATTATCCTGTGAAACATATTATATCATATTAGAACATCTGTCATCTTATGAAAGATGTATTAGTGTTCCTGTTTATTGATCTGACCTCAATACCTCAAGATTGTAAATAAAATTTTTCCCCACATTGAACCTGATATTCGGATTCTTTTTGGATGAGTTTGTACTAGATCCTCTGTTCTCTTAGTTTTTATATAAAATCTTCCTTTGTGTAAGAAAAACTTAGTCCCACCTTTAATTTCTTTTCTTTTAAAATATTTTCAAGATAACACCTGCTTCACTGAACCAAGAAGAAATGTAAACTTGGGTTCTTGAATTGGTTTTGAATACCTTTCTTCTTCCTTTATTTTAACTGAGAAATAAACAAAAACCCTCCACTTATACACTTTGACATGATTGATGCCGGCAGTTAACTCTTTATCGTGGAGCAAAGTCACCTTTAGAAGATGACAGAAAATAAAATAAATGGTGAGTATGTTTATTCTCTGATACTTTTACCAGACCCCAAAGGAAATGGAGGAAAATTCTGTGTGCTTATCTTCCCTTGAAGCAACAGCTGTTTCTCTCAACAAAAGAAAAGGCCATTGCTCTTGAGCACCTAAACCACCTTTAAATTCTTTCTTTTTCCCCACTCTTCTCTTGCTCTATACTCTAACATTTATAAACTTTCCATATGGCAAAGCAGATGAGGGTCCCTTTGGGCATATCATGTAAATACCAAATGAAATATCATAAGTGATAAAATGTTACAGTTGTCTAATTCTTAAAGCTTCAAATGTTTCCCATGGTCTCTCCACTGTGGCCTCATATGTGTAGCTGAAAATCATCCTCCATCCTGTAGAACTAGAATAATTTACAAATTCTTTCCTGAATATCAACCTTCAATTTAAGCAGTACAAACAAAGCATCGTAGCAAGAAAGAAAGAAAGAAAGAAAGAAAGAAAGAAGAAAGAAAGAAAGAAAGAAAGAGAAAGAAAGAAATTTTACCTGGAAAGCAATAGATGTGTTCTCTGTGGGGTGAATGAGTACAAAATAGGCCAACACTAAGGGGAAATTTCATCTAAATTTAAGGAAGGGGGGGAAGAAACACCAAGGATGATTGTCGGTGGTCTTGAGATATAAATCCCAAAATAAATCCCTGGAAATCTATTCAAGTTCTTAGTATTTAACCACAATCAAACAGGAAAATGCAGATAAGCAAGTAAATCATCTAAATGATAACTCTTAAGTTTAAAAATATCTGAAAACAATACTTGACAAACTTCTGGAAAAATACGAAAGCACCTACCACCTGAAAATCACAATTGGGAGGGAATGCCACAGTAAATGTTCATGCTGCATTTTACTAAAAGCTACCACATAGACGTAGCTTGGCCCTGTGATGAGCACACCTGCTACAATTATAGGAACTCTACAAATTATGCTCAATTGAATGAAATTAAATTGCTATACTAACACAGAGTAAAAATCATTGGCCAATAACTCAAATATTTTCTGTTATACGTAAGTATAAAAGTGGTTGTGTTCAAGACAGAGTTTCTAAAGCATCTATACATGCAACAGATTTGCCCTCAAGTTACAAACTATTTTGTAAAGTAGAAAAAAATGTCCCTGGCTCTGCCTAATTTTCTTTTTTAAAAATTATCCCTAATGAGTGTTGTCTCTTTTTTCAATGACTTCTCACATCTAAGCAAAATTGAGATGTTTCAGATGGAAGCAGATATTTTGCCTAAATTATCTGAGTGTTTTAAACTTCTGCTTTGCTATGGTTATGTAGACTTGGCCTCTATGCACTGAAGTTTTTTAAATCATTTAAATTATTTTAATCCTTTATAATATAGGTCATCATAACTGATGACCTAGAAATTGGGTAATTTGTGCATTTGCTCTTAAATTTAATACATATTTTTAAGATGGGGACTTTATTAAATGTGAAGAATAAAAATATAAATGTGAAGAAATATATAAATGTGATTGAGTTGCCAACCATAATGAGCTCACACATACAGATTTTCACATAAAAATATGAACAGTGATATGTTCTATAATACTACAGTTACATATATTTAAAGTTTTAACTATAACAAAGATCTATGGGTACACAGAAGCCTAGAGAGGCTGATCTTGCCATAGTCACATGAGAGAATACACATGCAAGTCATTTATAAATTTTATCAGAATTGGTAATCAAACTAGAAACCCACTCATTTACAATAGATACACACCATTTCATGGTGAAATGGGCTCTGGTCAAATACCTATAAATCTTGGATCAAATAAGCTGGACCACTGCAGTGTAATAAAAAGTGTATTTGTGCTTTCTTCCTAGTTCATAGCACAGAGCTCCTAAAAGCATTGGAATTTCCTGAGTGATAGGAGTGTCTTTTATTTTTGGTAATGAGCCCCTTCAATGATACTTGAGTTTACTGATAGCAAGTTGATTAGATTTGGGCCCCTAGATGTCTTCAGGATGGTGGCTGGTTGCCAGACAAACCAACCATGTAGGATTAGAGGGCTGGAAATTTCAGCTTCCCTCTATTGATCTCTGGAGAGGGGAGAGGGGCTGGGGTTAAGTTTAATCACCAGTGATGTAATCTATCATGCCAATACTATGAGCCCTCTATAAATACCCCTAAACAAAAGGACTTAGAGAACTTCTGGGTTGGTGAATACATCAAGATTCTGGGAGGATGCTATGCCCAGAAAGGGCATGGAAGCCCCACACATCCCCATACACACCTTGCCCGATGTATCTCTTCTGGCTCTTTCTGAGTTATACCTTTATAATAAATCAGGAGTAGTGAGTATTTTCTGGAGTGTTTTCCTGAGTTCTATGAGTTCTAGCAAATTACTGAACCTGGTATTCATGGGAATCCCCAAACTTATAGCCAGCAGGGCAAAAATGTGGGTAGCCTGAGTACCTCATTTGTGGCTGGCATCTGAAGTGGAGACAGTCTTATGGTACTGAGCCCTTCATCTGTGGAGCCTGATACCAACTCCAGGATTTAGTGTCAGAATTGAATTGTTGGATACTCAGTTGGTATCAGAGAATGGGAGAATTGGTGTGAAAAGGGCAGTACATATTCGACATCAGGAGAAAAAAAAACCTCTTGTGACTACATGAACTTTAGGAAATCTCCTGCTGTGCCAGAGTTCATTCTACTTTTAGATATGAGAAATATTATCAAAAGCCAAAGGTTTCTATGCTAAACTGATTAGCCGTTCCTCCTCTGAGATTTAGTATTTGCCACATTATATTACAATTTTCTGTTTATTTATCCACCACACCCACCCCCAGGAACCTGAATTCCTAGAAGGTACAAATCATGTGTTATTTGCATTTGCCACATAATGGGCAATCAATAAATACTGGTTTAATAAAAGGAAGAAATCTCTGATGGAAACAGTAATGTCTCAGCTCAAAGCACAAGCAAATTATCATTTGCATAACCATAACCTCTCCTTCAAATTGTAATGAAAATTGAGCTGGAGAAGATTTGGAATGCCACAATAACTCTTTGCACCTGGGTAGAACCTATAAGGCTATTCACAATATCTGAAAAAGTTATAAAACATTAATTACACTTATAATATGGTGAAAATACTAAATGCTAATAAGCATGAGTGACTAGAAGTCTCACAAACCGCTGGTAGGAGTGCAAAATGGTGTGACCACTTTTGAGAACAGTTTATCAGTTTCTAATAAAGGTTAACATGTAGTTACCATAAAACCCAGTAATCACTCTCCTGGTATTTGCCCAAGAGAAACGAAAACATATGCACATATACATATTGATTGTACTAATACAATCAACAACATGGATGAATATCAAAAATAGTATGCTAATGAAAGAAACCAAACTCAAAAATATACACAGGATAGGATTCCATCTATATGCCATTCTGAAAAAGGCAAAACTATTAACAGAAAGCAGCTCAGTGGTTGCCTAGGGCTGGATATCAGGGAGTAGATTGACTGCCAAGAAGCGTAAGTGAAATTTAGGGGTGATGGAAAAGTTCTATATCTTGATGATGGCAGTAGTTAAGTATTACATACATTTATCAAAACACATTAACCTAACCATTTAAGAGGGCTGACTCTTACCATACACAAATTATACCTCAATAGACCCTGACTGCAAAAAATTGCAATCTGCTCTTTAATGTTGCTATTTTTAAGTTGGAAAATATTTAAAATATTGCTCCAAGTTTCGGGTTTTGCTCTTGCTATATGTTTCCAGGATGTGGAAATAGAAATTTCCAGTAGTAGAAATTCCCAGCTTTGCATAGTGTTAACCTGAAATTTGAAATTAAAATATTACTTTTATCATTTTCTTGTCATATTAAGTATTTTGTGATTGAGGGTGGAGACAACTAAAGTGAATCCCTTTTACATTTTAATGATTTGATATTTTATTCCAGTAAATAAAACCAAAATATTCTATCTTTAAATGTGACTTCATAATTAACCATGAGACCAGATGCATGGGTTTCATTATTTAAACCAGCTTTATCCATCCATCCACAAGCAGGAGTAACAATGAAACTCTCCAACCCAAAATGAATGTTCAGTGGCCTAAGTCTCTGACACTACACAGCACCTCTAAAAAGCATCATCACCCTTTAGAAATGACGTATTTAGTTTGATGCAAGTTCTGTAGAGTTTCTAAACTACAAATAGCTACTTTATTAACAGAACTATCAGAATTTCTCAACCAATATTGCCCACAAAGACAAGGAGAAAGCCTGTTTTAGAAGTAGAAATGGTCTGAACCCTTATTCTAACTAAGGGTATTAACTTTCAAATATTGTTAACCCTTAGAATCTCAAAATTAGAGTGGAATGCACTCTCCTCTAAAGTACATTCTGCTTTCAATATTAAGATGTTAGCAGAATCCTAAGTAAGATATTTTAGGTATTAGTTAATCAATATTATGTTAACCAGTATCAATCTTTTAAAAGAAGAAAGAAAAGGAAAGACATGGGAAGAAGGAAATGTTTTGTTCCAAGTGGAAAAACATTGCTGTAGATTCTAAATAATGGCCTGAGAGAATTCATGCTTCTCTGAAATTCTGAACATAGCTTCCCTATATTTCAGGATTTAAAGGGAAAAAAGGAACACAGAGACCTGAAACCCTATAATAATGATGTATCTTAGCATTTCACACCCCTATCCCTGACAGATTTTGAGCTATTAGCAACTTAAAATAAGGTGATATGCTTCTCATCTCATTCTTTCCTTTGCCCACATAAAACAGATTATTTGTTTGCCTCAAAACCAACTTTCCTTCTTGACTATCCTATTTCTGCCTATGATTATTTAAAGTGGTGTAACCTCTGACTCTTCCCACACACAAATCCCGATGTACAATCAGCTACTCAACCCTTCCCTAGGAATGTTTCTATATCACCCTTATGCCTTCATCACTCTTCACCCAGACCTGTGCTGCACATCTCATTTGGCTTCAACACCTCACAGTCTTACTCACTCAGTCCACCCAACCACCGTTTGCAATGTAATCCACTTTCACAAAGATAACTTGTGTGGGTCATTCTCCTGTGGAAAAAATTCTAATGGGCCCCAACTGTCAAAGGTCAAAATATTTAACTGATCAAAACCTAACAACACTTCAAAAGATGATCTACTATCTCCAAAATTCTACCACTTGTTCACCTAAATTAACCCTCTATTCCAAACTACCCAATTCTTCTCTTTAGAACATGCTATATCCATTACAAATTTAGATTTTTGCTGAGAAACAAGGGCCTCAGAAACTATTTGGCTGAACTTCTTTTAAGAAACATCCTCCAAATTCTTTTTTCTCTTGGGAACTTCTCATTCCTCAGTGCTGAGTTTAAATCTCATGTACTTGATTAGGCCTATTCTAGCCTCCACGGCCCTGAGTGAACCCTCTCTCTAACTAGTGTGGCACATGTCTGTACCATTCCTCTAGAACATAGTATATGTCATGGTCTATCATCCCTTGTGTATGTGTATAAAACAATATATGAAAAAAATTAAAAAATGAAAATATATGCAGAAATATGGAGATTAAATATATACACATATAATATATACTATGTTCTTATTTATACTCATTTATGGATGCATACAATTTTTACTGTGTATTACTTGATTGCTAAATTTATTCACTTTTATGTTTTATATAATTTTATTACACATTGATTAATAACACATGTTATATAATTATAATAATTGAAAATTAATATATTGAGATTGATATATATTTATATTATATAGAATATTTACATTTTGTATATTTATATATTATACATATTCAATCATAGATGTATGTGTACACATATATAAGAATATATATACACATCTTATCTAATTATAATTGAAAATTAATATATTGAGATTGATATATATATTATATAGAATATTTACATTTTATATATTTATATATGACACATATTCAATCATATATGTATGTGTACACATATATAAGAATATATATATATATTCACATACAGATTGACAACCTTTTATCCCCTAGAGACCTTAAACTTCATGTACTAATATTTTTTTGCACACCAAGCACAAGTTTTCAAAGATGATGATAGCAGCATAAGGAACACAAGGAGAGAAGGGGAAATGAACCCAGGATTATTAGCAGCTGTGAGAGAGTATTTAAACAAGTTCCCACCTCCTACCTGCTTAGCCTATCATTATAATGATCCAGCTTCTGCACGAGGCTGTCAGATATTCTGGGTTATGTTACTATACCCCTTCCTAAAGGGCAAGACTTCAGGAAAGAAAGCATGCAGGGATGTCTCTACTATTAGTCAGGAATAGAGAAATAGGAGAGCATTTTAAAAGAGTGCAGATTGGTGTAGAATGTGAGTTAATATTTTGAATATATAAGATTAAAAAACACTTGAGAAGGCAGCCTGGGTAGCTCAGCAGTTTAGCACCGCCTTCAGTCCAGGGCCTGATCCTGGAGACCCCGGATCAAGTCCCACATCAGGCTCCCTGCATGGGGCCTGTTCTCCTTCTGCCTGTGTCTCTGCCTCTCTCTCTCTCTCTCTCTCTGTGACTTCATGAATAAGTAAATAAAATCTTTAAACAAACAAACACTTGAGACAAAAATTAATCTCAGAAAAACAAAAATTAACCCAACTATTAAAGAAGCTCAGATTAAAGTACATCTTGAAATGCTGATCAACTTATTGAGCGCTTGTGGTTTATTTACTTTTTTAATGATAGTGGTTAATATTGACAATGGTGTAGTAAAATACTCATTCTCATACACTACTGGTATCTTGGCAAAATCATCCCCCCCAAAAAAACATAATATATATCGAGACTGAAAATCTAACTTTGAATTCAATATTCTTATTTTTAGAAATATTGTCTAAACAAACTCAAGCCAAGACTATATAAAAGGTATCTCAACATTTTTTTTGTAATAGCAAAATTTGAAAACAACCTAAACACTGAAAAATAGAATAGTTATATCAATTATGGCCAATCTAGTAACGAAATGCCAGTGATAATTTAAAATGTTGATTTTGATGAATATTTAATAAACATGGAAAATTTTTACAATATCATGTTAAGGTAGAAAAGACACAAGTTTAATCTTTAAAGATGTATATATGTATAAAATATATATTATATAAAATAAAATATATGTATTTTATAATATATAATGAAATTATTCTAATTCTATTTTAAAATATATACAACAAAATATTCTGAAGGAAATAGACCAAAGTGTTAAAGACAGTAGTAGTATGTTTACTTTTTGTTTTATATTTTTCTACCAACTCCTTTACAGCTGAACACATATTAATTTAATAAGCCAAAATAAAGGTGAAGGTCTTCTTTAAAATCATAGTTCTAGGAATACTAGATCTCTGAAAATGTAGTTTATATAAAAGAAGCTGCGAAAAAGCTGGGTATGAAAGATGCCATTTTATGCAAATTACTTATAAGTAGTGTCAAAGGTCAGGTCCTGCTGGGACTCAGACCACTTTCTCTCTAATTTAGGAAATTCAGTGAAAGGAAGCCCCCTTCTGACTGGAAAAACAACCAGGGAGTTTCAGAAAGTACACAGAAATTTGACCTCTTCCTTCTTTCTTGTCCTTTGTAAAACAGAAATAAGAGAGTTGCTATCAAAAGCCAGAAAGACTAGCAGAGCTACCCAGGGAGAGCTTTTACTAAAAACAAACATTGAAGAATTTGAATATAAGTTAAAAGAATATGATTTAATTACAAGGTACTATTCCAATGCAGTGTATGTAAGATTCATAGTAAAGAATCAAATATGTTAAGAATTTACCTAAGAGAAAAAGAACTACTATGAACCAGTGTATTTATTTAAATATTGCTCTTGCTGCCACCAACTAGTTATGTGACCTTGGCAAGTCACTTCATATCCATGTTTTGACTTCCTCTGGAGCAGTATAGAATGGTGCTAGTTAAGAACACAACTGCAAGAGCCAGACTGAGTTTGCATTCTGGTTCGGCCACCTTGTAGCTCTTTAACCATGTAAGATAAATGACGACCTTCAGACCTAAGTTTCTATGTGTAAAATGGGGATAATACTACCTCATCAAGTTATAAGGAATAAATGAGTTAATATATATAAAACATTGACAGCAGAAATACTTAGTGCTATAAAAGTGTTTATATTATTTTCGCTTTTAAAATAAGCAGTTTTGGTAAGATCTGCAAGTTTTCTTTTAGTTCTAAAATGTGCAGATTTGAAGGGTTTTAATTATTGATCGATGTTATGTTTATACAAAGAATTACATTTTCAGTTTTAATTTTATTTTTTAATTTTTTTTAAATTTTATTTATTTATTCATGAGAGACAGAAAGAGAGAGAGAGAGAGAGAGAGAGAGAGGCAGAGATACAAGCAGAGGGAGAAGCAGGCTCCATGCAGGGAGCCCGATGTGGGACTCGATCCTGGGACTCCAGGATCATGCCCTAGGCCAAAGGCAGGCACTAAATCACTGAGCCACCCAGGGATCTCCCAGTTTTAATTTTTAAAAAATGAGGAGTGACATCACCAAGATAGCAACATAGGTCATTTTTTACTTCATTCCCCATTATAAGAACAACTATTCAAAAGCAAAAGCAAGACAGCACTGAGAGAACCCTAGAGCATGGATATGAAGCTAAAGCATCCCTTGGACCACACAGACCAAGACAGACTACATTAGAAGGGTAAGAGAAGTGGCTACACACTAACCACATTGCCCCCCTCCTAAGGCCAGCATAGCACCACACAAAAGATCTCCCCTGAGTCTCCAGTTCTTCTAGTGGAGAAAGAGAGCCCAGTAGAGACAACAAGTCCTGCCCACCATTGTGGGTCACTTTGCAGAAGCCCCTATTTTGATCTTATCCTGCAGAGATTGCAAGGGAATCTGTGGGATTCAACCACTAGGTATCTGACCAGGATGGAGAAGTAGGGAGAGGCTTGCAACAAGCAGCACATAGATCTTGGCCTACAGTGTCTTTACTCATCTATAAAACCAAGGCAGAGGCACACTCTAATCAGAAAACTGTTGGGTAGAGATTTGCCTGATTCCAATCCTCAAATGAGGAGTTATTCTCATGCCCAGACAAGGAGCTGATCATAGCCCCGCCACTATGGAGAGTGTCTTCCATCCCCTTCTGTCCAGAGGGCTGGTCACAACTGCCAGAAGCTCTGTGACCCAGCAGTGCTTGAACCAAGAAGGAAGCAAGCATTGATGGCCACCAGAGCAAAGCCAGTATCAGCAAAGAGGCTTCCTGTGCTACACACAGGCAGGGGGATTCATTTCTAGCGAAAGTTGAGGGTAGCTCCTTGCCTCTTCCAACCAGAGAACCTGTTCGGGAAGTTGAGAGTAGCCTGGAGTGGCCCCTCCCTGTCCTTCCCTTGCAGGGGAGCTGCTACATAGTCCCAATAATAATAACTATAGAGAGTGTATTGGACCAGAAGGGCTGGTGACAACTAGAAGCTGTGCAGCTTAGCTCTACTCAAGCCAAGAGGCAAGCAAGAAGAACTGATCATTTACAGAACAAAGCCAATGATCCAATTCCATCAAGAAATTTGGAATATGTATTGGCTTGAGTTAAGATAACAAAGAGCTTTACCAGCTTTAGAGATACTTCTACTACCCAAACAAGACTTTTTTTTCTCATTTTAATGTTTCAAGTTTTATTTCAATTCTAGTTAGTTAACATATAATGTAATATTAGTCTCAGGAGTAGAATTTAGTGATTCATCACCTACATATAACACCTAATGGTCATCACAAGTGCCCTCTTTAAGACCCATCACCTACTTGGTCCATCCACACCTCCACCCCCATCTCCCTCTAGCAACCCTGTTTGTTCCCCATAGTTAAGAGGTGCTTTCACAGTTTTGCCTCCCTGTCTTTTTTTCTTTCCCCTACGTTCGCCAAACAGGGAATTTAATATGCAGCCCCACTCATTGCTCAATGTAGCCTTCAGCTTGTCTGACCTCAGAACCTAACCAGAGTACACAAGAAGTTGCGTAGCCCATTCAACAGCCCTATACACAGTAGTACTTGAACATAGAGCACAGCCATAGATTCCTCCCCTCTGTAGAGTAAAACCAATGGCTTCACCTAGCCAGGGAATTCAGTCTTTGCTCTGATTCTGGTCTCCAAACAATGAGCTGTATAGGTCCTGGGTCCTGTCCTGCTGCCCCACCAGGGCAGAGAAGCTAATTCACAATCACATCTAATACTAAATATAGCATTCTATGCTTCTTTTAGGAACCAGAAAAATAAAATAAAATAAAATAAAATAAAATAAAATAAAATAAAATAAAATAAAATAAAATAAAATAAAATAAAATAAAATGAGCTCAGGGGATCCCTGGGGGGCTCAGCAGTTTAGGGCCTGCCTTCATTCGGCCTGGGGCACGATCCTGGAGTCCTGGGATGGAGTCCCACATCAGGTTACCTGCATGGAGCCTGCTTCTCCCTCTGCCTGTGTCTCTGCCTCTCTCTCTCTCTCTCTCTCTCTGCCTCTCATGAATAAATAAATTTTAAAAATAAATAAATAAAATAAACTGAGCTCAAATTTAGTAGAATAAATAATTAAGATTTTCTGATAAAGATTAGAACAGAAATAAGTGAAAGAGAGAATAGGAAAACAATGGAAAAATTTAACCAAACTAAAAGTTGGTTCTTTGAAAAAGATAAACAAAATTGACAAACTCTTAGATAAACTAATTTTGGAAAAAAGATAAAGGACCCAAATCAACAAAATCTTAAATAAAGAAGAAGACATTACAATGGACACCACAGAGATTCAAAGGATCGTAAGAGGCTACTGTCAATATGCTAACAAACTGGACGACCTAGAAGAAATGGAGAAATACTTAGAAACATACAATGTACCATGACAATCAGGAAAAATTAGAATATCTGAATAAATTGCTAATAAGGAGATTGAATCAGTAATCAAAAAATCTCCCAACAAAGAAAAGCTCAGGACCAAATGGCTTCATTGATGAATTTTAACAAGTATTTAAAGAATTAACACCTGGGGTGCCTGGGTGGCTCAGTTGGTTAAGCCTCTTCCTTCAGCTCAGGTCATGATTTCAGGGTCCTGGGATCAAGTCCATTGGGCTCCCTGCTCAACAGGGAGTCTGCTTCTCCCTGTGCTTGGTCTCTTGCTCATTCTCTCACTCTCTCTTTCAAACAAATAAAATCTTCAAAAAAATAAAAAATAGAGAACACTAATCCTTCTCAAATACTTCTAAAAAAATCGAGAAGAGAATATTCCCAAACTCATTTTACAGGGCTAGCATTGCCCTGATACCAAAACCAAAACCAGGAAAGGATGCTACTAGGAAGAAAAAAAAAAACTATAGGTCAATAACCTTGATGAGTATAGATACAAATTCTTGATAAAATCCTAGCAAACCAAGTTCAGCAGCACATTAAAAGGATCATACACTCTGATCACATAGGATTTATCCCTGAGATGCGAAGATGTTCCAACATATGCAAATCGATCAACATCACATATCACATTAATAGACAAAAAAAAAAAAGCTATCATTAACTCAATAGACACAGAAAAAGAATTTGACAAAATTCAACATATACTGATAAAAACTCTTGACAAATTAGGCATAGAAGGAACATATCTCAACATTATAAAGGCCATGTATAACAAGAACATAGGTAACATCATACTTAATGGTGAAAGGTTGAAAGCTTTTCCTCTAAGATCAGGAACAAGATAAGGATGCCTATCCTCACCATTCCTATTCAAAATAGCACTAGAAGTCCTAGCTGGAGCAATCAGACAAGAAATAAAAGGCATTAGAGTTGGAAAAGAAGTAAAGTTGTAGAAGTAAAAGTAGTAAGAAGTGAAGTTTGCATATGGAAAATCCTAAAAACTCAACCAAAAAAACCCTCTTTTTTAAAAGACTTATTTTTTAAAAGACTTATTTATTCATGAGAGACATAGAGAGAGAGGCAGAGACATAGGCAGAGGGAGAAGCAGGCTCCCTGCGGGGAGTCCGATGCAGGACTCAATCTCAGGACCCTGGGATAATAACCTGAGCTGGAGGCTGAACCACTGAGCCACCCAGATGACCCAAAAAACGTTTCAATTTAATAAATTGTTCAGTAAAGTTGCAGGATACAAATTAATAGAAAAAATCAGTAATATTTCTATACACTAACAAATTTTCTGAAAAAAAATATAGAAATTGATCCACTTACAATAGGATAAAAGAAAATAGGAATAAATTTATCCAAGGAGGTGAAAGATTTCTACTCTGAAAACTGTAAGACATTGATGAAGGAAATCAATAAGGACACAAATAAATGGAAGGATATCCTATGATCATGGATTTAGAGAATTAATATTACTAAAATGTCAATTTTACCAAAAGGTATTTTTTTAAGTAGAAAAAACACTCCTAAAATTTATGCAGAACCACTAAAGACCCTAATTAGGCAAAGAAATACTAAGAAAGAAACAAAGCAAGAAGCATCACATTTCCAGATTTCAAGTTATTCTATAAGGCTATAGTCATCAAAACAGTGTGGTACAGATATAAAAACAGAAAAATAGACCAATGGCACAAAATTGAAAGACCAGAAATTAATCCAACTAACTCAACTAATATTTGGCAAGGGAGAAAAGATACTCAGTGGAGAAGAGTCCTTTCAATAAATGGTATTGAGATAATCGGATAGTCACGTATAAAAGCATGAAACTGGACCCATATCCTATATCACTCACAAATTTTAACATGGATGAAAGACTTAAATACAAGACCTAAAAACATAAAACTCCTAGAAGAATACATAGGAATAAAGCTCCCAGACATGGGTCTTGGTAGTGATTATTTTGGATATGATACCTAAAACACAAGCAACAAAACTAAAAATAAATAGGTAGGACTACAGAAAACCTAAACAGCTTCTGCACAGCAAAGGAAATTATCAACAAAGTGAAAGAAAACCTATAAAATGGGACAAAATATTTGCAAACCATGTATCTCATAAAGGAGTTAATATCCAAAATATATAAAGAGTCCATGCAACTCAATAGCATGAAATAAATGAATGAATAGCCCAATTTAAAAACTGGTAAATAGCCTGAATAGATATTTCTCCAAAGAAGATACACAAAAGGCCAACAGGTACATGAAAAGATGCTCAATATCACTAGCCACTGGGAAATTCAAATCAATTACCTCGCACTTGTTAGGATGGCCATCAACAAAAAAAACAAGAGATAACAAATGCTGGCAAAAATATGAGAAAAGATAAACTTAGGAATACTGTTGGTAGGATGCAAATTATTATAGGCACTATGGAAAACAGTATGGGGGCTCCTCAAAAAATTAAAAATATAACTTCCATATGACTTAGCAATTCCACTTTTAGATATTTAGCAAAATGAAATGAAAACATTAATTCAAAAGGATATCTGTACCCTCGTGTTCACAGCTGAATTATTACAATAGCCAAGACATGGAAACCACGTAAGTGTCCATCAGTCTATAAATGGATAGAGAAGTTGTGGGATATCTACCATCTATCTATCTATCATCTATCTATCTATCTATCTATCTATCTATCTATCTATCTATCAATCATGAAATATTATTCAGCCATAAAAGACAAGGAAATCTTTGCATTTGCAACAACTTGAATGGAACTTGAAGACACTATGCTAAAGTGAAATAAGTCTAAAACAAATACTATATGATCTAATATGTGAAATTTAAAAATAGCTCATAGAAAAAGAGATCAGTCTTATAGTTACTAGCAGCAGAAGGTAAGGAAAGGGGGAATTGGAGGAAGGGGGTCAAAAGATACAAACTTCCAACTGTAAGATAAATACTAGAGAGTTAATGTATAACATAATAACAATAACTAGCACTGCTATATGATACATAGGAAAGTTGTAAGAGTAAATCCTAAAAATACTCATCACAGAAAACCACTTTTTCCTTTTTTTTCCTTTAACGTTCTTTTCTTTTTATTGTCTCTATAAGAGAAGATAGATGTTAGCTAAACCTACTGTGGTAACCATTTCACAATGTATGTGAGTCAGATCATCATGCTACATGAATTAAACTTACACAGTGATATATGTCAATTATGTCTCAGTAAAACTGGAGAGGATTTGGTCTAGTCCTGCAGAAGAGAATTCTCTTTACCATGCTTTCATACACCACAGAAATGATTTCAGTTCCATAGAGCTATACAGACAATGAAAATAAACTCTCTGACTGACCAACATAAAGAACAGACTGGTGTATATAAGGCATCACCTATAACTTCGGGCATGATCACTCTTGTGACATTAAAATATTTTCAACATAGTTAATTTGTTAATTAGATATTTAGTTTGATATAAATATTATCGATGAATTAAAAGCACACTGCAGTTAACTACTTTCATACATTGTTTTTTCTTCCCCCAAGCTATAGCAGCTATAGCTGTACGACATGCTGATTGGATTCATGTCCTTTTGCTGCATATAACTGCCAGAACTTTATTATTAGATGCTTAAATGAGAAGAAAACAGAGTTTTTTAAAGAACTGGAAACAATCAAATATTTGCTTTGGCAAAAAAAAAAAAAAAAAAAAAAAAAAAGAACATTTCACCCAAACATTCTTTTAGTCCTAAATTCAAAGTTCAAAGTCAGCTACATGTCTTTGGTGTCTTAGATTTCTTCTCCTACCTCACTGCCCCCTCTAGCCACCCCAACCCTCCCTCCCACACACACACACACTTTTAATGTCTTGGCAATAAAAGGAGGAAGAACATTAAATGAAGGTTTGAAATATGTCATCCCAACACTAACAATATGTGTTACTCCAGAGAAAGCCAGGTGGTGGACACAGACACAGAGCTGCTACCCTTCAAACTTGAGACTTCATCATCATAAGGGAATCTGAGAAAAGATGCTTCCCACGGCCAAACAGAACACCAGGAAACAATCAGTCTTGGTAAGCATGGTGAGCTTCTTGCTGCATTAATCTGCCTCAGAGCCCTTTATTCCCTGTGCACAGAAACATTTAGTGAAGAACAAGAATGAAAGGAAATTATACCAGGGTTTGATGGTCCATTCTGTCATTTGGCTCTTCTTTTTGCAATCAGCTCAAAAATGAGATGGGAAACTCTACTTGCTTCTTTTGCAAAATATCAGTATGAAAAAGCAGAGAAAGACACAGTGTTCTCTCCAGGCTCTCAGGAGAGCTGGCAATGACTGTTGTGGTAAATTACTCTACAGAAAACGTACGCTTTGTGGCTCAGCATTTTCAAGAACAAAGTCATAGAAAGTTTTTCTCCAGGGAAATCACGGCAGGGAGGAGGTGGGGGGTTGGGGGTGTGCATGAGTAGATTATAGAGCACAAAAGATATCACAGTCTCAATAATGTTTGTTTTCCAGCAACAAAATAAGTTATTGAAAGCTTCAGAATCTAGTCCTGATTCTAAGAGATGTAATATATATTATAAGCTGTCTTGTGAGATTGATATGCCTCTATCAATGGTTAAATTAACTACTCCCCAGTGGAGCACCACATTCTAAGAATTAAGTTGCAAAAACTCTTCTAATAGCAAGTGGTCTATATATTTACTACAACATAGTCTTAACCTCTGGGAAATGACTACTTCTCAAACTCCCATAATAGAAATTTCTAAGACCACATGCTCAAATAGGCATAACCCAGCTGATATCAACTCATATCATTTAGGTGAGAGGGTTTTAACCAAAGTGAAACTGAATAAAGTGAATGGACTGGAAGTTAAAAAAAAAAAAAAAGTTCTCTTTTTAGACTCTTGCGCCAAAAAAAGAAAATTTCTTTCTATTGAGTAAAGACAATTAGATAATGGGAAGACCAAAAAGATCCTCTGACTCCCAATGCTTGAAGTTAGCTGCTAGATAGCCAGATCCTAAAGGCAAATTGTGATCTCAAAGAAATTACAATGGGGTAGTGTTTCATCCATAAACGAAGAAAGAGATTGTACTTCCCATAAGACAATGATATTGATTATGGCTCCAGCAGAAATTCTTCATCAAAAATGTTCATAAATAAAAATACAAAAAGAAAAAAGAATATATGGGCTCAAGAGAGAGAAGGCTTGAGGATCAATTTTAGCCAAATTTGCTATCAAGTAGGTCTGTGAATATAAACATAAAGAAAAAAAGAAAAAAATTTTAAAAATTAAAAAAAGAAAAAGAAAAGAGAATAGAATAAGAGCTGGAACAAAAATACATTTAAGTAATATGAAGAAAGAAAAAAAATAGCCAAGGGAGAAGTAAAAGAGGAAAATAAGGCAAATGACAGACACAGTACTGTAAAAATAATAATGCTGAAATAAGAAGGGATTGCAAAGGCTGTCCAAATACAGTGAATACTTTAATAAATATGGGAACATTATAGAATTGAGCACAAGGAGACAATTTAGAACACTGCTTTCCCTTTGAATCCATAGTTCTTATGGTTGCTAAAAAGATTCTATTAAAGTGCCCAAGAAACCCTGCAGCTGATCATTCTAAATTCTACTTTTATGAGAAAAAAAGTAAATGAAATTAATCCAGAAATTATTTAAAGGAATACATTATAGTAGGAACAGTCATAAATCAACATCTAAATTTATAGAATAAATGATAATGGTGGATCTGAAACATCAAGAAAATTTTAGATCACCCTCTGTTTACTAAGACAGAAAAATATATAATATAGTTTTAAAATGTCAATCAAAAATCATTTTTAAGGGGCGCTTGGAGGCTCAGTGTTTGAGCATCTGCCTTTGGCTCAGGTCATGATCCAGGGGTCCTGGGATCCAGTCCCACATCAGGCTCCCCACAGGAAACCTGCTTCTCCCTCTACCTATGTCTCTGCCTCTCTCTGTCACTCATGAATAAATAAAATCTTTTTAAAAATCATTTTTAAAAAACATCAGTACTTAGAGTTGAAGTACTGATGTTGAAGAAAAACAGGTCATCCACATATGTTATAGGCATCTAAACTGTATAACTGAGCAACTTCTATATACATTTTTTAAAGATTTTATTTATTTATTCATGAGAGAGGGAGAGGCAGAGACACAGGCCGAGGGAGAAGCAGGCTCCATGCAGGGAGCCCGATGCGGGACTCAATCCCTGGACCCCAGGATCACACCCTGGGCTAAAGGCAGGCGCTCAACTGCTGAGCCACCAGGCATCCTGCAACTTCTATATTCTAATAATGTGTTCTTCATTTATAGAAATCAAGGTGATTTTTGTATTTGATATGTGGGTCTATGTACGAGTCTAATTACCTTACACATATCATACTTTATGTTAAAATCCTATGAAATAAGAGATAAGCATAAACACACCTTAAATGACCTAACCAAGAGCTCTCAATTGGCGAGAGAGGGGGTGCTGGGAAGAGTAAATACTGGGAAGGGAGTGACATGTATTCTGACCCGAGAGATTAAAAAACGGTAGGTAGAATTAAGAGAAAGTCACTGAGAAGCTATATTTATTATCCTAAATTGGAAAAGGATGAAAAATATCCATTAAAGAGAACTTGCTCCCATAATGAAGTATTATTTCCTATGAAGAACTGGTGATACCTTTAAACCCACCATCAGCGGGGGATATGGTTTTTCATTCTTTACCTGGTATTCTCTTGAAGACATTTCTACTTCCCTACTCTGTCCGGCCCTGAGCACCAGCTAAGCAGGAGGGCAAAACAAGTGGCCACTTCTGTTGTCTTCCCTTTTTTCTTTCTTCTTCCTTCCCTCCACTCCTCTCCCTCTTTCTATCTCCCCCTTCCCCTTCTCCTTCCTTCCCTCTCTCTTAAGCACAGTTTTCAGGGACTCTGGGCCACCCACTACCAAACACAGGACTGGCACAGCCTCAAAGACTAGTTAGAGCCATGTTCACTGTATTATGCATTAGTCTCTATAGTTATACAAAGAATAATAATATGCTCATATTCATATAAACCTTGTATGCTCAAGATAAATAAGATCTTAGCAGGAATAGCTTCCCAAATCTGTGATATCACAAGTTATATCTGCATTTTCCTTGTTACTAGTAGTTTGCAAAGTTCTTTCCATCATTTCAATGAGTATTTGTGTTAATTTTAGAATTTGTGTTAGAATTCTCATTGGGGGCAACCTGGGTGGCTCAATGGTTTAGAGATGCCTTCAGCCCAGGGCATGATCCTGGAGACCCAGGATCGAGTCCCACATCGAGTCCCACATCAGGCTCCCTGCATGGAGCCTGCTTCTCCGTCTGCCTAAGTCTCTGCCTCTCTCTCTCTGTCTCTCATGAATAAATAAATAAAATCTTAAAAAAAAAAAAAGAATTATCTTTGGAATTCTTTTATGCTGACCAAAACCAGGGTTCCAGAGTTAGACATATCCATGTCTGATCCAGATCTGCTCTATTTTAGCTGTGTAGATGTTAGAAAATTATTTAGTATCTTATTTCTTAACCAGTTTTCTCATCTGGTTTTAGCTCACACAGTTGTACTAAGAAGTAAATAAGATAATCAAAAGACAACATCATGCCTATCACCTAGGATATATAGGTCTCATGGTAGTTAGCTTTTTTCCCATTTCCTTTTTTTTTTTTTCTTTTTTTCCGGCTAGACTCTCCTAAATTGATATTCATTCTGATATTCTTGTGGGATTTTCAGCAGTGTCTCCTCAGTGAAAAATAAACTGTCTTCCACAGTTAGGATGCTTGGTAAGGTAAGATGGAAGGTTGGCTTCAAAGAAAGTTGTGTAAAAATCCCCATAGTGGAAAAACAAGACCACGGAAGCAGCTGCTAATTAGCAAGCAAGCAGTGCAATGATGTATTATGGGTGTCAAAAACAAAGTAGCAAAGTCAGGACTATTTTTGCTGTGAAGATAGCCAGCCTTCACGAAGGGCCATGTTTCCCAGTAATTTAATCTGAAAGATATAAATCATGACTGAGAAGCTCCCTGCATCAGTAATGGAGAGAAATGCCTATATTCGAGCAAGTTTTCCGTGATAAAAGACAGGTTTCCATACATATGAGATCAGGAAAAACAATTATCAATCAAAGATAACCCCCTTGATACCTGTTTGAAGTGAAATTGGGGGTCAGCAAAGGCCAAAAAGGAGAAAGAACTGAATTGTCTCTGCAATTTTAAGGAGCTCTTCACTAGATATTCTATTTTACAAAGTTTCAGCTGTATGTAATTTTGAAACATTAATGATTTAATGCCTGCCAGACAAAGAAAGAGAAAAGATGTCAAAAATCAAAGACAGATATAACTGTATCATGAGCATAAAAATGGAGGCTGACATCATAATGATGAAAAATCAGTCCAGGGCAAAAGTATGCAAACTAAAATAATGGCCAAATGCGGAATCACACAGTGCCTTGGAAGACTACAACTGGCAATTGATGAAAACAGGAGTGTATTTGCCATCTGAAAGCCAGAAAATGAGGAGTTCAAGGAACACAAAGTCAGAAGCCCCAGAATGGCCCTTTGCTATGCAAATGATATGCAATACAGTTCCAAGTTTACTTTCTAAATCAGGATGATCTGTCACTTCTGTGTTGCAGACAGTAGAGCTGTGGAAGCTTAACCATATTACCCAACCGATGACCATCTGGGTCTAGTTGAGCATAAAGTAAATTTTGACCCTATCTTGCCTTTTTTTTACAATATCATTCAAGACCAGAGAATCTTGAGAACCTATGAAGTCTCAAAATGCATTCAATGACTAGTTGCTGAGTATCTGTTGTTATGCCTCAACAACTGAGTTAAGTTTTATGGTGAAATGAAAGGCTAAAATATAAGCAACTACTAGATTGTAAGAGTCTTACTAAAGAGTCAGTAAGGCTCTCTTTCTTGAGAGCCCAAATCAGATTTTACTAAATCTCTCTAATTACCAGAGTCTATCTCCTGCTAGAATCTCAAAAGACATTAAATGGGAAATGAAGAAAAGTAAGGAAGGAAGAAAAGGCAAAAAGGAAAGGAATAGAAAATGGAAAAAGGGGGAAAGAATATGAGGCATCCCTACTCTCAATTCTAAAATCTAGATGGGGATTCCAAAATATACATATGTCAGTCAAAGCAGGAATGCTAAATTAGTCAGTGCAATGTTCACTAGCTGCTATAACAAACAACACCCAAATGTCAGTGGCTTCATGTATTTTTCATGCATGCTATAGTCTCCTCAGTGGCTCTCTTCCAAGTGCTGACTCAGAGATCTGAGCTGCTTCCATGTTTTAACAATGCCATGTAAAACCACTGTAACTTTTGGAAGTTAAAACTCCCATGTTTTAACTATGCCATCTGGAAAATATGTTATTCTAGGTCACCAAAGAAGAGTGCTATTTTATGGTCAACCCTGGGCGTGGCATACATTGATTTCACCTACATACAATTGGCCAGAACACAGTCCTATGCTCCCAACAAAGCCATCAGGGAAGCTAAAAAGTATAGTCTCTGAATGCTTCCAAAAATAAGAAACAGAGAGTTTCTAGTAGTCTCTGCAATAGACATTACAAAGCAGTAGAGGATCCAAATGAGCAGACAGGGAAAGATGCATGAAAAATATGAATCTAAGCAAGAGGAAGAAAGTCACTTCAGACAAAGGGAACCATATGATCAAAAGCCTACAGGTCGTTTGTGCAGAGGACACAGGATTAGAGACAAAAGATTGGCTGGTCTAGCTGAAGCAGAGTTTTCTGGTAACTGAAAAGAGTAAGACACACCCAGATAAGTAAATTAGAATGATTGGAGAAGATATTTAATGCCAAGGAGCTTTGACTTTTCCCTTCAGACTATGAATATTTGTTAATAGCTCCTGACCATAAGCAGTGAAGAGTGTGAAGGGTATGCATGGTCAACTGAAAAGAAGAAACTACTGGCAACAAGACAATCAGTAGCCCAGTTTTATAAAAATTGGTATTAAAAACAAGACAACAGGCTCAATATGGAGCCAAACCCTACATCACAAACCAAGACTGAACTTACACTTTGGCTCTCCCAGAAATGGAATCTTAAACCAGTCAATCAGAAATCACCTGACCACCACAAATTAGGTCATCTGCTTGACAGACCTCTGTGTCCCCTAATGGAAATTAACTTTGAAATAACCAATCCACTTTCTTGCCTCATATAACTTCCTCGTTCCTGCTTCTGTCTGCCTATAGTATTCCCTCACCTAGGAACTCCTTTTCTTTCTACTATACTGGATGTTGCCTGATTTGATATTTGTTCAAGTAAATTCAATATATTTAATATGTTTCAATCCAACTCTGGGTACTAGTCTTGGTTCTAATACTTAACCATCTGTGTGAATTTAGACAAGTCCATTAAATCTTGTGTCTCAGTTTATTCATCTATAAAATGAGGAAAATATTGCTTATTGTGTAGTAAAGTGGTGTGGATCATTTTCCAAAAATATGTGACAGAAGAGTAAAGCCACATGAAAACATGTGCCAGTTATGGCAGGGTAGCAATCAATCAAAAATGGACTATCAGGATGCCTGGGTGTCTCAGTGACTGAGCATCTGCCATTGACTCAGGGCATGATCCCAGGTTCCTGGGATAGAGTCCCACCTTGGGCTTCCCACAAGGAGCCTGCTTCTCCCTCTGCCTGTGTCTCTGCTTCTTTCTCTGTCTCTCTCACGAATAAATAAAAGCTTTAAAAAAAAATGGGGTATCAAAAATGGTACCATGGAAATGGAAACCACAGGCAGGGCACAAAGGATAAATTAACAAGATTTGGAAACACAAAGACACGATAGATATAGAGTAGAAAGGAATCAAAAATAGCTTACATTTGGAATCTAGGTAACTAAGAGAATAACGATATTGATGAAAAAAGTAGTTGGGTGGGGTCTCATTTATGAGGAAGACAAAGTTAAGTTTTGGGCAAATCAATCTGAATGGAAGACAAAAAAACCAGGTGACTTTCAGAGAGCAAGATAAAGTTCAGAAGTGACTGTCACTTAAAACCAATTTAGGGGGGGCAGCCCCAGTGGCGCAGCGGTTTAGCGCCGCCTGCAGACCAGAGCGTGATCCTGGAGACCCTGGATCGAGTCCCACGTCGGGCTCTCTGTATGATGCCTGCTTCTTCCTCTGCCTGTGTCTCTGCCTCTCCCTCTCTCTGTCTCTATGAATAAATAAATAAAATCTTAAAAAAAAAAAAAAAACACAATTTAGGGGATCCCTGGGTGGCGCAGCGGTTTGGCGCCTGCCTTTGACCCAGGGCGCGATCCTGGAGACCCGGGATCGAATCCCATGTCGGGCTCCCAGTGCATGGAGCCTGCTTCTCCCTCTGCCTGTGTCTCTGCCTCTCTCTCTCTCTCTCTCTCTCTCTCTCTGTGTGTGACTATCATAAATAAATAAAAATTAAAAAAAAATTTAGGATCAATTCACACAGAAAGAGTTAATACATAAGTGAAGTAAACCCTGCAATCCCTTTCAGAATTTTGGATTACTCTAATCTAGACTTAAGTTAATCCTAGATAATATTTTTAGTATGTGGATGTTTTTATCCCCTTCTTTACTAAATGCACACAAGAATTAAAAATCTAAGTGAATACCAGCATTCAAAGAAAAAACTGTTTACAATTGAAAGGAACAGCAACGGTCCAAATCTTCTTGAGAAGCAGAAAACCAAACTAGTCCTCAGGCCTTTCCTCCAGCAAAACATTTTTGTTTGCATAATTAGCTCAACTGTGCATAACTCCATTGGTGTTCCAATCCTTGGAGCTTTGTAAAACCCCCAGGAGACTCTTTCAGATTTCTTATTTTCCATCACCTCCAAATGTCTCCCACCTTTTGGGATATTTTCCAGTTTGAGTGTGTCCAGGCCTGCAATTTTAGCACTTGCCCTGACTGCCTGCTTTATTCCTTGATTCTTGACATGCCCGAGGGCTAGGAGGGGTGAAGCAAGGTGTGGGTACTGAGGAAGCTTCCCTGTGCATGGTGGGTCTCCAAGACAAAAGCAGTAAGGGTCCTCAGGGTAGGGGGACAAATGTCTACTATGGAGTCATAGAAATAGAGCTGGGTGGTCTGAAGTGCAGGGTGGAAAATAAAACTAAATGAAACAGACAGGAAATCAAGACAAGGTAAATGAAATGTAAAAAAAAAAGGAAATTTCGCACAATTCTGTAAACTCTTGTTAAGCATCCAAATCCCCAAACACTCAACAAAACAAAACTTTTTCACAGCTATTTGTGCCTCAGGCTTATTTCCTAATTCAACACTATAATGGAATCAAGTTAGTGAAAGTCTACAACAGAAAGCACAATGCAAATTGATCTCTCCCACTGTAGGTAATTTATCTCCTAAGATACTTGCAAAAATTCTCTTTTCACTGACTCCAAATAACGCATCTATGGGTGTTTAGTATCAAAATGTGAAACAATATGATGTTCACATAGGTATGAGAAGGTATGACTATCAACTATTAATTACAGAAGAGTGAAACTAGCTCAGCTGATCTGTATAAAGTACTTAACATAGTATCTGGGACAATATAGACACTTCTTGTAAGCATAATATGGAAAAAAGACAGCTTGCCCTAGAAAAGTATATATTCAAATGACAGACTCACTCAGCCTTCCTTTCAGCTTCCTCTGTGTGAAGTATTTGGTAGATACATGTGCCCTGGCATATATCCAAGAAGGAGCCATCCCAGGCTGCATTGTAGAGTATCCAAGATTTAGTACTAGGGCAGGGAATACTAGGTCATTGTGGTCTGGAGCAGACAAAATCAGAGTAGCTGCATCTAAGTCATGTCTAGTTAGGTAAGGCTGCATCAAAGCCAAAGCCAAAGCAATCGACCAAAGAGACCTGTACCAAGTCCAAAAGAAGGGACATTGCTGAAAATGGCTGTTGAAGCCAAAGCTGAGCACCAGCTGAAACTGCAGCATAACCAGGAAAGGTTGGAAACAAAGTGAAGAGGGCCCTGAGCAGTGGCTGAAGACATGACTGTTACTTCCTCCACTTGCCTTTATGTTTCAGAGGGCATAAAGTCATAGGATCCACGAGACATATTAGGAACATTTGTCTGCAGCTCCAAGGTCAACCTGTCTTAATTCCCCTATTACTTTACCAACTAGAATCCTTCAAAACTCATATAATCTAGAATACTGTTCTTTCAATAAAATATCTACAAAGCTTTATAGCTCTGTGGCCAAGGCTCTGTGGGCCAAGAGGAAAAATCAGAGACAATATATAAATACTAATATGAGAAGAGATCAAATGAATTTCCATAAAGCTTTAAATTGATAAAATTCAAAATACAGCATAACCATTTAGTATTTTTTTTATAATACAGGTCTACAAATAAAGTTAATGGAATTCTTTGGGAGGGAGATGACATTTTCCTTAATTGAGGTTCAAAGTAAGTTCCCTATGTTAAAATGATTAAGGAAGACAATTTAGGTGATACTAACAAACTTTATTTTATACTTTATGAAATGAATAGTCTCCATTCAGAGAACTGCAAAATGAGGTAGAAGGTACAAAGTTTTTAAGGATAAAAAGTAAAAGCAAGAAAGAGAAAAACAGAAGAAATCCAATTGGCTGGGACATACAGTCAACCTTGTTTGGAGTGAAAAGGAACAAGGAGATAAAGATAGATCCCGGGTTGGCTTGACCTTTGAGGATTGGCTGACTGGATATGCTGTGTTTTGGTAGTTTACAGGGATGTGAAAGTTAAAGTTTCTGTTTGCTGATTTGGCACTCTAGGTAAGCGTGGCTCTATTTTGGAACTAGAAAATTATTTCAACACCTATAACCAAATCAATTACAATGTTCATTTGTAAAAGCCATTCTTAGGTAGTGCCTGGATTTGGCTCATGGGCTATATTTGGTCAACTCTTGACTTAAACTACTCTGCTTGGGACGCCTGGGTGGCTCAGCAGTTGAGTGCCTGTCTTTGGCCAAGTGTGTGATCCTGGAGTCCTGGGATCGAGTCCCACATCGGGCTCTCTGCATGGAGCCTGCCTCTTTCTCTGCCTCTCTCATAAATAAATAAATAAAACTTTTTAAAAAATAAAAAATAAACTACTCTGCTTATTTTGTAAATAAGTGATCTAAACTCTACAGATGGTAGGTATTGCTCAAAGTCATAGAACCTACAGAAGCAAGACAAGCATCTAATCCTACCTGATCAGTTATATGCCCTGACTCCAGGACCATTCTGTAAACATTAAAGTTTCAGATCTACTGTGATGGTAAATTTGGCATGGCAACTTGGCTGTCATGGTGCCCAGAATATGTGGTCAAATGTTATTCTAGATATTTCTTGGAGGGTGTTTTTTTTCTTTTTTAAGATTTTATTTATTTATTCATGAGAGACACAGAGAGAGAGGGAGGCAGAGACACAGGCAGAGGGAGAAGCAGGCTCCATGCAGGGAGCCTGACATGGGACTCGATCCCAGGACTCTGAATTCATCTGCCCTGAGCCAAAGGCAGATGCTCAACCACTGAGCCACCCAGGTGTCCCATCTAAGGGTGTTTTAATATTTCAAATCAGCAGACTTTGTGTAAAGCAAATAGCCCTCCTTAATGTGCATGGGCCTCATCTAATTCACTGAAGGCATGACTAGAACAAAGGCTGATTTCCACCAAAAAAGGAATTTTGCCAGCAGATGGCCTTCAGTATTGCCACCTTTTTTTCTGATACTAACATCAGCTCTTCCAACCTGCTGGCCTAGCCAAAATTTTCAACTTTGCCAGCCTCTCTCTCTTTCTGTGTGTGTGTGTGTGTGTGTGTGTGTGTGTGTGTGTGTGTGTGTGTATCCTATTAGTTCTCTTTCTCTGGAGAACCCTGAGCAATACACTGACCAAATTATTCACTATGAAAAGATAACCCAAACTACTCCTACCCTCCCACACACAAACACACACAGATTTTGTGACAAAAACTACATGCAACTAAACATATTATAATCCATAATATTTACTATTTTTCATTCATATTTATTAATTGCCTACCAGATAGGATGTTAGAGATACAATAGTGTATAAACCAGACCCAGCCCTGTACTTCCACGGCTTGTTTTCTAATGGGGAAAAAAAGCAAAAAGAAAAATAAGCATCAAATAGACCTGTAATAAATAAAAACTGCCCCAAAAATGCTACATAGAAAACAAAAAGGAGATTGGCAGAGAATGATAGGAGGACCAGGAAAAGCCTCTCAGAAGTTCAAGACTTAAGAGTGAGGAGTTAATTGAAATTCCAGGAGGGGATAAAATTGAAGCTAAGAAATGGAATGGACAAAATATACAAGAGAAGAATGTTTGGACTCTTCATAGACCTGGAAGGTCAATGAATGTCAGAAAAACAGTACAAGATAAAATCCTAAGCAGAGAATCAGAATTTGAAGGTGGTGGGGTGGGCAAATATTGTGTTCCATCCCCCAACACGTCTTTTTGTCTCTGCTCACCAATGTACTAAAAATGGATTAGAAGAGTAATTTCCCATCAAATTGACCCAAAGTGGACAGATTCATGAAGAAAATCATTCCTCACATTCTATACCAACTGCAGGCAGGGCCTTCCCAATCTGTGCTCAAGCCTCCCAATATATCTATCTACACAATAAATCAGTTGAGATGAATATTCATCAAAATGTCAGCTAGACTTCAACAAGAGGGATCAAGCTCAGAGTAAATCATAGTAGGTTTGGGGGGAATTGTTACGAAGTCAACTTTTTGTATTCAGCACTTAATTCAGTGCCTGGCATAGAGCAAATGACCAACAAATATTATAGAATATTATTAAGGTTTAAGAAATATAAGTGTCATTAAGAATGTGATATTTTGATTATAATAAGAAATGTTATTTTGGTCTTCATACCCTTTTCTGGCATACAGAACCCCTAAAATCTTTGGAATTTCCTAAGTGATGAGAGTGACAAAGGTGTTTTTGTTATGTTAATGAGGTGACTTTTGGATCTTCTCTTAAGGATGGGGGCTGGTTGCCAGAAGCACTAACCATGAGATTAAAAATTAGAATTTTCAATCTTGGCCCCTGACTTCCAGGGAGCAGTGAGGGCTAGAGGTTGAACAATTACCAAAAACCAATGATTAATCAACTGTGCCCATGTAATGAAGCCTCCATAAAAGCCAAAGGAGAGAATCCTAAAAGCTTCCAGGATGATAAACCTGGGGAGATTCAGAGCGTGTGGAAGCTCCACACCTTTGCCCCATATATTACCCTATATATCTTTTCCATCTGGCTGTTACCAAGTTATATCCTTTGCAGTAAACAGGTAATCTAATGAATCGAATGTTTTCCTGAATCCTGTGAGCCACTCTAGCAAATTAATCGAACTCAGGGAGGGAGTCATGGGAATCTCTTATTTATAGCCATTCAGTAATGAATAAAATCTTTAAAAAAAAAAAAAAAAAAGCCATTCAGTAAGAAACAGGTGACAACCTGAATTTATGGTTTGCATCTGAAGTGGGGGCAATCTTATCAAACGGAGCTCTTAAGCTATGGAATCTGATGCTATCTCAGAGTCAGAATTTAGGTGAATTGTAGGACACCCAGCTGGTGTTTAAGCACTGCTTAGATGTGTAAGGGAAAAAGCCCCACGCATCAGAATTGTTGATCAAAACTATAAAGGTCTTGTTAAATAAATAAGCAAACAGATAAAAAGACTCAGGTTTTTTTGTGTATATATCCTAGTTTATATCCTAGTCACTAACTGGTCTATCCTGTTCCAAGAATTACCTAAGCCACACATTTGCAAGCCATATTTCAGATGCTGAGATCCTACCTCAAAAATATTTCACTGGCTGAAAGTAGCCTGTTCTCCAGATTTTGAAGGTTCTTTCCTGTGCTCCTTACTTCTGTTTATAAATTTCAATAGTATTTATTGGAAAAAATCAAAGCCAATCATACAGAGCTTGGGAACGTTCTTACATGCTGTAAGATATGTTTGATGCTATTTAGCTCTTCTTCATTGGCCAGCCACTTTCCCTCTCTGCAAAGATCATAACATTAGTGGTACTTAACACAAAGACTAGGTCTCCAAATGGCCACAGATGGCCAGAGGGCTATGAAAATTAGATGATTCTCATGCAAAACCTTTGGCTTTATTTATTTGGGGAACTCCTTTATTGTGTGCTTGGGAAGTGGGAAAAAAAGGTGGCAATACTGAACTGTCTTTATAATTCCATCTGTAGAGACCAAGCCAAAGATGCCTAGAATGAATAAACAAAATGAGTTTTCTAAAATAAATCTTTCTTAGATAGTATTTTAGAAGTTCCAAATCTAACATTTGGAACATTTATGGGAAACAATAACCCCTTCTATCAAGTTGCATCTCAGTTTTATAGAACATACAGCCTGGGGAGGAGATAGTGGCAGGGGGCACATTTAAGAATAGTAACATCTAATATTCACGTAGAAGTTGATTGCATTTTTGTAATATAATCACTCCTTATGTCTCTTTAAACCTCCTTGCATCTTGCCTTGAATAAATATAGCTTTATGTGGAAATCAAGGAAGAGGTGGAATTTTTGATCTGGGTTAATGCCATGTGGAACAGGATTAGCATATATAAGAAAGTGATACAAACCATAAACACACCATCTATAGGAAGCAGCATGCTTGTTAGGCCTCTCTTATCTAGATCATAGGAACAGAAAAAATCCCAATGGATGTCTGGGTTACATAGAGAGATTCATTTGGCAACCACCAGGACCACTGCCACCAGCAGCCAGACCAGAAAATTTAGGACTATACTACTTCCTTCCTTGGAGGGAGGGGGCATCGTTAAAAGCTCCTTGGAAGAGATAAGCTTTGAGGCTCTAGAATTCTATTTCCCACTTTGTGTCCATACTCAGAACCAAGAACTTTTGTTGATTGATCTAAAGTCTCTTTATAATAATTGCTAAAAATTGCCCCTAACCCAAAGAGCTTAAGTCATTTTCCAAAGCAATGCAGCCTGGTATTTTCCAAGCTGAGACTAGAAAGCAGGTGTCCTGCTTTCCACACCAATGCATGTCCTACCAGCACATACTGCCTGGCTTTAAATAAAGGAACCAAAAGAAGAGGGCCTGATTTGAAGACTTAGGGGCACACGGGAAGCAAGACCACTTGGCAAAGACAGGGAAGGGGATTACAGTAAACCAGAACTGGGGTCCTGATTCAGAAGGCATTGCGAGGCTGCCATAATCCCCTGATGAAGTGAACAAGATCTGTCAGCGGCTACCTCTCATGAGCCAACTGAAGAAAAGTCACCCTGAAAATGAGTGGGCTGAGGAGAAGGAAACTGAAAATGAAGAAATCTGTGAATGAGGACAAAAAGAGAATGGAAGGATCCTGGCTACCCAGTGACAAACCACAAGAATTGTCACATGCTTTCTTGTTTGAACCCAACTCAACAAAGTTAGCATTGCTTGTGAAGATGTATAGTTCTCATACGAACTCAGAAAAAAAGTGGCTAATAGCAACACTGAGTGCCGTGTCCAATATTTGCAACAAAGTGGATCAAGAGATAATCCATCTAATTATCTTGAAATGTTTGAGGAATCAGAGAAAATTTTCTATCAAAAGAAATTTCACTTTCACTATATTCATCTAAGTATCATTTTCTAAAATCAAGAAATCAATAAACACTTTGAAATCTGTATTAGATTCTTTCTATATTAGAAAGAACAAAGATCTAAAAAAAAAAAAAGAAAAGAAAAAAGAAAGAACGAACAAAGATCTAATAAGGGCCGAGAATAGATGACTGTTTCTGGAATGTTTAGGACTTTGAGAAAAAAGTCCCAGGTTTTCAGATTCTACTGTATGTTTTCTGTAGGAATGAGGCTAGCTCATGCTTCATTGGCAGAAGAAGGGCTGTAATTAACTCTGTGGAAATTATCTCCAGGATTTGCCTTAGCTCAAAGGGCTATGGCAAAATCCCAGGCTGTGAGGCTTTTGCGCCGTTCATGTCCCACAGCTCTGAAGTCTGGGAAATCTAAGATCAAGATATGGGTAAAGTTGGTTCTTGGTGAAACACCTCTTTGTTGCTTGAAGACAGCTGCCAACTCCCTACATGCTCAAATGTCATCTTTTAGTGTGTTTGTGTGGATGGACCAGGCACTCATATCTTTTCCTCTTCACCTAAGGGCACTTACATCATGAGGACACCACCCTCATGACCAAATCTAGACCTGATTACCTCCCAAAGCCCACCTCCAAATCCCATTAAATTGGAGCCCCAATCTTTCAACATATACATATCAGGGAGGCCCAAACATTCAGTCTATAATAAGATCCAATCTAAGGCATTCAACAAATAAATATTAAGTGCTTCTGACACACAAAATCTTCATATATCCCCATAAGTCATTGCTATGCCTTCCTCTGAATATTTGGGCTTTAGCAGATTTAGTAACCTTATTTTTTTTTCTCTCACAATCTGGAAACCCTGTTTTAAACAAGACCAAAAAATTCAAATCAAGTGTTCCTGAGAATATTAATTTTAAAAACATTTTTTGATTTGTGATCTAATCTAAATTTTGTAAACGTAAGACCACACACTTTGGGACATTATTTAGATATTCACTTAACATTTATGAATTAGAAAAAGCCACCACTGAATTTGGATGTTTGACTTTTTTCCCCCCCTTTTATCTTTTTTAAAAGGTTAAATCATGGAATTTTATTCTCTTCTATTCCCTTTAGGGAGAACGATCTGCCAATGCTTTTCTGAAAGATGCTAACAATACAAAGAAATATTGAAAACAATTAGAGAAAAATGGTACTTTGAACTTAGTAGAAAGTGCACATCAATTTTTGTAGAAAATCTCAGAAATGGTATTAAAAATTCCAGCCATTTCATTTTTCAGAGAACAGAGCAGCATGTATTTATTGAGTACACTTTGTAGGGGGCATATAAAGCATACAAAAGGCTTCTTTTGTTTATGATCTGGATTTTCAGTGTTCAGAAGGTTTTCTTCGAATATCATCATCACAGTTTGTCCAAACCTCTTATACAAAGCAACAGGGTGTCTACTTAAGCCTCTCCTGAACAGAATCATGAGGCCAAGGTCATGTTGCTTTTCCCTTAAGAATTAGAGCCCTGCAGATCCTGTTCTATCTGTTCTTTCCCCAGCCCCCTGTTCTTTCAGCAGGGCAGATGCCTCCCTGAAGGAAACCAGATGCTAGGACTGTTGGGGACTCTCGAGTGGCATAAGCTAAGCTGTAGGAGTTAGGAAGAAGAAGCGTTACATGGCCTAAGCCACCCCTAGTGATGTCTTTAATGTCAAGAAGCATGCTCACTGTGCAACACAGAAAACCATCCAGGCTGGAGGAGGGAGTTCCACAGACAGGAAATATTGCTGAATATTTAAAAGCACACTGTTCTGTGGACAGAGAGCTGATTTTTCTCATTGTTCCACCTTTCCTGTTACTGGCAACATGCTTTTGATAGAATGTTGTGCCTGGAGGGGTTCTAAAGTCCCTACTGAGATAGGGGTTCTGCAATAAGCCCATGGAAGTTTTTTTGGTGTTTTTTTCTGCTTTTTTTCCCCCAATTCCCCCCAGACCCTAAATCATATGTGCGAATTTCTCAGTCTGGTTCAAAGCTCAGGAAATGTCATATTCTTGCATCACGGATTTTTGTTTCAAAAAAATTCCTTATTTACCAGTGCTATTTTACCCAATTTAGAAAAAAAAAAACTTAGATGTCAAGTCATTAGCCACTGGGAGTCTGCATATTTCTTTTTTTCAGATTAAAATGAAACATTAATTTCTTGGCACCATGGTTTTGTGAAGACGCCAGTATGGGACCTGAGTTTTCAGACTGACCTAGCCCTGGATAGCTGTGGAATATTAGAACGAGGTCCTCTCTGTGTCTCATTTTTCCCTTTACAAAGAATGAGAAATAATATCTTCCCTCCTACCCCATTTCACAGTATGCCAAAAGCTAATAAATACCACAGGGTTTTCAATTTACAAGAAAAAAAGCAAGATAGCGGAATGGTTAAAGGAGCCACTTCTCCCAACATAACCATAAGCCTCATGCTGGGGTGGCAAACTAGGGTCATAGACAGAAGCAAATGTGAGGCAGGATCACGTACTGTGCCTGGAATACAGTGCTAACCAAGTACATTAGTCATCCGGGTGTTCCACAAATACTCAATTTCTCTTTCCAGTCATGTTGTAAGATTGTATTCCCTGTGTTTCAAGATTTGTACCTGGGCTTTGTATGATTAGGCATATGGTGTAAGGTGTAAGGTGACAGGCATGAAGACAATTGTATTTGAAAGAGGAGTTTATTACTCACAATTTCCAAGAAAGGGGGGCCATGCCACATTGTGCAGGGCCACATCATCAGCCAGAAGGCAGGAGTGAGGGAAGCATGGGCAGACCATTACTACAGAAGGGCAAACTTGTTAGGTAGGGATGTCCCCTTTTGGTTAGGAAGCAAGACACAGATGTTGGTGTTCGTGACTGAATAATTTGTTTTTTATATGCTCCCTTGAAAGCCAAACCACAGGAAAGATATAAACAACTTTGGCCATTAATTTGGCCTTGTTACTAATGAATGCCAAATCATCCATTACAAAGTCTATAAAAATTTACTAGAACACCTCACCCCTGTGGGGATGTGCTATCCATGCAACAAATTGGGCCTAAACCATGGCTAAGTGGCATATGTCACTTCTAGGCAGAGGGCCAACGCAAGAATCACTACATTCCCTTCCCTTCCCTTCCCCAGAGCCACAAAGGTATGTGTTGAAATGGTGCCCCCATCTACCTGCATTCTTGAGTGACTATATGGAACAGAGTCCTCACTGACCAATAGCAGACATGTTGTATGAATGAGCAACAGCTTTGGAACTAAGGCATCAAGATATCAGGTTGTTTATTCTATAGCAAAACCTTGCCTATCCTGACTAGTTTGAGTTTGACCAGAGGTTGGGTGTTCAAATACTTTGAAATTAAAAATTCAATCCCCTCTCCATTCCTCATTCCCTGCCTTGCCATGGGACACTTCTCACTTTGCTGTGGAATATCCCTGAAATATTCAAGATGGGCCCTCTCCATAGACATAAGCAGAGAAGAGGATCTGAGTTTATTACGCCTCTCTTTTATAGTCCCTCCTGGTTGTAACACAAGCCAGGTATATCTAAGTTGATGTGATGGGAGAGACTGACAATGGAGGGTAAGCTACGTAAAGTACTCTAATGGTAAAACTAGTTCAGAGTTCATGGGGACAACAATGAAGCTTCTAACCTGGCTTCTTGGGATCTTAACCTTTTTCTGGGTTATTCAATTTGCCATATACTCTTCCTGAAATCCATTCTATTCCCAAAGCAGGTGATTTCTTCTTCTTTTTTTTTTTTTTTCATTCATTTATTCATGAGAGACACACAGAGAGAGGCAGAGACACAGGCAGAGGGAGAAGCAGGCTCCCTGCAGGGAGCCCTATGTGGGACTTGATCCCCGGACTCCAGGATAACACCCTGGGCCGAAGGCAGACACTCAGCCGCTGAGCCACCCAGGTGTCCCAAAAGCAGATGATCTCATTTCAGATTTTTATCCTCCCTCTTTTGGTGCTCATTTCCTCAAACTGAAGAAATTCAGGATAGAGTCATACTGGGCTATGAAGGGGATAGGTGGAGTTTCAGGGGGTGGTAAGTGATGGCCACAACTGTATCAATGATCTAGGGGAAGCAATTGTTGCTCCTGGTCTTGCCTGGCTGTCCAGGATAGACAGAATCTGTGAGTCAGGACTCCAGTCTTCTTCAGCTATGTGCCCACCTATTTATCTGTCTCACTTGGTGGGACAGTGCCTAAGCATATCTTCCACAGGAAACATTTACTCTCAGGGACCATCAAAATAAACTCTTAATGAAGAAGAACATCTTTCTCCTACCTTCTAGCTTGTGTTGCAGTTCATTCTTCTCTGGATTCAAAGAGTTACCTTATTATGCACAATAGAGTTTGGCTGCCTCCTGCTTTCAGAAACTATAAAAGGAGGAGGACTCTCTCAGGTTGCCATCTGAGTGAAGATTCAGTTTAACCCTTAGCCAAGGCCCTTTTTCTCCTCAATTTGTATGTAGGGGAAGGGGAAGTAGTAGCCTGTTATTCCACCTTCATGTGCTTTAGATTTTCAGAAAAGTAGCACCTTCATACCTACTGTATTCAAATACCCCCAACCCACCTTTCAGATGTCAGCTTCAAACATTATCATCACCATCTAACCATTTACAACCACCAGGATCAAAATCCTATCCTCAGGAGGCTCTATCTACCAATGGGAGTTTGCTTATATGGTCTTACACTTTAAATCATGTAAGTTAAATAGTTTTATTTCTCTCTCCAAAAGATATTATCCTTTCTTCCCCTTTCTTTTGTGGATGTACTCCAGACTTTTCTTTTCTCCCACCCGCAGAATATTCTGAGTATCACCATAAACAGGGAGCCACTTGCATAGTTTTGCAAAATCCATGTGTGCATGTCAAGGTCTCACTCACATTGGCTTTTACCATATATCAGTTATTGCTTGCCAAAATAATGCCGTGTAACAAACAATCTCAGACCTTCAGTGTCCATATAACAATGAGATTTCTTTGTTGATGTGTCTCGGTGCTTAGCTAAGAGGTTCTACTCATTCTGGCTGGTCTGGGGGTTGGCTGGCTGCCAGATGATCTAGAATGACCTCAGTTGGAATAAGTGAAGTAACTGGGCTCTATTCCGTGTGTCTCTCATCAGCCAAGATGCTACTCTGGAGGTGTTCTCATAGTGTATGTCAGATGCTCAGAAGGCAAATTCATTCAATAGACCAAGGGTCTTTCCAGGCTCTATTTGTATCACTTGCTAATATATTTGACCATTGGTCAAAGCAAATCACATGGTATGATGGTTAATTTTAAGTGTCAACTTGACTAGGCCACAAGTGCCCAGATATTTAGCCAAAATTTATTCTTAATATGTCTGTGAGGATATTCTGGATGAGATTCACATTTAAATTGGTAGACTGAAAAAAAATAAAAAAATAAACTGGTAGACTGAAAAGGAGATGACCTTCCCTAATATGAGTGGATCTCACCCAAACAGTTGAAGGCCTGGGTAGAAGAAAAAGGCTGACCCATCCATGAATAAGGGAAACTTCTCCTGCCTTTGAGCTGGGGTATCAGGTTTTTGTTTTTGTTTCTGTTTTCTACTTTCCAAACCCAAAATGAAATTGAACTCTTCCTGGGTCTCAAACCTACTGGTATTCAGATTGGAACTACACTATTAGCTCTCCTGGTTCTTAGGTCTTTGGACTTGGATTGGCACTACACACATCAGGAGCTCTCCTGCAGCTTGCCAACTGCAGACCTTGGAACTTAGTAGCCTCCATAATCACTTAAGTCAATTCCTTATGCCAAACTAATCTGTTTCTCTGAAGAATCTTAACACATATACATGACTAAGCCTAAAGTCAAACTGGGAGAGCTTTATAAAATTACATGGCAAAGGCTATAGATATAAGGAAAATTAAAGAATTAGGTTATTTCTGCAGTGCCTGAGTGGTGCAGTTTGTTAAGCATCCCATTCTTGGTTTTGGCTTAGGTCATGATCTCAGGGTCCTGACATGAGCCTGGAGTTGGGGGGTCTGCACTCAGCAGGGAGCCTGCTTAAGACTCTCTCTCTCTCCTCTCTCTCTCTCCTTCTGCCCCTCCCTCCCTCTGCCCTCTTTCTCAGATAAATAAGTCTTAAAAAAAAAAAAAAAAGAATTAAGATCATTTCTGCAATCTACCACAGGTGGCAAGAAGAACCCTTTTTCCTACATCTATTTTCATCTGCCCAGAACTTCCTAAAGAGATTAGTAAATGCCTTGGCTGCTGTAACAAAGGCCAGGAGGAGCAGCCTGGTCAGGAGAAGGGAGCTACTTAGATCTCCTTTTCCATCTCCAGGGATAGCTATGCTGGGCACATGTCAAGTTTTCACCCACCTCATAGGATATCTGAACCTGAGCGAAGCAGTATATAATGAACCATTATTAGAAATTTTAAAGCCTATTTTTAGCTATCTGTAAATGTAACCCTTTTAACTTGCTGCTATTCAACTGCAAACACATTTGTAGGAATCCACTATGTATGGGAGTAAAGCACTGCCTACAAACAACCCATTTTTATCTGATGATGTCTAGATGGATCATACTAATATGAACTAGACCTTTAATGTGCTTGACATAAAAGAATAACTCAGTAAGGTAGATAAAGAAGATATTGACAATCCCATTTTATATATGAGGAGTCAAAGAGGCATTAAATGACTTGCCCAGAGTCTGAAAGCTCCCTTAAAGCAGAACTAAGAAAGAATTGCAGGGTGCTTGGCTCTTTGATAAGGATGATTTCCGAAGCATCATTTGGCCACTCACTGAGTCACTTAGAGATGAACAACTAGAAGCACTCTGTGCTCCCAAAGTTGGCCTCCAATACAGTGAGGTCCAGGACAAGCCTTCTAAAACACTTCCCCAGGCAACAGGTCAACAAATATTCATTGAATACTTTCTCGCTTCTCCCTGTGCTCTGTTCTGGAGATACACCAGTAAGCAAAACCAGACCCAGTGGCTTTCTTCAGGAGTTTAACTTATAAAAAAAATTAAAAAGAGTGAGGAGTAAACCTTAATTCTATGCTCACATGAACAGATTTCCATCATTCATGTATACAGTGAGGGAGAGTCCCCCGCTAGCAGGAAGCCCTGGGCCAAGCAGAGGGCAAGGAGAACTTAACCAGGGAGCAGTGCTTCAGACACAATCTGCAGGAGTTGGAGTTATTATAAGAAGTTATAAAAAGACGGAGGAACAGTGTTCCAGGCAATGTCTAGAATGTGCAAAGGTCTTTATAGCAGGAAGAAGCAAAGAGACTATAGGGGATAGAAGGAAGACAGTTCTAAGTGGAGCAGAGGAGCTTGTGAAAGAAGAGATGAGATAAAACAAGCAGGTACAGATCACATAGGCCTGGAAACCATTTTAAGGAATTTGTGCTTCATCTAAAGAGAAATGTCAAGACACTGAAGGTTTATAGGCCAGGAGCTATCCTCATACCAATAGACTTAAACCAACTGTTCACTTAAAAATGAAGTTTGCTGTTTTCTGGGCAGCTCACTTCAGCCATGGAAAAGCACATGGGCTTTGTCCCTTTGTCCACAAAACTTTTATACTTCCCTAAAATGTCTCCACACCAGACTTACAAACTAGAATTTTTTTCTATGATATTCTTATACTTCTGAAATAGTACAAGAAACAAGTTATGGAATAGGGCAAGGAAGCAGTGCTTCTCAAGTATAGTCTGAATCTCAGCTGTGCTATAGATTGTGATGATGAGCTAATTGCCGATCTTTGTATTTTACCTCCTCTTATGTACAAGGCAGCTCACCTGTACAGCCGGAAATAGTTTCTAGCTCAAGGTAGTGGAAAAAGGAGGACTATGGGGCAGACTGACAATTCATGCAATCAAATTTTTAATTATTATAGACTTTTCCTAGTAATTGAATCTAGTTTTTCACGTGAGCTGTTTCTGTTTAGAATTTTAACTTGTGGGGGTGGAGGGTGGAAGTCTTTCAGAGTCCTATGATTCATTGGTGAAGTAAGAAAATGCCAGTGAATATGAGAAACACAGAAAGACATTAAAATATATTAAAAATCTATTGTCTATCCTGCACTTCAAAGTAATTTTTAAATGGTAATTGCACCTTTGAAGAGTATCTAATTATTATGAAAAAGAACTTTGGATGAATGTAGAGCTCTTCATCTGGCTTCAATTGATACACAGTGATAATATTCAAGACTAATCTCTGAAGCTTTTATTGCTTGACTGAGCATTACTCTGTTTCTAAGTTTAAAAGGATTTTCCAATTTTTTGCTTCTCAGAAACTAAGCAGAGGACCTGTCATGGGTTATGGAGGTAAAAGAGAAGAGGTAAAATATTTAAGTGCTTTGTGGAAAGTGCCATTAAGTCCAGCCTAGGTCAAGATATAGTCTGTGGCAAAACAGAGATTCAAGCCACAAATCTCCAAAAATAAAGTTTCTACTCTCTTTTCATCTGAATCATTCAGTTGATATTTGGTAGTTCCTTTGTGTGGCCGACACCTTGTTAGAAACATCATCATCATCATCATCATCCTCATCCTCAAAGAACAAAATAAACCTAATGCTTGCTGTGTGCTAGGTATTAAATGCTATTGCAGTTAGATGACTAGAAAAATCACTTTTAAAAAAAGACATTTATGACCACTGTCAAGTAAATGTTCAAATGGTCTAACTAGCTTATTAAGCAGAATCATTCATTACAAATCTATTAGATTTGCATATACTCTACTGCTGCCACTCTCACAGATACAATGGCAACACCCTTTGAACTAAGGCCCATAAGTTTGCCTTAATAGGTTACATCAAAATTTTAATGGCCCAGAACTTGGCCACTTACATTTAGTACCTAGACAGATGTTAAGTACTGCTAATGAGAAGATTATCAAATACTGGGTTTCTAATGCTCTTCCTTAAAATTCTATAATTGACACACATGATATTGTTTAATATTTTTTTATCTCTCTCTTTAAAAAGAATTTTGTATTAACTGAGCCAACTACTTTTCTTCTGCAAGGAATTCAGATGCATTTTGGGCATCATTTCCTGTATCTCTTTTCCTCTCCTCACTTCAAGAAAACCATACTGACTTCCTTGATGCTCCTGAATAATGCCAATCTCAAGGCCTAGAACACTGTAAGTCTGGATCCTCAGAGCAGCAGACACCAAAATGGCATTTAGCATGCAAGGGATATATTGGGAGAAATGCCTATAAGGGAAAATTGGGAGGTCTAGAGAAGGCCGGGAGAGCTGCCAAAGCACAGAGCAGGCCTGATCTTGATGAAGAGAAGGAAGGAAGATTGAGTAGGAAAAGTATTAAAAGCTAGTGCAGTTGTAAGACACTTTCTACAAGATCTTAGTGGAATCCTCTAGCTCAGGCTATCCAACAGAGAGGTCCTTCATCTCCCCACAATATGTCTGCCTTTGCATCCCTGCTGTGCTCAGTCACTGACAAATGGTGATGGATTTCAGAGCAGAAATAGTTGTTGGTCAGTTACATCTCTAGCAGGCCATCAGATATATGAGAAGCACATACGTAATGGTCCCCACATCTTGTCTTTCTCTAGATGTTCTCATTACTGGTCCCTGTACTTCCTCCAGTTTCAGCTCAGATATCCCCTTAATGAGTACTTCCCTGATCATGGCATGTAAATAGCATGTCCCTCATATTTACTATTCTTCTATCACTTCTTCCTTACCTTTCTCTGCCCTGTTTATTCTCTATATCAGATAGACCATATATTTACTTGTTGATGAGGTACACTATCTCCCTCCACAAGACTGTAAGCTCCATGAAGGGGAGGACTTTGTTTTGTTAACTGATATACCCACCAACACCTAAAAAGGTACCTAACACCTGGTTAGCACAAGACAAAATGTATTAAATGAATGAAAAATTGAACAAGCCAACACATATAGCACATCACTATGCACTAAGCCCTAACTATACACAGATATAAAATGTAAGAGTCTTGCTTACAATCTTTCATTTTTAAATAGATACAGTACTCACATAGCATCTGGCTATAACTTTGTAAGATGGTTAGAGAGCCATTATGGCAGAAAGACTTAAGATGTTTTCAGTATTCCCCATCTATCTGCTGGTATCCATGCCTGTGGGTAGCCCCCTCCCTCGAATGTTGCTGACTTAGTGACTTGTGTCTGTCTAGCATAATATGTAAAAAGTGGTTGAGCTATCACTTCAGTGATGAAGCTACATAAGATTGTGGTTTCCATCTTGCCAGTCGACTTCCTCTCTTTCTGGCTTTGATGAAGCAGATGCCATACAAGAGAGGTCCATGTGGCAAGGAACTGAAAGCAGATTCCAACTAATAGCCAACTTGGAATTGAGGCCCGAAGTCCAACAGCCCAGAAGTAACTGAGTGCTGCCCAAAACTGCATGAGATTAGAAGCAGATCTTTCTTCAAACTAGTCCTTCAAATAAGACCCCAGCCCTGGTCAGTACCTTGACTAAAGCTTGTGAGAGACTTTGAAAAAGAGGACCCAGGCAAGTTGTGCTCAAATTCCTGACCACAGGGATGATAAATGAATGCTGGTTTAAGCAACCAAGTTGTGATAATTTGTTACACAATAATAGATGTCTAATACAGGCAGCTTTCCATGAACTCCAACAGAGATGCGTCTCATGAGCTGTGCTTTTTTTTGATCAAGAAAGGCAGTCCCTTTGTAGAACATTTTCCTCACCTATAAATGAAGAGGTTGGACCAAAAACTTCTAATGTTCTCAATCAACTGCAAAAACCCATGATTCTATTATTCAAACAACTCCTACTTTAAAACAGATCTCATTCAGAATCCTACCACATACAGACTGGCTTAGAGAAAGTTACTCAAATGAAATAGTTTTAGGTAGCTTTTCCAATTTCCCACAACAGGATAGAACGAGCAAGTAATCGTTTTCAAGAACATCATTTTGTGCGTTATAAAAATAATTTGGAAGACTCCATAAAATTAAAATTAAATTAAATTAAAATGACCTACAATTTTTTCACCTTGAAATTACTGCTGGTGCTACTTTGATGGCTTGTTTCCAGTCTTTGTATATTTAAATATATCTATGGATTCTTTTTACAAAACTAGGATGCTACTGCATATCCGGCTTGTTATTTATATTTCAAATTAACATTATACGATGAACATTTTTTCATGTCATTAAATATTCTTCCAAAACATGATTTTAATGGTTGCATAATGTGCCCTTTCACTATTATAACTGGTAGTGTAAATAATATGTTAATTAATATGCTATAATTATGTTAAAGTGCTGTCACTCTTTATCTACATGTCTGGTTAGAAAGATGGTTACAAGATAAAAAAAAAAAAAAAACCACGGTACACTTACTTAAAATTTTTGTTGCATTCTGCTACACTGCTTCCAGAAAGGCAGTTTCAGGTGAAAATTTCACCAAAAGTGTTTGAAAATACCTATCTCAATGTGTCATCAACAACTGTGGTTTTTTTAATCTCTCTCAACACAATAGGTAAAAATATTTGTGTCTTATGAATTTATTTACATATCTTCCATTATCCATACTTTTGAACCTAGTTTTCATTTTTAATTAACTATCTAGTGTTTCTTGCTTAGTGAACTATCTGCTTTTCTATTTGGCTAATTTTTCTATAGAAAGGTTAATTATTTTATTAATGATTTTATCATATATATATGTAATATGTGATATGCATGCATATACATGTATACACATACATATATGTATATATACTCACATACATATATGTAATACTTTTAAATATTTTATATATAAAACTATATATCTTTTATACATACTTATGTATATATATATCACATGCATATATATTGTATACACATGTGCATGTATGGTGAGGTTAATGTGGTCCATTCCCTTTAGATGATAAGTCCACTCAAATCTTGTGATTGTGACTTTATTTGGGAAAAACAAACAGGCCTTTTCAGATATAATTAAGTTAAGGATCTCAAGTTAAGATCATCCTAAGTAATCCAGATGAGCCCTAAGCCAAATATTAAGTTTCCTTGTATGAGAAACACAAGGAGAGATTTAAGACACACAGAGGAGGAAGCTATGTGGAGATGGAGGCAAAGAATGATGGAGATTTAGAGAGAGTCATGCAGCCACAAACCAAGGAATGTCTAGATCCACCAGAAACTGGAAGAGGCAAGAAAGAGCCTTGAGAGAGAGTAATGCCCTACCACCAGCTTGATTTCAGGCTTCTAGCTTCCTGAACTGTGAGAGAATAAACTTCTGTTGCTTTAACCTATCGAGTTTATGGTGATTTGTTTGTTACTGCAGCCCTAGAGTGTGTGCATATGTGTGTGCATTCACATGTATACACATACACATATGTTTATTTGCGTGCATCTATCAAACTAGTGCACAATAATATAATCCAGGGTAGTTCAACCTTACTGCTTCACATTCTTGCTCTCTGAACTAAAGATAAATACTATTCTCCTACGAAAGATTCTCGAACTTCATGGTTTTATATAACTTAATTTAATTTTTAAATATAGACTAAAAACTAAACTTTATCTGTGTCTTTCCTATCTGTCAGTCATTTTGGGCATAATAAAGCAAGATGTCTCTTCTGTAATTTTTTTTCTTATCCTGCTAACATTCCACAATCATGTTTATAAGCTCAAAGAAAACTGGTGGCCAATTCACTAAAATAAAAATGTCTTTCAATCCTGAAAATTTTATTTTCCCATAAAGAATTTTCATAAATAAACTAACTACACTCCCAGTTATCAGCCTTTATACGATGCTTCATCTGTGGAGCCTGCACATCATTGGTTCCTCCCTACTCTGGATTCCATATCTCATATGCTTCTACAGCACCAGTTTGTGGGAACCGTCAAAACCCAGTGTTAGGCTTCCTTGACTCCAGCATTCAACAAAGGTCCTGGGACATAATTGGTGCTCAACAAGTACTTATTACATCAATCTTGAAAACCGTGAAATAAAATCAAGTGATTGTCCATTAAAACATCCCCTAAGGGCTCACTCCAAACTGTACTTCTGGTTAAGAAGAGCACAAATGTAAGTACATAGGATTGTAGGTAATTTGCAAAAGATTTGTAGGTAAATTGGTCATTCAAAGGCCTTATAGACTTCTCTTTGGCAACTGCAAGTGAAATTCTATTCATCACAATCCACAACATGGCAATGAGCCATAAGTAGATGCTTGTTTTTAGCACAAGATTCCATGCTTGTTTAGCACAAAGCCTCACCTACTCCAGACCTTGGTTTATGTTTCTTACAGTAAAAATTTAGAGCAGCATCACAAAACTGAACCCCTCACCCACGCAACTGAAATATTGAACACTGAATCCAACTGTGTCAAGAGAAGAACAGTTGTCTGATTAGGAGATAAGGGCCATTGCAAGAAAAATAGAAATAAACACTGCATCTCAGCCTTAGGAGCAAACTGTTACAATCAATTAAAAACAAATCCACAGCTAGCAGGTACCATGATCTCTGCAGTGTTGCTGTCTTCCACTAATCTTTCAGAGAGGTTACTCTGGAATGATATGTTCAAACTACTTAAAGCCATTCATCTCAAAGAAGTTGTGACAGTTACTTTGCTGTTTTCTTCCCACTCCTCAAGGGGAAATTTAATCAAGATTGTCAGAGCTTAAAAAGAAAAGGGGGAAAAACACACACAATCAAGCTATACTTCAATAACCAAATAAAACCACCAAAAATTAATCAAAACTTGATTTGAAACCCTTCCAGGACTGCAAAACTCACACAGTGTCCCAGAGATGGATGATACCATGAATTCTGATGTACACAGCTCACCATTTGATAAAATGGTGATGCTTTCCTGCCATAAGTGGTATAATTATGCTATGCATCATATGCATTCATTTAATAGTATCCCTGCTTCACACTTAGCCAGGCATTTCTCACAAACTGTCATCTCCACAGGCCACTCATTCTGCTGATTCGGCTTTCCCCTATACTGGGTCAGGCTGCAGCCACTGTTTGTTCATGAGACAAGCTAATGATCTAGTGCTTTCTTGCATGTTGAGGTTAATAGATAACTAATATATTTTAGCACATTCATTACGGCCAGTTTCCCACCTCAAAAAAATTGCACATTTGGGTCTTCTGCTTTGACAAATGTGGTGCTTCATCTTGAAAGTTGATTAAAATCAATACCTCTGTGGAAAATTATATACAAAACGTATCAGTATCCAGGATACTCTGATGAGATACTTCTTCCCAACTCTGCCATCACCCCATCCCCCCAAAAATGATGCTAAAACTGGATGTGAATACTCATGAGGAATTACAGTGTGTTTTCAACAATCAAATTGAAATTACTCATCAGTTAAACTATAGCTTGTCATTTAAGACAAGTTCAATTCTAGTTGAGTTTGGAGAGTAAAGCTAACTAACAAAGAATTTCAAGAAATTTAAAATAATCTAAAGTCCTATTTTATGGTCAATCAAAATTTCAGAAAGCTTCCAGAAATTCTATGACATAAGCCTTATCAATTTAAAAAATACATCTTTGAAAGCAGTGGTCTGGAAGAAAATTACCTATATTAATGGACAAGAACATTACGGTTTTCACTATACCATCCAGCACAGTTTCTCACTGCATCATTTCTCATCTCCTTAATCTTTCCCACAACCTTATTTTCTTGACCACATGGAACGTTTTAGCCTCCTAAAAAGTCATGCTTTTTCCAGTTTTGCCTGGAAAAAAATATATCTTTCAAGGTCTAGCTCAAGTGTTACACAACCACTGTTCCTGTTGCTATGGCTGTGTAACAAATAACCCCAGGCATCCTGTTGATATATTCTCATCACTTAGCATGTCTGGAAACTTGGAGGCATTCAATAAAAGCTCATTTGCTCATTCAATCATTAATGAATTGGTATTTACTGAATGCCCATATGTCAGACACCATGGCAGACCCTGAGGATGAAGCAATGGGAAGGAAGGAAGGAAGGAAGGAAGGAAGGAAGGAAGGAAGGAAGGAAGGAAGGAAGGAAGGAAGGAAGGAAGACCTGCTCTCAGTCTAGTGGGCAGGAAACACTACACAAATAATTACATCAACTAAAACACATAATATAGCATGCTGAGATGTACCTGTGTCAAGAGGGAACAGAGTACTACAGGAATACAGCAAAGTTTAGAGAGTAAGGGAAGGATTCTGGAGAAAAGAACTGATGAGCAAGAGGTCAAGTTTGAGTAGATGCTAGAAATTCATGGCAGAGGGAACACTATCAGCATCCCCTGAGGCTGGAGGGAATACCCCATGATAGATAGATCTAAAAAAGAACCAATGTGGCTGGAAGGCAAAGATGAAGATGCACATCTCTGTACATGAAGAGGCAGGAACTGTATCAGACCAAAAGACACTCTTCCCATTAACAGGAAGCAGTCCAAGGAGACTTCTGCAAAGGAAAAATATATGAATGCTTGCTCCAGTCCCAAAATGCTTGGGACAGCTGTGCATTCTCTTCAGAAACTCTCCTTTAAAAGAAAATTTTACTTCTTATATAAGAGAGAAAGTCTCTGTTAGTCTGATATGTACTGAGCATGGGTTGTCCAAACTGAGACTCTGTCAGAAGCAGCTGCTCTGGCCATCAGGGGGCAGGGGCTGTTCTGAAGAAACATCATCTGAAAGCAGGAGGCTGATACAGCATATCAGGGTTTCCTGAAAATGAAGCTGAGAGGAAATGCCGCACCTATACTGCTGGTGGTGAAACCATTTACACAACCGATTAATAAATATTTGCTATCGTTGGTAGATTTTTCTTAAAAATCATAGACAAACCACAGTCAAATGATTTCATAGGTATTCTTTTTTCTGATGGCCATGTATCTTGGCTTATATTCCTTGCAAAGAGTCATTTTTTCAAAATTAGTTTGTAATCAAAATTTTAAAATGATAAATAATCCAGTGGTATTATTTATATGACAATTATCAGCAAATAAATGTCTGTTCAAACACGGTAACATGGAAAGCATTTTGCACAGCTAAGACAGGGCAGTATATTCACCACCCACAACAGTTGGTTCTCCCAGGACACAAAACACTGCCCCATCTGTTTGCAAAGCACTGTCCTTCTGCACTCAGCATCTGGTCCCTCACCACCAGTGCCACCTTCACCTGCACTCAATCATCACTCTCACCTTCCCTCATAACCTGCATCATAAGTGATTTTGCTTCCAACTTGCATGCACCCAATTTCTCAAACTATCGTTGGCCTCTTGCACACCCTCATCAGGGTAAATTACTTTACCCAACTAAATGCACACATTTCACCAAAACCATAATTTGAGCTCACCCCTAGAGTGACCCAATCTCAACAGATCCCTCATAGTTCAGGGACCCAGTACCAGGTGAGCAGGCCAGCAATCCTGTCAGATGCACCCCACAAAGTAGAAGTCAGCCTTTTCCTCAGAATATGCTTGCTGCAGCCAGCTTAGGAAGAAATCAACATTTATGAAGCAAAGACAAAAGTAGCAGTGGCTGCAAGTTTATTGGTTCCCCCACCCCCACCCCAATTAACTACGTTTGTAATTCCATCTGTAGAAACCACCAGTACACTGAATTGTCCTCATTATCCAACACTAGAATTCTAACACTAGAATTTAATTCCCCAGGATATCTCAGCACAGATGCTCAAATGGGATGGTTACTTTCTTAGAAATGAAGAAATAGTAATACATGTCCCTGGGGATAAGTAAGTCATAACAAGAGAAAAAAATATTTAAGAAAAAGTACAAGGGGCTAAAGTAGCATCAAGCATTTCTAGGTTTAAAGAAGTTGCATGACAAAATAAGAGGAAGATACACTAATAAAGAGCTTCCTGAATGGTTATCAATAAAAATACTTCTCATAGAAATTAATGGTTTTTGGGATGCCTGGGTGGCTCAGTGGTTAAGCGTCTGCCTTTGACTCAGTTCATGATACTGGGGCTCCAGGATAGTGTCCCCATGGGGTTCCCTGTGGGGAACCTACTTCTCCCTCTGCCTATGTCTCTGTCTCTGTGTCTCTCTCATGAATAAAGTCTTTTTTTTAAAAAAAAAAAAGAAATTAGTGGGTTTTGTTTTGATTGTTTTTTAATTAGTAATTGGAACTTTCCCCATTTCCTGGATCAATGAGTCCCAAACTGGATGTGCAGAAGTACACAGGTACAGTATTCAGGTAGCTTTTGAGGATAAGCTATTGAAATAGATTGAGGACTGACTTCTTTTCATAGCTGTGAGCAAAGTATCAGGAAACAAGTCTGCTCCAGACTGTGAAATAGAAAAAGTTGACCTGGGAAAGGGGCCTTTCCATAGTCCATTTCTGGCCTTTCTCTTTCTTGTGTTCTCATGTACTCTTCAGTTGAAATGAATTCAATTTTGTTTACACTAAGGAACTGATATCTGTTAACAGCTTAATGTGTTTTCTCTCCCACTGATTTTTGCAACAATTCCTTAGATTCAAAAGGATGAATTGTTTGGGGCAGGTTGATGGAAAAGATGAAGTGTTGGAGAAGGGCAGGTTCTCAACCTCCTGTGGTTTGCTGACTGGGCTAGCTTACAGAATTAGATCAGGAGGGACCTAGACCACTGCTCCATGTGCAGGCAGGGACACTCAGAGACCCTGAGAATCTGTCAGTGATGAGGTAAGGTCAAAACTACTTATACAATAAGAAGAAATCATTTGCCATTTTTACTCTCATTCTTTCACACAGTAAAGTTTTCCAGAGATTGATGACAGTGAGTATCACAACAGATCAAATGCCAAAATGGGAGAATCCAGACATCTATTGCCACATATAAAGGAGATATGGAAAAATGTAAAAACAATTTTTAAAAAAATTTTTGATTTTAGTATTTAAAAAAATGTTTAATAAAAATATTTTAAAGTAAAAATTTAATAAAATTTAAAAAGTGAGCTAATTTTGAATTCAACTTAAATTAAAATTTTAAAAATTTTTTAGATTTAAAAACCTAATTTTTAACAAAAAACTTTATTTTACCTATGTTGGTTATTAATACTTTCTAAATTTTCTATTTTTAGTTATAATAACATAAATATTTACAAATTTGTTTATAAATATATAATTTTTTAACATATATTCTATGTCTTTGTAAATTTATATCCTATATAAACAGAAATTCTTAAGGTTCTCAATACTTTTTTTTTTTTTTTTTAATGACTCCAGCTCCTTCTCACCAATTTGGTTTCTTTCTTTCTTTCCTTTTTTTTTTTTTTTTTTTTAAGTAAACCCTACCCCTAACATAGGTCTGTAACTCATGAGCCTGAGATCAAGAGTCATACACTCTAGTGACTAAGCCAGCCAGACACTATAGATCCTTAATAATTTTTGAAGCATGTAAAGAAGCTCCTGAGACCAAACAGTTTGTGGACCATTGAATTGGACATCTTTGCTCTGACCCTGTCAGTTCTGTGCAGTTTATCTGCTTAATTCTTCTGGGCGATATTTAAGTTACAGAACATTCATGGAACCTGTATCTCATAAATAAGGCCAGCAAGGGAGAGAGGGAAGAAAAGGGGGAAAAAAAGAAAAGAAAGAGGAAGGAAAAGAGGAAAGAGATAGATTAAAGAAGTAGAGGAAATGTACTAAACTGCTTAGGAATGTGCCCTGAAAGGACCACTGAGTTATTTATTCAATTCCTACCAGGTTCATAGTCAATACTGTCACATATAAATGTAACATGTGTTTGTTTACTTAACATGTTGTAAATAGATTTGCCTTTAAGATAGGTTTTGTTTGGTCTAGTTGCTGCTTTTCCAAAAAGAAAAAAAAAAAAAAAAAGCCTCAAAAACAAAGAATAAAAACAAACAAAAAACTGCCAGCAGTTTAATCTAGAAAGTTTTATGAAAAAATCTGGATTTCCAGTTGCTCTTGAAACTTGAAAATAACTGCTACAACAGATTACAAAAGACCTGTAATACAGCAAACTAGCTGGGACTAAGGAGCCCTAGTCTGTTTCTGCAGACTGTGGATTCAACAGATTTCTTGCTCTCTAAGATTTACAGCTTACCTGCCCCAATCATCTGTTACGTGCCTCACCGGGCAGGCTCTGAGACACTGACTTCTGTCATCAAGATAATCTTTAAACCTCTTCAAATCCAAGATAAGAATGTTCTATATGTCAAGAAAAATATAACTTGAAATGCAAAAAATTTCTAAAAATCACCCAATCTCACCACACAATGGCAGCCCTCAACAGTTTAATGTGTTTTTCCTATGCTTAGTGTGACATAGTCGTGATCATATATGGAATACAATTACAATTCCGTTATCTTCCCTAGCTATTTTAGAATAACTATTTGACATCATTAAAAAATCTTTTAAACATAGGGTCAACTGTTGTGTAATATTTCATTGTGTGAATCTGCCATACTGCATTATTTCTTTTGTTAAATATTTAGGTTTATTGTTTCTTATCATAAAAAATGGTGATGAAGATCTCATATCCCAAGTTAAAAACTAAAAACACTATTTAACTGAAATTGGAATCCCCGAAATGTATCTTAAGTGGTACATTTTAAATACATTAGGGTTGTCTATGTTAAACTACACAGAAACATCCAAAATATGGATTTGTGCCCAAATATTGGGTAGCACCATTCTTTTTGGGATAGTATTCTCATTTTTAAACTCCTGTGATATTTTAGGGGGTTTTGTATCTCCATTAGGGTATTTTGGATTACTACGTCAAGGCAACCTTCCTAACAGGCTGCTATTATTTTATTGTAATTAATGTCTACATGAGCAGCTGTGCAGAAGTCCTGAACAAAATTCTGTTTAAATATTGAGTGTCAGACACTAATGGACATTCAAATTAGCTGGTAATAAAATGGGTGTGGGAAAGCTTTCACCAACTGAGCAGAAGGGCAGAAAATTAAAATAAAATCACTGAGTGGGTGTGACTCAGCCAGGAGACAAGCACAACCTGACAGAAAAATCAAGCATCAATTAAAACCGTATCCCAGGAAAGCAAAGAAAACCATCTATGATATCATTCAGCAAAATGAGCACATGACAGCTATGATATGTGTGGCAGTTTCTGTGTACCTTCTCTCCTGGTCAGACATAGCAAAGATTCTATGATGCAGACTTCAAAGAAAGTTTCACTACAAGAAACCCACTTCAAAGTCATCCACATCTGGATGGCTCAGTGGTTGAGTATCTGCCCTGGCTCAGGGCGTGATCCCAGAGTCCTAGGATCGAGTCCCATATCAGGCTTCCCGCAGGGAACCTGCTCCTCCCTCTGCCTATGTCTCTGCCTCTGTGTTTCTCATGAAAAAAAAAAAAAAAAGTCATCCACACAAACAATGAAACCCTCATGCAACCCATGCTAAATATAATGCAGCACAGCAAAATGACCTCCACTTTTGGAGAAGTAGTCAGGAAGAGGGAAATAGTACAGTTTTGTTATCATGTCCCTTGAAGAAACAAGAATGCATGATGTTTTATTAATAGGCATGACCCCTTTATCTAAGTAACCTGGTAAAAGGTAATAGGGTGATTTCATGCTCTGCTGAAAAGAAGTGGGATGGCTTTCTACCCTAAAGCCATTGGTGCTCTTTCAAGCAGCACAGGACGCATATTTGCTATTTCTTTACCACAAATACCACTACAGTTATATGAAAGAGTTGATCAGAATTCCTGCAGAAATGCTCATATGCTCCAGGGCCTGATGGCTCATGCAGTCATATACAATATGGACACTGACAACTGGAATCCAATGACAGCAATCCTTTTTCTTTCCTGTCATTGGGTTATATCACAATATGCTCATTAACACAAGATCATAAGGTCAGTACTTTGTCATGTTGAAGTGATACCTTTTATAGTGTGAAAATTCCTAAGAAAGATTTTAAGACATATTACCAAGAACCACAAAATTCTGATATTTTTAACAGGATTTATTAATCATAAAGTCCTGGAGGTAGATCTTCCATCCCACCTTGATTCAAAAATGCTATTCATTTACTCAATTAACAAATAAGTCTGTACTAAATGCTAGTATGGGCAGGCACTTCTAGCCTCTAAGCCTAAAGCAGTAAATAAAACCAATAAAAATGCCTGGCCTTATGAAGAAAAATAAAGCAGTGCAGAGACAGGGAGTGCAACCTTGCCGTTTGAAACATGATCAGGGAAGGCTTCACTTAGAAGCCAGTTGAGCAAGATATAAAGAAGTGAGAGAGCAATCCACAAGGGTATCTGGAGAAATAATGTTCCAAGCAGAGGCCCCAAAAAAGGAGCATAACCTCCCAAGATTGAAGAGTAGCAAGGTGTATGGAACAGGGTGAACAAGAGGATACAGGAGGTGCAGGAAGAAGGGCAAAGTGGCAACCAGGTGGTATGAGTCTTAAATGCTGTTGTAGGGTTTTTGGTTTCTACTGAGTAGGGTGGGAAGCCATTGGAGGTTTTGTACGAAGAACTGATATTACCAGATCTGCCTTTTAACAGGACCCCTATATAGAAAATAGTCTGCCAAGAAGTACAAATAGAAGAGGGAGCCCAGTTAAAAGACTACTGCAATAATACAAGTGCAAGATGATGGTAATTGGGACCAAGGTGCAGCAAGGTAGGTAATGAGAAGTTATCGGAATATGAAAGTGGTATCACAGAATTTGCTGACAGGTTGAATGTAGTGCATAGGACAAAGAGGAATGCAAGAATTATATCCAACACAGCTGGATATGCAAGTTTAGAGCTCAGGGACAGGGTCTGGGCTCAAATTTGAATCTGAGTGATCAGTGTATAAATGGTACTTAAAGCTCTAAGACTGTGTGAGAGCTCTGAGGCAATAAGTGAAGTTGTAGAAGATGTTAGATGAGTGAGCTCCAGTGAGTAGAGGTCAAGATGAAGAGAAGAAACCAGCATGCCCAGGAATGGCCAGTGACGAAGGAGTATGGTATGATAAAACTAGGTGAGAAAGTGTTTTAGGAAAGAGAGGAAATGAGGGCACCTGTCTGGTTCAGTTGGCATAGCATACAACTTTTAATCTCAGGGTTGTGAGCTTGAGTCCCATGTTGGGTGTGAAGATTACTAAAATGGAATGGAATGGAATGGAATGGGAATGGGAATGAGAGAGGGAGAGGGGGAGGGAGAGGGGGAGGGCGAGGGAGGAGAGTAAATCACCAGTTGTGCAAATGCCAGCTGACCACTGGATTTAACATGGGAGTTATTAGTACTCTAACATTAGAAATTCCTTTGATATGATGGAAGCAAACATCTGATTGAAGTGAGTTTAAGAGGAATAGTGAGGTGAGAAATGGAGACAGCAAATATGGAAACTCAAAGAATTTCACTCCAAAGAAAACAGAAATAGGGCAGTAGCTAGAGGGAAACTGAAGATCAGGAAAAGTTACATTTAGTGGGAGAAATTCCACTGTCATAGAGAGGTAACTAACAGTCGGTGCTATGGGGGCAGGGAGAGAAAGGCTGGATTGGAGGGAGATGTTGAGACTTAGTGCCCCAGCATAACCCATAGAGTAAGGGGAAAGAAGGTGGAGTGTCTGCACACAGAGATAGATTGCCGTGTCAATGAGGGAACGATGGTCTATAGAAACTGTCATCTTTGTACTTCTGTTCTTGTTTTTTCAGTGAAATATGGTCCAAGGTCACCAACTGAGAGTGAAGATGGGAGAGGAAATGTTGGAGGCTTTGAAGTGGCCTCAGGCAAGCATGAACGAACTATGGAAAGAGTAGGATGTTGGTGTCCACAGGAGTCCATGAGGGTCACAGGACCATCTTCATTGACATGTGACCTATACAATTACACAGGACCCTATACTCAGAAAGGCTCCATGGTTAGTTTTAAGTATTGCTATTTCCATCTTAAAATTCATAATATTATCTTTGAAATCCTGTTGTGTAAGCCTGGTGGGACAATGGAGCACATGAATCAGCAGAGATATGTCAGGGTGCAGCACACACAGATGGCTGTAGTCCGTTGGTAGCCTGCACAGGCATAGAACCCAACCTATGGGCAGATGAGGGCTGCAGACTTACACTGCAGTTAGCCTGATGGATGACTCAGGGCAGTCCTGGGCACCACAGTCTAGACAGGTGGCTCAGAATAGCAGTCACAACTATAGAGACAGCAGCACAAGTGGTAGGGGCCCCAGGAGAAGGAAAAAACTCTGCATTCAGGCAGCTCCTGGAACCATGAAGAGAAGGCATTTGCCCCTCTGTTGGAACCTGCCTTGCATTGTCTGCCCAAGTATTAATTCACTGGCCCCCGCAGTGGGACAGGAACTGTTGGCTCTCAGGCAGCAAACTTGTTAGTAAATTGTTATAAAATAAAAGAATACACATGAATACTGCAGCAAGGCATAGAAGGGAATTATTGGAACTCTTCAAAAAATGTAGAATCTCTAGTTTCAAAACCTGCTGCTACATTACACAGCAAAGAGCCACAAGCTTAGAAATAGGAATGAAATTAAAAATCATCATACTCAGCAGAAAATATTATTTTCATATGAAGCTTCAGATGAAGTTATTACTAATGAAGAAACGATTTTATTCTTGCAACTGAAGACACAGCAAGAGCGTATATAAACTAGCATTGTGAATTACATATACTTTCAGTTACGTATGCAATCTGTAGCCATTACAAGAAATATCAGAAGAAATATTAAAATGCTATTGTATAAATTTGTATCTAAAATTAAATTCAGATTTATTTTAAAATGATTTTATGAAAAAATAAAATTATTTTATGAAGTTAAATATTTCTAGAAAAATTGGTCAAAAAGAATCATTAGTTCCAGCAGTACTAAAATTTGTATTTCAAAGTAATTTTTCAGAATATAGGCCAGTCTTGTCATAGTATAAAGAAACTTTTGAAAGTTCCAATAGCAGTTGCATCACCAGAAAGATCCTTCTCAAAATTAAAATTTGTTAAAAAAATTTAGTCTTGTTTGCTTGAAGTTGCTTTTAATTATATTGACTGAAAATGTTTATTAAAAAATGTTTTGATCATCTAATATAAATTTCATTGTATTAAATTGTGACACCAAAAATATTAATTTTCTTGCAATTTACAAATGTCTTTTATAAAATGTCCCACTTTTTTTTTTAGTAGAATCTTTTTTATTCAGAAAAAAAAAAAAAAAAAGTTTTCCAACCACACACAAGAGGGGTTTGGGTAGGGGGAGATGTCTGTCCATCCACCCCCAGCCCCCAGCCCATGTGGTTTTGGCAGCAATAAGGGGTGTGGGATAATGGCCCAAAAAATAAAACTGGTGTACGTGTATATGGGGAGGAGAGGGGTGCAAAAGCAGTGGGGAGTGGGGGCGGCGGGGGGGGGGCGGGGACGGATGAGGTCAGTACTGGGAATGCCGCAGGTGGTGGTTATTACTATTCATGTACCACTATTACCCTGTAATATGGTTTATAAGTCATAAAATATTTTTAAAGTCAAAAAACTTTGATTATTTTAGTGCACTTAATGACTTTTTTCCTGCCTTTCAAACAAGGGGCCCCACAGTTTCATCTGGCACTAGACCTGCAAATTATGAAGCCAACCTGGCTAGTGATCATGAATTTTAAGCAAGACCAATCAATGTGCCGGTGGGTTTTTTCCAGCCACATTTAGCTGGGTTGGAAAAGTGGCATTTCAAAAGTTGGAGTTGTGCCAGGTAGGTATCATGAGGTAAGAGAGGGACAAGTTTGTTGAGAATATATGAAATTGATAAATTAAAGATCAATTGGTAGTGAATAGACTCCAACTTGCCCCACTGAATATAAAAGTGAGGGCATCAGTATATATTTTAAGTATCATATAAAACCTCGGAGAATGACCATTCTCCAGGGCTCTTTGCATGGGATCCAGTAGTGTCTGGGCTAGCTCACTAGTTCTTTTGATAGAAGTACCTGTAATTATATCAGCTAATGCTGGTTACAGGCAGACTGTCGTTCAGTGGTAGATTGCTCTCAGAGGGTATAACACCTGGGTAACTGCCAAGGTTTCCTCTGAGAAAGTTACCTTAGATAAGCACGTAAATTGAAATTCTCCTTCAGCCAAGAAAATTCTTCAGTATGCACATGCTTATCCCCTTTCAAGTTCACATACTCATTCGACATATTGGCTTTCGCTACTACTCTATTAACAGCACATCATTTCCTAGTCCAGTAATAGTTATCCCAATTACTTTTTCTGATGATTAATTTTATGCATCAACTTGACTGGGCCATGAAGTGCTCAGATATCTGGGCAAACATTCTAGGTGTGTCTGTGAGGGCGACTTAGACAAGATTCACATTTGAATTGGTTGACAGAATAAAGCATTTCCTGAGGTAGATGGACTATTCATCTGATCAGCCTCAAGCCTGAGTAGAGCAAAGGACCCTCCTGCAAATGAAAGGGAACTCCTTGTGCCTATTTGAGCTAGAACATCAGTCTTTTCCAGATTTTGGACTTGACCCAAAACAAGTACTCTTCTTGGGTCTTGAATCCACAAGCTTTTGGATTGGAATTTACATATTCACCCTCCTGGTTCTCAGGACCTCGGACTCAGACTTAGGACCTTGTCAGCCTTATGATCACAGAAGCCAACTCTTTATAATAAGTACACATGAACACACAAACACATGCATGCATCCATCCTGTCTGCTCTATATCTGTGGAGAACACCAAAACACTCTTATTCCTTAGTTTAAAGATATTACTCTTTATTGCAAAAAGATATTACTCTCTTTATTGCAATAGCCATAATGTGTTAATATTCCTCAGCCACTGCATAGCCATGGGCTGCACTCCAAATTCTAGCCAGCCAGTCAATTGAATATAATTCACAATACAATCCAGGTAAAAGAACTTAGGGTGCCTTGCCCAAAACCCCACTGCAAAAACAATTCAAACATCTGATATGCTGATGGTTGCTCAGTAGTGTCATTGTCATACTTTCATATGCAATAAATATATTAAGAAAACATGACTTTGAGGTGCCTGGGTGATGCTATCATTGAGCATCGACTCTTGGTTTCAGCTCAGGTCATAATCTCAGGGTCATGGGATCAAGCTCCCAGCCTAGGGCTCTGTGATCAGTGCAGATTCTGTTTGGGACCCTCTCCTCCCCCTTTGCCTCTCCTTTCCCCTCTCTAAATAAATAAATAAATCTTAAAAAAAAAAAAAAAACATGTGAAATGTGAAAAAATGTGAAACATTTTTACAACTATTAACTCCTGAAATTCTTAAAATATTTCTGTGAAGAAATTATTAATATGCCCATTTGAAAATGAGGCACAGGGAGATTAAGTAGTTTGATGAAGTTCATACAGTTAGAACTGAAGACAGAACATGAGTTTTTTGAAATCCTAACTTGTCCACTAACCCTTTATAATTTACCTCAACTCTGAGATTGAAATTTGCCATATACGAAATGGGAATAACACTGTCCACTGCATTTGGTCACTGTGAAGAAGTAGGCAATCACATAAGTCCAAATACCTAATATGATGCCTGATGTTTATTAGACACTCAATAAATTTTAGTCCTTTCTCATGCAAGTTCTTATTGTAAAATCAGGAAAGATAGTAAATTGCATAGATATCTCTGAAATAAGAATGAAAATAGTTCTTCAAACTCTAATTTACTCAAAACTGGTAATTATAAGGCTATAATTTATTGTTGTTTTATGAGCACAGTCTTTGTTTTCCACACCTAAACTTGAAAATCCTTAGGAGAAGTATATAATTTTAGTTCTCCACAGACTTCACCATTCTCTATTGTCCTACATCCTATCTGATTCATGTATTCATGTCACCCTTCTAGTTCCTACAAGGTTGGAAATTTCAGAATTTGCAATGAGTGTATCCTATGATTCTGCCAATGACTTCCTGGTTTGGGCACAATTACTTGATTTTTAAAATTTGGAAAATAATACAAAGAATACTTTGGAGAGTGATACAAAGAATCCACATGGTCTGATGAACAAATTAAATTCCTTTCCCTTCATCACCAGCAATATTGCCACATTAGCTACATACAAAGTTTAGAGCTCAGCAATAATTCATAACTGTCAATATACCTAGCAACTCTAAAAAAAAAAGAGGGGGTGAGGAGGTGGGAAGGGATTAAATTTATAGTGAAATAACCTAATTTTCAATGAATTGTTAAGTCCATATCTTCAAGTTATATGTGGTCTTTTTTTTTTCTTTTCTCTGGAGTGCCTTCAAAAATAACTATTGTAATTTGAGATGTAGACCATACAAAATGGACAAAATGATAAGATAATGAGCAAAAGCATTTCCAAAATGAGACCAGCTGTCGACCTTGTCTTTGGAAGGGAGGTTCTGGCAAACTTCCATTGGCCCCTAGCCTACTCTTGTTTCGAACTGATTAGCAAACATTCTAGTCAATCAATCCTGTCCCAAATTAAGTTGTTGGTAAGAAGCAGGATGATTTGCATTTCAAAGCTCTCAGGAATCTGATGATGAGATGTGACTTCCCTGAGGCTTCTTCATATTCAGTAAAAACAAGATTCCTCTTCTTTCTAAATCAACAGTGAGGGACAAGTAAGCCCAGAGTATTTTATGTACTACGAATGGACTAAAATTGAGCATTCAAATGTTTCTATATTTGTTGGCAATGTAAATGAATAGTCTTTATATAAACTGTATTTCTACCTTCATAGGTATCTTGGCTCATATGCAGAAATGCTTACACAACTCCCCTTGGTTCTAGAAATAGATAGCTGGCCTATTCTGAGATAGGACCATTGTCTTTGTTATTGGCTAACCCTATTAAATTAGGCTCTTATCATATTTTACAATGCTTTAAGAATTATGATGTAACCTGAGACATATTCCAATCTTCAGGACAACAATGCTAAAATAAAATTCTCTTTTTCTCCAGTTACCTGCAGATTCTATAAAAATTGAATGTTATTCTAAGTTACTGCCTGAAAGTATGTTACTTCCAGAGTATTAAACTAAATTATGGCCTTAGAGCATAAAACAAACTTTATATTCAGGATAGGTCTAAGAGACCATCTAGGTCAAAGTTGTGGTTTTAAAGTTTAGGAGACTGTGGCTCAAAGACATTAAATGAACTACTGTCTATTAGTACCAGAGCTTGAACCAAAAGGTAGGTTTTCCTGATTCTATTCCAAATGCTTTTCTACTGTAAGACTAATAATTTTGTGTTCTTGGGAAGCCAAAGTTATTGTCCCAGAATAACTTAAAAGAATGTTAATCCTCGTGAATCATTTGAAATACAGATATAAGGTGGTTTTTAATGTGTCTAGAATTGATCATGTGACCCTTTATAAAACAGTAAGCCAGAGACAGATGTGAAATAAAGCTAGCAATAAGCCATGTCATGCTTAATATACCCAAGCTAGAGGATAATATAATTTCTACCTTACCCACCTTATGACAGTATGAGTCACTTCTAAGTATTCAAATCCTAAAGTGCTGTCTGCATTCTAGTGATAGCAGTTGGGGCGCACATAAGCTTGGAAGCTCTTTAAGCTATAGTACCCTCAAAATGTAAGAATGGAGGAGAAAGAATCAAATCCATCATTATTGTAAATCAGAGAGAAATATTTTCATCCTAAGCATTCTGTAGAGCAGAAAAAACTTTTTGTCTACTCTCTTATTTTCTTTGTCTGAAGCCCTGTGAATTAAACTGACACAAGAAAGATCAACAGAAGAAAAAAGGCATACAAATATAATTGATGCTTTGAATTTTACATGCATAAGGGCAACACAGAAAAGTAGTGAAAACCTAAAAAAAAAAAAAAAGACTTGGAAGCTTATATACTATTTTAACAAAGGATGATAAATTATGGAGAACTGACTAGACAAAGGAAAGGGGAGGTTTGTGCTTCAAGGGAGTTAAATTGTGGGAAGGAAAATATATGGGGGAGCTAAAGAAAAATAAAGATTATTTAAGTAAGGTTTGTTTGTACAGACTCTTGATGCCAATTTGTCATCTTCATGGATACAATTCCCCCAGAAAGATTTATGGCAGTCATCATTTCTCAGCATTTTTTGCATTTAGTCAGATAAGGGAAGGCTCTGAGGCATCTTTCTGTATCTATTGACTCTCGATTGCCTTGAGCTCAAAAGAATCCATATGTCAAAATGGCATATTTTGATCCCCTTCAATCCAATAAGAAACAGGAAAGACCACAGAGAACCACTTTATACAGAAAAAGAATCTAGTGGATAGAAGAACAAGTGAAATTTTAAATATTAGTTGCTGGAAGATGATTTAAAGACAAATGTACAGCTCACAGATTTTATGGTTGAGGAAAGCAAGGCTGCTATAGTTTTGTCCATGGTCTTTAGCTAATGGATAACAAAGAAAGTGCTTGGGCAGCCTGGGTGGCTCAGGGGTTTAGTGCCACCTTCAGCCCAGGGCATGATCCTGGAGACCTGGGATTGAGTCCCACCTCAGGCTCCCTGCATGGAGCCTGCTTCTCCCTCTGCCTGTGTCTCTGCCTCTCTCTCTGTCTCTGTGTCTCTCATGAATAAATAAATAAAATCTTTAAAAAAAAAAAAAAAAAAGAAAGAAAGAAAGTGCTTAAGCAGATCTCTTGACTTCCAGTCCAGCTCAATACTTCAGTAAAGTCAATTCATCAATCAAGGATTTGCCAGCAGATGTGCCCTACAATATTACATAGAAAACATGATCTTCATCCTTGACATAATCAACATCAATACAAACAGAATGGCTATAGCACTCTTATAAGCACCCATATCTCTGATTCCAAGTGGGACTTGAAAGATTGTTCTCATACCAATTATAATCTAATATATATCAATAAAATTCAGACCAAAAACCCACAAAGAAAAAATAGATCTCAGTATTCTTTTTCTAGCAATCCTACAGAAAGCAAGTTATAACTGAAAAAAATATTCATTATAGAAAAAGAAAAGTATGCCTATTACCTAACAAATATCATGGATTATTATTATTTGAAAATAAAGACTCCAAATTTCAAATAGATGTATCTTTTGATACTATTTTTCCTTTCATTTGAGGAGTCCCAAAGTGCTATCTGAATAGAACGAAGCTTATAAAATGGAAAGACCATTTGTAGGCTGAACATTTCCTTACATCTGGCCACAAACATTGAGGCCAGTTTCAGAGATTCTTTAAAAATATATTCCTGGGATAATCTTTGACTCTTTCAATATAAAACTTTAAGTATTAAAACTATGCTAAACTGGGATGCCTGCATGGCTCAGTGTTTGGGTGGCTTACCTCCAGCTCAGGTCATGATCCCGGCATCCAGGATCGAGTCCCACATCGGGCTTCAGTGAAGAGCCTGCCTCTCTCTCTCTGTCTATGTCTCTCGTGAATGAGTGAATAAATCTTAAAAAAAAATAATAATAAAGTAAAATAAAACTATGCTAAACATGAGGAAAAGAGGGTTAGACTGACACTAACACTTCACAGCACAGTTCCATTTTTGTAATTCTAGAATAGCTCCTACCGATCTCACCAAAGTAGGAGAGGCATACAAATCAGCATTTGAAAATGAAAAGTTATATGGGCAGTAGGAGTTTCAGTTTGGAGGAAATATAAGCAAATATATAGAAATGGAAATTTATTAGTATGTTCCAAGAAATTAATTCTGGAAATATGTTCCAGGTGAGAAATTCCACTGCCATTTTTGGCTCTGGAGTCCAACAAATCTGAGCCTAAATTGCTCGTTTGTCTTCTATCAGAAAATGTACCCCTTTACCTCAATTGCTGTCCTGTAGAATGGGTACAAAAATAGAACTTACAGTGTTGAGGCAAAGATAAAATGAAATAAATGAATATAAGGTTTTTCCCACAATTCCTCACAAATAATGAGATAAGCAAATATAAGCATTAATTATTACTATAACAAGTTTATATAAACAAATAGGAAGATGTGGACTAGTATATAGTTGGGTTAGAAAAATTTCAGAAGTCAAGCTGTTCCAAGAAAAACCAACTGCACCCATCAATAGCTCATAATCTGGGCACTTAAACAGGATTTCTTCTCATTCGGAGATGCTTTGGATTAGTGTTTAGGAGAGGCACTGGCTCCTAATAAATTTTGCTTTGTAGTCGTTAAAGTGAAAAGCCAACAATGCTTTCTTGGATCCTTTTCTGATATGGCAATAACTATCCAAATCACATGCTCTGTTAAAGCATTTCAAAGAACATATACAACAAAGCTAGTGAACTGCTCTGAATGTCTCCTAAATGAAATAGTCTCTGTATCTCCTAAAATAAAACTGTCATTTTGAAGACTTTAGTACAAAAACTTTTCCTGAGGAACAAGAGAAGCCTACTAGCTTGATATGTAGTTACATTTACCTTTGCTGATTGTGCATGGTTACTGATAATTCTTAGCAAATGTGTTTAACTTGTATGATGTAATATTTAACTTTTTCATGGAGTTGTTCTGTGTATGTCTCTTTCTAAATCTTCATAATACAAGTTCCTCAGAGGCAGCACAATCATGTTTGGGGTTATTCTTCATGACAAAAGTAGTCATAGTAAAGTTCAGTGCACACACAATAAATATTGAATAAATTGGACTTTTAGCCAAAAGCATGAACTACCCTTCCCAAACATATTACCATGTATATAGGATATTTTGTATCCAGGGAATTTAAGAATTAATAAAACTAGATGAAAGACCTTGGAGTATCAGACATAGTGAAATAAGCTCCAGTTACTAGAGTTTTAGAAAGTCTGTGCACCACGAGAGTGTTTCAAGAGATTCATAGATAGAGGTTGCACAAAATGAATCACTAATGTCCCTCAAAACTCAAAATATGTGATTTAATATTCTATCAATGCTATTTCACAAAAATATATATGTATTTAATGGTTCTTACCAGATTCTATTTTACTCACTTTTGAAAGGTCATTTAAATTTTTTTAAGTGAGCTAATTAGTGAGCAAGGTAGTCTTGAATGATTGCAGGTGGCAATACTATCCTATTACCCTACTAAAAGCTAAGGTGACACCAATTAAATTAAGGGTGACTGATAATTCTCCTTTATTACTACACCTGTATTCATATTTAGATACTTTTCATTAATGCTCTTGGGGTCAGTTAAAAGATAAAGGAGAACTCAACTTAGCTCATTAATAAAATTTAAAAGTTAAGTTTCCAGGCTCTATGTATTAATTACTCTCTGCCACCACTAAGGCATTTTAAATCTGCACAGATGAGCACACAAGCAATGAAAAGAGACTCTCTAGAAAATGAACCAAGAAGAAGAAAAAAAGATAAGAGAGTATAAACAAGATCAGCAGTCCTGCCAATTCTTCTCTCATCCCAATGGTACTTTCAACTTATTAATGTTGGCTAATGCTGTACTCAGGTGACCTGCTGTTATAAATGCCTCATTGTTTGGGGACTAAAGGAAAAAAGCAGTCTTATTGCTGATAACCTGATTAAGAATTTTGAAAACAGACATAGCAGGTAATGATCTTTCTGCATGGGACCTCTGCATTTTGTAACCACTCAAGCTTTCAAAATATTAAGATGTGACCTTTCCAGTCCTTGTGCTTCCTCCATTGTTCACTGCTGGTTGGTACAAGGAAAACACCTATAGAATACTTCTAATTAGTTCCCAACACAAAGGGAGTGATCATCATGTAAACCATTATGCCAGACTCATGTTATTTACTCTAAATAAAAAAGCGTTAACAAGTTTATTCTATTTAAATGTGCCTTTGTGTGTGTGTCCATCTTTTAAAAGTATAACTAGATAGTACCCTGAAGACCTTTCCTGGTAATGTAAGCTCTTGTTTATTTCCAGCTTTTTCCTGACATTGGCATTCCATTGAATGCTGATTATTAAAATGTTTTAATGAAATAATTTAGAGCATCCTATAATTCCATTTTTTAAATGCAGTACATATGAATATTTCCCTTAAGATGCTGGTAAGTAGTGAAAACTCTACACTGGCATTTTTCTATTAAACTGTAAAGCTAAAGTTAGAATATCACTTGATGCTTTCTCCCACAGTGTGAAAGGTGACTTTCCATAGGGAAATTGACTACATTTTATCTATTCTACATATTGTTAAAGGACCCCATTCCTTCTTTAAACAATTGTTCTTTAAGAAAAACATACAATTCCCTTGAAGTCAATACACACAGTGTAATTGATACCTCCAAATAATACCTCTTCTGGAGAATCTTTCTTGATATACTCCCAAATGAAGTAGATTTTTCCTCCACTTACCATTTTCCACATGTATATTCTTTTGCATTTGTTTTCTCTTTTATATGAGTCCATGGTAATGGTATATGATATGAAAGATGCTTTATAAATTCTTGTTAAGTGAAATGAGTAAGTGGTCTGATGCCAATTTTTCTCAAAATTACTTTCATTCTCAATATGAGGGACACTTAGTACTCTATGCTTTCCTGATGATTAAACATAGGGAAATCCTTGGTCATCCACAAAGCATATGATTCTGATCATTTTGCCTTCTAATTTTTCCCAGGTACCATTTGAGCATAAAATGTCTATTAACACCTCTATACCCAGGTTTCACCTAAGCACTCATTCTGACCCACTCCAACTTACTAACCAGCACTGACCACAACGTTCTAAGCAAACTTAATTGCCCCAGTAGTAGTAGTACCCACTATAATGATAAAAGCAGAGAAAAGGAAAGGTTACACATTTGGAGAGATAGGTAGTCTTTTGCCAAACATTGACATCTCCTACTGATACATCATATGTAAAATATGTTAAGAATAAAAATGTAGTAAGCATTGGCAATACATATTAAACTATTCCCAAGCCTTAGAAAAGTCTAGGAGCTCCATTAGAGATGTGGACTAGAGTACTATTAGGTGACATGCCAACCATAGTGCATAAACAGCATCTCTCACCACTGTTCCTAGAAATGACACTAAAAGCAGCAAAAATATTTTTTTAAAATACAAATACCATTTTCAGCAAAATTAGGGAAAAATACACAAACTCTAGACTCCAAAAATATCTGTAGAAACTCAAAATAGCTGAGATCAAGAAAGTCATGTAGCTAAGCGCAATGGTAGTTGATTTCAGATAGTGTTGGCAAAAATCACACATCCTAAAGGCCAGAGAGTCACTCTGAAATACAAAAATTATACACTTTGTTTGCAACAATGGCTTTAGGAACTGAGATAAACAATATGTCACCAGAAGCCCTCTTGGATCCAATCTATCTAGGCTATAAAAAAAGTGGCACTATTAAAAAAGAAACAAAGCTATTAGCCACATTTGCAGCAGCAGTCTGTTTCTATGGTAACAGAAGACAGACTCTTTGGGTTGTTAAGCCTGCAAGAAACTTTGCCCCCCCCCCCCCCGTGTTTTCTGCAGGAACTTCCCATGAATTATTGATTCAAAAAAATCAATTAATTCAGTAACAAATAATTACTGATTTATATGAAATCACTATATTATGTAAAAGAAAAGCAAAATTTAGGTATGGATTAAAAAGTACATAACAAGTATCTTTGCCAAAGATAAGATGAAAAATTTGTCCAAATATTTTGCCATGAAATAAAATTTAGTGATGATGGCACTTAAAAAATAGAAGACCATGAAGCAGAAATACAAGAACTCAGGGAAGAAGTGGTAATATGATAAAAAGAGGTCAAATATATGCTGGAAAAAGCTAGGAAAAAATAAAACTCAAAAATCACCGAAATGAATGTAAACATGAAAGAAATACAAAGATGAAAAGAGACTATGGAAAACACACTAAAGAATATAGAGGATAGGGCAGCCTGGTGGCTCAGTGGTTTAGAGCCACCGTCAGCCAAGGGCATGATTCTGAAGACCTGGGATCAAGTCCCATGTCAGGCTCCCTGCATGGAGCCTGCTTCTCCCTCTGCCTGTGTCTCTGCCTCTCTCTCTGTGTTTCTCATGAATAAATAAATAAAATCTTAAAGAAAAAATATATAGAGGATAGAAATGAAAGAAATAAATGAAATGAAATTGAAATAAAGGAAGAGTTTTAAAGGGATTAGAGAGAAAATAATGACTACAGAAAATAAGCCAAGATGATGAGATACCACCTCCCCCAAACAGAGGGGAGTATTGAAAGAAGAAAATCAAAGTATTGAAACAGCACAATGACTTGAAGAGCTAATTCAAGAAAACTTTTCAAAAATAAGATTAGGTTCCCAAAAAAGGAAAATACTAAGAATATCCTAGAAACTCTTAAAAACTCACAGAAAAAAATCCTTTAGTCTGTCAGGAAAAAGGATCAAGTCTTTCGCAAAAAAAGAGAATGCAACTATCTGGCATATTTTTTTCACAACAGCATTTAAAACCAAAAATACAGTGAAACATTTACAAGCTATTCTAAAAGAGAAACTGAAAGGGGCACCTGGGTGGCTCAGTTGATTGTGTCCAACTCATGATTTCATCTTAGGTCATGATCTCAGGGTCATGAGATTGAGCCCCACCTAGGGCTCCACACTCAGCAGAGAATCTATTTGATATTCTTTCTCTCTCCCTCTGCTCCTCTCCCTGCTTGTACTCTCTCTCCTCCCTCTTTCTCTCTCCCTCTCATTCTCTCTCTCTCAAATTAATAAATAAAATCTTTTTTAAAAAAGAGAAACAGAGAACCAAAAGTTTTATACCCAGCCAAACTGGCTTTCAAATACAGACCTCAGGCAGTTTTAAATACACAAGAACTCAGGCAATATACAAATATTACAGCTAACAAAAACCAAAAGAAGAAAGAATGTAATACAGAGAGTAAATTAAGAGTCTGCACACAGATATGCAGTTTGTATAATTCACAATGCCAAATTATATCATTCTCCTAAATTCTAATATGAATGGCAACCTCTAGAGCTGTGTAGAGACAATGTAGTCAAACACAGTAATCCTGAGATTTACCTAATTACCTTATCTATAATCACTAGGAGTCAAAGTTTATCATTTAAAGTGATAAATCACTAAATACTACCTCTAAAACTAATAATACATTATATGTTAATTAACTGAATTTAAATTTAAAAACTAAAATTAAAGAATCACCTGCAAAAAAAGAAATTAAATTTTAAAAAATAAAGTGATAAATCAAATTTTAGAAATTAAATCATATTTAACAGTAAAATGGCAAATACTAAATAGGAAAACACTGAGATTCTTATTGATTAAATTCCAGAAGCGAAAGAGATAGGAGGAAGAAGCATAAAGAGAAACCTAATTTTAATACTGAGCAATATAGGAGAACAGCACTGTAAATTAATGGATGATTTAAAATATTATATAAAGTTATCATTTAAAAAGTAACTACCAAGCAATTATGCAAACCTAACTGCCACAAAGATTGTTCGTAAACAAATCAGACCACATAGTGAAAAACTTTGAAAATTGATAAACACATAAAAAACAGATGAAAAGCCAGTCATAACTATTATATCAGTAAATCTTTACACACACATCACATATTTAAATGTGATATTTATAAAAAACTGTTATATTAAAACATTGATAAGAACACAAAAAAATTTGATGAGACTTTCAAAATAGCTGCATAAGGAACTTGCATATTATAAAATACAAATTTTTAAAGTACCTGGAAATGTTTTTAAAAAGTATCTGGAAACTAAGTGCATACAGTAAATTAATAAGCATTTATTCCAAAAAGTCACCTAAATGTCCATAAGAATGGTGGGAGGCTATAACATTTGAGGCAGAACCTGCTCCCATTCCTTCCTCAGCTACATATTACAGAATGCCTACCCCATATCTGGCGGCCAAGAAAATGGGAGCTCCTTTTTAACATCACTGACAGTTAAAAAGCTAGGATCTCACCCCAGGAGGGCAATTTGCCAGGATTTCTCACCTGGGTCACTCTCCATCCCATTTTCATGTAAATGAGATAAAGATGGCATCTCAAATTGTAGAACAAAGATGGAACGTTTTGACAAACGGTGTTTTGATAACTAGGTAGAAATATGAAAAAATGAAATTGAATCCATTTTTCGCATTACATACTGGAATAAATTTCTCTCAAAATTTAAATAAAATAAGGATAAAACCATAAAAGTAACATAGTATGAAATTTTTTAAAGCCTAATAGAGAGTAAAGCCTAATAGAGAGTAAAGCCTTTCTACCTAGTTCTGAAAAATGAGAATCCATGAAATATTAACAATTTACTACACAAACATAAAAAGTTTCTAATGGCAAAAACAATAAGCAAAACTAAAAGACATATAAGTTGGAAAAAACATCTGTAACCATATCAAAGCTAAAGTGCTAATCTAATATATAGTAAGTTCTTAAAAACTGAAATGGAAAGATTTAACAATAAGCAAATATATCCAAAGATATAAACAGATAGTTCTCAGAAAAATTTAAATGACTGTTTGACAGATGTCAACCTCAGTTATAAAATGAGAAATGCAAATTAAATTATGCTGAAATACTATTTGTTACCTTTTAGATTGGCAAAAACTCAGTTTTATAACATATGCCATACATGAGGCTATGGAATATAAAATTTTATATCCCTATGGAGGGCAAATAGTACCTATCAAAGTTACAAATACATATAATCTTTGACAACGTAATTTCACTTTTGGATTTATAAGCACATGAATGTGTGCAAAATAATGTATGCATAAGCATACTTGTTGAAGCATTATTAGCAAACAATTGGAAATTAACCTTACCATTTTTCAATAAAGGGACTAGTTAAGTAAATTATAGCATATAGATATCTATACAATGTAATGCTATGCAATCATAAAAGAATTGCAGATGGGGATATGATGTACAACATGGTGACTACAGTTAATAATATAGTATTGTATACCTGAAAGTTGCTAAGAGAATAAATCATAAAGTTCTCATCACAAGAAAAAGAATTGCAAATATGTACGGTGACAGATGTTAGCTGTACCTTTATGGTGATCATTTCACTATACGTTTAAGTATCAAGTCATCATATTGTATACCTGAAACTAATATGTTATATTTCAATTATACCTCAATATATTTTTTTAGTTGCAAAAACACTGCATATTGGCTGATATGGAATATGTTTAGAGAAAAAGCAAGGTTTAATACAAGTGTGTTTATTATGATATCTTTATGTAAAAAGCAAGAAGGGAATACATTTTTGTTTGCATGTGCAAATAGAAATTCAAGAAGGATGCACAACAAACAAATAAAAATAATATTTTAATGATGTGGGACCATGGCAGCTGGACGGGGGACAAGTATGAGATTCGGAGGCAGAATTTTCAGTGTTTACTTTTTTAAATATTTTAAATATTTAGCCACATGCATTAGTTTCTTAATAAAAATACAATTTTTAATTTAAAAAATTATGGTATAGGTCAAGTAATTCACTCTCCATAAACCAGTCATCACTCCTTCCTGTGAAACCCTCTAGAAAAACATACCCACAGAGAACAATTGTAAAATTTTTTTTAAAAAGTAAAGCAACATTTATTACTATTGATTACTAGATGAGTGAGGTTTGGGTCCAAACTCCACAGGCTGAATCACCTGAAGAACTCATACAGCTTTGTACTAAAACCTAAATGGACTACTACTTCTTGAAAGGAAATGTGAATCTCAGAGTTACATACCCACCAGGCCGATAGAAAAGGAAAGCAGGAAGAAGACAGAAACAACACTTTCTTCAAAGCCCAGCATTAACCTAGGCCTTAGCCAGTCAGAGCAATAGCTGAGGGCCAGGGTGCCATGAAGCTAGAGGCAGATACCAACATTGGCTGTGAAGCCCTCACTCTGCCTCCTCCTAGAAATGTCTAAAAGGAGATAACTATCTGTTCAGTGACATGGTGGTTAGAATGAAAAGGAAGACCAAAAACACAATGATTTATAACCTATAGAAAATGTGAACCTATCAGTATCACAAAATGAGAACACTATACTTTGTTTTGTGGAAATGGATGTTAGTATCCTTAATCGACACTCAGAAACAAGAGGTTAGAGAAAGAGCCCCATGATCCCTGAAGGAACTAACTGGTTTGTTTTTTTTTTTTTTTTTCCAAGGGTAAATTCAGGAGTTTATTAGTTACAGAAGACATGAGTTTAATGCTTCTTATCAATAAATATTTGAATATACATAACCATCGTGAATTGAATCTCCAATGAGCATATATTTCTTGTAACTTGAAAAACTCTAACATTAAACCAAGTAGAAATGTAATTATAGATATTACAATACACACAGTTATAGCTTAAATTTTAAATGGAGCGTTTTTGCATGCTAGGGTAGACACAGAAGCTGTTTGCTACTGAGGCCCTGGAGAGACATCTATGAAATCACTTCCATAATATTAAATGATACTTTTCTAGTGAAACTAGAAAATATTAAACCTATATCCATGTGTTTCCCAATCTATTTGATCAATGTTGCCATGAGAGATTCAGAGATTGAATATTTCCATGTGTGGCTCTTCCATTTTATTCATAGTACATATAAATTAGAAGTTTAAATGTAGAGTAAAAATTTATAGAAAACTCAATTCCCTGAAGTCTTTGGAATAGGAGAATTCTAGGCAGCCAAAAATTCTAAATAATTGAGTTATTCATAACTATGAATATTAAGTTATACCTATATTAGGTATATATAATTTTATTCTATGCACATATACACAATAGATAAATTACTAAAGTATATGGGTTTGTTTTGCTTAGTTTTGTCATCTATGTCATGATTGCTGTCAGCACCCCCATGTAGAAGTTTTTCTCCCTATTTTATATCTACTGCAGGCTTTGAGATAATATATTGAAGTTTCTTCAAATAATATGTAACATAAGATTAGACTTTGAAATAAGGGCTAAAAGGAATTGCTGGAAGCCATGACCATAAGATTTTAATGCAGGCACTTAGAGCCATTCACTTTGGATGTGTAGGGCTTTGTTGTTCATTGCTTAGGTCTGTGGGTAATGGAACACCGTGTGAATATGTGAGTTTGAGCAAGATTAGGCATCACTTCGTGTAAAAAAAAAAATCTACCCTATTTATGCCTTGCTTTTTAATAAAAAATGAATTTTATTAAAATGTATACAAAATCACAAAATAAAATACTTTTTCTAAGTAAAGAAAAATTAGGTACAGTGTAAGGCAAAGGATAAGAAAAGACAGGCTCATCATATGGAGCATGCCAACTGGTCCTCTTCTACTTGCCAGAGTAACAAGTTTGGTTTTATGCTCTGTATTCATTCCAAAGAAGGTAACAAAACTCATACTGTCTACTTAGAGTAAATAAAACAGCTGCTTCAATATAGCACAAAGTTTTTTGGATAGTGTGTCCAGAAAGCAATTTTTCTTTAGTTCTTCATCAAGAAATCACTGTGAAATATTAAACTATCATCTGCAACAACTTTATAAGAATCAAAGATGAGTTTCAACAGACTTTTTGTAAAACTCTACAATGTGAATCAACAGCACAACTCGAAAGGAAAAAAAATCAAGGGAAAAAGAAAAGGTTCCAGTTCACTGAAAACAATAAAATGACCAATTCCAAAACACAACAGCTATCTGTGGCTGTTCCTGGTGGCCCACTGGCAGTGTCCTTGAGTGTCGAGCACACAGTAAGTTGACAACATAAGTCTACTTAGCTCCTCAAGTCCCTGCAGGGTGCTCAAAAGAACTTTCTAGTTCCCACCAGTTTGTCCCAGTTCCTGAACACATTAAGTCTTGATGTAAGCCAAAGAAACACAGTGGGAAACTTCACTGTTATTCCAAATATCCACTTAAAATATGGTTGCTGGCTATAGGATTTAGAACAAGGGAAATAGAGACAAATTAATCAGAAGAAACAAAACATTCATTAAAGACATTACTGTCAGTAGTTAATGACCACTGCATGAAGCAACCTGAAGTACTCACTTATTGCTGCAGGCACAATTCAACATAAAGAGAGGGAAAGTGGGAAAAAAAAAAAACAAAAAAACTTGCAACACATGAATACAGTACTTCTCTTTCTTGCCTGTGAAAGCAAGCCAAAATGTCAGAACTGACTCCTTTGCTTTACTTTCTATATAAACAAGCATCATTAGCATTTCCCCAGAGGAAAGAGAAGAAAATTGTTCATAATGAGGTAAGATTTGGAATTAAGAATACAAACAGTGGTGTGCTTGAACAAAGCCAGATTATTTAATGCAAACAATGGATCAATTGTCAGTTGAGTGAAAGATAACCAAATCTTTAATGCCTAGAGGCCTGGAAGGATAGTTATTACACCAGAAGTTTTTATGCATCAATTTTCCTATGTGTTAGAGAAGGGAATGGTTTAACTTTAACCAAGAGCTCCATCCATACCAATGCCTAAATGTAACCTAGCACTCCATTGGAGTAGGTCTGAATCTCCTGGAAAGATGGATGATGACTTTCAACTATTAATTTTTAACACGTACCCCAAAAGTGAACATTAAAGATTCATTGAGATTAGCAGTCCTAGAGAGAGTGCCAGACTTACAGCTCTTAGAATGCAAACCATTAAAATACAGAGACTGTATCTACATAAATCACTTTGTCACCAAAAATATGTCCACGAGTAACAAAGTATTTACCAATATTTTTTTGATGAAGATGCTAAGGAATCAGAACTCTTGACTGGAAGAGATATTTACCCAACCCAAACCAGCCATCTCAAGAAAAGTAACTGGCAGCTTCCCTAACCAAACTTCAGGATGATTGTGGGCAAAGCTGGACCTCAAGTGGGAACCAAGGCATGAGAAGAGGCCAGAACTCCCTATCTCTTTGGTTCTTGCATTGCCAATTTCTTGGTATGTTGGCTTTATCTTCTCCAACCTAAAACCTATTTCTTCCCCCACAGCAGGAAACATATGTCCAATGGCTCTCTGCTGGCATCTTAGATGAAAAGCTTCTCTTAATTTATTTTTGTGTTTGGTCCAATCGAATCACCTGTCTAATCTTAGACTGATGCTATATCTAGGGGTGGGGTGTTTTGCCATTGGTCCAGATTGGGTCATGGGCCTACCATTATACAAGGCACAAGGATTTATGATGGGGCTGAAGAAAGAGAATAGTTCCTGTAAAAAAAAAAAAAAAAAAAAAAAAAGGAGAATGCACTGCACTACAAGAATAGAGGTAAGTAATGAGTCAAATAAACTACCCATATGAAACTTTGCTTATTTTGCTCTACTGGAGCATTTTGGTCACTTCAGGTCATACAGAAGTTGCCTACAGAATGTACAATTGCCTTGGAACAGTGGATACAGGATCTCATTAAGGTCATTAAGGTCTTAGCAATCTTCATTTATGACCTACCTTGGACCAGCATGGATTTAAGGATGATTTGAATGTTATATAACTGGCAACAAGAGTCACACTAATGTATACTGATGGTAATAGAAGCCAATAGTCCATAAGGAACAAACAAAATTATAAAGTTCATTCAAAGAAGTACAATTGTGTTAAGAGAACAAAGATTATTATGTGGCTCAGCAGGACTACTTGAGAGTCCCATGTGTCAAGAGGCAAGAATGGCTTTTATATAAGCTATTACTTGAATGGAATTGGATATTTCTAAGGTACATTAAAACAAACCTCTTCTAGCAATAAGTTGAACTGGATATTCTGAAAAGCCCTTACTGCAAAACACATAGAAATAGTAGATAAAATATAGCAAACATCCATTTAAATGCATAGTTGTGCTTCCAAGAGAGCAAGGGAAATATCCAAGGGGAAACAATAAGACAAAGCAGAAAACCTGAATGATCAATGAATACAAACACCATGGCTGCTCTGCAAACATTTGCCAATCCCAACACTCTAGGGATGTGGATTTCAAGGCTGTGCAGGGGACAGAGGAAAAGGCTTTGGACCCCAGCAAGGTAGAGTATAAATTCAGTATAAATTTCTGTATAAATTAAGAAGTCATGAATCGGGATCCCTGGGTGGCTCAGCGGTTGAGCACCTGCCTTTGGCCCAGGGCATGATCCTGGAGACCCGGGATCGGGTCCCACGTCGGGCTCCCTGCATGAAGCCTGCTTCTCCCTCCTCCTGTGTCTCTGCCCCTCTCTCTCTCCCTCTCTCTCTCTCTCTCTGTGTCTCTCATGAATAAATAAATAAAATCTAAAAAAAAAAAAAAAAAAAAAAGAAGTCATGAATCAGGAAAGAAAATCCCCTAGTGAAAGTAAAGAGATGAAAGGGAAGCTTGTCCATCTCAGTCTGAGTCCTGGGAAAGGGAAAAAAAAAATTCCTCCTTGAGAATGAAAAACCACAGTCCTACCTTCAAACAGGTTTGGATTTTGAATTTGTACAAAGCGGGGTCTAAGAAAATTTAAGCCTAGAAAAAAGGCATAGAAATCCCAAGTAGGAATGTTTTAGAACACCAGGCTAAACAAATGTAAAACTTACCTTAGTGACATACTCACAAGGGGGACCTCAGACTTCCCATCAATTAAGAAAAGCTGAACAAGCACTCACAAGTCAAAATGGCAAAACAAAAAATTTGTTGGTTCTGCTGACTCTGGTCCATGGTAGCAAATTTCCTTAAGTAGAAGTAGAAGGGGGTAAGAATTTTTAAAAACTTCATTGATCTATTAGAAGGAAAGGAAAGGGGGGGAGAATCGTAAAAATTTTAAGGCAAAAAAAAAAAAAAAAAAAAGCACCTAAATAGGAGTATAATAAATTTAAATGTCTGTAATCACTATAAATCTAAATAGCTTAACCCAATCATCTAAACACAATAAGACAAGGCTCAAAAACTGAATCTAGGGGCACCTGGGTGGCTCAGTGGTTGAGTGTCTGCCTTTGACTCAGGTCATGATCCTGGGGTCCTGGGATCAAGGCCCACACTAGGCTCCCCACAGAGAATCTGCTTCTCCCTTGCCTATGTCTCTGTATGCCTCTAAATAAATAAATAAATAAATAAATAAATAAATAAATAAATAAATAAATAAAATATTAAAAGGAAAAAATGAATCTAGCAATATGCAGTGTAAGTATAAGAGCCCATTATGGGTGCTTGGGTGGCTCAATCGGTTAAGCATCAGACTCTTGATTTCAGCCCAGGCCATGATCTCAGGGTTGTGAAATCAAGCCCTGTGCCAGCTCTGTGCTGGGCATGGAACCTGTTTAAGATTCTCTCTTTCTTGGGATACCTGGATGGTACAGTCAGTTAAGCTTCTGACTCTTGGTTTTGGCTCAGGTTGTGATCTCAGCATCATGAAATCAAGCCCTGCATCAGGCTCTGCACTCAGTAAGGAGTCTGCTTAAGACTCTCTCTGTCCCTTCTCCCTGTACTCTCTCTCTCTCAAATAAATAAATCTTTTCTTAAAAAAAAAAAAATTTCCTTTCTTAAAAAAAAAAAAAAAAAAGATTCTCCCCCTCTCTCTACACCTTCCTCCTCTCTAAAAAATAAAATAAATATAAATAAATAAAAGAGCCACCCAAAATGATATATATATACAAAGAACTCCTAAAACTCAACAATAAAAAAGCAAACAACATTATTTAAAAATGAACCAAAGACTTTAACAGGTACTTCACCAATGAAGATATCCAGTTGGCAAATAAGCAAATGAAAAGATGCTTCACATCACATGTCATCAGGGAAATGTAAATTAAGACAAGGTTCCACTAAATACGTATTAAAATAACCAAAATCCAGAACACTGAGAATGCCAAAAGCTGGGATGTTGTGGAATCACAGGAATGTTCATCCACTGCTAGAAGAAATACAAAATAGTACAACCGCTTTGGAAGAGAGTTTAGTTTCTTACAAAACTAAACATGTGGGGATTCCCTGGGTGGCTCAGCGGTTTGGTGCCTGCCTTCAGCCCAGGGCGTGATCCTGGAGACCCGGGATGGAGTCCCATGTCGGGCTCCCTGCATGGAGCCTGCTTCTCCCTCTGCCTGTATCTCTGCGCCTCTCTCTCTCTCTTTCTCTTTCTGTGTGTGTCTTTCATGAATAAATAAATAAAATCTTAAAAAAAAACTAAACATGATCTTACCATGTGATCTAACAACCATATTCCTTAGCAGTTACGCAAAAGTGTTGAAAACATGTCCACACAAAAACCTGCACACAGATGTTTACAGCAGTTCCATTCCTAACTGCCAAAACTTAGAAAAAACTAAGATATCCTTCAGTAGGTGAATTGTGGCACATCTATACAAAAAACTATTATTCAACAATAAAAGTCTATAAACTATCAAGCCATGCAAAAACATAGAAGAAGCTTAAATTCATATTACTAACTGAAAGAAGCCAATCTTAATAAGGCTATATACTGTATAATTCCCATTTACAACATTCTGGAAGAGGCAAAACTATGAAGACAATGAAAAAACAGTTGCTTGGGGAAAGAGAATGGTGAAGGGATGAACAAAAAGCACATATGATTTTTAGAGGAGTGAAAATATTCTGTATAATATTGTAATGATAGATATAAATCATTATATTTTTGTCCAAACCCATGGAAGGTACAACACCAAGAGTGAACCCTGAGGTAAACTATGGACTTTGGGTGATTATAATGTGTTCATATAGGCTCATCATTGGTAAAAAATATATATATATTCTAGCAGTGATGCTGATAACGAAGGAGGCTATGCAAGCATAAGGGTAAGGAATATATGAGAAATCTCTGTACCACCTTCTCAATTTTATTGTAAACTTAATACTACTTTATTTTTTTTTAATACTACTTTAAAATCATGATGATAAAGCTTGGAATTAAAAGATAGGAGTTACCAAGCAAATGTTAATATTAACCAAAAGAAAACTGATATAACATTGTTAATATCTGATAAAATAGATTAAAAGTTAAAAGCAATATGAGATTATAATGGTCAAACTCTTAGCTATAGAGAACAAACTGATGGTTATCAGAGGGGAGGGACATGGGGGGGGATGGGTGAAATAGGTGATGGAAATTGAGGAATGCATTTGTTCTGATAGACACTAGGTACTGTATGTAAGTGCTAAAATCACTATATTTTAAAATGAATGAATGAATCCCTACAAAAATACCAACAGTATTTCTCACAAAACTAGAACAAATAATCCTAAAATTTGTATGGAACCACAAAAGACCTGTAATAGCCAAAGCAATCTTGAAAAAGAACAAAGCTAGAGGTATCACAATTCTAGATTTTAAGTTATATTACAAAGCTGCAGCGATCAAAACAGTATGATACTGGCATTAAAAACATGCATAGATTAATAGAATAGGACAGAAGGCCCAGAAATAAACCCATGATTATATGGTCAGTTAACCTTCAACAAAGACAGCAAGAATAATCAATTGGAAAGAGACTGTCTCTTCAGCGAATTGTGTTGGGGAAACTGTACAGTTACATGCAAAAGAATGAAACTAGAACAAATGGATTAAGGACCTAAATATGAGACCAGAAACCACAAAAATCCTAGAGGAGAATACAGTCCTTAACATTGACTGTAGTAACTTTTTTCTAATGATGTCTCTGGAGGCAAAGGAAACAAAAGCAAAAATAAACAATTGGGACTACATCAAAATTAAAAGGTTCTGCACAACAAAGGAAACAATCAATAAAACTAAAATACAATCTAATGGAATGGGAGAAGATATTTACAAATGTCATAACCAATAAGAGATTGGTATTCAAAGTAATAAAGAACTTACATAACTCAACACTAAAACCCCACAAATAATCCAATCAAAAATGGGCAGAAGACATGAACAGCTATTTCTCAGGAAAAAAAACAACAACCACAGATGGCCAACAGACAATGAAAAGATATTTGACATCACTCAACAGGGAAATGCAAATCAAAACTATAATGAAATACCACCTCACAGCTATCAAAATGGCTTAACAGCACAAGGAACAGCAAGTGCTGGTAAGAATGTGGAGAGAAAGGAATCCTTGTGCACTGCTGGTGGGAATGCAAACTGGTGCAGCCACTGTGGTAAACAGTTATGGAGATTCCTCAAAAAATTAAAAATAGAACTACCCTACGATCCAGTAATTCTTCCACTGGGTTTTTACCCATAAAATACAAAAAATACTAATTTGAAAAGATATATGCACCTATATGTTTGTTGCAGCATTATTTACAATAGTCAGATTATGGGAGCAACCCTATTGTCTCTGGGTATTTGAATGGATAAAGATGTAGTAGAATATTATATATATATATATATATATATATATATATATAATACACAATGAAATATTACTCTGCCATAAAAAAAATAAAATCTTGCCATTTGCAACAACATGGATGGATATAGAGAGTATAATGCTAAGTGAAATAAGTCAGTCAGAATCAGACAAATACCATACAATTTCGCTCATGTATAAAAGAAAAAAAAAGAGAAAGAGAGAGAGTAAAAAAGAGAGAGAGAGAAGCAAATAAATATACTCTTAACTATAGAGAACAAACTGATAGTTACCAGAGGGGAAGTGGATGAGGGCATGGGAAACAGATAAAGGGCATTAAGAGTACACTTATCCTAATGAGCAGAGTAATATATAGAACTGTTAAATCACTATATTATGCACCTGAAACTAGTAGAACACTGTATGTTAACTATACTGGAATTAAAATTAAAAACTCAATAAAAAATGTTTAAGTCAAACTCTTAAAACGGTAAAAAAAGTGGTTGCCAGGGGCTAGGGGTAATAAGATGAAGTTAGTGAAAGTGTACAAACCTTCAGTTATAAAATGAATAAAGTCTGAGGATCTGCTATATAACCTGGTGACTGTAGTTGCTAACAATGTATTCTATAATTGAAATTTGCTAACAGAGTAGAACTTAAATATTCTCAACAGAATAGTTTTTAAAAAGATAAATATGCTGGGTGATGCATGTGTAAATTATGCCAATGAGGGAATTCTTTCACAATGTATATGTATATTCAATCATCATGTTGTACACCTTAAATATTTTACAATTATATTTGTCAACTAGACTGCAATGAAGCTAAAAAATGAAAATAAACAAAAAATGAATGAATGAAATGATCTAGCAACTCTACTTCTGGGTATACACCCAAAAGAATTTAAAACAAGATCTTGAAGAGACATTTGCACATCCATGTTCATTGCAGCATTATTCACAATAGTCTAAAGGTAAAAGTAACTTGAATGTACATCAACAGATGAACGGATAAAGAAAATATGAAATACGCATACAATGGAATATTACTCAGTTCTAAAAAAGGAAACCCTCTCATATGCTACAAATGGATGAACCTTGAGAACATTATGCTAAGTGAAATGTCATTTACAAAAAAATACTACATGATTCTACTTATATGAGGTATCTGAAGTAGTCAAAATCTTAGAAACAGAAAGTAGAAATACAGTCAATGTGGCTAGGCAAGGAAGAAAAGAGCTTTTGTAATATGGGTACAGACTTTCAGTTTTCTAGGATTAAAAAGTTCTAAGGATCTGTCATACTATATTATACACATATTAACACTACTACACTATACACTTAAAAATAGTTAAGATAGTAATTTTTATATTATTTATTTGTACCTCATTAAAAAATTAAGAAATGAAGTATCTAAGGTAAAAAGGGGGAAAAGGTAGAGTAAATCTAAAGAAACAGAAGAAAGGAAATAATAAAATCAAGAGCAAATAGTAATTAAATGGGGAAAGTTTTCAATGAAAAGGATCAACAAAACTCAATGTTAATTCTTTCAACAGATTAATAAGATAATCAACCCTATCTAAAATGGACCAATAAAGAAGGGAATAGAGAAGAGATTGTTACCAGAGGGGAGGTGGGTGCAGGGTGGATGAAATAGCTGACAGGGATTAAGGAGCGTACTTGTGATGAGCACTGGTTGTTGTATGGAAGTGTTGAATTACTATATTGCACACCTGAAACCAATATAACACTGTATGTTAACAAACGGGAATTTAAATAAAAACTTTTAAAAATAAAATATTTAAAGTATATTTCAATAAAATATTTTTAAATGAGAATCTCTCAAAAAGAAAAAGACTAAAACACAAGATATGCCTGTAGATATAGCCGAAATTTATAGGATTATAATATGAATAACTTTACAGTAATAAAATTGAAAACATGGATGAAATGGATGATTTTCTGTAAAAGTACAATACTGAAGAAGAATAAGCTGAAAATAAGAATGGCATAATAGCCTTTACAGAGGTTTAACTGGCAATTAAAAATAGACTTCACCATTCTTCTTTCCTCACCAAAATTTAAACTAATAAAAAATACACTGAGTTCAACAGTTTCATGGGTAAATTCCAAACTCCAATCCTACTCAAGCTGGTCTAAAGAACAAAAAAACAATGGAGAGAAGAGTACAGATTTTTGAAGGGTAAAGTGCACAAACCAACCATTCTATAAATAGCCAAATTGTCATTCTTACATGAAGAAAAAAAATTCTCAGACAAGATCTTATGATGCAACATCATTTGTATAACCTTACTGAAATCCATTCTCCAAAATAAAGTCTAAACAGAGATCAAATTATTAAAAATTATAATACCTAGGCTTTAGCAAGTACTTTATCTCTTCTAAGATTTTTACTAAACATTTGACAATTAGGTTTTTTTTGTCTATTCAAACGTGTAAAATAGATATTCTACCCATTTCATAGATGAAAAATCTGAGAATCAGAGTGGTTAAGGAATTTATAAAACATCACATAGTTGGAACTGGAGTTTGATCTGGATCTTACCCATCTTTTGAGTTAAGTTCATGATGAAACGTGTTGGGTTGACTAGCCGACAACTCAAACTCAGCCTAGAGCCCAAGGACCTTGGAACTCTGTCCCAACTGGTAAAGGGCCGACCACTAAAATAACCAGTCCATCAATCCTCCCTCTTGAGGACTCACATCATCAAAAGTGTATCAAATCTTAGTGTAATATCATGTATACAAGAAGCATTCAATCTACATTTTCAATAAAAATAGAGGTTTTAGGAAAAGAACTATAGTAGTAATAGCTGAAGGCCAAACTGTATTCTATCTCATACTTCAAGGTTTCAATCTTCCACCCCCACCACCATTTCTACCTCCCTGCTCTGTGATCTTTCTTATTTCTATTTCTAGATCTAGATACTGCTTTCCTTTCTTCCATTCAGACTCAAAGTGACAGAACAGGAAGGGATGGAAATCACAGACTGATGAGACCTGGAAAATGGGGCCCAAGATGACCTTTTGACCCATATTACACAGGGCCAGACCTCCTTGTTAGGTGCTTTTCTGTGTTGGATCTTTCTTAGTTCCTCCTTTTCTTTCACTGGCTCCTATCAAAGGGTCACCTGCTCTGACTTTAAACACTGCTTCTATCATCTCGTAACACAAAGGAACAACTGAAGCCCTGAAAGGGTTGGAGATCAGTGATAGATACTTCAATCATTTGACTTTAAACTAATTCTTAAGAAATCCATCACCTTCAACATGGCATCTACATACACACAGAAAAATGCATCCACACATCACCACAAAAGCAGTAGTAGCCCTTGTCATGGATCTTGTGCCTCCTCACCTTTCTCCTTAGATGCAAAGGATCAGTAGGCCTACTTTGTCAGGGATGACGTTGTGTTATATAAGAATCATAGTTGGGTGGGGCTGCTGGATGTGTTAATGGTTTATAAAGATGAAAATGGGAGGTATTTATTTTAAAAAAAAAAAGATTTACTTACTTATTTTAGAGAGAGAGAGAAAGCATGAGCAGAAGGGATAGTGGGAGAGGAAGAGAGAATCTCAAGCAGACTCCACCCACACTGAATGTAGAACTGGACATGGGGCTCAATCCCACAAACCTGATATCACCATTTGAGCTGAATCCAGGAGTCAGTCGCTTAACCAACTGGGCCAGCCAGGCACTCCTGGGAGATGTTTATTTACAAAGGTTTGTTCTTTATTCTCCAGAATCTGTGTTCACACCCCTCAGATTCTTCATATCTTTGCGCAAAATCTCACTGCATTGATGTCATAATTCCATTGACTTTAATCTGATTTTATATGCACTTATCTTTTAAAAAAAAGAGTAGTTTTTTTTCCAGCAAAGAATTTACCATGCCTACAGTATATATGGAACTAGTTTTCTTTTAGACATAATGTATTTAAAGGATAGTGTCTATAAATCTGTGTTGCATCATGCATTTCATATAGATTAATGTCCTCAGCTTGATTTGATATTGTTCTTACCTTTGTTGCCATCACTGCAGAATTAATATTTTTGTCATTATTAGAGAATCAAAACTATCATCTTATTTCATCACATTTTGAAGTCAGTACATGCTTAGAACCCCTTTCAAAGGTCATTAAGCATCACAGAATGAGTGATGACATAAGTTTCCTTGCACATCCAGGAAGCAGAAACCCCAACACTCTAATTGATTTGGCTACCATATGAGGAACTGGTACCTGGAAATACGGCTTATTAGCATTGAGTTCCTGTGTAACCATTTACACAGAACTTCATTTATGTTACCAAATAAAAATTGACTAGGGGCCATTAGTGTGATGGTATTTGGGACTGACAATGGTGCTGGAGGAATAAGGACCAATGCTCAGAGCAGATCTATAAATGGCAAGGTGATAATGTATTTTCAATCACACGATTTCTACAATGAGCAAATAGTATTCCAGAGAGCTAATCCAACCCTGAAGTGAATATACAGTTAAAAGCGACCATATCTTGACTCTAAATCCCAAAATCAGGGAGTTTTATGAATATGCTATTTTGTTCTATCAAATTCTATTCCTTGATTCCTTAAAACAACTTCTGCAGCACTTTATAGGTAAAACTAAAATTTTCATTTGAAGTAAGTCTGCAAAATTGACTCAACTGATTTTCACTGAATTTTAATCATTAAGTAAAACAGTACTTTTCCCCTCAAAAACATACCAATTTCCTGGAAATGTATTTCATGGCTTTATTTCCTTTGCTAATTGATTCTGGTCATTTAATTCAATAAATTTTATAAAGTTAAAATTATGAGGAATTAATTGACTTTTGCTTAACTTCCAATTATGCCTAATTTGTTTCTATTCAGTCTCATTAAATTCAATTATTATTGGACTAATTGTAATTTCTGCCAATAGTTCATTTACTTTAAAATAAGGATTCTGTCCTCTGTTACTTACAAGTAATTTTTCATCAGGGTTAGGTAGGGTCTCTTAATTATATTAATACAAATGGCTTTCTATATGCATCAATAAGTTTGCATTTAGTACCTAAGCAATTCCTTGCAACTCAGCAAAGCTGGCTAGACCCTAGATACAGCATAGTAGCTATATGGGTAGCTTTCCAGTAGCCAAAATTAGTTTTAGTTGTAACTGGGACAATTTCTTCACATTTCACTTCATGTTTCATTACCCTAGTTATAGAAAATTGTAAAAGAAAAAATACAGAATTTGAATAAAAGGGACTGAAGTACAAACTTTAGCACTTGGGACTCTCCCAAAACTTTACAATGTATCTCTTCATCTGGTTGTCCTCTGTATCCTTTATATAGCTTTTATGATATAACAAACTGGTAAATGCAATCATTTGATTACATCAAATTGGAGCGGGGCAGTCTTATGGGATCTGATGCCATCTCCAGGTAGATAGTGTCAGAATTGAGTTAAACTGTAGGGCATCCAGCTGGTATCACAGAATTGTTAGGTGGGGGCATGGAGGGAGGAGGAATCCCCATACATCTGGTGTTAGAAGTGTCCTGAGTGTGATAGCAGAGGAGATACACACCAGAGAAGGAGCATAGGCTTTCTCTCCAAAAACAATATTTATATTTATAAAGAGACAGTAATGGTAAGAAATTTAAATGTGGGAATAAAGGATAATCTTGATAAGATTGCATTGGCAAAATACATAGAAAAGACAAAATAAAGGAATTGGGAAAAAAAAATCAAATATCCCAGGATTGTGGGGAAATCCTGGGACTGAGGAAAAAGAGAGCTGGAATTATATTATTTTTCTGCCTCAAAACTGTTCTATAATCTTATATAACTCATTCCCTTTTCCTCAACTCTTAATTTCCTTTCTACAAAGAATGAAATAGGTCATCTCCAAAGTCCCAAAATACTGGCATTCTTATGATCCATATGGAGTGTGACTTGTTCCCTAATTTCAATTTTAATAATGCTTATGCACAGTACTGCAAGTGGTATGTCTAAACACTCATGCTAGTCCTAATAAATAATTAAATCTAGCATTTGGCAGCTGGAGGCTATTGCACTCTGTTAAGTATTCTTGAAGTTTATTCTATCAGTGTATCAAAATAAAATGCCAACAACTTAGTAGATATAAAGCCTATTAGCAACTGTGACTGCTGTGTTATCTCAGAAAAGCTTGCGAGGATAGTGCTAAGTGGATCATGCTGAAAATTAGCCTAATTTTTCCTCCAAGATGCACCAAAATGATTAACCATTCCATTTATGGAAATTCACTGCTCTCAAATATTCAAAAACCTTCCTAAGATTTTCAGTTTAAAGGCTGACACTCCTCCAGTTCCTTATGTAATTATTAATTGCACCTTCACTGGATTAAATATCAGGCATAATAGCAGCCTTGCCATTCATTGCAAATTTTTGATATATCTGTTCATAATTGTGATCATGATAATATCAACCTTAAAATTCTTATCAAAAATTTTAGGGAAAAAGTATATAACATGGGGTTAAATATCTAGGATGCCTATACATAATCAAAAGGTAAAAGCAATACCAGTAACCTTTAACAATCCTATGAAAAGACATCAAGTTTAGAATTATCAAGTTAATAAAAAAAAATTCTTAACAAGCTGCTGGACTTTAAAGTTGTAATGTTGCCTGCAACTGAGATATGGGCCTATTCAAGATTATAGGTAAATATACACATGAACATTTCTAGTAAACTCTACATGACCTCATCATGAGCGGAAACAGGGAGAATGGATAGTGAGAGAAAAGCTCTCTCAATACAAGTCTTGAAACTTCAAGAAGTGAGGGAATAGGATTCTTGCCCCATTGTGCCTCTTTTCCATCTATTTTGATCAGGTACACAGACCTATACCGAAACAAAATGAAAGTACTAACAGAGTTTTCTTGGCTGTATTTTTCTTAGTTTCACACTGAGAAACACTTAGTAACTGCACTCCTGACCCCAGAACTTTGCATTTTCAGGCTATTGGTTATAAGATACAGAAGGTAGTACAAATTCATCACTCTAACTGGAAATATTGAACAAAAGAGACATGCTACAGATGACTGTCAAAGCAAAAACATGGTTCTGGAACATCAAAAACCTCACCTAACATGTCTTAAGTGTTTTGTGGACTACCGGTTGCTCCCCACCCCACTTCTGGCACAGCAGAATGCAAACAGGCCAATCAATAGATTCACCAGCTCCCTGGGAGATTGTCAGACATTAGAAATTCTGTGCAAAGATAGAAAATGAACCAGTGTGATTCTCTTCCTTGGCAATTTAAATTAGAAATGTGTAGAAATCAGGCACTTGGCAATAGAAGCTCAAGTGGAAAAACTGTGATAGAGAAGAACCAAAAGTGAGCCAAGGTTAACACAAGAATGCAGACTAACTGCTAGGCCCTCCCCAACCTCCAGTCTGAGCTAGAGTACAGAAATACATGGAGACAATTTATAGCTCAGATCAGATAGATAATACTTTTAACTGCCCAGTTCAAAGGGAGCTATATTCCCCAGTGCCAAACTCCCATACTGTACTAAGCCCAGACAGAAATGGTTTAGAGACTTTTACTCACCACAGAAAGACATAATAAAGGACAAAGAGAATTTTGAAGGAAGGCATTCAGAAAGCCAAGAGAATAGGCCACTTAATCTTCCTCCAATTGATGTGATTGTATGATAGGTGGGGAATCTAAGGCCAGCATACTTGAAAAATCTGTGAAATTTGGATCACACCAGGATCCCCAAAAAGTAAAGGGTGGTGGGTCAAAGATTCTCAGGTTATTTGTGGTCATAGAAAAGCCACAGAAGACATTTAGATAACAGGTGGCCTACTAGTCTCCCTCATTTAAGGGCTTCAAATAGGATAAATGGATTTTCATGGAGAATATGTACATGGAATTGCCTGATATTTATGAAAGGAATGAAGACTGTGAAAGTAAACCTCTCTGTGTACCTAAGACCACTAATTTCTCTCCAATAGACAAAGTTTCAGCGCCTACTTGCATGTCAAAAGACCAGACCAGATGCAAACAATATCCCAAGTTGCCAGTGGCATGACGATGAAACAGCTGCCGAACTATCTTTTTCTATCAGCCCTCACCCCTGTTTGTATCCTGCCTTCTTTCCCTGATGCCTCTTCTTCCTGGATGTGAATAAATATGGAGTTATCTGGGAGTTTAGGGATAGCCTGCCAGAAATAGAAAGGAAGCTGAGAGAGCACTTGTATAACCATTTTGGTATACTATTTGTTGATACTAAAACTGAAACTTTTCATACCTAAGTCCCAGGAATTCCAATCCTAATGATATACTAAACAAAAATTATTATATTTGTGTACCAAAATCCACAAAATGAATGTTAATAGCACTTGAAATCAGTAAAAAAATGGAAGCAACTAAATACATAAATTATGGTAAATACATAAATTTAACATGTATTAAATCTCACAAACAGAATGTAAAGCAAAAGAATCCAGCCACAAATAAAATTCAAAGTATAATTTCAGTTACATAAGATTTCAAATCTGGCAAAACTAATCTATGGTGTGTGAAATCAGGAGAGCAATTTCTTTGAGGTAGGTAGTAAAAGTAATGCCTAGAAGGGGACTTATAAAAGAGCTTCAAAAGGGCAAGTAACACTTTGTATTTTGATCAGGAATGTGGTTATATGAGCATGTTCACTTCAGGATGATTCATCAACCTGTACACTTTTGATTTGTTTGCTTTTATGTAATGTATACCATACTTTAGTAAAAAGTTTATTTGAAAAAAGATAAATACATACACCCCAAAAAGGGCATGCTATGACATTAATTAAAATAGAGATAATGAGAAAAATCTTAAAAGCAACCAGAGAAAAATTACAATGCACACAGAGGAACATAGAGATCATGAGATTAGATAAAAATTCAAGAATCTATAATATGCTGTCTGCAAGAAACCCACTTTAAATACAAGAGAATAAGAGGATGAAGATAGATGTACAGTATAAACACTAATAATTAAAAAGGAGAATGCTTTTAATATCATAAAAAGCAGACTTAAGAAGAAATATTATCAGCAACAACAAAAAAGAAATTTCAAAATGACAAATGGTCAATTCATCAAGACTTAGCAATCCTAAATATGTATGATAATATAGCCTCAAAGTACAGAAAGCAAGCACTACTAGAACAGGAAAAATAGAGATTTCAACACTCCTCTTTTGAAACTTGATAGTAGGCCAAAAATCAGTAAGATAATGAAGACTCATAATGTCAAATAACTTGACCAATTATCAGCACAATACACAGATTTTTTTCAATTACACATGATACATTCACTAATATGAGCCATATTCTGGCATTCAAATAACAATAAATTTAAAAGGATTAGTTTAGTATCCTGCAGTTAATTCTCTGGCCAGAATTAAAGTAAACCAAAAAATATTCAAAATTTCTAAATATTTTAAAATTAAACAACACATTTCTAAATAAGCCAGATAAGGCAGAAGAAAGGGGGCTGTAAGAAAAGCTAGAAAGTAATTTTAATAATTAAATCACAAATACCAAAATTTATGGAATGTAGCAAATCAAGTATTATATATATTTTTAGATACTTCCATTATAATCAACTACCTAAGCCACCACCTTAAAAAAAAGGAACAAATTAAACCAAAAGTAGAAGAAAATAATATAGGAAATCAGAGATATACAAAACAAAAACAACAGAACAAACCTGGTTCTCATAAAAGATCATTAAAATTGCAAGCCTTTAGTCAGACTGATTAAGGGGGGAAAAGTAGAAAGAAGACACAAATTTTCAAATCAGGAATAAAAGATGGGACATCACTGAGGCTGTAGACTTTAAAGAGTTAATAAAGGATATTTTTAACAACTTTATGACAATAAATTCAACAACTTTGATGATATGAATTCCTTTAAGACACCTAAGCAAAATATGGGCAAAACACTTGAGCAGAAATATCCAAGTGGCTGATAACCACATGAAAATTTCTCCATATCGTTAGTCATCAGAGAAATTTGTATTTAAGCTATGATGAGATTCCACTTCACAACCACTAGAATAATGAAAATTATAAAAAAACTGAAAATATCAAGTGTAAGTGAGCATGTGAAGCAACTGGTAAACTTGTACTTGGCAAGGGGCAGAGCAGAATGGTAGAACTACTTAGGAAAACAGTTTATTTGGCAATATCTTATAAAGTTAAAAATACCGTATGACCCAGCAACTACATTCCTTAGGCATTTATCCAAGAATATAAAGATATATCTAGGGCAACCAGGGTGGCTCAGCAGTTTAGTGCCGCCTTCAGCCTAGGGCGTGATCCTGGAGACCCGGGATCGAGTCCCGTCAGGCTCCCTACATGAAGCTTGCTTCTCCCTCTGCCTGTGTCTCTGCCTTTCTTTCTCTGTGTGTCTCATGAATAAATAAAATCTTAAAAAATTATTTTAAAAAAAGGATATGTCTACACAAAGACCAGTACCAGCTGATTCACATCAGTTATATTCATAACATCTAGTAACTGGACACAATCCAAATGTCCATCAACAGATGAACTGTGGTACATCTGTTACTCAGCAGTACAAGAAACCAAATAAAAGAAGAAGGAATAAACTACTGATGCATGCTACAACTTGGATAAATCTCAAAAACCTTATACTAAACAAAAGAAGACAAACACAAGAGTCATACTGTAGGAGTCCAAATGTACTAAATTCTGAAATAGGTATTGACATAAAACGAGTCAGTAGTTGCCGGGGACTGGGGATAAGGGGATTAATTTCAAAATAACATGAAGGAACTTTGAGGGGACAGGAAATGTTCTCTACCTTGATTGCAGTGGTGATTACCCAGATATACACATTTGTCAAAATTCATTGAGCTATACCTTTAAAATGTATGCATGCTCAGAATTCTACGTAACTCTTGTAAATTCTTATGTAGTGTGTTCAGTTCCAATAAATATGATGTTTCAACATTACCCACTGTAGAAATTTTAACCTTATTTTTTAGAGATCCCCCTGATTGGATGCATACTCTATCAAATAAATAAATCTTTTTAAAATGACTATTTATTTGAGAGAGAATGAGAAGGTGAGTGAAAGAGAGAGCATGAGTTGGGTGGAGGGGCAGAGGGAGAGGGAGAAGCAGACTCCTCGCCAAGCAGGGAGTCCCTACATGGGGCTTGATCCTAGGATCCTGGGATCATGACCTGAGCCAAAGGCAGATGCTTAACCAACTGACTCATGCAGGTTCCCCTAACCTTATTTTTTTAACTCCATAAATGTATTGAAATGTTAATAACTCTCATATACCTACATATATCTATATAGATATAGATCTGTATCTACATCTATAAATAATATAGATGTATATCTCTTAGCCTAAATAAAGAGAAGGGACCATGAAATCCCTAAGTGGACACAAAGGGCTCTTTCCATGGTGTTCAAGTGAGTCCACACAGAGTTCCCTATTCTGCCTCCACTGCAGGAGACCTGAAGTTCCTTCTAATAACTTAAAGACTGAAAAAGAGCACAGTAGGAAAGATTGCAGGGGTCACAATTTGGGATGACGAGGTGAAAGATGAATATAAAGTGGCAGATTTAAAACTGAGAAAATTAACATCAATGTACTCTTTCATCCCTATTATAACTCTTAACAATGAAAAGTTTCCAGCAACTGAGGAATTATTTAGGAGAGAGCAATACAGGTTACCCAAGAGGATGAATACTCAGGAACTATGACAAGGAAATTTAGAAATTATAACACTAATAAACTGTCTCAGAATACCTACCTTTGGTGTATTTAAACATATGTATAAAACAGACCATGAGGTAGAGCTAGGAGAGCTCTTTTACATCTACCTACTGTGTGAAACAAAACCTCTCCATATGTTCCTATGAGGGCCAGGCAATGAGAGCCAGATTTAAGCTCTAGGTTTTCCTGCCTAATATCAGCCTAGATTACTTCTCAAAAATAGATCCTGACATAAGGGCCTGAGTGCAAGTAGTATAGTTTGTAATTAATTCCTGGAAATAAGAGTGAGGTCTTGGAATAGTGAAGCAGGGAATGAGGGAAAGTGACTCCAAAGGTACATCATGTAACTCATCACCACTGTGGGTAATAGAGGCTCAACCCTACTGGGACACTGAGGAATTTGTGTAGAATGAGTTGTCTTTGTAGAACGCACTGAGAAATTTCCACCCAAGAGATTAATTTCTACCAGTTCTATCCACCGTTGATCGAGGGCAGAAAGCCCTAGACAATTCTCAACCTTGACTGTTTATCAGAATCACTTGGATAGTTATTAAATATCCTGATTCTGGCTGCACAATAAAGCAACTAAGTCAGAATATCCACAGGTGGTACCCAGGAATATGTTTTTTTAATCATCCCCAGATTCCAATGTTAGTCATTTTTTAGTTCCACTGCCCTAGACAATAATGCCCTCATACTTCCAGATGTCAGGAAGTTTCCCTTAGTGTTCTACACCAGAGCATCAGAGAAGCCCCAGAGCATTCAAGGGAAAAGCACCTTAGTACAGCTGAGGTGAGGTGCTTTCAGATGCACCTGTAAAAGGTGGGCAGAGAGAATGAGGGCATGAGATGGCTCACACACTATCCCCACTGTGGCTGTCTACTCACTTCTAGCTCCAAATGTTGGGTTGAGAAAAAAAAAAGATCACACGCATCACTCCTGAGAAAGGCAAATGTGAACTATTAAGAGCCCAGGACGATCTAATTATCCTTGATCACCGTGAGGCTCTTATTAGTCACATGCATTGTACATAGTAGATACTCCATTAATGTTGTTCAATTGAACTAAAAAATTCTCAAAGACACCAGTGACACAGTCTCAAGGGAGGAAGGAATACATCACTGGAGTGATCTGTTTATTTTGTCACCTACCCCACATCAACACACTTGTGTTATTTTTATGTGGTATCCCTCAATATAGATCCCCATGACTCCCCAAATCCCAAAAATATCTCAATATTTTGAATACATTGTGGATTAAACAAAAAACTCTATTTTGCAGTGATATTTGATGGGAATACTTTAATAAGGTATCATCAGAGTTGGACTTCACAAAGTGTGGGGTGACTTTCCCATTACCTTGGGGAGAAGAGAGATTCCCACGATCCCCCCGCCCCCATTTCTAGAAGGAATGTCACCAATGTCTTTCTGGACACAAAGAAAGACTAAAGAGCTTGGCTTCAATGTCTCTGACAAGTAATGTGACCTTGCCGTAGTTATGAATATTCTCTATGCCTTAGTTTTTTTACCTTCAAGTCAAAGCACTGGACTATATAATCTCAATCTTTCCATCGGAAAAATTCTACTTCATTCTAAATTTCCTTTAAGTATCAATCTAAGGAAAGAGTTTTACTACTGTTCTTAAATATCTCAATTAATAATGTCTTTCCAAAATGTGGGTAGGATGACAATGAGTTTGGCAAATATGCACAGATTGTTGTCATGAATTTTAAATTTACTTCTCACTGGGAGTTTCTATAAACTTTTTAGTCTGTACTAATTTTATATTAGTACATTTTATATATATAGTTCTTTTTACCAATTAATCTGAAAGCTACTTGAATAAACAGCTGTGTCTCAAACATATTTACTGTCATCTATAATGCACAGAAAGTCCTATCTGTTCTGGAGGTGCTTATGATTAATTACTAAATTGAATACGATTCAAAGTACTTCTCCAAAATATACAGCCAGATGATTTAATAAGAAAAAAGAATAGTAAGACTATCAAGTTTTTTTTTCTTTCACTATTCAATTCTATATTCTATTCAACAAATATATTAATCAATTTTGGATACTGGGCATAAAAAAGTGTTTACCGTCGTGCCCGAGTTTTTTGTAAAAGGTGTGAAAGAAACGTATCAAGTGTGGCATTAGAATTATAAGCTTCAATATTTTAATACATTTTGGGTTAAATGAAAAGACTACAAGCTGCAATTATATTTGATGGGAAAATTAAGAAGGAAATAATGATATTGACCGTAATTACTTTGAGAATTCAAATGGTATGACAGTCATAATTCTTCTCAGCAACATAAAAGAGAGAAGGTGGAAGACTATTTTGGGGATGTAAGACAATAAATTATTAGAGATCAACGAGGGAGGAACTTCTTCAAATGTAAAACTATGCATGCTCTATTTTTTGTTAGAATTCTTCCTTATGATTACTCTCATTCAAGAAGGAGAAATGAGTGTGGGCTGTTTTATCATAGTTGTGGTTAGTGTCTTATTTCTTTTCTTTTTCTTTTTGTTTTTAGGGGGTTTTGTTTGTTTGTTTTTTTCATCTTCCAGGAAAGCAGTCAAATAATGTTGAAGCATGAAGTTGGCCCCATGTGCCATGGCTCCATAATAACTACAAATCTTAGCAAAATTGTTTGTCATGGGAAATAGGATTCATTCATTGGGCTGTGGAATATGTTTTTGACAAGAAACTGAATTTTCTCACTCAAGGTATAAATCAATTTATCAATTTTGTTTTGACTAACTCACACTCTTTAGACAAATTCACAAACTTGGTGCTAATTAATTTGTCCCAATCTTTTTTTCATATGAACTTTTTTTTTTGGAGGGGGTGGTGGGGGGCGTCCAGGTTTCTCCTTGAAGAGCTACTTGAAATAAAGGATACCTAGAGCTGATCCTGATTCATATAAAACATAGAGGTTTTTTTTTTCTTCTATAAAAAGGGTAGCCCTGAAAAAAAAAAAAAAAAAAAAAAGGGTAGCCCTGGACAGCCTGGATGGCTCAGCAGTTTAGTGCCGCCTTCAGTCCAGGGCGTGATCCTGGAGACCCAGGATCGAGTCCCACGTCGGGCTCCCTGCATGAAGCCAGCTTCTCCTTCTGCCTGTGTCTCTGCCCACCCCCCCACTCTCTCTCTCTGTGTCTCATGAATAAATAAATAATAAAATCTTAAAAAACCTGACTAAAAAAGGGGGTAGCCCTTAATTTTGTGCTAGGGGTCTATATTTTAAATTATTTTCTAAAGCAAGTAAAGATGTCTCCTTTGGGTGATTTTATAAATAACAGTATTTTTCCCTTGAAGTCTTCAAAGTATTTTCAAATTCCTTATCTTATTTGACTTCCATATTCATACCGTGAGCTAAGTATTTTCCAATTTTATAAATGTAGAACTAAAAAAAGAGGCTAACAACTTGCCAAAGTTTGTTCAACTTATGAGTTAAGGGGAACCAATCAGGTCTTTTCTGTTCAGCACCTCCTTCTGAAATTGCCTCCAAGATCCAAAGAGACTCAATGTTTCATGTTAAAAATCAGTACCCTAAATGCTGCCTATGCTGGCACTTTTTTAAAAAATTTTATTTATTTATGATAGTCACAGAGAGAGAAAGAGAGAGAGGCAGAGAGAGAAGCAGGCTCCATGCACCAGGAGCCTGATGTGGGACTCGATCCCGAGTCTCCAGGATCGCACCCTGGGCCAAAGGCAGGCACCAAACCACTGCACCACCCAGGGATCCCCTATGCTGGCACTTTAAATCCCCTGTCTCTTTCCTTCAGTCTCTAAGCTTGGTCTCCTTCACCCACTTTACCTGGTCCTTTCCCAGCCAGTCAAACAAAATGGAAAAAAATGATCTAAATGAATCATCATTTCCCATACTCTGGCCCACATCCACTCAGTGAATATCTACTGAGCATCCACTCTATCAAGCCAATGTCTTGCTGTGGCTGATACAGGTGTTAATAAGACAGACAAAATTCTTAGAACTCCATGAAGTAATATTGACTCTTATCTACCATTTCAATGTTTTTATTTTACTTCTGTCTTCTACTCAGACCTCTCAAATCCTTCCTGAGGTGGAGTTGTAATAAGGCTCTGATCACATATTGACTTATTTCCATTGCAAATTTATACCATTCATAGCAAATATTTGTCTCATTCTTGGTTTTAGTTTTGAGGGATGAGGAAGGGAGATCATGTTTTGCTACTTTTTTCCCTTCCAGCAGTGCCTTGTTTGAAGTTCCCTTGTTGTGTTGGTTTCTTGGAAAGTAAATCCAGACATCTGTCTCACACTGTAATCAAAAAGAGGTTTCCCCTTCCAGCCTCAGGGTCCTGTAAGTAGGCATGCAACCAGACTGAGGTGGGCCATTCCTACCACGCAGGGCTTGGGTTTCTGATTCACAGAAATTAGACTGGCAGTGTCATGGGACATTATCCCAGGAACAGGATGTCAATTTGATTTTTTCTGCTCAAAGATAAATGCAAGAGTTCCTGCTTCCTCTGATTCTATTTCCAAGACTAGTTTTCCAGCCTCCAGTTGACTCTTTGAGCCTTGCTCCCATCACTTCCACCAATCTTTGCAATAACTTCCCTTTTCTTTACTGCTATTTTCAAATGTTTGAAATTGAAGAGCATTAAGTGACATAGGGCCCTTGTGATACTTATGTTCCCCACCTAAACAGCAAGCTTCAAGTTCCACAAAGGCAAGATCAGATCTCCCTTAATTAGCACTGGACATGCAATCTAGTAGATCATAAGTAATTAACCAATGTTTATGAAAGGTGAAAAAAAAAGTGGGTGAGAGAGAGGGAAGGAAAGAGAAAAGGAAGAGAGAGGGATAAACGCAAGATCTTAGAGAGTAATTCCATGTGGCCATTTCTGACCAAAAATGCCAAAATACCAAAAAAAAAAAAAAAAAAAAGAAAAGAAAGAAAGAAAGAAAAGACCACTGGAGAACCACCTAATTTCTGCTTAGGTATATGTTATTTCCTGAAGGAACAGAGAAATTATAGTTCATATATTTTATATGAGAATTAAAGACAATTAGCATTTGAAGGAAATTCAGATAAATATATGAATACACAAAATTAGTTACCTAAATTCAGAGAAGTTGGTAAATATTAGTGTAGTGAAAGATTAAGCAAAGATATCAGGGAATGGAGTAGGACTCAAAGTAGATCTGAATATAAGCATTAAGTGTTCTTTTAAATTCAGTTGAAAAACATTGGTAGGGATGGAAATCTACAGCATTCTGACTCTTCTATTTAACCACTTTGATTGGAAGTACAGTACTTAAAAGAGGTTAGGGGGATCAGAAAATAATCATGAATGATCTTCCTGCTTAAGCATAATTGTATCCCGAACAAACAAAAAAATCCCAGAACTTTTTGTTTTGGTCTCCTACTGTGGAAATCGCTTTCAATATATATTTTACATATTTATATATTTTACATTTTTGATTACTTGGCTGTTTAGATTTCCACTCCTTAAAATGCTCTTTCCCCTCAGTTCTTGCTATTTGCTGAGGTTTTCATGCAGATGCTCTCTATCCCCTTGTTACCAAATTCCCAATTAATAGAAGGATTTCATCTCTCCCTTATAACCTCCAGGCTTTATTGATGCTCCTTTCAGCATGCATCAGTTATGTAACCCAGGGCCCCTGATGTGCTCAGCTGTTTTCATTTTATGGCATAGAAATTTAACATGTCCAGCCCTTCCAAGCAGAAATGGGAATAAGCAATTATCTGTTGAATTGATATTTCCCAGACACAAGTTATTTGATGTTTTTATTAACCCTCAGAATGGCAACGTTATTCAGTCCCCAAGCCCAGTGAATACTCCATGGGAAATTCAGCTACTGTATTTATATAATCATCATTTAAAAACTAAAGGGAAAAAATTAAAATGTCTCCTTAGCCAAATATACCTCTTGACAAGGCCCTTTTTAATATTCCTGTCATAAAATATAAATCTAAAACTATTTTTAAGTCACTGACAGGGGAAAAAGGCTTATTTTAAAATCTGATGCTTAAAAGAAATGAGAGATAAATCTAGCCAACTTTACCAAAATGAAATTCTACAGGAATTATGCATGATGAGCATCCAAATAGAAACCTTCGCTTACTTTATATAGGAAGAAACTATAAATATTGGATGGGAACAATCCTGTTTCATCCTTTCTCAAGAGTACATTGAAACTATTCATCTTTTTCATTTCAAGCATAAACCGGAATTCACACATACACAAATTGTTAATCATAAGAGTAATAGCAAATTTAAATCTAGATTCTTAAAGCCACTCTCAGGTTACAATAATTGACATGTTTCCACAAACAGCTAGAACAGCACCAGCTACCAGAAGGTAATAGGTAGATATTTGTTGGACAGCTTAGATCATCACCCAAACTAGTGCAAAATAAAATGCCGCCGGAGGCAAGTCCCCTTTCAGCATCTCCCTTACTTTGTACAATCCTATTCCCCACTTGATCTCACCATCCCCTTCCCTCTGCCCTCAGAACCCTACTGCTTTCATAAGCCCTTCCCAGGCCAGCCACACTACTCCCAGTCTACTACTAGCCTCACTCCCCCAGAGGTCAGGGCACCAGCAAATGAAACCAGAAACAGCAGACCAGGTAACAGGGCTCAGGTCATAGTGTAACCACAGATGGCTGGACTGGAGTTCAAACTCAAAATATGACATCTGACCACATAGGGAGAAAATGTAGCACCTGCCAAGACCCTGTGCGCAGAGGCCTAAGCACAGCCATTGAATTGAGGGCATGATCCATTAGCTGTCTACTGGATGCTAGCTTCCCCTCCCCCGAGCCCATGTACAACAGGTCATCTCAGGTCTTTCCTCACCAATTTCACCTCTGAGGTCTTTCTTCTTCATTTTCCACCTCTTTCCTTTATCCTCAGCCTATCCCACATTTCTTCTTAGTTCTCCAGAAAGATGATGTCTTTCCAAAAGGAAAAAGAATATTTTCCTGCATCTTGCTCTTTACCAGTGGTTCTCAAACAGAGCAACGTCTAGGGACACAACTAGGGGAGAGTGGTTGCTGCTGGCATTAGGGAGTAGAAGCCAGAACACTGCTGCTAAACATCCACAGGACAGCCCCCACAAGAAGAATCACAGGGCCCAAAATGTCAGCAGTGCTGGAGTTAAGAAATCTTGCTTTAGACATCACTCTACACTTCACAGCTAAGCTTCCTGCCACGTCATATACCCTCAGTGATTTTCTACCATCACCCTTCCCACTCACTGCTGAACCCACAAGAAATTTGCTCTCTGCTTTCTCTGTTCTAGTCATACTGCTCTTGCAGAAGTCACACGCAATTCTCATACAGAAAAATTGAGTAGATACTTTAGTCTCTCTTTTCTTCTTTGCTTTTAAACAAAAATGCTTTTCAAAACTGCATTCTCTTCTTGTTTCTGTGATTTCCTCACTTCGTGGGCATCATCACTGGTACTTGCACGATAAAATCTGAATACCTCTGTCCAGCTCCCAAGGCTCTTATCCACATGTCTGCCATTGAATCCCAAAGGTCTTCCACTCACACTTCGCTTTCCAGCCATGCAAGCAAACTGTGTGGATTCCCAAATAAGCCAGGTGCTCTCTAAACTCTTCTATTCTGCACATGCCATCTACTCTGCCCAGAAGTCCTTCCCACCAGCCTACCTACTGAGTCCCTACCCAAATTTCATAATTCAGAGAAAAATATCTCCTGGCAACTTCCTATGCTACTCTCTCACAACTTCTTATGTTGCAAACAGAAATTTGTGCTACTCTGGTGTCTCCTACTTGCATGACATAGAACTTCTAACACTTTGAATCTATATCTAATTGTTCATATTCTCCCATCACCCCTTCCTGTGAAAATAGGAGCCCCTGAATCTGGATTCTCTGTATTTTTGTATAGCCAGAGCCTAGCATAGTGCCTGGTAAGTGGCTGATGCTAAACAATAAGAGTTTGTAAAATAAATAAGTCATTTCAAAGCAAACATAATTATCATCTCAATGAATCCTCTAGCTATATTCCACTACCTTTAAATGCTCTCTGGTTTTCCCTCTTCCCCACCCCTTATCAAGAAAAAGACTCATGATCTCTAAACCATCCTATCAAGGTGTGAGGTTGCTAGGAGCTAATACAATGAATTAGCCTGTTTCAGAGATGAAGTTGCTGAGGCACAGAGAAGCTAAGGAGCAGAGTCTAGCAATCAGAGTGGGCTCTTACAAGATCCTTGGAAGACAGTGAGTGGGGAATCCAGCTCCATTAATATAGGAATAAAAGAGTCAGTGGCAATGTCCCTTTATGATATACAAATTTCACCTGAACTGACTGAAATATTAGCATCTTAGTGATCAGTTAGATGGGGGTAGCAGATATTTTGCATGACTCTAATGTATTCAATTTTGTTTGTTGTTTTTGCTGTTCTTTTTTTTTTAATATTTTATTTATTTATTCATGAGAGACACAGAAAGAGAGGCAAAGACACAGGCAGAGGGAGGAGAAGTAGGCTTCATGCAAGGAGCCTGATGTGGGACTCAATCCCAGGAATCTGGGATCAGGCCCTGAGCCAAAGGCAGATGCTCAACTGCTGTTGTGCATCCCAGGCATCCCAGCTGCTGTGTTTTTTACTGGAGCTGCTGACTCATAGTTAGGTATCACTGAAGGTGACCTGGCTTTGTTCCACTGTACTTATACACTAGTCAAATGTTTCCTAGTGCAATGGGACAGCCAACCAAACATCCTCCCCAAATATAATTCTCTGTTTTTATTCTTCCTAACACATTTGTCTCTGACAACCTTTCCAATTAGATATGGTATTTTTTTAAATATATTTATTTATTCATGAGAGACACACAGAGAGGCAGAGACATAAGCAGAGGGATAAGCAGGCTTCCTGTGGAAAGCCTGATACAGGACTTGATCCCAGGACCCCAGGACCATGACCTGAGCTAAAGGCAAATGCTCAACCACTGAGCCACCCAGGTGCCCCTATTTATGGCCATTTTTTTTTTAATTTTACTTATTTAAGTAATCTCTACATCCAGCATGGGACTTGAACTCACAACCCCAAGATCAAGAGTCTCAGTGCTCTTCTGACCAAGCCAGTCAGGAGCCCCAGACATGGTCATTCTTGAGACTTAATTCCCAGCTCAAAAGTGAAGAAAAGACAAAACCCCAACTTGGCCTAAATCAAAATTAAATTAAATTCATATGTATGCTGTTTAAAAAAAAAAAGAAAAGAAAAGAAAACTAGATGTTTTCGAATAAACCAGCTCAGTGGAAAACAAAAGGGAAAAATTGGTTCAAATTTCTTTGTCCAAAGGGCTGTGTCATGTCTTAAAGGTAAATGTTAGTCAAAAGGTAGAGTTCATATAAAATCCCCCCACAAAAATGGCATTCTGCTTGAAAAAGCAATTTCTATAAAATTGCATGTGTTTATGTATACATAAAATACAGCATATACTATATATCATACTTCATAATATATACAATCTATATATCAATATTTTAAGAGGAGAGCTATATTAACATGATATAATTTTGTTATAATTTTGAAAACCACTACAGTATGTTTAAACAATTTGTTTTGTTGTTTTAATAATATGTTTAAAATGTGGAACTGAATGGCAATGGATGCTTTAATGCCATTTCTCTCTCCAAAACAAATATTTAGCATTCATTATTTATATATATTTCCAAGTAAATGAACTTTATTTCTCACTTGCCAGCACTTTCTTAGAAAAATAAACCTAAAAGAAACAACTTCTGTTTAAAGATATTTCAAAAACTCCAGACAAGTTATCTAATGTACAAAAATTTCCCATAATTTATAATACTAGTATGTGAATGTTAAATTCCACTTTTATTTTAATGACTATTAAAATTAATTTCTTTTGCCATTTTTCTTAACCTGAAAAGCAATTAATAGATAATATTATTTTTCTATTTTGGGTATACCCATGGGGCTATTTGAATTCTTCTTAACTGAGTTATGTAAGCAAAGTAAGAAGTTTCTCTGAGAAATAATTAGGCTTTTGAAACTGAAATGTTATTATATTAGGTCAGAGGGATCCACAGCTAAATTTATCATTTTCATATGTCTCTTTTCATCTGCTAAATATAATTACCTTGTTATTTGCCTTTTTTAACCATAAAACTCAGTGAATAAATAAAAAATCAATGCAGTTCAACACATAAAAGTTGTTTTCACAGTGATTCAAAAATCAAAGCCATCTTTTCCCATCCTGGTCTCATTGAAAATGGTTTCAGTTAGAACAGAAAGGTGCTGATGAGTAATAGCCAATCTGTAGTGAAAGAAATCCCCAACTATGAACTAGAAGGCACCAGTGTTCAAAGCTTAATTACCCAGATGTCACAAGTACAAAATTACATGCTTTTATAATGTTAAAATAATTAAGATAGCTCACAAATTTTTCCCAGTGATTTTTAAATCCAGTTAATCCCAATGGCCTGTGAAAGAAACTTTTATTTTAGTGACACTTTCCTTACTGTCTTAAAAATGCTCATTGTAGGGATCCCTGGGTGGCTCAGCAGTTTAGCGCCTGCCTTCGGCCTAGGGTGTGATCCTGGAGTCCCAGGATCGAGTCCCACATCGGGCTCCCTGCATGGAGCCTGCTTGTGTCTCTGCCCCTCTCTCTCTCTCTCTCTCTCTCTCTCTCTGTATCTCTCATGAATAAATAAATAAAATATTTTTTAAAAATGCACATTGTATGGGGCACCTAGGTGGTTCAGTCGGTTAAGTGTCTGCCTTCAGCTCAGGTCTGAATTCAAGGGTCCTAGGATCAGGTTCCATATTGGGTTCCCTGCCCCACAGGAAGTCTGTTTATTACTCTGCCCCTCCCCCCACTCATTCTCTTTCTGTGTTTCTCTCTTGCTCACTTTCTCTCTCAAATAAATAAATAAATTCTTTAAAAAAAAATGCACCTTGTGACCCCATACCTCTCTACCTATGAACAGAGATGGACAAGACTATATACTAGCACCTTGGCTTCTGGGCAAAAAAAATAGGATATCCTAGCCTACTGCATGTTTACCACTGTGCTAGATACTTTCATAGACATTTAGCCTCATACTTCAATCCTTTGTGCTGCAGATAAGAATGTGGAGATCCAGAGAGTATGAATAAATTTGCCCAGGCCAGTGCCGAACTGGGATTTTTACCAACTTCTATTGATCTAGAAGACAGTTTCTAAAAAATTTCACTAAAAGGGTCAGATATAAAGATATGGACACAGAATGAGCATAGATGAGATATTCAACTGGTCATATCCTCTCTTAACTATGTATCTGAATAATAATTCAAATGGAAAGGAGTAATATATTAATAACTAACACATTACACTAGTTGTCTTGGAAGCAGCTCTTTTTCTTCCTTATATATTCCTAATGTCAAATTATTTCAAGCACTTATTCAAAATGCACAAAATGCCACTATTAAAAACATGTGCTGAAATTGTAATGACAGCCCTCTCATAGCAATCCCCACCCATATGGACAGGCCCATCCTACAAAATGCATTGTCACCAGCTATAAATAAAACAGTCGTTAGAGCTGACAAAAAAGTTGTAACAGCAAGGTTTCCATCATTCCCTGTCATGATTTCAAGTTTTTCCAAAGTGAGCATAAGAATATAAAGGCATTTCACTGCACCACATTTTGTGTTTCAGATTCAAAAGTTTCATAGAAGAAAACCAAGTGGAACTTAATTCATTATATCAAATACTAGGTCATATAACCCTTCTCACAGAATCAAGTCAGATGAACTGGCAGTGAGATTGGAAGTTTTGCCAAGAGTTTGCATGTGGGTATTTCTCAAGGAATGAGACAGAAAGTGAGAGAGTACAATTTGGAGTTCAGGGGCAGCCATCAGGATACAGTCAGTTCTTCCTGAATCCCCAGCACTTCAGTGATTAGAATTATGCTGTCCAGTAGAGTAGCCACTAATCACATGTGCATACTGACCACTTGAAATGAGCTAGTTCAAGTTGAGATGTACTAGAAGTACAGAAATATACCCTGGATTTCAAAGACTTAATATGAAAAAATAATGAAAATATTTAAAATTTCAATTATTCATGTTGAAATGATAATATATAGACTGGGCTAAATTAAATATTAACTCTACTTGTTTGTGTTTTGACTTTTTTAATGTGGCTACTAAAAAATTTTAAATAAAAAAGTCCTAATTACCCATATATCCAAAAGAATTGAAAGAAATATCTCAGAGAGTTATTTGTACATCCTTGTTTATAACAGCATGATTGAGAATAGCCAAAGGTGGAAATAATGCAGATGTTCATCAACAGATAAAAATAAACAAAATATGGTATATCTCTACAATTGAAACTTACTAAACCATAAAAAAATACTATTCCATGTTATAACATGGTTAAACTTAAGAACATTATGTTAAGTGAAAGAAGACAGTCACCAAAAGACTACATAGTATACAATTCTAATCATATAAAAGTCCAGAATAGAGAAATCTATAGAGGCAGAAAGTAGATTCCAAGATGCTTAGCTCTGGGAGTGAGGGGAATGGGGGATAAGAAAGGGTGATAGCTAAAGAGTACAAGGTCTTTTTTTAAGTGATTAAAACATTCTAAAATAGACTTTGGTGAGGAATGCATATATTTGTGAATATAATAAAAACTACTGTGTTGTATACTTCAAATGGTGAATTGTATGGTACATGAATTACATATCAATAAAGCTGTTCTTTAGAAAGAAAACAATAAGGGAAAAATCCATTTTTAAAAAATGGAGTCTAGGTGAAAGGGGGAGAAAAAAGAATCCCAGGCCACGGAAGTGGCCTCTGCAAATACACAAAGCTAGCAAGGGCAAATCTGTTCTCTTCTCTATCAAGGGGGATGGACAATCCACATTTTTCCAGATTCAGTCCAAAGTTTTCAATGGTCCTATGGCACAGGAGCAGAATCCTTACCAGGAGAGCCCTCCAGGTCTGCCCTACCCACAACACTACATACTGCTCCCCTAAATGTGTATATATGCATGCAACCCTACTAAAACTTACACCCTTCCTATTCAGAAACGGTTAGGAATAAAGGCTGCACAGCAGGGAAAGGGGAAAAAAAAAAAACCTTCACACAATGCATTAACCATTTACTTGTTAGCAAAGCTATGTAATTAGCATTGTTGCTAAGAGCCACAGAAGTTGCTAGACAAGGATAATGTAACTTTTCAAAGTAACAAAGAATGGATGTATTTTTAAAAATGAAAATTGTAGAAGAGTTTTTTTCTTACTGAATTGCATAAAATATGTTGTATTTGAAACAAAGAAAAATGTTTCTCCCCCAACAGAATTTTAAAAGCCAGAAATATGACTAATGCCATTCCATCCAAGAACAGAGACACTTTGCATTATTGCTTCTTAACAGTCCTCTGTAAGGCTACATTCTCAAACCTGAATAAAAAGAGATTGCAAAACTGCTCCAGTGAAATGGAACTTTTGACCTGTGTTTCGTTGAACTGGCAGAAAGTTGCAAAAGCTGACCTGCTCAGCCTACAGATGAATCCAAGGGATTCATAAAAAGAAAACTGTGTTATATGCCCCCATTCATTCTGTGTACATGCAACAGGATGAAGACAACAGAATTCACCCCCAAATTACAGAAATACCATAATGCTATTCTCCCAAATAGAAGAAGGCCACATGACACATATGATACCTGTCACATGACTCAAAAAACACAAAGAGAATTGTATCATATTTTCATTTTTTTAATTCAAGTATCTGTGGATGCTATTACTAAACTCGGTTGACTAACCCCTTGAGTAGTAAGGAATTCATGGGGGAAAAAAAACAACTTAATTTTACAGCCTTTTTTACATTTTCAAAATGTATCTTAGTCTTGGGCAGAAATACTTTTGGTTTCTAAATGGTGATTTATGTGATCTTATAAAGCAGCATAATAGGATTAGCATGCAATTAGCAAGAGTTCCAAACCACAGCTGAGGACCCACAGTGCACTATTTAGGACCCAAAAAGGCAGAATTTGCTTCTCTTGCATATCACTTTCCAGTGATGAGAATGAAAGAGAGATAAATAATCTACCTAATAAAGAGTTCAAAATAATGGTCATAAAAATCTTCATGGAGGAAGAATGGAGAAGAATGGAGGAACACAGTGAGAACATCAGCAGAAAGATAAAATGTAAGGCAGTGCCAATCAGAGTTGAAGAATACAAAAACTAAAATTAAGGATACACTAGAGGGAATTGATAGCAGATTAGAAAATACAGAAGAATAAATCAGTGATCTAGAAGACAGGGTAGTGGGAATCATCCCAGCAGAATAGCAAAAAGAAAAAAAAAATTAATGGAGATAGTTTAAGGGAACCATCAGGCAACATCAGGTATGCTAACACTCATATTACAAGGGTCCTAGAAGAAGATGAGAAAGAGAAAGGGGTAGAAAACATATTTGAAGTAATGGTTGAACATTCTAAAATGTGGAAGAGAGATAGAGCAAGATGGCGGAAGAGCAGGGTCTCCAAATCACCTGTCTCCACCAAACTACCTAGAAAACCTTCAAATTATCCTGAAAATCTATGAATTCGGCCTGAGATTTAAAGAGAGACCAGCTGGAATGCTACAGTGAGAAGAGTTCGCGCTTCTATCAAGGTAGGAAGACGGGGAAAAAGAAGTAAAGAAACAAAGGCCTCCAAGGGGGAGGGGCGAGGAGCCGGGCTGAGGCCGGGGCGAGTGTCCCCAGGACAGGAGAGCCCCGTCCCGGAGAAGCAGGAGCTGCACCGACCTTCCCGGGCGGAAAGGGGCTCGCAGGGAGGTGGAGCAGGACCCAGGAGGGCGAGGATGCCCTCGGGTTCCCGGGACAGTAACAGAGCAACTGCGCGCCCAGGAGAGTGCGCCGAGCTCCCTAAGGGCTGCAGCGCGCACGGCGGGACCCGGCGGGACCCGGAGCAGCTGAAGGGGCTCGGGCGGCGGCTCCGCGGAGGGGGCTGCGCGGCCCCGGGAGCAGCTCGGAGGGGCTCGGGCAGAGGAAGAGGCTCCGTGCGGAGGGGCCTGCGCGGTTCCAGGAGCAGCTCGGAGGGGCTCGGGCGGCAGCTCCGCGGAGGGGGCTGCGCGGCCCGGGAGCGCGAATCCGCCAGCGCAGGCTCCGGAGCACAGGGCGCCGGGACACAGCCCAGGATCCCGCCTCCCCCGGGACAGGCAGAGGCCGGGAGGGCCCAGGACAGCAAGGACGCTCCTGCCCCGAGCTGAGCAGATCAGCGGCCCCGCCCAGAGCCTCCAGGCCCTGCAGACGGAGAGCTCTGTAGTTCCTGCCGGAGCTGAATCCAGATTTCCAGAGCTGGCCCCGCCACTGGGGCTGTTCCTCCTGCGGCCTCACGGGGTAAACAACCCCCACCGAGCCCTGCACCAGGCAGGGGCACAGCAGCTCCCCCAACTGCTAACACCTGAAAATCAGCACAAAAGGCCCCTCCCCCAGAACACCAGCTAGACGGACAACTTCCAGGAGAAGCCAAGGGACTTAAAGTACACAGAATCAGAAGATACTCCCCGGTGGTTCTTTTTTTTGTTTGTTTTTGTTTTTGTTTTTGTTTTGTTTTGCTTTTTGATTTGTTTCCTTCCCCCACCCCCTTTTTTTCTCCTTTCTTTTTCTTTCTCTTTTTCTTCTTTTTTTTTTTTTCGTTTTTTTTTTTCTTTTTCTTCCCTTTTTTTTTCTCTTTCTCTTTTCTTTCCTTCTTTCTCTCCTCTCTTTTTCTCTTTTTCCCAATACAACTTGCTTTTGGCCACTCTGCACTGAGCAAAATGACTAGAAGGAAAACCTCACCTCAAAAGAAAGAATCAGAAACAGTCCTCTCTCCCACAGAGTTACAAAATCTGGATTACAATTCAATGTCAGAAAGCCAATTCAGAAGCACTATTATACAGCTACTGGTGGCTCTAGAAAAAAGTATAAAGGACTCAAGAGACTTCATGACTGCAGAATTTAGAGCTAATCAGGCAGAAATTAAAAATCAATTGAATGAGATGCAATCCAAACTAGAAGTCCTAACGACGAGGGTTAACGAGGTGGAAGAACGAGTGAGTGACCTAGAAGACAAGTTGATAGCAAAGAGGGAAACTGAGGAAAAAAGAGACAAACAATTAAAAGACCATGAAGATAGATTAAGGGAAATAAACGACAGCCTGAGGAAGAAAAACCTACGTTTAATTGGGGTTCCCGAGGGCGCCGAAAGGGCCAGAGGGCCAGAATATGTATTTGAACAAATTCTAGCTGAAAACTTTCCTAATCTGAGAAGGGAAACAGGCATTCAGATCCAGGAAATAGAGAGATCCCCCCCTAAAATCAATAAAAACCGTTCAACACCTCGACATTTAATTGTGAAGCTTGCAAATTCCAAAGATAAAGAGAAGATCCTTAAAGCAGCAAGAGACAAGAAATCCCTGACTTTTATGGGGAGGAGTATTAGGGTAACAGCAGACCTCTCCACAGAGACCTGGCAGGCCAGAAAGGGCTGGCAGGATATATTCAGGGTCCTAAAGGAGAAGAACATGCAACCAAGAATACTTTATCCAGCAAGGCTCTCATTCAAAATGGAAGGAGAGATAAAGAGCTTCCAAGACAGGCAGCAACTAAAAGAATATGTGACCTCCAAACCAGCTCTGCAAGAAATTTTAAGGGGGCCTCTTAAAATTCCCCTTTAAGAAGAAGTTCAGTGGAACAGTCCACAAAAACAAAGACTGAATAGATATCATGATGACACTAAACTCATATCTCTCAATAGTAACTCTGAATGTGAACGGGCTTAATGACCCCATCAAAAGGCGCAGGGTTTCAGACTGGATAAAAAAGCAGGACCCATCTATTTGCTGTCTACAAGAGACTCATTTTAGACAGAAGGACACCTACAGCCTGAAAATAAAAGGTTGGAGAACCATTTACCATTCGAATGGTCCTCAAAAGAAAGCAGGGGTAGCCATCCTTATATCAGATAAACTAAAATTTACCCCAAAGACTGTAGTGAGAGATGAAGAGGGACACTATATCATACTTAAAGGATCTATTCAACAAGAGGACTTAACAATCCTCAATATATATGCTCCGAATGTGGGAGCTGCCAAATATATAAATCAATTATTAACCAAAGTGAAGAAATACTTAGATAATAATACACTTATACTTGGTGACTTCAATCTAGCTCTTTCTATACTCGATAGGTCTTCTAAGCAAAACATCTCCAAAGAAACGAGAGCTTTAAATGATACACTGGACCAGATGGATTTCACAGATATCTACAGAACTTTACATCCAAACTCAACTGAATACACATTCTTCTCAAGCGCACATGGAACTTTCTCCAGAATAGACCACATATTGGGTCACAAATCGGGTCTGAACCGATACCAAAAGATTGGGATTGTCCCCTGCATATTCTCGGACCATAATGCCTTGAAATTAGAACTAAATCACAACAAGAAGTTTGGAAGGACCTCAAACACATGGAGGTTAAGGACCATCCTGCTAAAAGATAAAAGGGTCAACCAGGAAATTAAGGAAGAATTAAAAAGATTCATGGAAACTAATGAGAATGAAGATACAACCGTTCAAAATCTTTGGGATGCAGCAAAAGCAGTCCTAAGGGGGAAATACATCGCAATACAAGCATCCATTCAAAAACTGGAAAGAACTCAAATACAAAAGCTAACCTTACACATAAAGGAGCTAGAGAAAAAACAGCAAATAGATCCTACACCCAAGAGAAGAAGGGAGTTAATAAAGATTCGAGCAGAACTCAACGAAATCGAGACCAGAAGAACTGTGGAACAGATCAACAGAACCAGGAGTTGGTTCTTTGAAAGAATTAATAAGATAGATAAACCATTAGCCAGCCTTATTAAAAAGAAGAGAGAGAAAACTCAAATTAATAAAATCATGAATGAGAAAGGAGAGATCACTACCAACACCAAGGAAATACAAACGATTTTAAAAACATATTATGAACAGCTATACGCCAATAAATTAGGCAATCTAGAAGAAATGGACGCATTTCTGGAAAGCCACAAACTACCAAAACTGGAACAGGAAGAAATAGAAAACCTGAACAGGCCAATAACCAGGGAGGAAATTGAAGCAGTCATCAAAAACCTCCCAAGACACAAGAGTCCAGGGCCAGATGGCTTCCCAGGAGAATTTTATCAAACGTTTAAAGAAGAAATCATACCTATTCTCCTAAAGCTGTTTGGAAAGATAGAAAGAGATGGAGTACTTCCAAATTCGTTCTATGAAGCCAGCATCACCTTAATTCCAAAGCCAGACAAAGACCCTGCCAAAAAGGAGAATTACAGACCAATATCCCTGATGAACATGGATGCAAAAATTCTCAACAAGATACTGGCCAATAGGATCCAACAGTACATTAAGAAAATTATTCACCATGACCAAGTAGGATTTATCCCTGGGACACAAGGCTGGTTCAACACCCGTAAAACAATCAATGTGATTCATCATATCAGCAAGAGAAAAACCAAGAACCATATGATCCTCTCATTGGATGCAGAGAAAGCATTTGACAAAATACAGCATCCATTCCTGATCAAAACTCTTCAGAGTGTAGGGATAGAGGGAACATTCCTCGACATCTTAAAAGCCATCTATGAAAAGCCCACAGCAAATATCATTCTCAATGGGGAAGCACTGGGAGCCTTTCCCCTAAGATCAGGAACAAGACAGGGATGTCCACTCTCACCACTGCTATTCAACATAGTACTGGAAGTCCTAGCCTCAGCAATCAGACAACAAAAAGACATTAAAGGCATTCAAATTGGCAAAGAAGAAGTCAAACTCTCCCTCTTCGCCGATGACATGATACTCTACATAGAAAACCCAAAAGTCTCCACCCCAAGATTGCTAGAACTCATACAGCAATTCGGTAGCGTGGCAGGATACAAAATCAATGCCCAGAAGTCAGTGGCATTTCTATACACTAACAATGAGACTGAAGAAAGAGAAATTAAGGAGTCAATCCCATTTACAATTGCACCCAAAAGCATAAGATACCTAGGAATAAACCTCACCAAAGATGTAAAGGATCTATACCCTCAAAACTATAGAACACTTCTGAAAGAAATTGAGGAAGACACAAAGAGATGGAAAAATATTCCATGCTCATGGATTGGCAGAATTAATATTGTGAAAATGTCAATGTTACCCAGGGCAATATACACGTTTAATGCAATCCCTATCAAAATACCATGGACTTTCTTCAGAGAGTTAGAACAAATTATTTTAAGATTTGTGTGGAATCAGAAAAGACCCCGAATAGCCAGGGGAATTTTAAAAAAGAAAACCATATCTGGGGGCATCACAATGCCAGATTTCAGGTTGTACTACAAAGCTGTGGTCATCAAGACAGTGTGGTACTGGCACAAAAACAGACACATAGATCAGTGGAACAGAATAGAGAATCCAGAAGTGGACCCTGAACTTTATGGGCAACTAATATTCGATAAAGGAGGAAAGACTATCCATTGGAAGAAAGACAGTCTCTTCAATAAATGGTGCTGGGAAAATTGGACATCCACATGCAGAAGAATGAAACTAGACCACTCTCTTTCACCATACACAAAGATAAACTCAAAATGGATGAAAGATCTAAATGTGAGACAAGATTCCATCAAAATCCTAGAGAAGAACACAGGCAACACCCTTTTTGAACTCGGCCATAGTAACTTCTTGCAAGATACATCCATGAAGGCAAAAGAAACAAAAGCAAAAATGAACTATTGGGACTTCATCAAGATAAGAAGCTTTTGCACAGCAAAGGATACAGTCAACAAAACTCAAAGACAACCTACAGAATGGGAGAAGATATTTGCAAATGACATATCAGATAAAGGGCTAGTTTCCAAGATCTATAAAGAACTTATTAAACTCAACACCAAAGAAACAAACAATCCAATCATGAAATGGGCAAAAGACATGAACAGAAATCTCACAGAGGAAGACATAGACATGGCCAACATGCATATGAGAAAATGCTCTGCATCACTTGCCATCAGGGAAATACAAATCAAAACCACAATGAGATACCACCTCACACCAGTGAGAATGGGGAAAATTAACAAGGCAGGAAACAACAAATGTTGGAGAGGATGCGGAGAAAAGGGAACCCTCTTACACTGTTGGTGGGAATGTGAACTGGTGCAGCCACTCTGGAAAACTGTGTGGAGGTTCCTCAAAGAGTTAAAAATAGACCTGCCCTACGACCCAGCAATTGCACTGTTGGGGATTTACCCCAAAGATACAAATGCAATGAAACGCCGGGACACCTGCACCCCGATGTTTCTAGCAGCAATGGCCACGATAGCCAAACTGTGGAAGGAGCCTCGGTGTCCAACGAAAGATGAATGGATAAAGAAGATGTGGTTTATGTATACAATGGAATATTACTCAGCTATTAGAAATGACAAATACCCACCATTTGCTTCAACGTGGATGGAACTGGAGTGTATTATGCTGAGTGAAGTAAGTCAGTCGGAGAAGGACAAACATTATATGTTCTCATTCATTTGGGGAATATAAATAATAGTGAAAGGGAAAATAAGGGAAGGGAGAAGAAATGTGTGGGAAATATCAGAAAGGGAGACAGAACGTAAAGACTGCTAACTCTGGGAAACGAACTAGGGGTGGTGGAAGGGGAGAAGGGCGGGGGGTGGGAGTGAATGGGTGACGGGCACTGGGTGTTATTCTGTATGTTAGTAAATTGAACACCAATAAAAAAAAAAAAAAAAAAAAACAACAACAACAACAAAAAAAAAAAAAAAAAATGTGGAAGAAAACAGACACCGAAGCCCAGGAAACATAGAAAGTCTCAAACAAGATAAATCTAGAGATCCATACTGAGACACATTATAATTAAAATGGCAAAAAGCAAAGATAGAGAATCTTAAAGACAACAAAAGGAAAATAAATAGTCACATCCAGAAAACTATCAGCTGATTTTTCAACAGAAATTTTGCAAGCCAGCAGAAAGTGGCAGGATATATTTTGAAAGGGAGAAACTTACAACCAAGAATACTTTGCATTAAAATTCAGAATAGAAAGGGACAAACAGGGCAACCCCAGTAGCTCAGAGATTTAGTGCCACCTTCAGCCCAGGACGTGATCCTGGAGGTCCGGGATGGAGTCCCCAAGTCAGGCTCTCTGTATGGACTCTGCCTCTGCCTGCCTCTCTCTCTCTCTCTCTCTCTCTCATAAATAAATAAATAAAAATATTTGAAAGAAAGAAAGAAAGAAAGAAAGAAAGAAAGAAAGAAAGAAAGAAAGAAAAAAGAAAGAAAGAAAGAAAGAAAAACATTTTCCCAAACAAGCAAAACTACACAAATTCATTACCACTAAATTGGCCTTATAAGAAATGTTAATGGGTTTCCTTTAGTGGAAGAAAAAGGCCATCACTGGAAGAAAGTATCTTGCTCGTAAAGGCAAATATATGGTAAAGGCAGTAGACCAGCTGCTTGAAAAACTAGTATGAAAATTAAAAGACAAAAATAGTAAAATCACTAAAAGTAAATAAGTAGTTGAGAGCTACACAAAACAAGATGTCAAATGTGATGTCAAAAACATAAAATGAAGGGGGTATAAAAATGCAGTACTTAAATGATTATCAGCTTAAAATAGACTGTGATAGATAGATCAATATTTGTGAACTTTATGATAACCATAAATTTAAAACTATGATATATATACAAAAAATAAAGAAAAAGGAACCCAAACATAACACTGAATGATAAAAAAAAAAAAGAAGAAGAAAAGAAAAAAGACCCATCTATACGCTGCCTACAAGTGTCTCACTTCATATCAAAAGACACTCGGAAACTGAAAGTGAGGGATGGAAAAAGATATTCCATGCCAGTGAAAATAAAAAGAAAGCTAGGGTGGCTATATTTATATTAAAACAAAATAGACTTTAAAACAAAGACTGTGACAAAAGATAAATGTATTACATAACGATAAAAGGTCCATCCAAGAGGATAGGACATTAACAAATATTTATGTATACTACATAGGAGTAGCTAAATATATAAAATCTTAACAGACATAAAGACAAAAATTGAAAGCAATGCAACAATAACCTGGAGACTTTAATACCCCATTAAATCAATAGATATATCAGACAGAAAATCAATAGACAAACACTGGGCTTAAACAACATATTAGACCAGATGGACGTAAAAGATATGTACAGAATATTCCAACCCAAACTGCAGAATACATTCAAGTGCACGTGAAACAATCTCCAGGACAGATCACATGTTAGCCCATAAAACCAGTCAAATAAATGCAAGAAGACTGAAATCATATCAAACACCTTTTTCAACCACAATGGTACAAAACTTAAAATCAATCACAAGAATAAAAGTAGGGGAAAACCAAACACATGGAGACTAAACAACATCCTATTCAACAACCAATGGATCCATGAAGAAATCAAAGAAAATAAAAAATACCATGAGACAAATGAAAATAGAAAGACAACTTTGCAAAATCTATGGGAGGCAACAGAGACAGTTGTAAGAGGAAAGTTCACAATAACACAAGCTACTTTAAGAAACAAGAAAAATCCCAAATAAGTAATCTAACTTTACACCAAAAGGAAATGGAAAAAGAATACCAAACAAAATAAGTAGGATAAAGGAAATAGTAAAGATCAGGGCAGAAATAAATGCAATAGACTAAAATAAAAAAAATAATAATAGAAAAGATCAATGAAACTAAAAGCTGACTCTGAAAAAAATAAAACCAACAAAACCATAGCCAGACTCATCAAGAAAAAGAGAGCTCAAATAAATAAAATCAAAAATGAAAGAGAAGTTACAACTGACATCACAGAAATACAAAGGATCATAAGAGACTGCTACAAACAATCACATGCCACCGAATTGGACAACCTGGAAGAAATGAATTAATTTCTAGAAACACACAATCTTCCAAGACTGAATCATGAAGAAACAGAAAATCTGAACAAACTGAAACAGTTATTCAAGAATTCCCAACAAAAAAAAGTCCAGGACCAAACAGAACTCTGGTGAATTCTAGCAAACATTTAGAGTTAGCAGCTATCCTTCTCAAATTATTCCAAAACAAAGCAAAACAAAACAAAACAAAAACTAATGAGGAAGGTATACTTCTAAATTCATTTTAAGAAAGTCAGGAGATGGGTACATGGAGAGGTTAGTGTGGCCACTCTGAATTTAGCAAAGCATTTTTATGTTTCTTAGTTTGTATACTTTGAAAATTAGATTTTCAAAGCTATTTGACAGGGTTGTTTTTGTTTTTGTTTTAACTCATGTCCCAACTTTTCTATACTTTCTATAACTTCCCACCCAAACCCATCCTCCCAAATTCTTATATCTGGAAGAAATGTACTATCTATATCAACTAGGGTCCTTTGAGGTATGTGCCATCTGACTATACCACTTGCTACTCCCTGTGATCATCTTCAGACCTCCTGTGTTCTTTCCTGTATCCACCAAGGGATTTAGCACCTGGTTCTGTCCTTCCCATTACACTACTCGTGTTATAATTTTCTATGACTTAAGGTTCTAGATGAATATTGCACCAAGTAGTGAATTCCCAAATCCTTAGCCTCCTCCCTTACAACTCAAGGTCACACCACAAGGCCACTCCCATGATCATGCCTTAGACTTTATCATCCTATTCAATATAAAAGACAAAAATAAAACAACTACCTGGTGTAGTTGTGAACTACAACCTGCCAGCAGTTTTGCCTTTATGAACACTCCTCTTCTTATAACAGCATCAAGGTGTTCCTATTCCTACCTCGAGGCAATACCTCCACTTGTGCTCTGGACCCCATCATCTCTCAGCAGCTCAAAGGCTTGGCTTCAGCAGTCACCTTCTCCCTGTATCATCATATTTACACTAAATAGTTCTCATCAGCATATGAACCAACTGAAGATATGCCTCATTTAAAACCCATGTAAATTTAAAATATGATCTAAAAAGGTACTCCCTTGACCTACTGCCTCTTTTCCAGCTCTTTCCCCCATTTCCATTTCCTTACACTGCATTCTGTCCTCCTTCTATTCCATAAAGCCCCTTTTATCAACGTCATCAGTCACCTCCACACAGCCAAATAAAGTGATTCCTTTTCATTCTGCATTTCACTCTACTACCCAGCAGAATTTGACAGATTTAACATTCTTGTTGAAACTTTTCCTTCGGTTGGTTTCCATGACATTATACTCTACTGATTTTCCTCCTACTGTTTTCGATATTCTTCAGTCTTCTTAAATGTCTGCTCTTCTTCTACCAGGATCTAAAACCCCTAGGTCTTCTTCCCTTCTATGCCTCTCCTCTCTTCTACTTAAGCCAGTTTAGGCCCATGCTATCAAATACTATCTCTAAGCTAATGACTCCCAAATTTACAGTTTCTAGTCCTGAGATCCAGATGAGTATGTCTAACTGCCTTCTCAATATTCCCACTTAAATGTCTAATAAGCTTCTGCAACTTAAATCCAGAAGAAGACTCTTGACTTTCACTCCAAGTAAATGGTACTATCCACCCAGTTCTAAAGGCCAAAAATCTGGAAGTTCCATCTTTTTTTCCTTATCCCCCATAATTAGCCCACCATCCGAATTCTCCTTCTTGCATTTTCCCTAATGTAATTACACCACCCTAGGCCTACTCATTACCTACTGTCCAACTACTGGAAAGGCCTCTTAACCTATTATCTGGTTTTGATTCTTGTCTGCTTATATAATCCCTATCCACAAAGAGATCACAATAACCTTTCTAAGGCATAAACCAAATCATAGTATTCTTTGCTTAAACCATACAGCAGCTTCCTGTTCATCCCAGATTAAATTCAAATTCTTTATTATATATCCCACAATGTCCTACCTGGTCTGGTTCTTGCTCATCTTTCTGGTTTTGTCTCCTTTGGCCTTCTGTGACTATTTCACATATTCTATTCTTTTTTTTTTTAATTTAATTTATTTATGATAGTCATCACAGAGAGAGAGAGAGGCAGAGACATAGGCAGAGGGAGAAGCAGGCTCCATGCAGGGAGCCTGACGTGGGATTCGATCCTGGGTCTCCAGGATCGCGCCCTGGGCCAAAGGCAGGCGCTAAACCGCTGCGCCACCCAGGGATCCCACATATTCTATTCTTAATCACTCTCAAAACTTTTGTTCCTGCCTTTTCTCTACCTGAAATGTTTTCTCCTAAATCTATGTCTCCTCTATTCCTAAAAATTTCATTCATTTTTGTTTGTGGCAAACATTCATATCAATGAGTTTAAAGTACATATATTTCATATTTATATTATACTTAGATCAACTATGAGTTTATGTAAACTTTAATCCCAATTATTTAGATCATTCATGAATACAAGCATGTTTTTTATAGTTTAGTTAATTAAATATGGTTTAATACAGAAAAACTATCTAATAATAAAGTTATCTTGGTTGAGAAATATTTTTAATTCTGTTGATCACTGACTTTTCCTTCCACTGGAATGTTATACTGTATGAATCAAGCACTTTGTTAAAAAAAAAAAAAAAAAAAAGCACTACCTTGTTAAAAATTAAACACCAAAGTTATAGAAGCAAGTTCAGAATTGAAAAAAATAGTTGATTCTAACAAAATTATATACTCTATTTTATTATGGTTTGTTTATAAATATTCTTGTAAATGGTTCAGAATTAAAACATTTGACAAATCCTAATGCTACAAGCAACTTCTCTTATTTACACAGTAAAGCTAATTTTATTTATCATTATAAAAATTTCTCAGAGAACTATATTCTAGTGGTGGGAGACAGGCAATAAATAAGTGGATGTATGGATAATAACATCTAATAATGACAAAGCTCTGTAAAGATTTAACAGTGTAATATACAATGGCTGGAGAGTGAGCCTGATTTACACAGCAGAGCAACAATGATCTCTGGAGAGAGACACTTAGGTTCCTAAGTACAGATAATTGTGTTGTAAGATGATATATTCAGATCTTCAAGTAATTTGAATATTCATCATATATTTAGTAGTGAGTTTTGGAGAAAACAAGAATTTGAATAAGAACATGTTACAAGAAAAAAAGATAACCCTACCCCAAACCATTCTTAAAATATGATTATAAAGACTTCCTTATTCAAAGAAGAACAAAGTGGGATCCCTGGGTGGCGTAGCGGTTTGGCGCCTGCCTTTGGCCCAGGGCGCGATCCTGGAGACCCGGGATCGAATCCCACATCGGGCTCCCGGTGCATGGAGCCTGCTTCTCCCTCTGCCTGTGTCTCTGCCTCTCTCTCTCTCTGTGACTATCATAAATAAATAAAAATTTAAAAAAATTAAAAAAAAAAAACAAAGAAGAACAAAGTTATCTTGATTAATAAATTTTTGAATGCCCAAATAAGACAGGGTAGCCATCCCAGAGAAGCCTCTTCATTTATAGGTTTCTGCTGCTTCTTATCTTACACTATTCAAACACCACCATCCAGAACCTTTAAGCAGCAGCATTTTTCCTCAAAGTCAAGGACCATTCATCTTTGTCTTCCTATAGCCCTACACAGCTCTGGGCATATCATAGGCATTCAACAACCATTTAATCAACTAAATCAGTCAATCTTCTTATCCTCTTATATCAAACTAATCTTGTTCCTAACATATAGGAGGCACTAAATCAATATGTTTGTTGAAGTAACATGTTGCAAATACATCATTCATCTAAATCTGTAAGATTGGGTAGCAGTAAAATAAAAAACATTGGCTTTAAAGACAGACAGGTCTAGAGTTCAGGGATCCCAGCCCCACTCCTCAGTATCTACTTGAACTCAGACAAGTTGAGTAACCTTTCTGAACTTAGAATCTTCATCTGTTAGAAAAAGATAATAGTGTGCAAGGTAAGGTACTGTGAGGATTAAAAGAACAATGTGTGGAGCTCCTGCTATAGTTTCTGGCCCAAAGATCTGTACAGTAAGAATAGAGATCACAATGGTGTTATTATTACCTTATTAAGCACGTGTTCATGCCTTGAGTACCCACAAATACAATTAGTAATGACTATTTTCATCATTGTGGGCATCAGGAGTATTTCTGAGGTTTTTCCCAAGGAGAGCAGGGAACAAATCATAGTACTCCAAACACACAGCCCATCTCAGTACTGAGCAGAACAAGACATGAGCATCAGAGCTCTCTCTGGAGATGTGCCTCTGCTATAAGCAAACTGATCGAACACGCATACAGTGAAGTCTTCTAACAGAGAACCATAAATTGTAAACAGTTTTTACAGAAGGCTATTTTTCTCAGACCAAAAGTGTTATTCTGTTGGCATTTTCAAATGACCATGTGCAATTACAATATAAAAACAGGGGTTGCTATTATGAGATACCATCTTTTACATTTTTTTTAAATTTCTGTATATTAAGAATTTCTATTAATGCATGACTCAGGCCAAAAACTTTAGCATCATCCTTAACTCTAATTTTCTCTCACATTCCACATCCAATCCCTTGGAAAATTCTGCTGGCCCTACTTTCAAAATACAGCCAGGATCTGACTTTCCTCATCACCTCCTGAGCTACCACTTGGTTCAAGCAGTCATCATTTTCATGTGGATTTTGCACTAGCTTCCTACTGGTCTTACTGCTACTGCCTTTGACCCCTTTAGTCTATTCTGAGCATAACAATCAGAAGTATCCTTTTAAAACTTACATCTTATCTTGTCACTCCTCTGCTCAACATCCTGCATGACTCCCCACTATGCTCAGCATAAAAACCAACACCCTCAGCATGGCCTTTAAGGCCATCCATGGTCTGGCACCCTTCCTGTCCACCGTCCTTTCCTATACTCTACCCTCACTCACCACTGCAGCCACATTGGCTTTCTTGCTTGCTCAGGAATGAAAAGGCAAGTGTCTACATTGTGATCTTTGTTCTATCTGCTCTATCTAAAAAGCTCTTGTTCCAAACACCCTTTGTCTATCCTTTCATCTCCTTCAAGTCTTTCCTCAAGTCTCATCTTAATGAGGGCTGCCCTTGACAGTCTACTTAATACTAGAAACCCTCCCCCCCCACAACACACACACACACACACACACACACACACACACACACACACACATTTACCATTCCCCACTTTTCTACTTCTTTAGTGTTCAGTAAATGCATAATTAATGAATATAAATTAAGAAGATTAAAATGTCCCATAATTAGTGGCAATATGCCTTTTATGTAGGAAGCAAGCAAACCTTTGCATGTGCAAAACTCAAGGTCTTTCTACTTGGTTTAGAGCCACCGTGCCTGGTGGCATCAACAGGACATAAACTAATATTTAGTAGAGGGTATAAACAGTTCAGTTCTCAGAACTTATAATACACGAAGATTCTACCCACATGGATTATGATATGTTGAGCCTAAGAGTTTGGTGATTTAGACAAAATCAACATAAAGTACACTGAAAAAATTCAAATTAGCAATTAGTACCTACTATCATTTTTCTCATCTATAAAACAAACCTAGTAAAAGAATTTTTCTTTTAAGTTATGAAAGTTATTATTACTTTTGTCTATAATTCTCATACCCTATTTGTCTTTCACTAAAATAGATACCTTATCATCTGTCGTTATTTCTATTATTCCTACCTATATATTTTGGGGATAAAATGTTTAACATTGTTTCTTTGAATTTCATCCCTTGTCTCAAAGCTTCTCTCTAGATAATTGTGAATTCCAAGATTAAAGAATAAGGAATAGCTAAATAAAATGTTATATTAGGCCAGAAAACTACTGCCTGATGGTCAAATTTGGCCCACTTGTGTTTAAAATAATTATTTAAAATAATTATTGAAATAGCCATGCCCGTTCATTTATAACTTGTTTATGGCTACTTTCACACAGTAATATCAGAGCTGAGTAGTTGCAAGAGAGGCCATATGTCCCAAAAAGCCATATTTACTATCTAAGCCTTTACAGAAAAGGTGTGCCTGTGTTAGGTGATTTACCTTTCTGCTGACTGGTCACAAGGTGCTGTGTACCACTACATGAGTCATTCGTTGAGCACCAACTATGTGTCGTGACTGCTAGTCCTATACATAAGAGTGACATTCACAAACATTAACGATAGTTGTCAAAGGTGGCCATGAACAAGTATAGCTCCCCTTTTTTCATTTTAGAGAGAAGGTGGAACATGGAGTGGGGAGAAATTGTTCATATCCAAAGAATAGATATCCTTCACTAAACGGCACTGCTTACCCCCTTGACTTGCAAGAAAATAAAAACAGAAAGGTTAAGTACACAGGAAACAGGAATGAGGAACAGATCCTTATTTTCGCTAGCAACTCATGATATCACTAGTGCCAGAGCTGACTTACATTACTGCACCATAACCTGGGATAAGACAAACTCGAAACTTGTTGGAGACCTCAAGCCGCAGTCTGATTCCATCTGCTTACCCGCGGCAGCCAGCAAATGCTGGAGCTGCATTCTGGCCCTCCTGCTGCTAGGATGCTGACAGTAATTCCATCTTCATGTCACCCTGCCACATTCACCAACATTGTCAAAACAAGGCTCATGCGACCTGAATACTATGACTCAGGCTTCAGTTCAGAAATGTGAAGTACCAGCTGCTACTCCCATACTCTAGCATTTCACAGCAGCATTTTTGCCAGTGAAAATCTCATAGAAATTATATTAGCATCACAGAGGCCCAGTTATGTCTACATTTTTCCAGTGTGCTGGTCAACAGACACCTGAACAGTCATTAGGAAAGCATTCCTTAAGCCAGGCTCAATACTAATCCATTACTTGAGAATATGTACTGTTCCACAAGAAAATTTTACAAAGCATTGATCCTAAGAATTTCTGTTTGTGGTGGTTCATGACATACTATGAGTTATAGAGAACAGAATTATATTTGCCCTATGAATAAGTTTTTTCCAACTGATTATTGTGGTAAACTATATATAACATAAAATCTACTATATTAATCATTCTTTAAGATTCATTCATTTGAGAGAAAGAGCGAGCATGAGTGGGGGTAGGGATAGAGGGAAAAAATCATCAAGCAGATTCCCTGATCAGTGCAGAATTCAATATCTGGACCCATAAGATCAGAATCTGAGCCGAAACCAAAAGTTGGATGCTCAACCAACTGAGCATCCCAGGCATCCCTTTGTTAATCATTTTTAAGTTGAGAATTGAGTGGCATTAAGTACATTCATGTTATTGTGTAACCATCACCACCATCCATCTGCAGAACTTTAGGATCTCATACTAAAACTCTGAGTCCATTAAACAATAACTTTCCATACCCCTCTCCATTATTTTTTAAATTTCCTTTTCAAATTTTTAATTATGAGTATATAGGAATGTTGATTTTTCCATGTTAATTTTATATCCTTTTACTTTATTAATTCTAGTGGAGTCTGTGAAATCATTCGTTTTCTTCATATATCATCATCTCCTTTTTAGATTAGATGCCATTTTGGTTTTGCCTCCTTGCTCTGGCTATAATTTCCAGGGCTATGTTGGATAAAAATGCCAAAAGTGGGCATCTTTGTCTTATTCTTGATCTTAAAGGAAAAGCTTTCAGTCTCATCATTAAGTATGATGTTAGCTCTGGGGTTTTGATATGTGGATTTATTATATTTACCTGCTTTTCTGATATGCCAGTCTCCTTTAATGTTTTTATCATGAAAGAATATTAAATTTTGTCAAAATTTTTTCCACATCAATTGGGATGATCACATGATTTGTTTCCATTGGTTCTTTTTTTAATAAATTTATTTTTTATTGGTGTTCAATTTACCAACATACAGAATAACACCCAGTGCTCATCCCGTCAAGTGCCCCCCTCAGTGCCCGTCACCCATTCACCCCCACCCCCCGCCCTCCTCCCCTTCCACCACCCCTAGTTCATTTCCCAGAGTTAGGAGTCTTTATGTTCTGTCTCCCTTTCTGATATTTCCCACACATTTCTTCTCCCTTCCCTTATATTTCCCTTTCACTATTAATGTGGTATATTACATTGATCAGTTTTTGTGTTGAACCATTCTTGCATCCAGAAATAAATTCCACTTGGTAATTGTATATAACCCTTTTTATATGCTGCTGGATTCTGTTTGCTAGTATTTGGCTAAGGACTTTACATCAATATCCATCAGGGATATTGGTCTGCAGTTTTGTTTTATTATAGTGTCTTTGTCTGGCTTTGGTATCAGGGTAATGTCCTCATAGAATGAATTTGGAAGTATTTTCTCCTCTTTAATTTTATGGAAGAGTTTAAAAAGGATTAGTTTCCAGTCCCAGGGCCTTTCTTTCTTGAGAAGTTCTTGGTTATTGACTCAACATCCTTACCAGTTTTAGATATATTCAGTATGTCTCTTTGTGATTCAGTCTTTAAAAGTTTTAAATATCTAGGAATTTACCCATTTTATCTAGGTTATTGATTTGTTGGCACACAATTATTCACAGTACTCTCCTGTAATCCTTTTTATTTCTGTAGATAGTAATATCCCTACTTTAATTTCAGATTTTAGTAATTCAAGCTTTTCATAATCTAGCTAAAGGTTTATCAATTTTGTTAATCTTTTTGAAAAACTTACTTTTGTTTGCATTGATTTTCTCTATTGTTTTCCTATTCTCTTTTATTTATCTCTGTTCTGACCTTATTTTTTAGAAGATTCTATGTATTTATTCATGAGAGATACAGAGGGAGAGGCAGAGACATAGGCAGAGGGAGAGGCAGGCTCCCTGTGGGGAGCCTGATGTGGGACTCAATCCCACGACCTGGGGATTGTGACCTGAGCCAAAGGCAGACGCTCAACTGCTGAGCTACCCAGGCATCCCAGCTCTGATCTTTATTATTGCCTTCCTTTTACTAGCTTTGGGTTTAATTTATTCTTATCAATATAATTCATTTTTAAATTCTGTTTAATATCATCTATGGGCTTCCCCCCTCCTTCGAACACCAAAAGACTTTCACTTTCTTATAGTAGTCTACAAGGCCAGAGTTAATGTCTGATTCATTTTTGTAGACTATATATCAATATTTCAATCATAAGGATAGAGTTTAGCATCCTTTAGTGCCTACTACTATGTGGGAGGTGATACACCAAGTGCTTTCTATACATAGTCTCATCTAATCTCACAGCATCTTCACTATATAAATGAGAAGACTTAAGCTCAAAGAGAAAATAACCTGTGAAATTCATATGACTACTACATAACAGAAACAGGATGTAAATAAAGGTCTGTGTGACCTCAAAGACCAGACTCTCCTATTAAACTTATCTCTCCTATTCATTCATTTATTCAATCATTATGTATTGATCATCCCTATTATATGTGCCAGGAAATGTTCTGGTATAGAGGATACATTAATGAACAAGACAGACAAAGATATCTGCCCTATGGAGCTTTTATTCTATTGTAGGAGAAAACACCAAAGGGCCATATGATATATAGTATTAGAGTGGTCAAGGTAAGTAAAGACTTGAATGCAGAGGGAACTAGAACAAAGGCAAATCAAGCAGGATGACACTTTGGGTTCATGAACAGGCAAGGAAGTCAGGGTGGCTAAAGCAAAGTGGGAGCAAGATTAATAGGAGAGGAGAAAGTCATAGAGAGAATGAGATTAACAGAGTAATGGGATAAATTTAAGTAAATAATCTTTCATAATTATGTGATATATCACATATGTAAGTATATTTAATATATATATTTAAATGACCTTAAAATGAACCACTTTGTACCAATCCCATTAAAAAAATGTGTGCCACAGTCTCTAACCAGAGAAAACAATTTTTCTTATTGTATTATTCCCATACAATATATTAGTTAATTTAGCATGGTTTAGACATTTATATTAATTCAAACAAACTGCATGTATTTTTCTATCCATTGTTATTTATTCATTCATTCATTCATTCATTCATGAGAGACACACACACAGAGAGAGAGAGAGAGAGAGAGGCAGAAACAGAAGCAGGCTCCTTGCAGGGAGCCCAGTGTAGGACTCGATCCCAGGTCCCTAGGATCACACCCTGGGCTTGAAGGTGGCGTTAAAACGCTGAGCCACCCAAGCTGCCCTCCATTGCTTTTTTCAATCAAGAGTGGCTGAGATCCATTTTTATATTTGCAGCTATAACTCATTAATTTATACTTCTGTATTATATTAATACACAGTATGAAAATACAATTTATCCATATTATGAATGGATACGTGGATTTTTTCCCCCAGGATTTTGTTATTATAATGTAGTTATCAACACTCTTATATGTGTCTCCTGTGAAAATGTATAAGAGGTTTTGTTCTTAAGTCTAGTGAAATTGCTAGGTCATGGAGAATGCACATGATCAATTTTGCTGGGTAATGTTTACTGTTCTCCAGAGTGATTTACATTCATAAACATTCTATAAACATATCCAATAAGCATTTAAAGAGCAAACTCTAAGTGTTCTACTTAACTTTGAAATATTAGATTTACAGAAAAAAATTAATAATATAAAGAATTTCCCTATACTCTCCATCCAGCTTCCATTAATATTAACATCTTATATAAGCATGGTACATTTATCAAAACTGAGAAATTAACACTGGTACAGGCTATTGGCTAAACTAGATTATATCTGGGTTTCATCAGTTTTTTTAATAATCTTTTTTCTGTTTGAGAATCCAATCTAGAATACCATACTGCATCTAGTTGTCATGTCTCCTTAGTCTCTTCCAACCTGTGACAGTTTCTGTCTTTCCTTTTACTCATAACCTTGACACTTTCAAAGAATACAAGTTAGGTATTTTGTAGAACATTCCTCAACTTGCGCTTACTGATGTTTTCTCATACAGATTTGGAAAGAATATATCACAGAGGTGAATTTCCTTTTTCATTACAGCATATCAGGGGTAAAAGTTGTTAACATGACCTATGACTGGTGATGGTAACCTTTATCACTTTATTAAGTTTCTATCCACTAAGTTTTTCTGCTGTAAAGTTGCAATGTTTCCCATTCCCATATTCTAGTTATTACAAGCAAGTCACTCAGCCCCAGCCCACTATCACAGGAGAGAAATTAAGCTCCACCTCCTACAAGAGTATCAAAGAATTTATGGACATGGGTTAAATTCACTACAGTAATTAATAAATACTTAGGGAAAGATATTTTAGCAAGTATCCTGTTGCTGCTGAATACTTCAGTCACTAACTTTGACATTTACACATGAAGTTTCCCTGCAGCAATTATTACTATGGTATTCCACAGGTCTTTTTCTATTTCCCTCTTTCCTTCTGTATTTAATATTTGGAATTCTCCTATAAGGGAGATCGGTCACTTCTCCACCACTTATTTATTCAATTATTTATTTATATCAATATGAACTCTGGGTATGTGTTCTATTTTGGGGGTTGTATTTCAGTAGTAGTTACTTGGTCACTTGAATTGATCCAGCTCTGGCCATTGAGAGCTCTTATAAGTCCACTCCTGTGTTCTTCTGACATGCCCTATTCCTTTCTTTCTTTTTTGTTTTTCCTTTTTGGCACCACTAAATGCTCCAGGCTCATCGTGAATTTTCTCTGCCCTGATGCCCTAGAATCAGCCATTTCTCTAGAGAACTCTAATTCAGAAGGTACAATTTTTAAAGTCAATTTCCATGTGTTATTATTGCGATTCCTAGATTGTTTCTATGCTATAATTAATGCTATAATTAACTATAGATTTTCTATAACTAAGCCATGCATATTATAGTCCCCAAGCTACTAGACCGTGTTAAAGTGGAACATGAATCCATCAACAGTATTTTATCCTTCTGTCTTCTAGCACTTACCTACATAATCTCTATGGGCCCTATAGGCTATACAATTTCGTGATTCTACAATGGAAAGACAAAGGGCAAAAATGTTCCCATAAGGAACTTTTCCTTGTTTCAGACAAATGTTTCATTTTGACAAACTGTAAGAGACTTTTTTCTAAGATTTTTATTTATTTATTCATGGGAGACACACACACACACACAGAGAGAGAGAGAGAGAAGCAGAGACACAGGCAGAGGCAGAGGCAGAAGCAGGCTCCCTGCAGGGGGCCCGATGTGGGACTTGATCCCAGGACTCCAGGATCATGCCTTGGGCTGAAGGCAGGCTCTAAACCACTGAGCCACCCAGGCATCCCAGAGACTCTTAATCATAGGACATGAACTGAAGGTCGCTGGAGGGGAGGGTTGGGAGGATTGGGGTAACTAGGTCATGGACATTAATGAGGGCATGTGAGGTAATGAGCACTGGGTATAAGACCGATGAATCACTGACCTCTACCTCTGACCTAATAACACATTATATGTTATTAATTTAATTTAAATAAAAAATCTTTAGTTTTATTTTGCCAAAAATGTATTTAACCCCTAGTTAAGCTCTACTTTATCTTTCCTAGCCCCTCCCCCAAGGTTTACCCTTACTCCTTCCATTTTATTAACTTTGAAATAAATTTTTAAGTTTGTTTTACTGTATCAAATTACTATAGCAATAAGATAATAAAAATATAGAACAATGAACTCTGCTTACTTATAAACCCTTTCTTCTTGACATTAACCTAATATGATCTACTGTTGCCTAAATCATAGTCACCACACAATTTAAACACTAGAGCAGTGGTTCTCAACAGAAGGGAATCCCATCCCCAGGGGACATTTGACAATATCTGAAGACATTTTTCTTTGTGGACAAGTGGAAAGGATCTTACTGGTACCCAGTGGGTAGAGTTTTGTAATGCTACTAAACATCCTATGCAAGAGCCCTTTACAACAAAGAAATATCCGACTCAAAATTCAACAATGCCAAGATTGAAAAATGCTTCAGTAAAGGAATTTTCCATTTTCAAATTGCTTAAATAGTTACATAGCAGACATTTTCCTCTGAAACTCTTAAAGAAAATATTTTCAAATACCAAGGACTATCTCCACTAAAAATTTCGATACAATAAAGGATTTTATGGAAGAATCAGATGGCAAAATATGAAAGATCCTCTGGAGCTACAAAACACCAAGAAAACAAAGGCAGAGTTAAAGGCTCATGGTGCACCTTAACTGATTCTGTTGTGAGTTATTTATGTGACACTGCCAATGCTTAAATAGATCATAAAAATTGTTAAGTAAGTGGATTATCATTGAGTTTGCATCTTAAATCAAAACAAGAATGTTCTTCTGGCTAACATAATTCTAGTGTGATGCAGCTAAGAGAATTTGAGGACAGGAGATAGAAGCTAGGAGTCTAGACAGGGCTCCATCTTTACCTGACTGACTCTGGGCAAGTCATATATATAGCTTTCCTGGGCTCTAGTTCCCCCATCTATAAACTTTCCTCTCAAAGTTGATAATAAAATGTGAATGCTAGTGCCTGTCTTATCTACATCACAGAGTTATTTTGAGAACTGTTTTTTTTAATTATTTATTTATTCATGAGAGACACAAAGAGAGGCAGAGACATAGACAGAGGGAGAAGCAGGCTCCTTGTAAGGAGCCCAATGTGGGACTCAATCCCAGGACCCTGGAATCATGCCCTGAGCCAAAGGCAGATGCTCAACCACTGAGCCACGCAGGCATCCGGAGACCTGATTTTTTTTTAATGTACTTTCCTTTTACTTATTTGAGTACTGATATCTTATTATATCTTCTTACACTTCATATATAAGATTTTGTAAAGAACAGTGCCTTTGGAAGACTAATGAAAAGTAGATTGCTAGAGAGAGAAGGTTGAACAATCCCATAGAGATACTATTGAGCTCTTCAAATTGATTAATTTCTTTTCCTCTTAAAAGGTCCCATTGGAGTGCAAAAACACATTGAAAAACAAAATCACATACAAGCCACAACTGGGAGAAAAATTTGTAAAACACAAACCTGATAAGGAACTTACACCTAAAACATACATAGCATTCTTAAAATGCAGCAATAACTCCATTTTACTTATTTACTTATTTATTTGAGAAAGAGAGAGAGTGTACACGCAAGTGGTGGGGTTGGGGTGGGGTGCAGAGGGTGATGGAGAGAGAGAATCCTAAGCAGGCTCCAAACCCAGTGCTGAACCTGATGCAGGGCTCCACATAGGGCTCCATCTCACAACCCTGAGATCATGACCTGAGCTGAAATCAAGAGTGTGAGGTTTAACTGACTGAGCCACCTAGATGTCCCAACAATAACCTCATTTTAAAATGTGGGGGGAAAAAAATGAAAATAAATAAAAAAATAAAATGTGGGAAAGACGGGTGCTTGGGTGGCTCAGTTGCCTAAGTGGCACTCTTGATTTCAGCTCAGGTCATGATCTCAGGGTGCTGGGATCAAGACGGAGCAGGCTTCATGCTCAGCAGGGAGTTTGCTTGAGGATTTTCTCTCTCCCTCTCTTTCTTTTTCAAATAAATAAATAAATCTTTAAAAAAATAAAATGTGGGAAAGATCTGAATAGACATCCTTCCCCCAAAGAAAGTATACAGGTACCAAATAAGAATATGAAAAGATGGCCAATAACAGTGTTCATTAGAGAATTGCAAATTAAAATACCAATGAGATACTACTACCTACCTATTAAAATGGGCAAGCATTTTTTTTTAAAAAACTGACGATACCAATTCCTGGCAAAAATGTACAGCAACAACTACTCTCATTCACTGCTGGCAGGAAAGCAAAATGGTACAGCCACTTTGGAAGATAGCTTGTTAGTTTCTTACAAAGCTAAACATATGATCCAGCAATCACACTCCTAGGTATTTACCAAACTGGTTTGAAAACTTAAGTCCTCACAAAAATCTTCATGCAAATGTTTATACAACTTTATTCATAAGTTCCCAAAACTGGAAGAAGATATCTTTCAAATATGAATGAATAAACAAACTGTGGTACATTTATACAAGGAAATATTATTCCATTATAAAAATAAAGGAGCTATCAATACACTCAGAGACATGGCTGAACATTAAATGCATGATGCTAAGTGTAAGCAGTCTGAGAAGGTGTATACTATATAATTCCAATTCTAGAACACTCTAGAAAAAGCAAAAGTATAGCAACAGTTAAAAAAAATCAATAGTTACTGGGGATTTGAGGGATTGAATAACTGAATTACAGAGGATTTTATAGGTCAGTGGAGCTATTCTACATAATACAGTAATGGGGGATACATGACATTCTGCATTTGTCAAAACCGGCAAAACTTTAGAGAACAATGAGCAAATCTTAACACATACAAATATTTTGAAATCATTTAGAAGGCTGGGGATCCCTTAATGGTCCACAGACTGTGACAAAAGAATCAAACTGTATTACAGATATGTGGAACAGTCTTACTGAAAAAAATGGGGGGTAATGGTGCTGACCTGACTATTTTTGGAAATGACTGCAGTCCAGGGATAAAGACAAAATAAATTGTACATAAGTACTGTACTCTAGTCAATAAAGTTGTTTCCCACAGGGTATAGGTTAAAAATTCTAATTTTACTATGCAAGTGTATTGAAACTTAATAATTAGGTAAATCAATCATGGATGGTGGGAAGCAGGCTGCTCACTGCTGGAGAGGAAACTTACAGATAAGCAAGGGAAAAAGATTAGAATGATCCATGTAGTATGGATTAGAGTTGAAAACGTCAATATGTATGACATTTAGCTTAATACAGATATAATTGATTATATGTATAAATACTGAAATGTATATATACAGGGATTTGTATACATACAAACATTCCCTCACTCTGTCAGCTGGAAGGGCCTAAAAGAAATGATACCCCACCAGCAATAAGTATAACTAGCACTCAGATGTTGGTCTCTAGTACCATTCTCCAATAAAAGGAACCAGGGCTCCTTGAAGAAGTGGTAGATTTTAGATCTAGGGCAAAATGTAGACAAGACAATCCAAGAGCATCTTATAGTATCAAAGATTAAGGAAATGTTCCCCCCAAAAATGATGAAGGTATGGCAAAGAGACACAAGAATTCCAAAGCTAGCCAAAGCTACAACGATTTGAGCAAAATAAATAGAATAACTTGGGACTATAACCCAAAGTATAAAATATATATCTGTAAGTCCATGCTGATATAAATAAATGATTGAATAAATAATTAAATTAGAGATAAGAGACAAATCTCTCATACAGAAGAATTCCAAATACTTTATATTGGGTACTCTACCCTCAAGGAAGTGGAGCATAACTCCTTACTCCTTAAAGTTTAAGATGTGCTTTAAGAAAGTGACTTTCTCCCAAAGAGGGAGCATAACTTTCTCCCAAGTTCTCCCATAACTTTCTCCTTTCTCCCAAGGAAGTGGAGCATAACTCCTTACTCCTTAAAGTTTAAGATGTGTTTAAGAAAGTGACTTTCTCCCAAAGAGTATGCTACAGAAAGGAAGAAAAAGGACTTAAATTAACCTGATAAATACTACCTTAGCCACAAGATCAACATCAACAGTGATAAGTCATGTTGATAACATGTACTTTTGATGAGATATGATGACAATGGCATTTAACATCGGAGGTTCTTCTCCCCAAAACCTATAAGCTCAGTCTAAATCAGGAGAGAAACAACAAAAAAAAGTCCAGGAGAGGAGCATCCTACAGTACTCCTGATTAGTGCTCCTCAAAACTTTCAAGTCATTCATAGCAAAGTCTGAAAAACACTCACAGTGAAGAGAAGCCCAAGGAAACTGGACAATTCAATGTAATCAGGGTTCCTAGAGGAAGTACTAGAACAGAAAAAGCACATTCATAGAAAACAAAGTAAATCCAAATAAAATATGAACTTTGGTTATGACAGCATATCCATATTAGTTCATTAACTACAAGAGATACGCCATAATAACGCAATACAGTCAGTGATGGGAGATATGATGAGTTTATGCAAACTCTTCATACTCTATGTTCACATGGTCCTGTGAATATAAAATATAAAACTGCTCTGAAAAGTAATCAGTGTGGCTGTCTGCTCCTCCCCATTTGACAGACAGCCACATCTGCTGGTCCAGTGCCAGCTGCATCCCCGAGACATGATGGTGAAAGTCGGAGAGAACGAATTGGCTATATTAGGCACCTGGTCACCAGGGCTGCTTTTAACTGGCAAAGTGGATATTGTCGCCATCAATGACCCCTTCATTGACCTCAACTACATGGTGTACATGTTCCAGTATGACTCTACCCATGGCAAATTCCATGGCACGGTCAAGGCTGAGAATGGGAAACTTGTCATCAATGGGAAGTATCTCCATCTTCCAGGAGCAAGATCCCGCCAACATCAAATGGGGTGATGCTGGTGCTGAGTATGTTGTGGAGTCCACTGGGGTCTTCACCACCATGGAGAAGGCTGGGCCTCACTTGAAGGGCAGGACCAAGAGTGTCATCATCTCTGCTCCTTCTGCTTATGCCCCCATGTTTGTGATGGGCGTGAACCATGAAAAGTAGGACAACTCTCTCAAGATTGTCAGCAATGCCTCCTGCACCACCAACTGCTTGGCTCCTCTGGCCAAAGTCATCCATGACCACTTCAGCATCGTGGAGGGCCTCATGACCACCAGCCATGCCATCACTGCCACCCAGAAGACCGTGGACTGCTCCTCTAGGAAGCTGTGGTGTGACAGCCAAGGGGCTGCCCAGATAATCATTCCTGCTTCCACTGGCTTCACCAAGGCTGTGGGCAAGGTCATCCCTGAGCTGAACGGGAAGTTCACTGGCATGGCCTCCCATGTCCCCACCCCCAACATGTCAGTTGTAGATCTGACCTGCTGCCTGGAGAAAGCTGCCAAATATAACATGAAGAAGGTGGTGAAGCAGTTATCGGAGGGCCCCCTCAAGGGCATCCTGGGCTATACTGAGGACCAGATTGTCTCCTGCGACTTCAACAGTGACACCCACTCTTCCACCTTCGACGCGGCGGCTGGCATTGCCCTCAATGACCACTTCATCAAGCTCATTCCCTGGTATGACAATGAATTCGGCTACAGCAACCAGGTGGTGAACCTCGTGGTCCAGATGGCCTCCAAGGAGTAAGAGCCTCCTGGACCACCAGCCCCAGCAAGAACATGAGGAAGAGAGAGGCCCTCAGCTGCTGGGGAGTCCCTGCCCCAACTTAATCCCCCAACACACTGAGAATCTCCTGACCTCCAATTTACATCCCGGACCCCGAGGAAGGGGAGGGGCTTGGGGAGTCCTACCTTGTCATGTACCATCAATAAAGTATACTGTACCCAGCTTAAAAAAAAAATAGTGTAAAAAATCATTAGAGAGAGAAACCCTGAATTAAACTATAATTTAATGGATTAAACTATAACTGCACTTTTTCACAAGCATCTGGTTTTACAAAAGAAGAAGAGACCAGAAGACTTAATTTTGAAATTTGCTCAGTAGACTACCCTAGGGCAGCTAGAGCCCTCATTCACTCATCAGCCACTTATAAACTAACAGAAAGGCATTGGTCTGGGCACCTGGGTGGCTCAGTTGGGTAAGGGGCCACCTTCAGCTCAGGTCATGATTCCAGGGTCCTGTGATCCAGTCCTGCATCAGGCTCCCTGATGAGCAGGGAGCCTGTTTCTCTCTCTCTGCCTCTCACCCTGCTTGGACTCTCTCTCTCTCTTTCTCTGTCAAATAATTTTTTTTTTTTTTTTTGTCAAATAAATTTTTAAAACTTTCAAAAATAGGGCAGCCCGGTGGAGCAGTAGTTTAGCGCCACCTGCAGCCCAGGGCCTGATCCTGGAGACCCGGGATCAAGTCCCATGTCCGGCTCCCTGCATGGAGCCTGCTTCTCCCTCTGCCTGTGTCTCTGCCCCTCTCTCTCTCTCTTCCTCTCTCTCTCTCTCTCTCTCGCTCTGTATCTCTCATGAGTAAATAAAATAATTTTTTTAAAAAACTTTAAAAAATAAAAGAAAGAAAAGTGTTGGTCCTTAAGTACATATCAGAATATATATCAGAGGGAGCCTTGTAGACTAGAGGAAAAAAATGGAATAAGCTAGAAAATCTTTCCTTTTACATGAAAAGTAAGCCTGATTTTTACTCCCCAGCTCCTTAAGAAAGGGCAAAGGACCTTCACTATACAATTGAGGAAGTGTCACAAGTGTTTCCCATTTTGGATGAAGAGCATTCAGATGCTCTTCTCAGAATACTGGAGCCCTGGTGAAAAAGTGCATCTGAATGTGCCCTTCTCCAATTCCAGGATCTGGTGATCTATTGGGTGTTGCAAAATACATATTCAAGTATTTTCTTTAAAAAAGCAGATAAAAAGAATTTTTAAAGTGTAAATAATTAAACTTGTCAGAGAGAAGCTGGCTAGGGCCCCCTTGATGGAAAATGTGGTGGATTAACCATCCTTCCCTTTCTCTCTGCTCCAACTATTCATATTGGCATCAGGTTTACTGCAAAAAAAACAATGAAAGTTGTTGTTCATTTAGAACAAAGATCAGTTTGCTTTTGCATACTGTATGTATAAGATATTTCTCCCCCCAAATTCTACCCCAGAACACAGCTTTCTGACCCACAGAAATTTCCCTCTCAGCTAGATTCAAGTTTTTCCCTCTTGAGAAATCACTGGAGATGTTGTTACCAGCCTGACTAGTTTTGAATGCTCTAATGCACCTGAAACTGAACTGCTGGCATAAAAGAGGGGAGCGTCATGAAGGCACTCATTCTATAGCAAATCTTAAAAACACCTAGTAAATTGAGCTAAAAACAAAACAAAAAACAAAACAAAACAAAAAACCTTTATTCTTTTTCCCCACGCTTGTACAAATGACCTAAGTATATACATAAAATCACAATTAAAACAACTAAAACCCAGTCTGTAGTATTAATTGCTGATCAAGAGACCAGCACGATGTGTGGCCCACAGAGACGTGGTCCAAATTCAGTTTCATTTCTTTCATGGAGCACAACTATTCTCCCCTCACTTCACAATACTACTAGGAAGACTTCTTTGTCTATGCACTTGAAGCCCCTTGGGGATGGCACACGGGAGCAAAAGTGACCAGGCAAAAGGAACCTCAAATTCAGGGAGCATACTGAGGCAGTCTGCATGCTCTGCAGTTTAATTCTGACATCAGGTTATTGAAATTGAAGATGGAAAACCCATATTGAGTCATTTGGTTCTCTCTCCTGAGGGCAGTAGATTATGGTGGACAGCATATTATTTAGCACTTTGGCCAGTTCTATTCTAAATAGCCCTTCCTTGGAGGCTATTAACTCAAATCTGGCAAGGATTTTATTACAAATGGAGGGCTTTCTACTGGTTTATCATTTCTTCCACAAAATGCACGTTCTCCTGCTAAGATATTAAAAAAATAAAACTTGCCAAACAACATGAAAACAGTGTGGTATTATAGAAAGAGTGTGAAACACTAAGCAAATTGTCCCAAAGTGGTCCCAGATGCTCACTCTGACTTGCCTGGACAACAGCTTACTGAGAGTACTTTCCTCTCTACCTTTTCCCTGGAAGGAGGGGCTATATACAAGCTCAGCTTCCCATAGGACTTGTGGCCTCATCTCCTTTCCTTACAGTAACATCTCACAGGTCCCAAGATCCCCAGGTGCAGTTAATGTTCCTAGGCACTCTCATAAACTGCTGACACCCATATCCAGACTTCTTGGTGCTCAGAGTCTGATTATTCCCCACTTGTAAGATTTTTTTTTCTATTTTCTTTATTGGAGTTTGCTTTGCCAACATATAACACCTAGTGCTCATCCCATCAAGTGCCCTCCTCAGTGCCCGGCACCCAGTCACCCCAACCCCCCACCTACCTCCCCTTCCACTACCCCTTGTTCATTTCCCATAATTAGGAGTCTCTAATGTTTTGTCTCACTCTCTGATTTTTCCCACTCATTTTCTCTCCTTTCCCCTATAATCCCTTTCAATATTTTTTATATTCCCCATATAAGTGAAACCATATGATTGTCCTTCAATTGACTTACTTCACTCAGCATAATATCCTCCAGTTCCATCCACATCAAAGCAAATGGTGAGTACTCATCGTTTCTAATGGCTGAGTAATATTCCATTGTATATATAGTCCACATCTTCTTTATCTATTCACCTTTCAATGCACACCAAGGCTCCTTCCACAGTTTGGCTATTGTGAACATTGCTGCTATAAACATTGGGGTGCAGATGTCTCAGTTTTTCACTGCATCTGTATCTTTGGGTCCACTTGTAAGTTTGCTTTCAGGCTCATCCTTTTAGGAGGGGAAACATGCTACTTGTCAACAAAGCACCTTGGCCCTTGTATTTTCTCTATGAGAAAAATGAGAGGCTGGGAGACACATCTTTTCTCCTCTTTGGCTTTGGAAGAGTTGCCTTCCCCGATACAGCAGATTCCCTTACCCATACCATGCCCTACCTAGTGCATGACAGAGAGTGACCCAGATGGGACCCTCCTTGAGCAACAAGGATTGAAGACTTCAGAGCCAAACACCGGGCCAACTATGTGCTCTGATGCTCATTAGTTATATGAGCCTCAGTTTTTTCGTCTATCAACTAGAAGTAATACCTATCCCAGATTCTAAGAGCTAGTGATAATGTATCCTAAGTAAATGGTTATAGTTGGCACATTAAGAAACTCAGTAAATGGTAGCTACTATTATCAGTATAATTATTCTCAGCAGATGACTTTTGAATATTTTTTTAAATGTGTAAACTAAAATGTACAATTTGATTACACAGAAATAAAGCTTTTTAATCCAATAATAGATGATAAATGATATAGCACCACTTTCTGGTTATATGAGTGAGGAAGAAAATAAAGAAATGCCCATCTTGATCTAGGGTACATTAGTGAGTCTAGCCCTCTACTGTCAAGATGCAAACCCAAATGCATGATATTCAAGGAGGTAGCAGTTCCAAAATCGCCCTCAACTTCTCTCCAAATCTGGGATCTTGAAGATTTTGATCTCCTGTAGTCACTTAACATGGCTCAGTAGGTTACACAGGAAACCTCAGTCACCTCCAAATGCTAGGTTCTAAATGCTATGGAACCAGAAAATGTTATAGAGTACATAAGATACGAAGGTGTGAAGAAAGTATGAAAGTACAAGAGCACGAACAGTCAAGAATACAAAGTGTGGGTGACAATCTTGCAGACGAAAGGAGGACAGACAAGGCCTCTTTCTAATCACCACTAAGGCTGTAAGTGGAGCTCAGAGATATCCTGGCTTCATTCCTAAATCTCTTAGCACTGCTCCCAGGTCTCTACCCATCAAGCTATGACGGAAGACAGACAATAGAGGACCATGAGTTAAAATAAATTAGCATTAGGCATTAAAGACCTATATTCCTCCACCATGTTTGCAGCATCTCAAGCTGAGTTAAAATGAAATCCGACATGAACTCTGAGATACTGCCTACTAGAAACACAAGGAAAGCTGAAAGACAAAGTAACCAATTAAGGGCTGGGTACATTTTAATCAACCTAACTTACACAAAAAGGAAGGAGGCTTGGCAATATTACTTCAGGCAATATAGTATTTAAAGCATTTTAAATTGAATGAGCATGGTATTATGCTAAATCAATAAACTAATAATAAAGATGACATTCATAAATTTCAATACGCCAGCCATAAGAGCCTCAAAGTGTATAAAACAAAAACATACAAATGTCTGGCAGAAATTGATGTTTTTAATCCACTGCTATCAATGTATAACAGATCCCAAATTCAAAAATGAAACAAAATAAGGATCCCCCCCAAAAAAGAATAAATAGCTAATGAGGTAGAACTAATAGACTGTGTCAACTTCTTTATCTTAAAAATAGAGACCTCATCCTATTTCATACTCTTGGTCAATCACAAACTGTAAAAATAAATTTATCAGTCTATTTCAAGGAATTATTATGGCAAAGAGCTGATAAAAATATTTACCCAAATGAACCATTAGACTATTACGTGACAGTGATGTACATGATGGCTTAACTGCTGTTTGCATGCTTCACTAGGCCCCCTAATTCAGATATTTGTGTTTTAACTTTTACAACCTTCTGGGCCGCAATAATAATTTTATAGTTTGCTATGGAACTGGACCAAATCTATAAAATCTGCAAAGCCCTCAAAACTCCACATATGTGGGCTGTCACTGGTCCTAATAATTGCTCTCCAAGTTTTGCACCAAATTCTTAACAAATTAAAAACAAATACACCACATGCACAGAGAAATGAATGAAAAGGACCTACCAGAAGACTGCTGAGCTGACACTCAGCACCTTCCAAAATTTTGCATTTGAGTCCTTCTTAGACAGTTCCGCCTTTCAGTTCCCCAATCAACACGTTAAATAGGCAGCCTTTTCAAAAATTATTGTCTGTATACCTTATGAATCTAAATACCAAAACGACTTCACCAGAAGGGTGGGAATCTTTTCCATGTTTGCTGTGAATGACAAAAATCACATAGCTCAATTGAGCCATGAGTGTGCAAATCTAGGTGAACACCAGGAACAGCAGGATACTGAGTGTGTAGACAGGACCGTAAAACTTACAAAGTTGTTAATTTTTCCTGCAAAGCAAACTGCTCAGGAGGTTAGTAGCTGGTTTTCTTTTTCTTCCCTCTTCTCGTTGACATTCTGAACCATTACTGCTGCCACCACCCCTACCCACTAATGAATCAGTTCATTGCATGCATTGAGGGAGAGACACCTTGTCACCCATTTCCTCTCTTTCCAGCAGTGATATGGTAAGTAGCAGAGCTCAGGAAGCTGGCTTCACTCTAAAGGTTATTTTGTGTACCGGAGGGGAGGGGAGGGGAGTGGCAGGATGAGTGAAATAGGTGATGGGGATTAGAGTACCCCTGCCATGATGAGCACTGAGCAACATATGAAATTATTGAATCACTATATCATATGCTGTATGTTAACTATACTGGAATTAATATTAAAAACTTGATTAAAATGTTTTAAAAGATTATTTTTTGGACATGGTTCTTTGACATACTGAGGAACAAAGTGTGTCTTTCCATGTGTTTTAATGAGGCAAATTAAGGATCCCTGTGGGTCACAGACTTTTCTAATAGCAAAGTATTGCTCCATACGACACAAAAGAATTGATTTATGAAGCCCTTCAGAAAACCAGTATTGTTTTCATTTGCTTTATAGACTAAATTTTCAAGGAAATACAAAAATCTGTTTTCCTCAAAGATATACACATGAATACCCATGAATACAAGCTTGTGTGCTATGATAATGTAATAAAAAGCAAACAAAATGGGGATCAAACTTACCCTCTCCATCTCCAAGCTTCTCTCAATGAAAATGATTCCAAAAATGATTAGATATAATTATCTCCTATAAAATCAATCTCAAGATTGAAGGCAGCCCCTGTAACTTCCTAGATTTCACTCATTGTGAAATAATTCTCTCAATAAGATATAAGATAAATCATAACCTTTGTACTTTCAAATTTATCTATCCATCCATTACCCTGTGAAAAAAAAATCTAAACAGTGGTTTTTTGGGGGAGGGGTTTGTTTTCGTTTTTGCATTTCAAGTCCTGTGAAATGACTGTGCAGAGGAATATAAAAATAACAATCTACACTTGTTATCAGTCCACTCCTATAATCTTGCAGGTTCTGGTTCAAGATGACGACAGTAGGAAGATGGTGAACTCACCCTCCCAGTAGATACGCCACATCTACAGCATATAAAAAAACTTCCTTTGAAAAAAATTAAAAGTGTCTAAGCAACTCCTAAGCATCTAGCAAACACTACCAGGCCAACATGGAAGCAGGTAGGAGGGTCTAGAACACAACTTCTTCATAAACACCCCACTGCGGCAACCTACAGTTAGGAGAGAACTCAAAACCCAGAGCTTCTCCCTGAAAAGGGGAGGGTTTAAACTCTGCCTCAGACACCCCAACATTTAAAATCTGTACCTGAGAGATGAGCCTCCGAAGCATGTAGCTTTGCAAACCAGCAGGGCTTACGTCCACCATCTGAGAAATCAGCTCTGAAAGGACTGATGCCCTCTGATGCACCTGCCCCAGGACTCAGCACTGACACAGCTGAGAGGCAACCAAGACGACTGGATGTGAATAAGCCTCATTTGCTAATTTTAAAACCTCCACCCGAGGGGCAGGCATCAAATTTGGCACACATCTAGAGGCTGCTAGCTGGCAGGTACCATTTTTTTTTTTCTTTTAGGTGCCCTCTCTACTTCCCCCTCAGCCTTGGAGGACATGGTTCCAGTTGACAGGTGCCATATGTTTAGTTTTGGGGTTTTTTTTTTCCTTTTCTTTTTCTTCTTCCTGGATGGCCCCACCTACAATCTTTGCCTTACTGCATTCAATGGGAGCCATTTTTGTCTTCTCCCTCTGTCACACTCCAGAGCACCAGGATCTCCCAGAAGAGAGCTTTTACCTGTGACTAGTGTCCTGGTATTTGCAGCTGGTGCCCAGGGACACTCCCTTAATCACCTGAGTCAGAGGGCCAGTGGGGCTTAATTACCCTTTTCAATTACCCCAATTAACCTTTCCAAACACTTGGAGGATGGGCGCTATCTTGTGGTCTTCCCTGACCAACCTCCAGAGTGCCAGTATTTGCCAGAAAGAAGCTTTCACATACATACAGTACCCCAGATTTTATGTCTAGTGCCTTGGTTTTTGTGACTGCTGCCTAGATGATGCTCCTTGATCATCTAGTTCTGAATGTCAGCGGAGGAGGGTGGACTTGTGTTCCTGGGTCCCATGGGATTGCAACAAGCAGAGTTCTTGGCAGGCCCCACCCCCAGGGCACTGAATACAGAGCACACTGAACATGCCCCCAGTCTTTCTGTGAAAGAGGCCTATTTGCTTATCTAAAAGTTTCAGACTTAGGGGCAGGTTTCAGGTCTGGCACACTTATAGGGGCTACAGAGATACTCTCAGAGAATGGAGGCTAGTGGACACCATCTTGATGCATGCTCTCTGTCTCCTTATAGCTTGCTTATATCTCTGAGATAGAAGTTTATATGCTCTTCTGAAGTCCTAATTTTTGCCACTGCTACCCAAGGGACCTTCAGATCACCTGGATCTGGTGGCCAGCAGGGCTGACATATGTGGTCCCACAAGACTGTATGTTTATACTTTAAAAGCTGCCACTTGAGGGTCTGGATTCCAAACATTCTTTTTTTTTTAATTTTTATTTATTTATGATAGTCACAGAGAGAGAGAGAGAGAGAGGCAGAGACACAGGCAGAGGGAGAAGCAGGCTCCATGCACCGGGAGCCCGACGTGGGACTCGATCCCGGGTCTCCAGGATCGCGCCCTGGGCCAAAGGCAGGCGCCAAACCACTGCACCACCCAGGGATCCCTGGATTCCAAACATTCTTAATGTCATCCTTCTCTTTGGGACACTGACTACACCTGGCACACTCTCAACTACAGATTTGAGGGTATATTAAAGATATATAGGCTGTTTAGACAATCACAAATGTTTGAGAGATGACCCAGAGCTCAGGTAGGGTGAAATGATGAAGTTCATCTCCTATACAAAACCACTCCTTTAAGACTGAGAAGTGACTATTTCATCTCATACATAGAAACCAACACAGAGATTCGAGAAAAGTGAAGAAGCAGAGGGATATATTCCAAATGAAAGAATAATATAAAACCTCAGGAAAAAATGTTAATTAATGGAGATACTTCACCTGATTAAAAAAAATAGTTCAAAATAATGGTCACGAAGATGCTCAGTGAACTCAGGAGAAGAATGACTGAACACAGTGAGAACTCCAACAGAGACAATACCAGAAAGTGGCAAAAAGAAATCGCAGAGCCAAAGAATACAATAAATGAATTGGAAAATTAATCCATTTCTGCTTAAATCCCAGAAAGATGAAACAATGTAATGGAAAGGCTAGTGGTCTGGAGGACAGCAGACCCAGCTCTTCAGCCCAGTTATCAATTGCTCCTGAGTCCAAACCTGACTGTTTGTCAGCAGGGTGTTAAACCAGGTATTATCTTACATGCCTCACAGAGTTAATACTCTTTGCTTTGAACTTGCTACCAAATATAGTTTCTAGAATCTGTCTGTATTTCATCCAGCAAATAGGAAAGTAGGCTAAAGATGAACAGAGAAGTCAACCAGGACAGAAGACCATGCTCTCCTTTACTGACTCTTTCTGCCATCCGCCTTTCTTCCCTCTATGTGTCAAAATGATTGGAAGAATTAGAGGCACTTGTAGAGAAAATGTGTTCATGGTCTGTTTCTCACCTTCAACAAACAAAAAGTTATAAGTTGTCCTTTATCATGTTCAGCATTCAGAAATTTATGTTCCAATGTTGAGGCCCTGTGTAAGGAAGCATAACCTATTGAACGCAATGATAGCCCACACCTGTTGCACTGACCTTCCAGATCATTCTCTGAGCTCAAGTACAAACCATTAACTTGACACTGTAATTTATTTGCCTATGAGAGTATCTCAGACATCCCAAATCATGGACATGAAGTGTGCTGTGAAGAGCACAGTGGCCCTGAACTCTTAAGACATCCTAGAAACATAATGGATAGGCTCGCCTGTTATGATTGTGGTAAATAAACGGTTTGGCTTGCTCTGGGAAAGCAAGTAGAAGTTGTAACTGGCAGCTGGCATAACTGACTTCATCACAGACTGCCCCAAAGGGGGAAGTTTGATACCATCTTGCCTTGTTCTAAATGTTAGTTCTTCAGCTTCTCCACAGACACCCAGAAGAGTTTTGGCCTATGGAGAAAACATATGAAGTGAATTCTTTTTCATAAATCTAACCTTAAGCACAATTATGCTTGTTAGCCCAAGAAAAGAGGGAATTGAGAATTGGTCAGGCATCAGGGCAGGTGTGGCTTCAGATGATAACTGTGACTTCACTGCTATTGTCATTTGGGCAGCTAATTCTGACATTTCCATCCATTCGTGAGAGATATGAGATCTTATCTTTTATAGAAAAAAAAAGATCTTTTATAGAAAAGGTTGGGTTATACCACAGGGTGGCTAGATATTCCCCCAAGGGCTGGGAGATGGTGCCCCAGGAGCACCTGAACTGCTGGATCCAACATCAAGCTTCATGTCTTTATCACAGAGTTGTCAGTCCTCAAAAATCAACTCTAGGGGCACCAAGGTGGCTCAGCTGGTTGAGCATCTGCCTTCGGCTCAGGTCATGATCCTGGGGTCCTGTGATTGAGCCCCACATTGAGCTCCCTGCTCAGTGAGGAGCCTGCTTCTCCCTCTCTTCCCTGCTTGGGCTCTCTCATTTGCTCTCTCTCTCTCTCAACTAAATAAATAAAATCTTAAAGAACAAAAATCACCCACTCTAGAAGTGCCACCCCAAGCAGGAAACTCCATGACCGAAAGTAATACAATCATGATTTTTTTTATGCATGATTACAACTTCTCTTCATGTTATTATTATTTAAATTGTTTGATGATACAGCCTTATGTTTTTTCTAAGCTATTTATCAGCATTTATATAAATAAGCCACAACTGCTAATTCAAAAATAGGAGGATTTTTTTTCCCCAATAGGAGTACATTCTTTAATAAGACTCTATTTGAATAGGAATTCCATACAAATAGTATACTTAACATAAGAAAGTAAGGAAAGATTTTACATTACACAGAATAGACATTCATTTGGTTCAATTGTGATGAGTTACTCTTTCAACCAAATGCTCACTCTTTATATTTATTACAAATATTGCAGTCAGTTCACTATGTGTCAACAATCACACATTTAACTTTTTTTTTAACATTTAGTAGCATGAAGCACACTTAACACATTTCTTTTTTTTTCTTAACACATTTCTAAAGGGAAATGTGATATAGTCTTCATTTCAAAGGACCAGAATTCATTGAATGACTATCTGCTCTAATGTTCCAACTAACCTTTCCATTGCCTCATCAGGCCAATGCCTTTGGTTGCTGAAGTTTTGAATAATTGCCATCTTTGCTCTCCTTCCATACAAGAAACTCAAATGAATTTGTCATCTCTGAGAGAGTCATGGCCTGTTCCATGTCGGTTCACTTGCAAACACCTCTAAAATGGCTTTTCTCAGCTCTTCTTCCTCCAATGTGACAACTAACTCTTATTTGGAAATGCCAATTCTGTCTCCATCACAACTACCTGCTACAAGATGATTGCATCTGTGTTTGAATAATAGCATTCCCAGTATGGCCTGATACTTGTCTCTCCTCCTAACTCCCAGACTTGGAATTTTAAGGCTCTTGTATGTTACAGACTCAACTTTAAATCCAGTAGTAGGAATAGTAGTAACGACTTCTCCAATCTATAATCTGTACAAAAGTGTAGGTTCTTTCCACCACACAATGCCCCCCTCCTTCCATCTAATCCCACTCCTGCTGCAGCTATACCTCCATCTCCATCTCCAGCCTGGGCTCCTGCTACCCTCTGCCTCCCACTCTAGTTATGGCACGGTTTCCTGGGAAGTCACATCCAGCAACTTCCATGTCCTACCAGGCAATGCAGCCTTATTTTGATTTACAACTCTCAGAAGTATTCTTTCAAGTTAAAAAATTCTACCTTTATTTTGGCTCAAAATATTTTTTTTTAACTTAAGGATAAAATAAGTAGCATTAAGTACCACATAACTCCATTCTTGGGGCTGACATGAATAACCAATTTTCATTTTATCATCCAACTTCAGAAATCACCTGGCCACATGAACACTTTAAAACAACAATGTTGGGTAGCCCGGGTGGTACAGTGGTTTAGCGCCGCCTTCAGCCCAGAGCTGATCCTGAAAACCCGGGATTGAGTCCCAGTCGGGCTCCCTGCATGGAGCCTGCTTCTCCCTCTGCCTGTGTCTCTGCCTCTCTCTCTCTCTCTCTCTCTCTCTCTCTTTGTGTCTCTCATGGATAAATAAATAAAATCTTTTTAAAAAATAAATAAATAAAAAATAAAACAATGTTTAAAATTATACATACATACATACATAAGCCTTTTACTGGAGATGAATGCACCAATATATACATTATGGTGGGGTTACAATGATTTTTATTTTATTTTTAATACTTTTCTGTATTTTCCAGTTTTCTGGAGTATAAAGAAAAGTTGTTGTTGAAACTGTAACTACCTTTTGAGAACATACACATTTAATAATATGAAATTACTAGTAAATGGAACATTCTTAAAGAAAAAAAAAAAAAGATTAAGCTCCAGCCAGCCCAGTGTTACTATTCTATATATCAAAACCACTTAGAAGGTGCCCAGTACACAAATGTTCTGAGAACTCCTCAGGCAGCAGTTAAGTAAAAAACTTTAATTCACCAATTACAACAGGAAAAATTGAATTATAGAATAATTGATTTGTCTAAGATGCACAGGTACTCTTGGGCACTCCTGGGGGAAAAAAAAGAAAAACAACTATGCCTAACTCCTATCATGTGACCACTCCACATTTTGCTCCAAGACTTTCTGCATTACCCTTAGAGAGGCCATGGTATGGAACCACACTGAAAAAGTCTTAACTTCCCCAGGGATTTTCCTTCCTTTTTCTTCTTAATAAATTGAAGTTTACCTTTGTCATAATCATGCAACCAATGGAAAGACTTTTTAAAAGCTATCTTATAGTGTTGTTGTGGGGAACCTGGCTGGCATAGTCAGTTGGGCGGGGGACACTGGGTCTCTGCTGGGGCTGTGATCTCAGCCTCAAGATCTTAGGGTCCTGAGATCAAGCACCACATAGAGCTCTGGGCTCAGCATAGAGCTTGGTATTCTCCTCTCCTTCTCCCTCTGCCCCTCCTGCTTGTGTTTTCTCTCTCTGTCTCTCTCTCTCTCTGTCTCTCTCTCTCTCTTTCAAGTAAATAGATAAATCTTTCAGAAAAAAAAGGTATTGCTGCTTTTGTTCCTCAGAACAGGAAATAAGGAGTCTAATATTTTCATGGAATTGGCAATTGGTTTGACTCGCTTCCGAACTGGCATTTTTTTGTCCTTTGGTATCATGTAGAAACAACTTTAAAAGTCACTCACAACTAAATATAAGATTATTGATGTAGCTGCATAGAAAACCCAAAAATTGATATCCTGATGAAAAAGATTCATACATTTTTATAAGAAGAGGTAACAGAGAGCATTTAGTATGTGCCAAATGGTATTAGCACTTTGCATGTATTAATTTAATCCCTGTAACAACCAAAGGAAAATGCATATCATTATCCTCATTTTAAAGAGAAAGAAACTGAAACACAGAGCAATTCAATAATGCCTCATTAGTAAAGCTGCAAATAATTGATCTGAGGCAGTCTTGGTCTGAGCCCTGCACTCTTAACCACTGAGCTGGAACTGTACCACCACCTCGCAAACAGTGTTCTGGCTTATTAATCTTGTCAGACTAATATAGTGATCAGGACTATGAGCTTTGGTGTCAGACTCAAGTGTTAATGCCCAGTCTGCCCCTTACTAGCTGAGCATCCTTAGACAAATTACTTTATTAAGTAAATAACTTTGCCTCATTTTCCTTAATTTAATACCTAATTTATGTGACTGTCATAAGGGTTAAATTAGATAATGTTTGCAAAGTGTTCACCCAGCATAACCACATATTAAGGATCCTGTAAATGGTTCTTATCCAAATTATATCTACTTCCTTTTTTTAATATTTTATTTGTTTGAGAGAGAGGAGAGAGAAAGATAGCACAAGTGAGGGAGAGCGGCAGAAGGAGAGGGAGAGGCAGACGCCCCACTGAGCAGGGAGCCTGGCACATGACTCAATCTCAGGACCCTGAGATCATGACCTGGGCCAAAGGCAGATGCTTAACCAACTGAGTCATGGAGGTGCCCCTAGAATTTTATCTACGTTCTAACATAAATTTTGTCTTCAAAGATAGTAGAATGTATTTAGAATGTTAACAGTCAAATGAGAAATTTTCTAAGAAGAAGGCAGATTCTCTTGTTTCAGAACTAAAGAAGAATCAAAAGCCAAGACTTAGCTGTTGTTGGAAAGTCTTGCAGATCTCAAGTGAGTAGCACTTTCATCTAGTTCTTTTATTTCAGGGCACGGGAAATACCCATACTGGAGTGTTTTTAAACTCCTTTTTTGCTGCCAAAAGGCAGAAACACAAACAATGCACTGCTTGTAATCCTTGCCTCAAGAGATCTGTGAACAAAATGAAGAAACAAAGAACTGGCAAGAAGGCCTGTGCTGGACCAGCTCAATACTACACTGTTTTTAGAATGAGGGGAAAAAGGAGCAATTTCTTCCATGAGAACAGCCAATGCATATTATTCTAGTGAAAGTACTTAAACACAGAGAATAGAGACAGAACATAAAAAACAGCAAATTGTTTTAAGAAAAGTATGAATTCCTATGGGAAAAAGATGCTCTAGTTTACTTTTGTATCAGGAGAGCAGAGATTAATGCTGAGAGGGAATGTCTAGCATGGGGTCTGGCATGGAATAGATAAGGAGGTCAATTAACATTTACTAGATGAGGAATAGAAGAATTTTCTACACAACAACCAAAACCTCTTTCAGGAAAGACAACTACATATTTGCTTTGATTTGCTCTTGGATATATAATTTATTCAACTAGTCACAAAGAGAGGATGTTGGTTTATAGTAAACTATTGCCAACATTTTTAACTATTTGCTCTATTAATACATATTTCAAAGTTTAAAATTTCATGGAGAATAAAATTATTTTCCTCTCTTGAAATGATTAAACTTTGCAACTCTTTGCTGAATAATTCCAAAAACTGTGAATGTGCAGAGTTAAGAGATTAGAAGAGATGATGGATACAAAGTATATGAGATAGTTTTTGTTCCCTATTCTAAACCTGGTGATTGTGATGGCCATTTGTATGTGTCAACATGGCTAGGCAATGAACCAGGGTATTAGGTCAAACACCAGTTTGTCACTTTGAAGGTATTTTTTAGGTGATATTAACATTAATATGAAAATCTGTAGACACTGAGTAAGGCAGATTACCCTCCATTAACTTGGTGGGCATCATCCAATCAACTGAAAGCGGAAAAAAATCACTGAAGTCTATAGAAGAGGGAATTCTGGCTCTAGGTTACCTTTGGGTTCAAGCTGAAATATCAGCTCTTCCCTGGGTCTCTAGCCAGCCAGCCTATTCTAACAGATTTCAAACTTGCCAGCCCCACAGTCACATGGACCAATTCCTTAAAATAATACCCCCCATAGATAAGTAGATAGGTAGGTAGGATGGATAGATAGATAGATGATAGATAGATAGATAGATAGATAGATAGATAGATAGATAGATGATAGATAGATAGATGATAGATAGATGAGATGTCATATACATATAGCCTATATATATATACATATATATGTCTTATAGACATACATATATATTACAAAGTCATACACACATACATATATACACACACATAAATATACACATCCTATTGGTTCTGTTTCTCTACAGAACCATGATTTACACAACAACCTTTATTTAGCTTACAGTTTGTGAGTTGGCAATTTGAGCTACCTTCCTCAAGGTAGCTCTGACAGTCCTGGCCAGATAGAGCTGATCTTGGCTGATCTCTTATACAACTGCAATCAGCTGCATGGTTGGCCAGGGGCTGACTGGTTTAGGATGGCTTAACTGGGATGACTCATCTCTGTTCCACAGGGCCTTTCATTCACCAGCAGGCTAGATAGAGTTTATTCACATGGTGGCTGGGCAGGTTTCCTAGAGGAAACAGAAGCGTGCAAAGCCTCTGGAGGCCCAGGCCTGGAATTTGCACAAATCACTCCTGCTGCATTCTGTTGTCCAAAGTGAATACAAGGTCAGACTAGATCCAGCAGGGAGCAAAATATGCTCTACTTCCTGATGACAGGAAGTGCAAAGGGATTGTGGCAAGTTGCAGTCTATCACACAGCTGAATTGAAGCTCACAAAGTGTTAGTGGATGGGAGACTATTGCTGCAGTGGTTACTTTGACTTATATAGTATAAAAGATGAGCAAGATGTTAAATTTGACTTAAAGGACCTTATAATTAGTGAAAGTGTGGAAGGGCTAAGAATAACAGTAATAATGGGAAATGGTGATACATGCAGTAAATGAAACTATGAAAGCCCTAAAATGGGAAATTTAAATCAGGTCAAGTGGACAACAGACTTCCTGGAAGACACAACACTTGAATGATTATAGTTAGAGAAACCCACAATCGACTAATACGTGTGCCTGGAAGAATACCAAATTTTCACTTAGATAATTAGGATAAAAAATATGTTATTAGTAACCTTAGGCAGTGGTGAATAGAGCTGGTCTTTGACTTAAAAAGAACTGAGTTGGGTGCTTGGCTTTGCCATTTACTAGCTAAGAGAAACTTGAGTAAATTATTCAACTGCATTACTACCTAAATTCCTTATTGTAAGATAGAAACAAGAAACTACCTACCTATTGAAAGGTTGCTGTGTGTGTTAAGCGAAGCATATGCAAAGTTTGACAACAGTGTTTGGAGCATAGTAAGCACCCAATAAATTATGTTATTGTTGCTACACTTATTCTTTTAAATATTCATTATTGCATATTTTGTTTTTTAAACTCCAACAGAGATAATTATCAAAAACTCTTTTTAGTGTTAGAGCTATGAAAGTTAAATCAAATGCTTGAATAACTGCTTCTCTTGATCTTAAAAAAAAAAAAAACCTTTCTTGGAAGGAAGAGGTACTCTATACTCTATGGCTGCTCTTCAGAACAGCAATGTTCAGTGTGGGTCCCACCAACCCATGGATGTCCCCGAGAACCTTTATGGGTTAGGCAAGTACTATTATTTCATAATAATATAAAGACACATTTGCTTTTCCCAGTGTTGACATTTATACTGATGTTACAATAGCAATGGCAGGTAAACTGCTGGTAACTTAGCACAAATCAAGGAAGAAAATGGCAAACTCTGCTAATAGTCATTGTATTTTCACCTCCAAGCACTCATATTAGGAAAACATGTTCAGAAGAACTTAGGGATTGCCTTAAGGATGCAACATACATTATCAATTTTATCAAATTCAATCCTTGTGTAAGGTTATTTTAATATTCTATGTAATGAAATAAGAAACACAAAGCACTTCTGTTGCACATTTAATTAAGATAATTGCCTTAAAGAAAATCATTGTGTGACTGTCTGAATTGTGAACTTGGCTAGCCAGTGTTTTCCAAGGAAACATTTTTAGTTGAAAGAATGGCAGATAAACTATTGTTGTTCAGACTTGAGAATTTCAAACACATGTTCACAAAAATTAAATGAAGTGGGTCTGTGACTTCAAGGAGAGTGTTTATTGCCAACAATACATTTCCAGCATGAAAGCTTCTGATACTTCAAGACTTTTCTAATGATATTGGTGATGAGAGAAATGAATGTGATTTTGGAGTATTATATTTTAAAGTGGAACAATATTTGGAAGATATGCATAAGTCATAACCAATATTTTCAAAATGACTAATATGTAATATTACAAAATCATGCATGTATAACAAATCCATTCAACATTCAAGACACAACAGTGAGTTTTAATATAATAGGATGAAAGTTTATCGATATAACTTCAGATTCTATATTGTAATTAACTTTTAAGAAGCTTTTACTAGTCAAGCTTTGGTGAATTATCAAAGAAGAATGTCCATAAATAGGTGAAAAAGTTATTAAAATACTCCTTTTTCTAATTATATATCTATATGAGGCTGAGTTTTCTCTTATACAATTAAAACAATTTATCACAACAGACTACATGTAGAAAGATATGTGATCCAGCTGCCATCTATTACTCAAACATTAAAAAATTCTACAAAAATGTAAAACAATTTTTCTCACTGATTTTTTGGAAAATATAGTTATTTTTATAAAAATAGTATTTTAAAGTATATTGGGCTCATCATTTTTAAATGGGTTAATAAAGTTTTTTAATTTCTCAGTTTAATTTCTAATATAATAAATATAGATAGTTATAACCCATAAAAGCAAAAGCTCTTACGAGTCCTCAATAATTTTAAGGTATGTAAAGGAATCCTGACAACAAAAAATTTGTGAATCACTGCTTCACAAAACATCACTATCATCTGAAAGTAGTTACAATGGGTTACAGCTTTAATTGTCAGTCTCCACCTACTAGAATACAAATTCTACGAGGGCAAGGCTTATTCTCTTTTGTATCCCAAACACCTGGAATATTGCCCAACATGTTGTCAGTGCTCCATGAAGTCTTGCTGAATATGTTAATTGATTAAGATGTCCATTGCGATTCATGCACAGAGATATTCACTACAGCATTGGTTACAATAGCTAAATACTGGGAAAATATAAATGTCGACCAATGGGAGATTAAGAAAATAGGGGATCCCTGGGTGGCTCAGCGGTTTGGCACCTGCCTTCGGCCCAGGGTGTTATCCTGGAGACCCGGGATCAAGTCCCACATCGGGCTCCCTGCATGGAGCCTGCTTCTCCCTCTGCCTGTATCTCTGCCTGCCTCTCTCTCTCTCTGTATCTCTCATGAATAAATAAATAAAATCTTAAAAAAAAAGAAAATAAAGATACCACCATACAATAGAATATTCTGTGATCATTAGAATGTAAGTCAATTAAGACAATCAAAGGCTATGAGAAAATGTTCACGATATGTTAAAAAGTTAAGAAAGTACTAGAAAAGCATATAGACAATAACATATTAATTTATTAAGAATTAATGATTATGTCTGCCTAGTGAGGTTCTAGTGACCTAGTGAGGTCATTTTTACTTTCTTCTTTATGTTTTCCATATTTTCTACAAGCATGTAAATAAAATTTTGATTCATCCACGTACTCCACAATCTTCTTTGTATACTTCATCACACCGAAGGCTGTAATAATAGTGTTTATGCTAATAATAGGAGGTAATTTTATAAATTTTAAATTGTATTCAATATTCTATATTTATAAAAGGAACATCTGTGTGATGGCAACATGGATTTGATTAATCTTTATGCTTTTTATCTTTAAATTCAGGAGGTGAGCCATGCAATTCTTCAATCTTTTCATTCAAACAAGTTAAAATTTGAAAAAGTTAAAGTTCTTTAGGGGGTAACTTTCAATAACCTGAAAAAGTCATTTATATGTTCCCATATCGCTGGTTAAATGAAACATGATTGCACGTATTACAGGAGGAAAGGTATTTATTTGACCTTTGGCAGCTTCAACAGTGCAATTTAATACTATATGTTGTGTACTGCTCAAGTTGATCATATAATTTAAGTGGCAGAACTATGAAAAATTAATCCTACATTAGAATCAATGTATTGTATCAATTAGCATCAATTAGGTATTCTACATAATATCTAAAAGTTCTATGAATACTTTAAGTCTCACGACAAGTTTACAAAATACAGTATGAGGGAAACAGAGGCATGAAGAGTTTGTGTGGCAGTTCAGGCTTACACAAGAGAGCATGCCTACATTGACATATTCAACAGGCGAATTAGAGATGGGAGTTGAGTCAAGGGTTCCTCTGCAGCCATTATGGCAGGTTCAGAACAATTTAACAACATGTGTAATTATGTTTTTCTTCATCAATACACTCCATTAACTAGACTTTTTTAACTTAGTGAAAGGTGACCAAATTCAATCCTACCGCTTATAGAAATAGAAACAATTTCTTCCCATTGATCTTCTAGTTGTCATTAAAGAAAGTTAACTTTAGGACTCCCATTTTGACTTCAGCATGGCTCTCTTCATGAAGATCTACCTGGGGGGTTTACTTAGGCCTCAGAGCTGAGATATGCTGAGAATTCAGCCAGAAGCTGATTCCATAAATGGCACTAAACTCCAATGCATACTATTGGTTTGATATGGTTGTTATATTCAGATTTTTACCATCTGCTTCTTTCATCTCACAAGTCTATGTGTACCTGGGATAATATTCTATAAAGAAGTACGTAAATTGAAGAAATACCAGGCTCACAATAAATACTTCAAATAAAGTATGTCATGATGTATATATTAGGCTCTGTCTACTGTGCATTGATTAATAGCCCTTTGGCCCTGTTGATTGATTCATCACCTGAACATGTTTATTTAAATATATTCCCTCCTCCTTCTTTCACATCCAGGAATCATTTTTTTCACTATCTCCCATACACATATTTTTATTCTTTTTAACACAGCAATTACAAAGAACTAGTCCTAACTCCTATTTCTCTGTGTATGGTTATAGAAATACTAGATAGGCATACTGGTAATATAATAGGCACAATATCTTTAAACCTTTTTAAAGTACACTGGTGAGCTGGCAAGAAAGTAAAAAATATTAAGAATTATAAACCTAAGTCAAACCAGAGACCTGGAAAGTAAGCAGAGCACTAAGACCAAAACTGAGTTGTAACCATTGGATTTTTGCCAAACTCAATGAACCTTAGCTACAACTTTTATAACCTGGTAGGTAGTAAGTGGTAAGAAATAGAAAGACAAAGGTCAAGGCTGACTCCAGAGCCCACCCAGCTTTTAAAAGAGTGGGAATTTTTGAAGTCCAGAGAAAAGAATAGTCAAAATAAATAAAACTTAAAAAGCAGTGCCCACATTTTCTAATTGGAACGTTTCCCATTACAGAAGTCAAAGAGAGAGCAGACATCTGATCTCTTTGCTCCCAGGAGCTGAGCAGAGGCACATAACCAAGGCTTGACCAATCAGAGCTTCTGCCCAGGCCTAGGATCTTGAGAAAGTGATGCAAAGCTAGGAGGATTGTAGCCATTGTAACAGTGGCATTGATAGCACAGCGGCATCAAGGAAGCAGCTATTCAAAGCTTCCTGGTTTCACTGGGCTCCTGGATATTTTGAGTATGGTTCTCAAGACTTGTAACTGATTCTTCTAATATCACTTCTAATGAATTTAAACTTAAATTAGCCAAAATTGGTTTCTAATATTTGCAAATGAGTACCTCATTGATATGCTCTTCCTCCAAACTCAGAAATTAATACCAACACCACAGGATTCTAACTGGGTGAGAGGTCACCCAGGAAAGCCTAAATGTAAATAAAAGATGTTAACCTGGAAGGTTTTCTAACAATTATAGTTGCTGTAGATCAGGGATCTATCCAAGGTTCTCACCTCCATTATAACGGTATGACCTTGAAAGCTTTGGTTGTGATCCTAATCTTCCTGCTTTTTATCTTCCTAAACTCTCATCCCTATGACTATGACTCATGACCATTCCAATAAACTCTCTTGAATCTTCATGGTCCAGTCACACCTTAATTCACATCAAGAAGAATTATGATGCTCATTTTCCAAATCATAAAACTGAAATTAGTTTAGTAGCTTGACAGAGTTATCAGTGAGGAACAAAAAGTCTGTATCCTATTCTTTCCTAGTGAATGTTGCCTCATAGTACTAATAAGTTGTTTCACTTTGTTTACATAGAAGTATTTTCATTCATTTTCAAATAAATACACATTCAGCACCTGTAATACCAGCACTTTGCCATGTGTTCTAGTTGATGTAAAGAAATGATCTTCAACAGGCAAGCCTGAATTAAGAATATCTTAATTTGAATACTGGTTTATTTAATCACTATGTGTGAATTTGGACAAATTTTCTAATGCTTTAAGCCCCAATTTCCTTATCTATTTATTGGGTATGATTCATTTGCCCTATCCGCCTAACAGGATTGTTGTGAAGGTCAAATAGTAATTGTTGCCAGGAAAACAATAAAATGTTCTTCTAACCACTTGGAAACAAGAAAATTAAGATCACTCTCCGAGAATTTTGTATCACTTATGCATGGAATCTAGCAAGCTGAACTCATAAAAACAGTAGAATGATGGCAAATAGGGATGAGGGAATTGGGGAGACATTGTTTAAAGGTACAAACTTGGAACCAGTAGATAAATAGTCCAGGAGATCTAACGTACAGCATATAAACTTCAAAGTTGTTATGATTTAATGGGTTTAGATTGATTATTGATCTGGCAATGATGGGAATAACTAAAGGGGAAAGACCAGTGAAAGAAATTATTATAAGAATCCAATTGCAAAGTTATTTAGGACTTGACTAAAGTTGTTTGCTTGTTTTCTACCCTGTGCTTCTCCTTTATTCTGCAAATAAGACATCACTTCATGGGGAGAACGATTTCCTCTGCCTCTCCATCCTGTACAGACATAGTGGAAGTTGATGTAATCATACTCCACCTGGTTTCTGCTCACTGATCAAGGATTGGGCATATGATCCCAAACAAAGCAATCACAGTCCTTTAGTGGGATTTTCCAATTGATTCCTACCTGAAAGTAAAGCCACTAGTCTAGTCAGTTGAATTGGGCAGCTTAATCATATGGCAAAATTTTTCTCAATAGTACTACTAAATTCTAATTATCCATTTTATGAGCTGGCTTTGCTCCATTTGCTGGTTGCTCTAGTCACTCAGCACATCACTACACAATGCCCACCTCCATGCCTCATAGCAATGCAAGGAATCCCAATTATTTCCAGTTCTCAACTGGCAGGTCACAACTTGTAACTGCTCATCCATACTCATTTGAGACATTATATTTCCAAACATTCTTTTTCAATTTTAATTGTCTGATACAAATTGATATTTCACTCTAAAATCTTTTCAGTGGCTAAATATTCTAATTATTACACCAAAAGAAAATGAGGAGTAAGCCTGTTTAACACACTCAAAATCTTTTTAATTCTCCTATTTCTTACTTATTCCCTACCACCCCCACAGTCACAAACATCTTTCTTTGTATTTACTCTAGTGATAAAAGAAAGCCATTTAGCAAATGTTTTCTGCCCTCCTCTGCCCCCCATATTTGGAGAAGTACATGCATAAAGATATTTCCAGGACTTCAAAATTCCAAGTGCCAGCATTCCATACACAGTTCTTGATAGGACAAACTATAGTATGGAGGAGTCTATTCATCACCTAGAAGAATATCTCATAAACATTTTGATCAGAAGCCCATTACATGTGGGGTACCTGGGTGGCTCAGTGGGTTGAACATCAGACTCTTGATTTCAGCTCAGGTCATGATCCAGTATCATGAGATCAAGCCCTGCATCAGGCTCTGTACTGGTCATGGAGCTTGCTTAAAATTCCCTCTCCCTCTCCCTCTGCCCTTTTCCCTACCTCTCTTTCTCTAAAAAATAAAAATAAAAAAAGAAGTCCATTCAACTCAAAAGTTAAATACTTCAAAGAGCTTTTGTTTATTTAATTTCTACTTACTGGTATTTACTATATTAAAATCAAAATTAATAGTTAAAACTAATAATTTTTGAAATACTTATTAATTCAGTTTATAACAATAATAAGTTTAATATATATTAACATAAGCAACATATTTTTATGAAAAATATCTTCCAAAACAAAAGGAGAGTAGTTAGAGGAGCTCATTATTTTCAAATTTTTCACATTTCTTTAATCTTGCTTAGTAGAAGTCATCTAAATCCTCCCATCCGCTTCTCTAGTCAGTCTGTTATAGTAACATGACTCTGTATATTTGGAAGAGAACAAGAGTGAAAAGAGCAAAGGAGCTCTAGATATTATTGTGAAATTTTTGACTTCCTGGATCCACGAATTTTCAAGGTTCTCCAAACCACGCTTTGAGAACAGCCAACCTACAGTATGTAAGGATGGCCCAAAACCAAATTCTAAAATAAAAAAGTTTGCTTTCAGCTTACTTCAAATTCCTATCCCTTATTTTAGCACTTCAAATATCTGGTGTTCGGGGTCCTCATGCTCTCTTCTGGTTGCCCAGAAATCCTTATCCCACTATGACTCCAAGGTGGGGCTTTTCTTTTTATAGTAGCCCATGTTCCCTACTTTCCAATTTCTTTAAGTCAAAATATAATATATCCATTCTCTGATTATTCCCTGAGGGTCCAAATGGGTAACATGCTAGTTTAATAAACTAACTTGTTAATTAGTGGTAATCATTTAATGGCTCAGCCACCCTTCATACAATATCATATTTAAACTCAGTGCTTCAGTGTCTTCACCCAAAGAAGTTACTTATATGTGAGTATATCCAGTCAAAGTGTTTTTTTTTTTTTTTAAGATTTTATTTATTTATTCATGATAGTCACACAGAGAGAGAGAGAGGCAGAGACACAGGCAGAGGGAGAAGCAGGCTCCATGCAGGGAGCCCGACGTGGGATTCGATCCCGGGTCTCCAGGATCGCGCCCCGGGCCAAAGGCAGGCGCCAAACCGCTGCGCCACCCAGGGATCCCCAGTCAAAGTGTTTTTGTGTCATTTTCCTCAGATAACATCACCTCTTCTCTCTTTGGTTAGTACTGACTGTGCATAAGTGGGCTGTGAATATTGTCAGATATATATGTGAGATATTTGAATAAATGCTTAGATTATTTTGCATCCCTTTGTAAGTGCCACTTTTAGTCATAGAAAGTGGACAAAAACTAGATGAAAAGCAAAAGATACTAGCTAAAAACAATAGAACAACAAAAATACAAATTCAGGTATAGGAAGAAATTCCATAGCTCTGACATACAAGGACTAAGAATAACAGTGTCATTTAGTAATTTTCAATTTAACTTCTTTTAAGAGTAAAAATCAATAGCATTTTTAAAATTATTTATAATATAAGAGTTCTTAAAATTATAAGCACGATACAACTACTGATTGAGAGACTGTACTACTTTCACATCTCATCTATCCAAAAAGAGGAGAAAATAGATCTGGGCTGGTTTCACAGAGTCATCTGAAACCCACAAAAAGATAAAATTGAGCTATTGACTTATGGTGTTAATGAGCATCCATTCACACATCGCCTCAAGATAATGAGGCTACATTCTCAGGGTGTAGGATGGGTAATTAATGCTTCCAATTACCATGAATTTTCAGAGGAAACAATGGTTAGGAACTGCCACAAGCTATGCTTTACAGTTTGGAATAGCCAAGGGAGAAAAACCTCTCAGAGAATTTTATATTGCTTTCTGTGCTGGAAGACACAAGCCAAGCTATTTAGAAAAATATTTTTATTACGTGGGAAACAAAAATATTTTTTTCTAAAGTACCAGACTTACAGCATTCATTCAAGCATAACTAAAGGTTTCACAAACTCTCTAGTCCCACGTGGTGGGTCTGTTCTCCAGTAACTTGATCCATTTATAACTCCAGACTCTTTCCATGGATTGATTTCTAATTTTGTAAAATCCAAATGTATAGCAATATGAAAATTCAGAACAGGCTCACAAGTTTTTCACTTCAGTTACTGAAAGGGATGTTGCCTTGTTAATCTCAAAGGATTGGCAGAGCAATTTTATCACATTTTCTGAAAAAATCTATACAGATTTAAGGTCGCGTTCTGGATTTAATTGAAGTAACCTTTTGTACAATCTAGCTTTAATGAAGTGCAATGAAGTTAAACTCCATGGGGGCCATTAATCTGAAACACTCCATTTAAAAACTACAAGGGGAGTTTTTAATAAACAGTGTGAACTAATGCCCATGTGGAAAGGTAATTGAGAGGGAACTGGTGTCTGGGCCAGATTGTTATTAAACCCTTATCACAGGTAAAACTAAAACCCCCAATGGCAAGTTGCCCTGTGATTTATATTGCCCTTCTCATCCTAACTTTAAAGGAAAGGCTACGTTTAATAATGAAAAAATCCTGTGACTAAGCTATAAAATAACTGAGCAATTACTTAGAATAATTTATACAGTGCAATACACTGACCTTGCTTTAAGCATAAAATCTACAAAATAACTTTGGCAATAAAACTGTGAACTACTAAAAGGACTAAAGGTTTTAACCATTTTTATTGTGTGGCGCCTGGGGGGAACATAAATACATATTACACTCTAATCACAGGGCTTAAGAAAATTCATAATTTTTTTCTCTTAAAATGGCTTTTCAGAGAAAAGTTTGCTCAATTTGGCCAATTGCAAATCAAGAATTTCAATGTCCTTACTTTAAAAGAATTACATATAATTCCTATAATATTTTTTTCTCCATATGCAAATTCTGCCTCTCTCTTTTAACTCCTAACCATGGCCCATGGAAGAAAACTGGCAATAATTTTTCTGTATTACCTATTTAAATATTTACTCTTTCAAAATTAAAAAAAAGAAAGCAACTGAGCTCTATTACAATAGTAAGGATTGATGCTATCTCCCTTGCCCACTAAAGCAAGGATGCTTCTATTTCTGAAAAAGAAAATAATACTCCACCACTCAGCAATCCACAGTCAATGTTTCCACTTTCCATGGTGGCTTTCAAAAACAAAGTTCAGCTTTTACTCTGAACTGGCATCAGAGCAGCACATAACCAAGCATGACATACTACTCTAGCTTCCTTCAATTTCTCAATCACCGTAGCTAAGCAAACATTTTTTCTCTGAATGCTTTGAATTCATGAAATGATTCCAACAGACTGTCTTTCAATTGACTTCAAATTCCATGAAATCTTGTTGATTTCTGCAAGATTGGAATATCAGTACATTGAAACCCTGCAGAACCAAATTGTCAAAGCAGCATCTTCTCTTTGGAACACAAAAACTCTGTACTCTTACCTTACTTTACTCCCAATAGAATTAGCTAGATTAGGTCTCAAATGAGAACAAAGATTTTAAAATGTTCTCCTAGGGTGGCTTTACATAAACAGATGCTAAAGAAGAAACTCTCTGTCAAAAATACTGCCTGAATATTTCACCTTTATTACTCTTTGAACTATAGGTGTAAGAAAGTTAGTGCTTGAAAGCAAATAGGTTTTAAGGTATAATGCATTTTACAGCTTTATTAGTCTTTGAAAAATATCTAGTAAAGTAGGTAACCCATCATCTGGAGAGGAAGTAAAAGAATGGTAAATATGATAGTGGCATAGAAAAATTTCTAGGAGTTCTAGCCCCATTTAAGTTCTCCAGAAAATAAGCTCTGGGAACCTCAGGGAAGCAAGCATTCAATTCAGGTTATCTGAGATAGGGGACTAACTAGGGTTGCACATGGTCATAGAATAAAGGATGGATACAGAAGAAGAAGAAGAAGAAGAAGAAGAAGAAGAAGAAGAAGAAGAAGTCGACGATGACAGTGACAAGATTCAGCATTGGGGCCCTGTTGTTGGAAAACTAGTCTTGACCCCATAAGGCAGACTGAGTCTCAGAGAACAATACAGCTATGAATAAAAATCTGATTCTTCACTAGCCCATAGGCCACCAAATCCCACATTCTCCAGGACAGAAGGGAGGCTTTCTGAATGGGAGATGTAGCTACCTCCTTTCAGGACCAAGAAACAGCCTTAGGAAAGAAACTAAGATTCCACATACCTAATTTCATTCTCTTTCAAAATTCCACTAAAACAGTACAGGGGATCCCTGGGTGGCGCAGTGGTTTGGCGCCTGCCTTTGCCCCAGGGCGCGATCCTGGAGACCCGGGATCGAATCCCACGTCGGGCTCCTGGTGCATGGAGCCTGCTTCTCCCTCTGCCTGTGTCATGGAGCCTGCTTCTCCCTCTGCCTGTGTCTCTGCCTCTCTCTGTGTGTGTGTGTGTGTGTGACTATCATAAATAAATAAAAATAAAAAAATAAAAATAAATTAAAAAATAAAAAATAAAAAAAAAAAACATCAGTACAGGAACTTTTCAGGGCCAAGACCTACAAGGATGGAAAAGACCAGAGCTGGAAAGCAGAGGGTCATGTGGTAATTGATTGATGGACCAAAGAGAGACAACTCCTCAGTCAGT